>NC_054384.1:15897500-16621875 GCF_017654675.1 Xenopus laevis | reverse complement strand
GGCGGGAAACATCTCCAAATTGATCCCTGGACCTCTCCCATTGATTTAAACAGCAATTAGGAAGTTTTTAGGTGGGGAATATTCTTAAAGGGCCAGAGTATGATAAATCTCGAAAATCAAATTCGATTATTTTTTTTTAAAAAACTTGAATCGAGTTTGGATAACTCCCTAGTTGAATTTGACAGTTTTGACCATAAATTTTTTTTAAATTTTTTAATTCAATTCAAGAAAAAACTCCAAAGTCCAAAACTCGAAAGAATATTACCGACCCAAAAACTTGAATCGAATTCGACTAATCTCGAATCTAGTTGTTTCTCCGAAAAAAACATGAATGTCAGGAAGGCTGTTAACATCTTCAAATGGGTCACTGGACCTCTGCCATTGACTTCTACATGAACTTGGCAGGTTCATGTTCATGTAGAACAGGGTCAAGGTATGATAAATCTCAAATTCAAATTAGGATTATTCTCAATTTGAATTTGTGAATTTTGACCAAAAATCCAACTCGAAAATTCGAATTTACAATTCGAACCTCAATAAATCTGCCCCTATATATCAATAATATATGGCAATATAGCTAAAACAGAAGAACAAACTGCAACATCTAAAAAAAGAGAGCTTCCTTTCATCAGACAAACCAACATATTTTTCATTTGATAAGAAACTGTTTTTCACCCTAAATTAGAGAAATATACAATCTGCAGTATGGAGCAATCATTGCCACTTGTCTTTTGATAATATTTCTATGAAACTAAAAGCTGCTGTTGATTAAACCTGTCCTGTCCCATTTCTAGCACAAAATGTAAAATACAGTTGATCAGCGAGCTATTGAAATCAACTAAAGCCCATGGAAATTATGGTCACCATCCCATATGCTTACACATTCATGGAATCTGAAAGGGCTGCCAATGTGTTTTCTACTGAACGGCACAAAAGCAGCCAATGTGAGGCCATTAACATAGCATAAAGTCTTATATGAGAATGCTGACAGATTTCATTTCCGGTTTGCTCATTTCAGCTGTTACGTTTCTTTTGAAATCAGAGTGATAATTACTCCGTGAAACACTATTGACATATGGGGGGCTATTTACTAAAGTCTGTTTTTTTCTGGTCAGACTTTTAAAGGGGAAAAACACCAATTTTTTTAGGGCTCTTACTCACTGGCGTACTGATCTGCGCTCCCCTGCGTTCCGTTTTTTGGCGTTCAGCCGCAGGGGAGCGCAGGAATAGACGCAAGTCATTATTTCAAATGGGGCTGTACTCACTCAGGCGCGTGTAGGCGCCGAACGCAGGTTCAGACGCAACATGCTGCATTTTTCCTGCGTTCGGCGCCTACACGCGCCTGAGTGAGTACAGCCCTGATGGTGTTAAAAAAAAATGACTCCATCTCAAAGCTGCTGAGGTCATGTAGAAGTCAATGGCAGATGTTCAGTTTACAAACAAAAACAATCTCTTTTTTTAATATCTTTTCATTACTTCTTGTGTCTGTCCTACACTATTCTCAGCATTGAAACACGTTTTTTCCCCCTCTGTCCAACAAGGCAACAACAGGGTTAAAAGCGTCATTTTTGCGGTAAAACAAGGCGGAAAAAATTCTCCCATCCCTAGTTGCCACTAAAACATGCAACCCCCCTTTAGATATGAGTGCAAACATAAAAATTTAAAGTTTAAACTACTCTTTACCTGAGTTTCCCAAGTTGTTCAGTCTGCTCAGGGTTTAGTGAAACACAAGGGTGTAGCCTAATGATTGTCAGCTGTGCACAGCCATTTGCATAGCTTGGAGTTTAAACTTTGTTTAAATTAGTTTTCTTTTTTACCTTTTTATGTTTACTGTTATGTACTTAAACTGGTAAAAATTGTAATTATTGTTAAAATTGAATATTTGTTTAATTTAAAAAGTATGATGTCACAGAACCACAAAGCATGCTGGGAGCCTACCAGTTATTATGGAAAGGCTGTCTCTCCCATAGACTCCATTTTATCTCAATAATTCAAATTTTTTAAAATGATTTCCTTTTTCTCTGTAATAATAAAACAGTAACTTGTACATGATCCAAACTAAGATATAATTAATCCTTATTGGAAGCAAAACCGGCCTACTGGGTTTATTTAATGTTTACATGAATTTCAAGCAGATTTAAGGTATTGAAGATCCACATTAAGGAAAGATCCTTTATCCAGAAAGCCCCAGGTCCTGAGCATTCTGAATAGCATGTCCCATACCTGTATATCTGTCTATCTATTTATCTATCTTTCTATCTATCTACCTATCTATGTATCTATCTATATATATATATATATATATATATATATATATATATATATATATTTATATTACCGGAAAAAATACCGCACTCAACTGGCTCAGTCAGAGTAACTGATTTTAATAGAAAAACAAAAGAAAGTCCAACGTTTCGATCACATCATAGTGATCTTCCTCAGGGAAAAAACTAACAAGAGTGTAAGCAGTGCAAACCCTTAAAGGGGAAGGAAACCTAGGTGGCACAAAAACCCTCCCCCCTCCCGTTTGTTGCCCACCCTCCCTCCTCCCCCCTGGCCTACCCGTCCCACTGGGCAAATGCCCCTAACTTGTTACTTACCCTTCTGCGCAGGTCCAGTCCAGGGAGTTCACAGACGACATCTTCTTCCACGCGATCTTCTTCCTGCTTTGACCAAAAAAGTACTTTGTGACTTTTGGCGCATGCGCAGAAGATCCGTACCGGCAAAATGCTCCTACTGCGCATGCGCCAAAATGACTTTCAAAGCAGGAAGAAGATCGCGTGGAAGAAGATGTCGTCTGTGAACTCCCCGGACTGGACCTGCGCAGAAGGGTAAGTAACAAGTTAGGGGCATTTGCCCAGCGGGACGGGTAGGCCAGGGGGGAGGAGGGAGGGTGGCAACACACGGGAGGGGGGAGGGTTTTTGCGCCACCTAGGTTTCCTTCCCCTTTAAGAACCCTCCCCCTGTGCAAAACATGACACCAAAAACAGAAATTCAATTAATTACCATAGAAACCCAAATTGGGAGTAAAAAAACTAAAGAAAACCAGCCTCACATAAAATAGTAAAAGTAAATAAAATGAAAGCAAGCGATAACTGTAGATGCAGCAAGTTATGGAAAATCGTTAAAGTCAAGCTGCTGGATTATTCATAGCATAATACAAAGAAACAAAGTAGTTAATGCAGTTCCTTGGGGATAACCAAAGATCCAAGTGAGGCATATAGGATTAACTAGATATTGTATAGCAGGTTGAGGATTGCTGCCCAGGCACTGGGTCCAAAAATGGCAAAAATGAATATACAAGATAAGGCAGAGGGTCTTATCCAGAACCAAAACTGAATACAGTTTCAAAAGTGCTAAACTATCAAGAATGCCCAGAGTGGACTGCACCACCCGAATAAAAGTGACAGAACTGTGTGAGGCTCTGAGATTAGAGGCCCCTTATCAGATCATGGTATCAGATAACACTTCCGCTACCTTTATAGCAAATGAGTAGTAACTGGAGGGATACGTATGTATTATTCTGTATTTTTCCTGGTTTATGACCATGGCCAATATATGCTTTCCAGCTCCTCAGCATCTAACAAATACATGACTTCTGTTGGATGCTACAGTAAATGCAACTAGTGACTAATCCATTACAATAAGTCCATGCAACAAGAATACACCATTTTTTGCCAGTAAATTGAAAATATCTGTGATAAAAATGATGCTATATATTATAAAGTAATATGATAAACCAAGAATTTTTTTGGGTACCCGGGGCACCCCCATACATTTTTTAACACATGGAACATAAACTATACAGTGGGCTCATATGGAGGGAATTATAACAACTCTATTTTCTTTATTAAGGTTCCCTGGACTTTTGTAAAGTAATGTATTTGCTGCAACAATTTCCCGCCGTATGCAAATTAGCCTGAGCGAAGACCTCTAATGAAGTTGCACTAGGATTTGCTCGCATTGCCGAAGTAACACTAGAGAAAATTCGCCAGCTTTCGGCGCACTGGACGCAACTTTCCATTTTAGTAAATTGGTGCTGTCTGAGCAAATTTTCGACTGGCGAAATGTTACGATGGCTGTGAAGTGAATTTTCGCTGCTTAGTAAATTTACCCCATCGACTCTGGGGTCAATGCCTTGTGCTGCTAGAAACCCTTTATTCAGGGATTATTTAATGGTTAGAGTTGACGTTGACAAGCAAAACATGCTTAGAACAATATATATAGTTAATAAAGTACCCCTTTTGTAAAATATAGGGATATTATAAGTTACCGAGGAGTTTCATGACCATATAAAAACACGAGGCCGAAGGCCGAGTGTTTTTATACAGGTCAGCAAACTCCGAGGTAACTTCTAATATCCTCATATTTTACAACTGGGGGTACTTTATTTATTATAATAAACAAATTTCAATGAGTCATGTGACAGAAGTGACATCAGAACTCAACGTTTATAACTGATGACATCAGAACTCACCGTTTATAAGGATATAATTTACAGGATATTCATGGCTTTTGTGTATTATATATAATATACATTATTAACTACAGTACCTCTTGTGAAATATTTGGACAGATATTTCCCCCCATGATATTAAAACTTTGGCACCACCAAATTCTAGTTCAGCTGTATTTATAAGACATATCCTCCCAAACACCTTCTCTGCTACTCAGTTGGGATTTTAGAGATAAAAGACTTTTTTTTTAAAAGCATTCCAAGTGTAATCAATAAAATGTTGCTTCAAACTATGGTTTTCCTTGTAGGAGATAATCATAGAGCAATGACTGTAAGAAAGAATTCCATAATTCCTCTGATGTTCTAAGGAGATTAGTTATCAAGTGGGAATGCATTTCAGGTGAGAGGGATCCAAGATGTAACATAGGGATTGCATTTTCTTTTTAACATCAGTCATTTCTTATGAGTGGATAAAGCCCAGAGTATTCAAGGATTTCAATAAATGTATCTTTATCATATACCCTGTCTTTAAGTAGCATTTACTTTGCTTTTATTAATGTATGTGGGAGCTGCAATTCTGGTCATAGCTGAAAAAATAATGATCATTTCCATAAACTTCAATAAAACAGTGTCTTTGCTGTACGAATATGCTCATCTGTACAAAAATGTCATAACAGCCTAAGGAGTAGATTCATTAAATGGCGAATTGTCGTCAGCGTCCGCTTCGCACACACATCGCACCACTGTGCCAGGTGCAAATTCGCTACCACTACGCTAATTTACTAATATGCAACGTTGTGCCCTGGATGCCGAATGCTGGCGACTTTTCGCTAGCTTTACATCGGCAATGCGAGCATTTCAAGGCAAAGATGCGCTAGCGTTCGTTTGTGCCTAACGAAGAGAAAACCACATACCCAAAAAAAGTTCAAATCAGCCAAATTAAGTTTAAGTGGTTAAGTTGCAGGCAATTCCGCTTCAAAAAAGGAAAAGTCACCAGCGTTTCTGGAACTTTAATGCATTTTTTACGGCAGACAGGATATGATGTAAGTGACAGAAGATGGAGGAAGATCTTGCTTCTTTATGCACTTCACCCGGTCTGAGGTGGCGAATCAACTCTGTTGAAAGAGGTAACGTTCAGTAAAATCCGCACTACTAAATTTGCGGAGTAAAGACCTTTCGCCAGAGATAGTCGCCGGGCAATAGAGTGCGAACGAACACTAGCGGCGGTCTCTTTAGATAGCAAAATGGCACTTGCGTCTGTTAGTGAACTGGCGATGTCACTGCGGATGGTAGCATTGGCGAAAAGTCGCTAGCGTTAGCCACTTCGCCCTTTAGTGAATCTGCCCCTGTGAGATCATTGTAATAAAAAGTGCAAAGCTTTCTACTGGTCTATAAATCCAACAACCAATTAGCAGGTAGCATTTATTGTGTCAGCTGTTTGAAACCATAGCATCTGATTGGTTTCTATGGGTTACTAGAACAACACAGTTTCAATTTAATGTAAATGCAATCAGTGTGGCCCTTCTACATCCTATATGTCCATGAATTTTCAAATGGTCATGGAATAATACCATATTATATGCCTGTAACCCTTGACACATTTGCACTTCTTATTGTTTTTATAAGACCACAATATTTTGTAGGATCACACTAAAACAAACAAACATGTAATAAAACATTTTTTCGTTTTTTCACTAAAACCCTGTGAGTGCCGCAGTCCTTTTTCACTGCTTATTTCCCATGCTGGCACCCAGGTATTAATTTTGTCTACGGAGTGCACCATTCCTTTGGTTATTTATATATATATATATCTTTACTCTACTCTTCTTTACAACTTGCTTTTTGTTGCTCTCTAAATCTTCATACCTTCACAATGCCGCTACATAGAAATCCTTTCTTCACTACCACCCACATTTGTAGATCTACTTATTAATTACAGGAGTTTCTACCTCCTTTCTCCTTTTGTTCTGTTGCTGTCAGGCCTTTTCCCTGGATCTCATTAGTTCCTCATTTTTCTTTTGTTGAAACCCCTTTGTATCAATATCCAACCCCATCTGCATAACCAGTATATTAGTAGTAGCAGCAACATTGTTCCAGTAAAAGGCATTTAAGGATTTGCTGAATCATCCATTGCAGAGCGGAAACCTCAACAGCCCTTACTGTTTTCATGGTGCTAAGCAGAATTTGCAAAATAAAACATCCACTGGACTTTTATGACCTGCATTATAATAACCTCAATAAAGTATCTCCTTCTAATAAAATACCACATAATGCAGCTATTCTTAAGTGGAATTCAAGAAGGTTGGCAAGCGAAAGGAGCCAGCGTTTATTGCCTTTAATGAGCATTTTTGTATTAGCTACTGAGACATGATGTAATGATATAATAGTTCCGTTTATTTAGCTGCTAAACCATTTGTTCATGACAGAAAACAAGCTAGAAGAGATGGTAGAGGGTGTCATTTACATTTTGATATTATGATACATTTAAAATCATGGGGCAGATGTACTAAAGGGCGAATTTAAAATTCTCCAGCTTGACGTCATTTTGTTACTTCACCGATTTACTAACGGGCGCGGGCGTTTTTGCCATTTCTTATGCTCCAAACCTGTCAAAGTAATGCAAAAGTAAATCGCAGATGCCCCTTTTTACAATTGGAAGATGCTTTTTGCCTTCATGATGTTCGAGGGTGTCAGGCTGTTTGACACTGGTTTTCTTACAAAAAAATCAAAAAATGTAAGTTTTTCAGACGACATTTGACAAAAGTTGCATGATTCGATTTGTCACACGATTTGTCAAAACTTTTCCCGCAAGTGCAATTTTTTCAATGATTTCATTCATTATGACCATGAAGAGTTTCATTCATTCATTTTTTTATAATATAAATTGTGAGTTAATTCTAAGTAGAAAAGTAGAAAATAACTTCTAAAATTAGACTGTATCCAAATTTTGGTTGGGCAACCTTACCTGCTATTAAGAGCCCCAAGTGCAACTTTGGTATTAGATATTTAGGAATTATATTCTTAACCAATGGCTTCCAGAGTTGATACAGAATACAATGAATGGCAGGCTGAGCATGAAGGTCAAGGTTATATATAGGGAACAGGAAACCTCTTCCAGTAGCTCCATGTCCTCTAATCTTACCCACTTATTTTCATGGTATTGTAGGCTATGCTAAGAGAAGATCAACACACAACTATGGAAAAAACTGTATAAATTGTGTACTTACAACTAAAACATGTCTTTTAATTCAAGGGTCCCCCTTCCTAAAATACCTAGTTTCACTTTACAAGGAATATATATTGAAATTGTATATATTTCATTGTATTAAAGATAAAAATCTAACCTAACTCCCAACCACGATTTGGCTTAATTTACTAGAAAATCAGAAAGAAAATTACACTTGCGGGAAAAAGTTTTGACAAATCGTGCGACAATTCGAATCATGCAACTTGAATACCTCAACCAATGTAGTTTACAAGCTCAAAAACACTTGGGGGCCAATTCATTAACTTTGAGTGAAGGATTCGAAGTAAAAAAACTTCGAATTTCGAAGTGTTTTTTTGGCTACTTCGACCATCGAATGGGCTACTTCGACCTTCGACTTCGAATCAAATGATTCGAACTAAAAATCATTCGACTATTTGACCATTCGATAGTCAAAGTACTGTCTCTTTAAGAAAAAACTTCAACCCATAGGCTTGGCTAAGTTTTTTTGGTCGAAGAATAATCGTTCGATCGAAATCCTACGATCGTACGATCGCAGTATTTGCGCAAAATCCTTCAACCTCGATATTCGAAGTCGAAGGATTTTCATTCCCAGTCGAATATCGAGGGTTAATTAACCCTCAATACGACCCTTGATGAATTTGCCCCTTGAAAAACTCTAATTGAACAAATAGTTTACATTTTGCCTAGGACAATTCCCATTGACTTCTGCATGACCTCACACGTTTTTAGATACCAAAGTTAATAAACTTTATTTGAAGTTATAATTTGAGTTTGGGAGTATTTGATTTTGCATGTATGTTGATAAAATGTTTTCAGTTTGATGTACTTTATTGCAATGTAATTTCTCTTGCATGGACTCTAATGTCTTTTGGTAAAATTTCGGCATTAAGTGAACTACTTATTAAATGATCATAACATATCATTAAGGAAAACTGGATGTCCAAAGGTACATAATCCTTAAAGGAACAGTTCAGTGTAAAAATAAAAACTGGGTAAATAGGCTGTACAACTGACTTTTCTTTTACTACACAAAAAAATGTTCTAAATTCTGGTTTAAATGGAAATTATTTATAAGTACTTTATTTGAAATTGATAAAGAACAGTTGGACAAGATTCTATATTCTTCTTCTTAAATTCCAAGGATTTATGTAATCTTTTCTATCATTTGCAAGTTAAGCGAATCCAATTTATTTCTGATCTATGTTTACTTTTATTACCAACGTATTATTCATTGTACTAAATTGTTATTTACAGTTATATAATACTTAAAAATGTATGTATTACTTACTGTACCTCAATTATCCTTGTATAGAAAAAAAATAGATCTGCTGTGCAAATCTAATATAGATATATATCCAGTGACTGGATGTGTAACATAACAGCCAGAACACTACTTCCTGCTTTGCAGCTCTTTAACTCTGCGTTAGTCAGCGACTTGAAGGGGGGCCCATGTTCAGTGAGTTTGCAATTGATCCTCAACATTCAGCTCAGATTCAAAAGCAACAGTTATGACCCATGTGGCCCCCCCAATCACTGATTGGTTACTGCCTGGTAACCAATCATTTGAAACCAAGAGAGCTGAAAAGCAGGAAGTAGTGTTCTGGCTATAACGTTAGAGATCCTGTCACTCCAGCCTTTATAAATTACATTTTTTAACTAACTATATTAGAATCCTTTTTTTTATTTTGCACAGCCTATTAATTTACCCAGTTTTTATTTTTATACTGAACAATTCCTTTAATCCTATCAAGTCCTTGGTTGACCTAGGTTAACGCGATGCAATGAAGTCGTTGTGAATAAAGCAATGGGACCAGATGGCGCACCCACTGTTACTTTGCGACTTAAAGTAGATTGACAATAGCAAGGCTGTTATTTATAAATTTCAACAGCAGTTTGTTACCTGGCATAGGGCCCAAAAGGAAATTAAGCAGCAGTGTTTTATAAGTTACATCTGAGCACATATTAAAGATTATCAAATGAGGACTTGACGTGTTACCCAGATATCCATTAGAAAGGCTACTACAAAAACTGTCAATTACATTCCTTGAAATGCTCCAAATTACAGAGAAATGCCTTATCAAAACCCATTCTAGATAACAGATTCGAGATTAAAATGGCAGCTCAAGATTTTTCAGCCCTGGGCAGTGAATAACAATAATTTGCTACTGATCCAATCATGGACCTATTGCAACCAATAAACCAATCAGTGGCTTTTGAGCAACATGTTGTTCACCAACTCCTTGGATGTTGCTTCTAGTGTCTTCAAAACATGTGCTTATTTTTGAAGTCTTGGTGGCAAGTCTTGGTTTCATAAAAACCAGCTACTGCCAAACAGGCCCTCCCATTGGCTGCCAGCACACAGAGGCTACCAAATAGCCAACCAAGGCCCTTATTTGGCCCCCAGAAACTATTTTCATGCTAGTGTTACTCTACGGATCTTAGATTTGAATGTGGCTCATGGGTAAAAAAAGGTTGGGGACTCAGAGTGCCATCCCGCTGGTGATTTACACTCTAGCAAGTGGGAAGGCAGTGGAGATTAGTCAACCGAAGAAGAAACGATTTGTCACTGGGTGACTAGTCTCCCGAAATAGCAATGTCTCTGCCCTTAAGGCAACCTTCAACATGTTAGCAGAAGAGAAACATGTAAACAATATGATTTCTTTGACTAGATAAAAACAACTTCTGTTGGATGAATGGATACACAATTGTTTTATCTTGCCTTAAATAAATGCTGTGTTCACTCAGTTCTTTCCTGCTTTCAAATCTTTTCATTATTAAAAGTTTTCTTTTCTAAATGGAAAGTCAAGATGACAAATTGTTGGTGAAAGTGGACTAACTCAGAGCGGCTTGTAAGCAATACCTTCTTCATTGGACCACTGAGAAAAATAAAGCGATGTTGTGTCAATGAAATGAACTCGCTTGTTGCAACTAACAAGGCTGTTTAAAGCCAGAATGCTTTGAAGAAAACATTGTTCATTTTGCCTTCACTCAGGACTGTACAAATATATACTGTACATTGATTAACCTAGCTTCCCATCACAAATACGGAATAATGGTTTAATTTCTCATGTTTAGTGAAAAAATGTACATTGTAGATGATTTTAAATAAGAATTCTCATATTCTTTGGAGTATTGTTGACTTTTGCATACTGCAATATGGACATTTTGAAATGAGTTTTTGCAAAGGAACTTATATATTTATGAAGGCAGATATATTAATCTTCAATTTTGAGTTTTTTTAGCAAGTCGGTTGCATTTTTATGTGAGGGTGATTTTTTTTCTAACACTAGGATATTTGCAAAAACAGTTGAACTGGAAGAAGCAGATTGTGTTAATTAACGGGAAAAAAAACTCAGTAGCAATTCAACTGTTAAATTAATTTTTTTTTTAAAAAAAAGGAAAATACACCTCCCATTGACTTATTTAGAAGATCGCCAGGTTTTAGCTGCCAAATTTTTCATTTGAATTTTTGAGATTTGTTTTGGCTGATAAACCTCAAAAAAAATTATAAATTGTTGAGCTTGTGTTTCTTTCACCTTGATTTTTTTTTATTTGTTGAAAAAAAACCCAGATTTCCAATTTTAATGGATTGGACCATAATTACCATTTTCTTCATGCATTAGAAATTATTCAGCTTCGATGCCTCAACATTTTCCACTATGTGAACCCATTTAAATAGGTTATCAGACCTATCACATTACCAACCATCAAAATAGGAATATTTTTAGAACATAGTTAGAAAATGTATGCCTGAAAAAAAATGTTGTCTAAACGCCAACATTAAATTTGAGACCTACATGCAAGTTTATTTTAATTGCTTTAATCTTTGGAATTATTTTTTTTCCCCTTGTTTTGCTTATTTTATTCAGTATTTGTAAAAGTTAATCAAAGGTACATTAAGAATGTGTGAGTTCACATGCAAAACAGTTCAATGAGATTCACAAAAATAAAGTAAGTTTATCCTGTTAACACAGAAATTAGATTGTGTAACTATCTGGACCTTCTGAGGAGTAACTTACTCCAGTTGTTCTAATTTTGGGGCGGTCACCACATCCACTTCTATGTACTGGCAGGCCCGGATTTGTGGCGAGGCCACGTAGGCCCGTGCCTAGGGTGGCAAGACCGTAGGGGCGACATGCCGCCCAGCCGCCTGCATGAGCACACACACATGTGAGGGGGAACAGAGGTTTCTGTGTGATGTTTGTGGGCACTAGGACCCAGGTGCTAGGACCCTGTGGCACAGAGTGGCCTCGGGGCACCGGAAGCAGAAATCCGGCCCTGTGTACTGTGTTCTTTACTGGGATTAGATGGTGTTGGTGATGATACTTTTTAATATAGTGGCCTTAGATTGTAGGCTCCGTTGGGACTGATGTAAATAATGTATAAGCTCAATAAAGCGCTGCTGTATATCAGTGTTATATAAATAAAGAACATTAATAACAATGCGACCCTTTAGATACTAGTGAGACAAGAAGCCAGTGACACTTATCTGTGACTTGTATATCTAAGGTATGAGTAGCACAAAAATGATTGAATGAACTTAAGCTTGAATTTGATCTAAATCATGTAAATATATCATTTCTGCTCATCGCATGAAAATTCTATTAATCAAAAGTCATGCAAAGGTATGGAACCTGATATCCAGAATTCTTGTGACTTGGGGTTTTTCCTGATAAGGATCTCCATACATTTAGGGGGTTATTTATCAAGGTCCGAATATCTGAACCTTGAATAATTCATGGTTTTCGGAGGAAAAAACAAAAAACTTTATTTAAGTCCGATGGTCTAAAAACATAGAATCCGAAACCCCGGGATCTAAAAGCTCTCCAGGTCTTGTATAAGTCAGTGGGGAAGGTCCCAGTGTTTGCGCTGCTGTCTGTACCGATATCCGATTAGTTTGTGGTTTCTGCACAATGAACTCTGAAAACTATGTTTTTTTAGGGGGAAGTTTGCCCGACCATATTTTTTTGGGCTTCATAAAGGTCCATTCGGGCAATCGGAGTTGCTCGGATTTCTAACTTAGAAATACTTCGATAATTTCGGACTTTGCTAAATAACCCCCCAAGTCTACGAAAAAAAATCATTTTAATATTAATTAAATCCAATATGATTGTGTTGCTTCTAATATCAGTTAGGATCATGTACAAGATACTGATTTGTTATAACAAAGAAAAGGGAAATTGTTTTTAAAACTTTGGGGCAAATTCACAAAAGCGCAAAGCAGCTAACGCTAGCACAAATTCGCCAGTGGGACGTCATTTCGTTACTTTGCCCATTTACTAACTAGTGATGGGCGAATTTCGCGCATTTCGCTTCGCTGAAAAATTCGTGAATTTCCCGATAAACAGTGAAAGATTTGCCCATCACTATTACTAACGGGTGCTGGCGTAAATTCACTAGCGAAGTGGACCTACTCTAGCGCTACTTCGTACCCTTACGCCAGGCGAAGTTGCGCTATGGCAAAGGGATGTATACGCTAATTCACTAACTTGCGCATTTTACCGAATGTTACCTCCCAAAAAACGCTGGCGTCTTTTACTTTTTTATGGGTGATAGGCTGAAAAAGATCGTAAATTTTTTTGGGGGTACCCTCCTTCCCGCCTACATTTCCTAACATATGGCACCTAAACTATACAGTGGGCACATGTAGAGGGCAAAATAACAACTCTATTTTATTTTATGAAGCTTTCCCGGGTTTGTGTAGTGTAATGTATTTGCTGCAACATATACGTCCATTCTACTTTAACTTGGCGACGTATGCAAATTAGGCATCACTAGCATTACTTCGCTACCTTTCTTCTCCCTGAGGACAACTTCGGATTTTAGTGAATTAGCGGCGCCCTGGCGAAACTTCACCTGGCGAAGTGCGGTGAAGGCGTCACTATCGTATTTTTGGCGCTTAGGGAAAATCCTTTGATCGATGGATCGATAGATCGAACATTTTTTCCTTCGATCGTTCGATCGAAGTATTTGAGCTAAATCTTTCAACTTCGATATTCGAAGTCGAAGGACTTTACTTCGAGGGTTAATTTTCCATCCTCTGGGTTTAATAAATTCTGAAAAATTCATGATTTTTTTTAAAAGTCCGATTTTATTTTAAAAAAATCAAGAATTTTTCGTGATTTTTGCATTTGGAGTTAATTCATGATTTTTTTTAAAAGTCCGATTTTATTTTAAAAAAATCAAGAATTTTTCGTGATTTTTGCATTTGGAGTTTAGTAAAAAAAAAAACCCTATGTGTGTTTGCTAATGCTCCTTGATACAATGATTAGAATAAGTTTTGCCAAGGGCACATTTTGGTCCTCTAGCTAATTTTATCAATTGGACTACTTGGTTCAGTTGTTTTATAAACAGCAATAATTTATCAAGTATGATGAATTACTGAGATGAAATGTTTCGTGCCCAAACTAAGGACAAACAGCAGGACAGTTATTATTTAGGAATGTAGAAACTGCTGAAATCCTCATGAAGTTTTATATCAAAAGGCATTTAATCCCTTTTTGACTTTTAGAAATTTGCCCCACCAATGAAAATGAAGGAGGAGGGTGAAAAAATTCCATTCACATTTTTTGAATTATCGCCCGAAAACCATTAATTATTCAGATTATTGTACGTAACCCAAGGCAGATCAGGATATCTTACATTTGTAAAATATCTGCTATTGACTTCTACATGAGCTCGGCAGGTTTTAGATGGAGTGTTTTTGGATTCAGACTTTTAGCAGCTGGATAATCTTGAAAAATTCGAGTTGTTTTTTTCCACAAAAAAATGTGTTTTCCCCTTTAAATCCAGACCAGAAAAATTCAAGAATTAGTAATAAAAACCCCTTAGGGTTTGCTCATTCCAAATAGTCACTATTACTTATTTTGGTATTCTCACAATTAGTTCCTACCAAGGCATAACAGATTGTTCATAAATAATTTGTATAGTGCTTCAAGCTCCAAATTGTAAATTTTTTAAATTTTTTGAGGGTTTAACTTACCCAATGCATTGGGGGATCCAGGTGCTCACGCCTTAAGCCTTCAGCTCAGGAAGGCAATGTGACAGAATATCAAATGGAAAAGGTTGGCACAAACTGGATCACTCTCCACGATGTAGTTAAAAAATGTATTTATTTAGAACAACAACATCCCAAATGCCTTACGCGTTTCGTGCCTTTTGGGCACTTAATCATAGGCTTAACAGATTGTTCTCCTACAAATGGAAAAAAAATATTTCTGAATATCTAAAAACCTTAAGAATGTAATTATCAAATACACCCTAGTTTTTTTGCCAAATATTTTCAGTATGGAGGAAAAATACACAAAATGGTGAAATGATGCTAAAATTTTGCATTGAATTCATTGGGCATTTTTTCCGCTTTGTTTCTGCTTGTGCCAAATGCGTTGATGTCATTGGGTGTTTTTTTCTTGAGTTTTTCTTATGCCAAATGCATTGGGGTCAATGAATGTTTTTTCTTGTGGCAAATACATTGGAGTCAATCGCTGTTACTTCCCATGGCAAATGCATTGAAGTCATTGGGCTTTTTTTGTACACCAAATGCATTGTAGTCAATAAATGCTTTTTCTCTACAATTTTTTTGCTCCAAATGCATTGGGGTCAATGGGTGTTTTTCTTATATCAAATGCTAGAAGTCAGTGGGCATATTTTCCCCCACATTTATTTTTGTGTGAGAAACGAGATTCATTGCAAAATTCTAGTTTCCTGGCGAAACAAAACTCATTGTGAAATTCTAAAGTAGCAAATTTCATCATCAGAAAAAAATATGAGCATGACACAAAGGGGCCCATTCACTTAGCTCGAGTGAAGGAATAGAGGAAAAATAGTTCGAATTTCGAAGTGTTTTTTTGGCTACTTCGACCATCGAATGGGCTACTTCGACCTTCGACTTTTAATCGAACGTTTCGAACTAAAAATCGTTTGACTATTCGACCATTCGATAGTCGAAGTACTGTCTCTTTAAAAAAAACTTCGACCCCCCTAGTTCGCCACTTTAAACCTACCAAGGCCAATGTCCCCATAGGCTTCCTAACAATTTTCTGATCGAAGGATAATCCTTCGATCAATGGATTGAAATCCTTCGATCGTTCGATCGAACGAACGAATTGCGCTAAATCGATATTCGAAGTTGAAGGATTTTAATTCGCCAGTTGAATATCGAGGGTTAATTAACCCTCGATATTCGACCCTGGGTAAATTTGCCCCAAAATGTCTCTTCACAATGACCCAATACATGCTATTTTTACTAACACTCATTGCCCTATGCTTAACTATTAAGAATCTCAGGAGGATTACACTTTATATACACTAAGGGGCAGATTTATCAAAGGTCGAGATGAATTTTCAAATTCAAAAAATGTAAATTTTGAGCTATTTTTTGTGTACTTCGACTAGGGAATAGTCCAAATTCGATTCGAATTTGAAAAAAATTCAAAAAACTAAATTTTTTTAATTTTTTTTAATTTAATTTTTTTAAATCATGTACTGTCTCTTTAAAAATTCGACTTTGACCATTCGCCATCTGAAACCTGAATTGTTGTTTTGGCCTATGGGGAACCTTCTACAACCCATTTGGAGTCAATTGGTGGACTTTGAAAAATCAAATTTTTTGGGGGGAAAACTAAGATTCGAATTTGATCGAATGCACTATTACTTCGATTCGTACTATTTGAATTCAGCCGAATATGGACCTATTCGATCAAAAACAGACCTATTCGGCCCAAAAAAACTTCAACTTAATTTCGGTTGGTCTTTTTGAATTTGAATTTCGAAGTTTTTCAAATTCGAAATTCGACCCTTGATAAATATGCCCCTTAATGCAGAACGATTATGTAAATTTATGTCAAATTTGTACTGTACTTTTATACTACTTTTACACTAGAAACATAATATTCAGCATAAAGTGCGCGCTGCAAAGTTACCAACTTGTCAGCTAGAAGTGTGTAGATATTAATTATTTAAAGTGAACAAAGCTTATTTTACTATTTTGCTAATGACTCACTGCATACTGTAATCTACTGAAACATCTAATTACACACAATTACTGTAGCTCAATTTGTCTAATACATTTCAGGATAATATGAAGATATGAATTTCATTGGGCAGATGCAGTGCCATTTAATTAGCAGTACAAAGAGTTCATTATAGGCAACTTTTTCAAGGAAATTAAGAACTGCTTTCTTTTACCATAAAAAGATGGTACTATTTTTAAACTGCTATTGTATTTCTAGTATAGAATCTGTGTTGTACTGTAAATTCTATATTTTAACAAAAACTATACCCCCAAAATTAATACTTTAGCAACAGATTTTCATTTTTAATTTTATTTGTCATGGCATGGTTGTGAATAAATATTGCCTTTTATTTTCTCACTTGGCTCGATACATTTATAAAATTGCATTATCCAAAAGTTCTTAGATTGGAGGTTAAGTCCCAATTTTGTACATATATATTCCAATTTAATGGTTTGTGGACAGTTGTCTTACAACTTTGGTCATAAAAATAAAATAATTTTTTATTTTTCGCGGCAGTTTCGCTAATTTATTTGCCGACGGCAAAATGCAGAAATTCGCCGCAAATTCGCGCCTGCTGAATTTATTTGCCCATCACTATTGCTGATCCAATATAAGTTCATAATATTAAACAGGCGCTTTAAGATATTGTATTTATATTGCTATCATTAAAACATTTAAACAATAGAACATAGGCAAATAAAGGGTGTCCAACAAGATATAGCAACAGTTTTATATGTTATTATAAAGGAGCAATATCAAGGGGCAGATTTACTGAGCTCGAGTGAATAATTCGAAAGAAAAAATATTTGAATTTCGAAGTAATTTTTTGGGTACTTTGACCATCGAATTGGTCAAATTCGATCAAATTTGATCGAATCAAATGATTCGAATGATTCGAAGTAAAAATCGTTCGACCATCTGATAATCTAAGTACTGTCTCTTTAAAAAAAGAGCTTCATACTTCGCCACTTTAAACCTTCCGAAGTCCAATGTTAGCCTATGGGGACCTTCCCCAGCACTTTTCTAAGTTTTTTTTCGGTCGAATAAAAATCCTTCGATCGGTCGCTTAAAATCGTTCAAATCGTTTGATTCGAAGGATTTTATCGTTCGATTTTTATTTGATCGATCGTTGCGCTAAAATCCTTCAAATTCGATATTCTAATTTGAAGGATTTTACTTCGAGGGTTGAATTCAAGGGTTTTTTAACCCTCGAAATTCGACCCTTGATAAATCTGCCCCCTAGTATTATATTAGTAAGATCTGTATGCTCCTCCAGTCACAGATTCAAATTAAAAAAAGTCTTCATTCCTCTTTTTGAAGGAACCACCAACAGATATATATCTTGTTATTTTGTAATATAGTGGAGCCAAGAAGCCTACTTCCCCAGAGTTTACTATATCATTAAAGAAAAAGAAGACGCACTTGGACTATCAAAATACAAACACTTTGGCAAACTGAAGCTGAGGAAACCTCAGGAAGCTAAAAGGGAGCATCTTGAACTTCCTTGAGACCACAAATTTCTCTATGACAAATAAACAGAGTGAAACTAGATCTCTAGAACATCACTTGCTTTTGCCTTTGCTGTATAAAATGAAAAATGTTGCCTGCATATTCTTAATTGATTAAGCGCACCCGTGGTGAACTCCAAACCTGACTGTAATGCTCATTGACTTGAATAAGAGTTATATTGCTAATCCTCAACACAACGTTTCATGAATCATTTGCTTCTGAGCACACTTCACTCCCGTAAAATACTGTATATACAAAAACTGTTAGTGATACTTTTGCCAGTCAGTCATGTTTAAAAGAATTGCTATAAGGGGTTGGTGTATGGAAATATGCCAACTGTATATATCTGATAATCTCTTGTACCTGTTCCATTGGTATCATTTGTAAGTTGTGTGTTTTTCTTACTCGTCTCTCAAACTGTGCAATGCAAGCAGATCTGAAAATAATAAAATCTACTATATATCTACTACTATATATATATTATATTCCTTCTTGGCTATAAACCAAAAAATAAAAAATCTACTAAATACTATTATATAAAACCTTTGGAAATGGTAAGCGGGTGTAGAAAATGTATTTTGATTCTTATCTTTTCATTTTTTAAGGTGCCTTCCAAAATGGAATCCCTATATAATTACTGATTCTTGTCAGAAAAGGCCATAATACACAAGAAGGGTCATTTACTTCCGCAAGTGCAGTGATCAAAGTTCAATTCGAGTGCAAATACCATGGGGCATATTTACTAATGAAGCATTACCGCTTTCAGGCACTTCGTTAGTTTACTAACGGGCGCAGACGTCACTTCGCTAGTGAAGGAGATAGACGCTAGCAGTGATTTGCGACTTTTCACTCTGGCGAATGGACATTACTACACAAAATTAACTAATATGTCGATTTTACTAAACGTTACGTTTTTCACCAGACTTCCTTTCGCCAGCTCAGACCAGGCGAAGTGCAATGGAGTGAATAGAACTTACTCAATCTTCAGTTACTTACATCATATTTTTTGAGTGGAAAAACTCAAGCTTGAGGAAAGGCTAGTGTAAGTCTGAAATGTTGCTGTATTTCGTCTGAACAAAGCCCTTCAAATAAAGGCTTTTTAGGAAAAATTCCTGTTGGGTGCTGTCTATTTTGCAAAGTGTTCCTGAATTTTGGCTGTTGGTGGCAGCCTGGGACTTGCACCAAAAAAGAGTGTTTATGGAGGGTGAGTGCTGACTTCTTATCCTGTGGTCTGAGCTAATTTTTGCCTGCCGAAGTGTTGCGATGGCTGTAAAGCCGTCGCTGAAGGAATTTTCGCCGGTAAATTTGCCCCCATGTTTTTTTCCCACAATGCAGCATTTTTTTCTTAAACTGCAGTTGCAATGGGAAGGTACACCTGACTCATTTTTGGCCATTGAGTGAAAATGAACACAATTGTGCATGCCAATAATCAGATGCAATTGCAGTGAATTCTTTGTACTGAAGTGCGATGTGGTTCATAGGTTATATCACTTGAAGTAGAAAAGTAGCTTGGGAATGAAGCATATCAATCATTTGAATGAATCTTTCCATTCTGTTTTAAGAAACACCTGAAATGTAATGTCTGTCTCAGTCAAGGGTGATGGTGTTTAAACCTTCAGAGGGTTCTGATACAAAAACATGATCTATTGGTTAAACTGTCGTCAGATCAATTGGCAAATTAGTCCATCACCCTGAACTTTTAATTGCCTGCAAAGCAGTGGGGCGCATATTTGCGGCATGTTAAATTATATTTCCGTTGCTGGAGGTAGTGTTCTCTCCATTCTCTAACTAATAATTCTTCTTCCAGCTGAATGCATGATTGATCGTGTCTTTTTTCCGTCTGAATGTGTTAGAGGCCATGAAATGTGAAAGCATTGCTCACGGTGCAGCTTTGGTTCTAGTTTCTAATTATAAAAAAGCTCAGTCTTTTTGAGAGCATAACAGTTTTCAGATATAAAACCATTAGCTACAGCCGGGGTATGAGGGTGTCTTCAGTGGCGTAACTAGATGTTACTGGGCCCACAGCAAATTAATTTTAGGGCCCCCAACATATAGAGATGTTGCCCTGTTTTACCAATATATATTGTAATGGTTTATTAATTAGGGCCTCATGGGGCCCTTTATACCTCCTGGGCCCTCCTGCAGCCTCAGGGTCTGCTTCCTCTGTAGTTACGCCCCTGGGTGTCTTGTAGTTCCGCGATCTTGATTCAGGCTTTCAGCAAGTAGAGAAAATCATTGCTTGTAGCTCATGCAACTTGCTAGCTGCAGTACTCTGATCAGGGGTGCTATACAAAAATATGAACACAGAATATGCATGACGCATATAAAGTGTTTAAAAAGAGAATATCACTGGCACAGGAGTTTATGCGGAAGTCAATTTGATTTTAAATAGATTCATTTGAGATTCTCACATACTCATGGTCAACAATACACACCAGGGAATAGAATAGGTGTGAACAACCGCACTGCACAGCTCCTTGTTTTCTGATCTGGTACAAGGGAGTAGTGTTGTCTTTGGAAGCGGTTTTGGTAGGAGGCTTTTGCTGGGGCTCTATGATTTTAAAATCCCTTTAGTTTCCTCTAATGGTTAAAGAGGAAATAAATCTTTCATAGAATTATTGCTCTACTGGATAGCAACTCCCAGCATTCTCCGTTATATTGTCTAGTGTTAGAGCATGATGGGGTCTATAGTCCAGCAACCACAGAACTATATGCTTAAAATATATCTCTACTAGAATACAATTTTTTTCAAGTTCTCCCAGGCTAGGGGACCAAAAGACACAAGATAACCCTCCCATGAAAAAACTTGTTACACTTGACTTACATGCCTTACACTTGACTTTATAGCTCCATAGGTCATTTATGACCCATAGTCATGAGTAAAATATAGACAATATTACATAAGACCCACAACATAAGACCCGCATCTATACCCGCACCTGAAAATCCTCCCCTCATTCCGCAGGCTGCCTCCTTTTTTTGCGGGGTACCCAAGGGTACCCAACCCACTGCAGGACTCTACTTCCATGATCAGTTCAGTTTACCCATATCAGAAAGTGTGCATGAAATAACCTGTTAGGCTTATGAGCTGGAGAATCAATGTATGGCCATTGTGCCTCATTCTACTATACAGAGCTATCGAAACTTTTCCATGTATTGGGCCAATTAGTTATAAACCTACACTCCTGTGGGCCAGATTATATCAAATGACAATGCCATACACTGCAGTTTATGGAATCATAGATGTGTACTGTAATGGCACACAATATCAATATGAAACAATCCTTTTACATGTCTTAGAATTCTAGCACAGTGCCGATATTTCCTTTGCGACTAAGCAGAAACACGTGCATGTACAAAAGATAAAATGTTGCAATAATAAGAAAATCTGCTGCAAAATACATAAGGCTGTGCAGTTTCTAAAGCTCTCTTAAAGGAGCAGAAAACCCCCTGGGCGCAAAACCCCTCCCCCCTCCCCTGTGTTGGGAGGGGTTTTGCCTTTAAGGTTATGAATCTCCCAATGTCAATTGCTCATAAGAGAGGAAAGAACAGTTGTAATAATTCTAATGACATTCCTAATGACAAAGCAGAAAGGTTTCTGAGTTACAGGGCTTAATGATCCATAACTGGCCATTTCCTAACTTTTAGCATCCTGAGTGAGACCATAATGTCACCTAAATGTAGTGTTTTGTAATTATTATTTTTTTCTTGAGCCTCTGCCTAGGGCTCTTGGCGCTTGTGCTCTTCATCGCTTTGAAAGTTTCATCATCGCACTGAAGGTTTAAGGTTTTGCAAAGCTATTATATCTCTCTTTCTCCCTCTATAAACATGACACGATCAAGGTCTTAGATCTCATCAGAAAGGAATTCTCACAGGTACAAAATCCCCATCAAGCTGACTGCTGTCGGTGAAAAATCCCGTCTTCAAAATTCTTGTTTGGAATTTTTTGCACAATGAGTAGGTGACTTGGCATTGGCGGTAATGGAAGTAACTTTTCATCCTTTAGTATATTTCTGGGGGAATAAAAAAACTTTTATTCATTTCATTAGAAAAAAAAAAAGCAAGAGCTGGTAATGGAAAAAGGAGAAATGAATAGCGTGGCCTGCTTTTCAGCGTTAGCATAAAAGCTACATGGACAGCGATGCCAATCAAATCATAGTCATATGCAGCACAGCCACTTTAATTTATAGAAGTGTTGTCAGCATAGTTTTAGCTTTGCTGGTTAAGATATGTTCTATCTCTGTTACAGACTTCATCTTCTGCACAGCTGGATCCTTTGAATCTAGACTTATGTAATGCTATGGTATTGGGGCTACCCGGGGCTCCCGAAGCCAGACGAAACTCTCTTTCTCAGGTGTGAGCCTTTGCATATAGTGGAGGCTAGGGTGTAGTACAACTATGTCTCTTGGCTTGACAGTAATAATGGGCACCAGTGGTTCTTGAATTTAAACAGCAACAGATTTATTTAACTTAGGGCAAGGTCAGACGTGGCATTTTTGCTGTGTTTTTACTTTGCGTTTCTAAAAAAGAACAGCCAGGCGTAAATACGCCACTGAAACCACATGCCACCGTCAACATGCATTTTTCAGCACGTAGGATTCTTTTCCCAACATGCACTTCTCATTGTTTTCATTGTTCTCATTGAGAATTTGGACGCCATATTTAAAATAAGCTGCGTATTTACACAAAGTGTGGTTTCAAACGTGCAGATCCCATAGAGTCTATTAATTTGGTAGTTTCTTGACGTATTGGCGTTTCTGCTATATGAGTATATCCTACCAGTTACTAGGCCTTACTATACCTAGGTTCCACTCTACACCCACCTGTCTGCTCAGGTGGGGTCTTCTGAAAATGGACTCAGAGCACATAGCTGTTCCAGCTTATATAAATAAATTAAAGAACTGCAAAGGTCATCCTTTCACACAGGAAGGGGAACTTATCTCTCAATTAAACTAAGGACCCCCCTCCTTAGCTGTCTAGAACTGAGCAAAGGCTCACGTAGCTGGCCCAACCTTAGGGAACTATGAGATTAAAGGGAAAGCTCTTTTATAAGTCCCCTAACATACACTTCTCATATTAAGATGTGTGGTTCATGAACCAATTATCTGACAAATAGTTGAAAATGTATAATTATATGTTGTATATATATATATATATATATATATATATACACACTTACCACCTAAATATTGCTAATATTCTAAAATGTGTTTATTATCAAGGGTTAAGGCATGATGGAACTTTGGAAGTTGGAGAGCAACTAAAGAAATGGATGCTTAAACCAATACTACACAAAAATACTTTTACAAAGGCATCTAGGACAGGCTTCTGTCCACTCTGTTCACATTTGATGTTCATACAATAACCAAAAAACACATTTATCATTTTTCTTAACCACAGTAAATAGCACTATAGCTATACTATATCTTTTAGGGAAGATTTAAATTTCCTTAAATAAACTATATCTATGTTTTCTAGACTATAGCTCCCATCTTGATTTAACACCTAATAATATGCTGGGGAATGCTGAGAGATTAGACCAGCAATTTTTGAGTGGAGAAACCCTGCTGTGTTTGTAGCGGGGTCACCCCTAACTGGTACACTCCTAGCCAGGGCTCCCACAGGGCCTTTAGGTTCTGAATAATGCATGATGAATGTAGTTGCAAAGAACCAAAGAAAAACATTTATTTAGCAGCTTCTTACTGGTTCACAGGGGCAGACCAGAGTCACAGATGACCGTAAACTCACCTATAACTACGAGTTATTCACATACACTTCTCAGGAAATCATTTTACACACATTCACACAGCCTGGACCCCCATAAAAGTTAAAAAAAACATTGGTGTGCAGTGGAAACTTACCAGTGGCGTAACTAGACCCCTAAGGGCCCTGGTACAGAAATTTACAACCTAAAGGGATTGTTCACCTAAGAGTTAACTTTATGTATGATGTAGTATGATGTAGAGAGGGATATTCTGAGACTATTTGCAATTGGTTTTCATTTTATTTTATTTGTGGTTTTTGAGTTATTTAGCTTTTTATTCAGCAGCTCTCCGGTTTGCAATTTCAGCAGTCTGGTTGCTAGGCTCCAAATTCCCCTGGCAACCATGCACTGATTTGAATAAGAGACTGAAATATGAAAAAATAGGTATGAATATACAAATGATTCATTAAAAAGTAGCGACAACAGTTAATGTAAACGTTAAACGTAAAAAGGACACATAAAATTGAGCTTTCACTGTATTATAATGAAATGAAGGATAATGTACCCCGTACTGTAAATGATAAGGATATTAGAAGTGACTGAGGGCTTGTTCTGTGACCATATAAAGACACAAGGCTGCAGGATGTTATACAGGGAACTCTGAGTATCACTCATGTATTATAAGGGATAATAATGTACCCCCCTACTGTAAATGATAAGGATATTAGAAGTCACTGAGGGGTTGTTCTGTGACCACTGTGCTTAGTACAGGGGAATACTTATGCTGCCATAGTTTTATGGGATTTCTCTGTACAGACCATGAGCAAACTTAGGGGACTGTTCCTGCTGAATTTAGACCATGCACACTATGGTAGAAATATTAAATATATTGATAGCTAAACATTTCTTTTATCTGTACCTAAAGCACAAATCTCATCATTCTGAGATAAAAGACACTGATGCAATTTAATTAATTATTAAAACATTAAGCAGAATAAACAGTTGCAGTTCCATGTATAATAGCACAGAACTAAAAGTAGGATGAACACAGTAAGAATTTCATGTTTAATACCCCAGAACTCATATTATGATGATACAGTGGCGATTCCATAAATAAATAACCCCAGAAATCACATAAGGTGGCACACTGTCAATTCCATGTACAAATACCCCAAAATTTATAATAGGAGGACACAACTGAAATTTTTGCTATTGAAAGCAAGGAAAGGGTTAAAAACCACAATGCAGTGTAATAAATGTGATTTGTATCCTTACCAGCCCTCCTTCTTTCTTTCTTCACTGATAGTCTTGGGGGTGGGTGGAGAGGAGGAACCTGCAGCAGCAGCACCACTGTCTGCCATCCATTCATCCTGCCTGTTAGAGTCCTGGACAATTTGAACTAATACTGGCGCCCTTTTCCCCTGCTGCATTTGGCAGTCATTTATCCTGCCCGCACACTCTCTCAACCCCCCCCTGCACACTCTCTCTCAACCCCCCTGTACACTCTCTCAAAAAACCCCACTCTCTCAAACCCCCCCACTCTCTCTAAAAAAAAAACACTCTCTCAAAACCCCCCCTCTCAAACCCCCCCTTAAAAACCCCCACTCTCTCAGAAAAAACCCACTCTCTCAAACCCCCCCACTCTCTCAAATCCCCTCCCACTCTCTCAAACCCCCCACTCTCTCAACCCCCCCACTCTCTCAAACCCCCCCACTCTCTCAAACCCCCCCACTCTCTCAAAACTCCCCCACTCTCTCTCAAAAAAAAACACTCTCTCAAAACCCCCCTCTCAAACCTCCCCTTAAAACCCCCCTCTCTCAAATCCCCCCTCTCTCAAACCCCCCCACTCTCAAATCCCCTCCCACTCTCTCAAACCCCCCCACTCTTTCAAACCCCCCCACTCTTTCAAACCCCCTTACTCTTTTAAACCCCCCACTCTTTCAAACCCCCCACTCTCTCAAACCCCCCACTCTCTCAAACCCCCCCCACACTCTCTCAAACCCCCCCCCACACTCTCTCAAACCCCCCCACTCTCTCAAACCCCTCCCCGCCCACTCAAAAAACCCCACTCTGCCACTATAATTATATATACCATATATCAGCCAGGATCAGACTGGCCTGGGCCGGCTCCAGTGGGCCCTGTAGACCCAGATCTGCAACATGCGGCAAAAAAAAGCTAATGCGCATGCGTGAGTGTACGCTTGCTAACGCGCATGCGCAAGCACGCGCATGTGCGCGCTTGCGTACACGCGCGTTGTTTGGGTTACCAGACGGATGGTGAGGCAGCATCTAGCGGGGCTTTTAGGCGGGCCCTGAAGCAGAAGCCCCGCTGGGCCCCAGCCCGGACCCTAAAAGCCAGCAGATTTGTGGCTTTTAGTGGGGGAGGAGGTGTCTGCAGGGACAGGTATTTTTATGCTGGTGCCACGGAGTAGCCGTCGGTACCGGCCGGTATTCCTCTCCTGGGTTGCGGGCCCCACCGGGCGTGCAGGGGCAGGGACCCTGGCACAGCTGCACCCTTTGCACCCCCGGTAGTTCCGCCACTGAAACTTACCTTTAAAATTTAGCACGCAATCTTCTTCCTTCTTGGCCACAGCAGCTTCTTTGTTCTCCTCTTCAGCTATTTTTGGCAGTTTTGGCTTTGGTGGCTTTGGCAGCTTTGCTTTGGTTCCCTTTGGCGACTCCCAGCTTCCCCCACGCACTTAACAATAAATAGAGTGGCCCATCGTGCCCATTGGACAGATTGCCTTTCTGGGCCTGCCTTTAGCCTGGAAACATAAGAGGGCAAATGAAGCTGTGCTACAATGAATGCAAATGTTGCATGTATTGATTTTATTCATTAAACTTACTCTACACTGCATTATTGGGCTTGGTGCCCATTCATTCATCATGAAGAATATGGTGCATGGCAACACTGGAGCAAGGTAGTAGATTTAGAAGCAGCGCACTCCTGGGCATCAAGTAATAATCGCTCTTCTCCAGATTATTAAAAAGTTAAATCCTTTATTTAAACATAATATCAATCAGACAGACTTAGTATCTGAGGTCTGATGTGTTTGGTGATACAACAGTTCCTCAGAGACCTCTGAGGAAGTGTTGTATCACGAAACGCGTCAGACCTCTGAGGAAGTGTTGTATCACGAAACGCGTCAGACCTCTGAGGAAGTGTTATATCACGAAACGCGTCAGACCTCAGATACTAAGTCTGTCTGATTGATATTATGTTTAAATAAAGGATTTAACTTTTTAATAATCTGGAGAAGAGCGATTATTACTTGATGCCCAGGAGTGCGCTGCTTCTAAATCTACTACCTTGCTGTTGGCGTTCCCCCTAGTGACGGACTCGGGGCTGACTGCACCCGGGTCATTACCTTTGCAGGGTAAGAATTTCAGCTTTCTTCATCGCTGTTTATATAAAAGAAGACTTTGAAAACCCAGTGTTCCTAATTAAGAGTAGGGTCCGGGGCATTTGGCACCCGGACCAACCAGTTTTTACGGTGAACAAGGTGTAGTCTGTGATTAATTTAACAGCTGCAATTGGAACCTGCAAAACCGTTTTCTTTCATAAGAGAGTTAAGCCAGTTTACAGAGCCGGATTTGTTCTTTACTGGAGCTAACAGCACCCTGAACATGGTGTTAATTGTGGGATTCCCACAATGAGCTGTTATTAGGCAGACTTGCGCCCAAAGTATCTCATGACAATGTCCTGATTAAATAAGCAAACATTATCACAGTTAGGTTTGTTTATGTGTACCAGATGCAATTGCCACCTACCAGGGCTGTACCAAGCCGACTAGGCGTCCTAGGCAACCTGGTCGGCCACCACACTCCCCTGACCACACGTGTTTGCACCCTATCGTGATTTCATGATCATGTGCTGTAGCAGAGGGGAGGGAGGGGAAAGCGATAGAAGGCAGTGAACACAGACTAGGGGTAGGAAGAAGACATTTTAACTGGTACCTACACAGCGCCCCCCTATTGATGCACCCCAGGCTGGTGCCTCTTTTGCCTACCCCTAGTTCCAGGTCCTGCCACATATGTAATGCTGAACGTGGCCACAATGACACTGGAGATGTGGGGAAAACACCATGTCAACATGGTAGATTCTACAATTTAAACCACTTAAAGGGTTAAAGTCAATATAAGCATATGTAATGTTGCAGCATCATTTTACCTTTGAATATATGCTGGAGTATGCTATAGAATGTTTATGTCCCATTTAAATCAAGTGCAAAGAATTGCCCTCTATTGTTTAGTATCACATTCTGTCATGATTAAAGCATTTATTTTAAGAAGCTGAAAAGTCAAAACCAAAGGTTGTGCTCTGATGTTGCTGAGTGTCAAGCTCGTGGGCAATATGATAAATTAGCGCTTTACAGAAAAGTAGATAGATTTGTAAATTAGCCTCTAAGGGGATGAAGTAAAAGCAAGTAGAATGTAGAGATGCAAATATCACAAATAAGTGCAACATTGCATGAACACCAAGAAAACTATCCACACAATTACTTAAACCAACAACCAAATGTAACACTGTTATGTCCACCCTTTTGATGTTTGATTAAAATGAATGCCAAAACTGCAAGAAATGTCCCTATTTTAGATGACTAATGTGGCATTAATAGGGTTTTGATTGGATTGGAAAATATTCTTACTATCCTAGTTAGAAGATCTAGGTAGAAGAAGACCAGTATGATAATTAAGGGGGACATGTTTCAATAAACCTTGGATGCCACCTAGCTCTCACATCTGTGTATCACAATCGTATTTACTCCAATAAGAATCATCCCTACTAGTGCTATGCCAGTCATATTGTTGTTATTAAACATACTGAGATTACACTGAGATTTTATGATGGCAATCATATGAAACTGAGATGAGAGAGTGATGTCTAAGCAGGTCTGGCAAGAACCTCACTGGAAGATCCTCTTGCATTAACTATTCAAAGTGTAAGGGTGGGTTCATTCATTTTTATTAGTTTATTGTGGTTACATTTGACAGAACATGGCACCCAGGGTCAGTAATCCCCAGGTGGAAAGTTCTAGAAGCAGTTATCTCTCAAAGTCAATCTGGAGGAAGAGGATTGCCTGTAAGTCTATATAAGGAAGCTAGTGGTTGGCCCTAGCCTCTTTGGCTGGTGAGTGGGGAGAAAGCCAAGGGCCTTAGAACCAATAATTGGAAGTCCTTTATCCAGCATGATATTAGATAGGACAGCTAGTGCTAGAGCAGCTTCTGATACTGAGTTGGTAAGAGATAGTTAAAGGTCAGCTTACTGAGGGTCCTACTCAGAGGAAAGAAGATGTTTTTTCCTTACTGGGAGCAGAACCAACCTATTGTGTTTATGTAATGTTTATATGATTTTCTAGTAGACTTAAGGTATGAAGATCCACATTACGGAAAGATCCCTAATTCGGAAAACCCCAGGTCCCGAGCATTCTGGATAACAGCTTTTTATATGGACAAACAAGGATCCATTGTGCAATCCAAATATTCATAAGGTTCAATGATCTTTATTATGACATATTGTAAAGGGGACCTGTCACCTAGATATAAATAGCTGTATAATACAAGTCTTTTTTATATTAAACATGCATAGCTGTTGGAAACTCATTTAAATATCAGCTGTCAATTAAATATTGCCTGCCCTTCCTCTATGCCTTAGGCATAGGGGTAGGAAAGGCAATTACTTTCACTTTCTATTCAGCACTTACTAGATGTCACTGCTCTCCCCACATTCCCACCATCATTTAATTGTGTAGCCAGTACATGGGGATGGACATCAGGTCCCCCAGTCTGGTGCACAAACAAGATTCTGAGATGATACAAGACTTGTCTTAATAACAGTGTCCCACAAAATGGCTCCTGCCTGCTTGCTATAATTATGAATTCCCAGACTGGAGGATACAATATTCAATTAATGTATATAGCATAAATAAAATTCATTTTGCATGTGATAAAATAGGATTGGGAATCATTTTTTTGGGTGACAGGTCCCCTTTAAAACCCCACAGTGTATGGCCTTACCCATTTCATGCCTTATGATTAAGTACCATTTAGGCATGAAATGCGCAAGTCCATAGACTGTGGAGTTTGTACAGTTTAAATGATGTTATAATAAATATTTTTTGTACTTTTTTGTGAAATGAATCCTCATATTTGCATCATGGTACCTTACTGGTGATCTAAATGCACTCAAGTGCTTGTTTTGTGCTTGTTTATTGTCTAGAGCAGACAATATCCCTCAGCATTGTTTGTAATATCTGGAGACAAACATACAGTGCGATGTGGGCCTGTGTGTAAAATGTAATTAAGATCTCATTTATTTAGTTATTTCTTAAATATGCATGTCACTTCAAAGCTTTTTCTGTTTGCATACAGACTGGTTCAATTTCATTGCATTGATGAGCAATGTCAGTCACTTCTGTAACATCAATAGTTCTACCCTGACTTGTCATTTGTTAGAAAATCTACCTGGCTGATTATTTAAAAATATCGTAACTTCTCAAATCAATATGTTTGTATAATGCATTCCGCCCCCTGTTGCAAGGTTAAAAGAGATTTTCATTGTGGTTTTATTTCAGTCTGTAATTTCTATTCCGAAAGTATAACAGAAAGAAATTTATTGTGAAAATAAGGGTTAGGGCGAATCACGAGGAGAAAAAAAAAGTCGCTTGACATATTTTACATTTCACAGAAGATTGTTGAAAGTCTGAGATTTAATCTATGCCACAGGATAGTTCATCAAATTATCAGCGCATGGATAAAGCATTTACATTCTAAATGCTTCACCACCTCCATTTCTTTTCTGATGTTGAAAAGGTCATCCTTCAAAAATTGCGATCTCATTCATATAAAAGATTTAATGTTCTAAGTTAGAAAACATTTCATTACTTCTTTGAAATAGGATCAATCTTAACAGTACATTCATTAAATTTTTTCATGGCTATCTAATATCGTAACCTACCGTATTTTGTAACAATAGGAATCGTATTGCAGGGACGGAACAAAAACGACCAGCCATTTGCTATTGTAATATTTAATGCTAAATTGTATGCTTGATCATTTTTATTGTTTGAATATAACCCTCTTATAATATCAATTCATTCCCAGTCAGATTGTTAGTGTTTAGAATTATAGGAAGATTAATAGATGACGATGGATAAATAAAAGGTAGCGAGATAGACAAGCAGAATAAAAATAGACTTCACTCCCTGTGAAAGTTTGATTACTTAATATTTATCCATTTTCTTATCAAAATGTGTGTGTGTTTGTGTGTAATCTTTTTCTAATATTCTTGAGGAAGTCCCAAAAGGCAATGTAAACCTTAAAGCCCCAGATTAAATTGGAAGACAGCTTCTTGGCCTTTGAGTTTTGCTCAAGGCAATGCATTGACAATCCAACACCATGTGTTGCATATATATGTGTAGCAAGTATCCATTGTATTGGTTGTATGTGATGCAAGCATGATCCTGCCATTCATGGTGCAAGACTGACACAGAATTAAGACTGAATATACAGGATGATAACTAGATCCTTGAAATTGAAATCTGAGTTTTGCACAAAACCTGTTAATTACTAACTATAATTCACTGAACATGGGGTATATATAATGGGTATATAGAATTTAATTAAAAGTAGGGAGGGGTGTGTGTATGGATGCTGGGTTTTCATTTGGAGGGGTTGAACTTGATGGACTTTGTCTTTTTTCAACCCAATTTAACTATGTAACTATGTAACACGTTAATACATTGATAAAGAAAGTGGACGAGGCATGTCTAGTAGGGTATAACACTAAAACTGTCAGGTCATAGGTCATAGTGGAGCTCCTACTGTACTCACTCCATTGTGCCATTTTTTTTTCTTCTAATTGGCTTATTTTGGAGGGCTGCTGATCCCTACGTGACTAAGCACAGAGAGCTTTGTGATAAAACCTCAGTGTGATCTCAATTTGAGCTCTACAGGTGGATCTATATTAACGTTTGTGAAATGTTTTAGTATTTGATGAGTTTTTTTGTTGTAACCAAATTGAGTAGTTATATCCCACCATGCCAGAGCTGGGCCAACATACACAGACACCCAAGACAAAAGCCCTATCATTAGCATCCCAAACCCTCTGCTCAGCAACCATATCTTCCCACTTGGCAGTCTCTCCTAATCACCACCCCTCTCTTCAACCACCCTGTTTTGCAACTCTCGCCACTTGTACTTCCTCCTGTTTCTTCTGCCACCATTTGTCAATCAAAGAGTAGGGCAGAAGGGGCCTCTTCTGCCAACCCCTAGGTCCGGCCTTGCATCAGAATAAAGCACAATATCAGGGTTTTTTTGTCGGAACCAGTCAGGGAGAGGCTAAAAGTACTTCCCATCAAACCCCTTTTCCTACTGACATGCCTTAAAAGCCAGTCATGCAGATGTAATCTGGGATAGCTTTGCTCCAACTAGGACAAATTCCATCTTTCTTCCTTTCTAATGTAGCTTAGTGATATTTTGCCCTTATAATTTATTTTTCTTCCTCCTAAAAATTCCAACCTATGACCACATTCCTTATGATTGTAGCCCAGGATGTTCAGGGAACAAGGCGTCTCTTAGCTACTCTCAGCTTGAGTCTGCTGCTCTTATTTACTACACTTGCCATTACAGAGTGTTTTCTGTCCTTTCCAAAGTAAATGGGCCAAAAATAATACAAGGTGCATTTACAACAGCAAGTGCAGTGGGCAAAGTGCCATTTCGGATGCAAATCACCAGGTTTTTTTTTTATCCAGAATGCAGTGTTTATTCCATAATTCCAGTTTTCCATAATTGCAGCTGCAAGTGGAGTTGAACTTGGCACAATTGAGATTAATGAGGCTGATACTGACACTGGCAGTAGCTGTGACTGGGCGCAATGGCGCTTGGAGCTAAAACACGTGTAAATGGGTCAATTCCTACAATGACTGCAATCATTTTAGTGTGACAGCAACTATGGTTGTCATCATCAATGACCCCTTAAGCATCAATAGAATTCTAGGGATTCTCCGTCTCCCCAATGCAGCAGTCATTTTCCTGACTGTAGCAAAGCCCTGACCACTCTTATTTGCCCACACGGCCCATCCCTTCCTTTTAAAACATCCAAAAAAATGAAATATTCTTGAAATGTTGGTTGCTAAAGGAAGATTTCAAAATGTGACAAAAATCATATTATCTGAAGAAAATCCTGGCGATTAAATTGTGTTTTACCTTTTAATGCTTTTACCCCTGCTGTGCAGTTAGATGGAGATCACTCAGGCATGGAAAGTGTCATGAGATATTCATAAGCTCTCTCTGTATAAGTTACTTTATATCCTGCAAAATCTCTTTTGATCGAATGTTCTGGGTCAGTAAACCAAAAAGCTGAAAACATGTTTTTAACATTATGGGTTTAGTTCTAAAAGGAAGAAAAAAAAAACAAAGATGCAGAATATAATAAGGCTGAAAGGCTCAGATCACAGACAAGAAAACTAGCAGAATACAAATGGATTCTCCATGTAACTGCTTGTCTGCCATAGATGGTCAGTGCCAGATGAAGAGGATCTGACTGGCAGCAATTGTAGTGAAACCAATGGCAAGGTGTTTAAGGGCATGTAAAATTCTGTATCATTCTTTTATTGTACAAGCCAGGTGACCCAAGTCTAATTACAGATGCCAGAAGTTACCCGATGAGAATCCTCACTATCAGCCCCACATTAGTCATAGGAATATTCAAGTTTAGTTTGCTAATATTTCCTTGTAACCCATACTTAAGAAGTGAGGACTATCTGATTCTAGATAAAACCCCTCTACAATTAACCCCTTTACCTCTAATGGTGTAGATTCTGATTTACCTGCAGGTTGTTAACCCTTTTGACTAAGGGGTTTTACTAATTTGGTGCTGATAGTGAGAATTCTCAGTGGTTTATCTTCTTAGTGACCTTGGGTTGGGCACAGAACAGTTCTAGCTAACTGTTTTACATAATATAGGAGGTAGCTTTGACTTCGAAGCAGTTGACAACTTTTTTGCGAAATGGGTCAGATTAACCATCACTATTCAGAATATACAATATACAATATTTCCAGGCATATTAATTTTTAGAGTTGAGGTCTCCTTTAAAGGAGATCCAAACCCTAAAACTGAATATGGCCATATTTTATATACTGAACTTATTGCACCAACCTAAGGTTTCAGCTTGTCAATAGCAGCAATGATCCAGGACTTCAAACTTGTCACAGGGGGTCACCATCTTGGAAAGTGTCTGTGACACTCACATGCTCAGTGGAGTCTGAGCAGCTGTTGAGAAGCTAAGCTTAGGGGTTGTTGCAAATGATCAAACAGAAAATGAGGTTGGTCTGTAATACAGTCCTACAAGGCTGATTTTAAATTCTGATGCTAATTGCACTGGTTCTGTGTAGTAATTATCTGTATTAATTACTAAAGAAATTGGTCACACGTCAAAAAACATTTGTCGCCCATAGACGTCAATGCAATTGGCAAATTTGTAGACATTTCTCAAATTTGTGGAGAACCGGAGCAAGTCAGGTTTGCCCATCACTACTAATCAGCCTTTTATTGTGACATTTTATGTGTACTGTATATTTTGCCTTGTCCCCTAAGCTCAGTAAGTGACAGCAGCACAGAGCATGTGCAGTTAAAAAAAAAAGGCAGGGAGCTCCTGGGGCAACTTTGGAGACACCGATCTTCCCTGCTAAGGGTAAGGTCACACTGGGAGATTTGGGGAGATTTAGTCGCCCGGCTACTAATCGCCTCTTCTTTGGGGCGACTAGTGATGGGCGAATTTGCGCTGTTTTGCTTCGCCGAAAAATTAGCGAATTTTGCGCGAAATTCGCGAAACGGCGAAAAATTCGCAAAATGGCAGTTAGGGGAGATTAGTTGCCCCTAGTGATGGGCGAATTTATTCGCCAGGCACGAATTTGCGGCGAATTTGCGCGATTTGCCGACAGCGAATAAATTCGCAAAATGCCCGTCAAAATTTGCGGGAAAAATTCGCCAGCATCAAAAAAAAAATTTCCGAAAAAACGGGCGCCGGCGTCGAAAAACGGGCGCCCGTTTTTCGACGCCGGCGCCCGTTTTTTCGGAAATTTTTTTTTGATGCTGGCGAATTTTTCCCGCAAATTTTGACGGGCATTTTGCGATTTATTCGCTGTCGGCAAATCGCGCAAATTCGCCGCAAATTCGTGCCTGGCGAATAAATTCGCCCATCACTAGGGGCAACTAATCTCCCCTAACTGCTTTCCCCTGCCTTCCGCCTGCTAGAATGAAAAATCGCCAGCGACATGGCACTCGTGGTGCTTCGTTTTCCAAAGTCGTCCTGAAGTTTCCTCATGAGGCAACTTCGGAAAACAAAGCACCGCGAGTGTCATGTCGCTGGCTATTTTTCATTCTAGCAGGCGGAAGGCAGGGGAAGCAGTTAGGGGAGATTAGTCGCCCCAAAGAAGAGGCGATTAGTCGCCGGGCGACTAAATATCCCCGAATCTCCCAGTGTGACCTTACCCTAAAGGACTGCGGTTGCCTTTGACTACTACAGAAGCCCAAAAAATAATGTGCAACATTTAAAGCCTACTTCTTTAGTTAAGCTTTAATTCTCCTTTAAGCCCAGGTGTGTCTGCTAAGAGCCTGCAAGTCCTCCTATTCTACTGGCCTCCCCACTAAACCATCTGCAAATAAATCATCTAATTCACTCATATTCTTTATTGAACTAGGCACCAGGGACCCTGAATAGTTTCTCAATGTAATTACAATTTTCATACAGTTAATAGATTAGGATGAGAGTTATCATAGGTCATGAATTGCTTTAATTTGCTCTCCAATTATTCAAATTTCTGCTATTCATCATGCATGGCCATTTCTTACTTTCATATACTGTACAATGTTGCATGCTAGGGCAGCATCAAGATACAGGCACCGGTGAGCCAAATAATCCTACTTGTATTGACCTCCACTTGATCAACTCCTAAATATCATTGCATACACATGTGTAGCACCATCCTGGAGACAAGAAAGAGCACATCAATTCTAGTTTGTTTTAAATAGTTCATCATATTTAAAAAATAGGTGTTTAAAACAGAGGGTCATTATAAAATAATACTTTTAACCATTATAGGATGCAAGGATCATTAAACTGGATATTTTAATTAATAACAATTCCTCTTTGTAATTACTGCCAACCAAAATGGAGGGGTCATAATGTTCTTGCATACGTAACAAAGCATCCCTGTGTGGTATCACACTTACAAAACAGGAGAAAGGACATTTGCTGAGGGAATACAACACCAGGGTGGTCCCTATGAAATTCCAATAAAAGTAATAAAGTGACTAGTGATGGGTGAATTAATTGACCAGGTGCAAATTTGCGGCAAATTTCAATGTTTTGCCACTGGCGAATAAATTTGTGAAACTCCAACGTCAAAAAATTCTGGAAAAGTTGCTTGCGTCAAAAACTACATGTGTAAACACTATTCGGACAGGTATTGACTTTAATGCAAGTGTCAAAATTGATGCGGGTGTCAATTTTCGAGTTTTGCAATTTTCGAAAATAGGAGAAATTCGCCCATTTTGACCAACAATAAATGACAGAAGGGATTTATTGTTCAACAACAGCTGGGGGGTGGCAAGTGTGACATTCCTGATTTATGTATTCTCCCCCACAACCGCTTTCTTGTATTTTCAAGGGCCCCATCATCTCTAATTGCAGCACAATATAACTATGTGTTTAGACAAAAAAAAATATTGTCAAATATTCTTTTATTGTAGGGGGAAAAATCAATTACACCTTCATTTTCAATAAAACAAAAATACCCATTCGTTAAATGCCAGATAAGGCAATTAAAACTAGATATAATGATTACAATCCAGTTCAAGTTGTCAGTGTCAATTGATCATAGTCCCAATATCCCCATTCTTCCTATTGTTGTACTATATTTATTGTACTATAATAAGGCCTGTGAATGGAAAGCTTCAGTTATCTTTTCTCTTTTTGCTTTTTCTGTGGAAAGGTAAGGATGTCCTTAGCAGTAACAGTAGAACTTGTCCAGGGGTCATCTAGCCACAGGATGACCACACCTGTTACAAGGCTAGAGGAAATATTTAGGTCTTTCACAAGCATAGATTGTGTCAGCTCTGGAACAATATAGTTATGGGACCTGTTATCCAGAATGCTTGGGACCTGGGGTTTTCAGAATATCTCCATAATTTGGATTTTCATCATGTAAATCATGTACTCATGTAAACATTGAATAACCCCAATGGACTGGTTCTCCTTCCAATAAGGATTCATTATATCTTAGTTTGGATCAAGTTCAAGGTACTTGAACGTAGTTTTATAATTGCAAAGAAAAAGGAAATAATTAAATAAAAAATGTATTATTAGAAGAGCTGAAAATGTTACTAAAATGTTACGATATATTGTCGTTATGACTACATGAATCTTTATTACCTATTTCTTTCTAAATAGATTTGCTTATCTGAACCATGAATAATTTCACGTCAAAACAATAAATAAAAACAAGTTTAAAAAAAAATATTATTTGGATAAAATTGGAGTCAATGGGAGACAACATTTCCATAATTCAAAGATTTCTGGATAACAGGCTTCTGGTAATTGGATAATTGGATACTTGTACAGTAAAGAGATAGAGATTAGGAAAGAACATACCATCCTCTTCATGGGGTCTCATTAACAGTGTAAGTTTTAGTCTTGCTCTGCTTTGCTCCATGATTTAGGAAAGGTTTCCATCTTCTTTGAAATTGAATTAAAAATCTATCATCTCCCACCTTAGCTCTCTAAAGTAGGAGGTCCAGTTGTAATCACTAAATTGCAAAATGATACACCAATAGGAATGGGCAGATCCAGAGTCGGGTTAGTCATCTTGCCGTTATCAGAGAGGAAAATAAACGTGCAATTTTTAGCTTTACCTGGAAGTCGAACATAAGAAAGGTCGTTGGGTGCAAGATTAAAAACTTTTAATGCCTTGATATTAATCATTGGTTGAATAGAGAAACGCTTTGAGATTGATGCAAAAGTAGTTGAGGAAGGGCTTGGATGAGTGTTGGCTTAAAGGACTGTATGATAAAAAATAATTACAGAGCTACACTTACACGTTGGTCCGCTTTTTGAAGCGCTAGGCGCAAGGCTGCAATCCCCTCTGCGCAGTGTAGGATATGCTATATAATGAAATTCTACTCTTACTAACTAAACTCACTTACTCCCTCTCTTTTTAGAGTGCTTTAACAGTGGTTATTCTGCACACAAGCTAACCTCGTTCACGGAATCCCTGTTCCTTGACTTCTCCGAAAAGGTGAAATCAAGTGTTTATTTGTTCCACCAACAAGTGCTGCTGGAGTGTTCGTTATATGGTTTAATAACAGACTGTAGGGACCCATAGGATCATGGCCCTATGGCTTCATTCCCTACCAGTACCTCATTTCCTTGTTGCTGGGTTAAAACCCATGCAACCATTTCTACTTATTTACATACCTAGTTCATTGGCCTGTAGGTTGATGGCCATATGCTGCCTCACTGTAACATAGTGCTTGTCAGGGTGAAATTCTTCCTCTTTGGCCTGCAGCAGTTGATATGGGTAGATGTTCCATTGAGCCTGGACTAAACAAAGCCCCAGAAGTGTTATGAACAGGGATCCCATAAACGAGGTTAGCTTGTGTGCAGAATAACCACTGTTAAAGCACTCTAAAAAGAGGGCGAGTAAGTGAGTTTAGTTAGTAAGAGTAGAATTTCAGCCTATGACTAAGCGCCGGAGGGTGCGAAACGCGTAATGTGGGATATGTGGGGTAGTATGTACCGAATACTTTTTTAAATGTGATTATCAATAAATTATTTTGTTTTTACTCTAAGAGGCCTTGGGACATATATCTTTTTTGATATAAACCTTTTTGCAGTTTGATTGCCTTTGGAACTGGGGCGGGTCCCTTCGGCCTGGTTGAATAGTCATGTGGACTCCCGATCCCTCAATTGATATATAGAATTTCAGCTCCACCAAGGAGGATAGTAGGAATAGCACTACCCCAGACTCTGCTTGCCTGTAGTGATTGGACCGCAGTAGTGACAAGGGAATTAGGTTATTGTTCTGTTCCTGTTCCACATCTATTGCAGGGATCCGCACCACATCAGTTACCAATAACCTGGTAAGTGTATACTTCAACTACCCCTGCTGTTCCTTCAGTGGTGCCATTCTGTCTGCTACACCAGTGATTGTACCTGCTATTTATTGACTACCTAATGTGTTTTCAACCCTGTGGCACTTTACATTGAATAAAGCCTGCTGTTATTTTGTTTGCAAAGAACCCCTTGTCTGGCCTTTTTCTATTATTTTACATTTTTGGCAGAATAGAAAGCCCATCCAGTTGAAAGAGGGTCCAGTGTAGTCCATGCTCTACATCTCTAGTTGAAAGTTGCCTTTCTAAGTCAAATTAGGGTTACAGGACCACTTAAAAATTGTCCTTTTAGTTATCTACTCAAAGGCACGTGGAACATGTCAAAGGGGGTTCTGCCCTTCTGTCACATTTGCTTTTAGGTTGGGTGCCACTAATTAGAAATGTGCTCAAATCAGCTAACAGTGATTCCTCTGCAGAGGACATTATTATAGGCACTTGAAAAGTCAAACAGTTGTTATTGCAATAAGGAAAACAAATAACCATAGCTGCGAAACTGGACAAATACAGTAAATATGTTGCTTTTTTCTAAATATCATTCTAGGAGAATATGTTTCATTTATATAAATTATTAAATTGCTAAATTATAAAATGATTCGATTTTTTAGCTGAAAAATGTGCTCACAGCGTAAGAACAGTCGAGTATTCATAGTGTATGGGTAGCAAAGACAATAAACTGAGCCATAAAATGAAAAACACAACATAGATCAACACAGCTCTAAATAAAACCTTCTGGAGCAGCTTGACCCGGCTACATTGTTCTCATCTACCTTTTGAAGTGCAGTCCTAATACTTTTGTGCAAAACCCTTATGAAGGGATTTATGCATAGCCTTTAAAGGAATTGTTCAGTATTAAAATAGAAAACTGGGTAAATAAATAGGCTGTGCAAAATAAAAAATATTTTCAATATAGTTAGTTAGGCAAAAATGTAATGTATAAAGGCTGGAGTGACTGTATGTCCAACATAATAGCCAGAACACTACTTCCTGCTTTGCAGCTCTCTTGGTTTCCACTGATTGGTTACCAGGCAGTAACCAATCATTGACTCTTGAGGGGGGGGCACATGGGTCATAACTGTTGCTTTTGAATCTGAGCTGCATGCTGAGTATCAATTGAAAAATCACTGAATAGTTATGTCCCATATGACCCGCCTTCAGGTGACTAACTCAGAGTTAGAGAGCTGAAAAGCAGGAAGTAGTGTTCTGGCTATTATGCTAGACTTCCAGTCACTCCAACCTTTATACATTACATTTTTGCCTAACTAACTATATTAGATACATTTTTTATTTTACACAGCCCATCTATTTACCCAGATTTTATTTTTACGCTGAACTGTTCCTTTAAGACATGCCCAAACCGTGACAAAGAATCTATACAGAGAAAACGTGTAAAAACCATAATGCATGACATGAAGTAGGCAAAGTGCTTCTGCAAATTCTATCGGCAGCTTAGTATCCCCCTGCAAAGATCACATATAATGCATGGACTTTTGTCAGGATTTTCACCTCCGGGGCCCAGTATGGGTGCTGCAGCCACTGGTCCAGGTATATGCCATTGTGTGTGCTTCTCCTCTGATGTGGCAGGGTTCCCTGCACGAGCTCTACACTGCAACATTTGCATTCGATTGCATGCATTGTGATGCCCAGGGCCAAATTTATATCTGTGGCACCCCAAGGCGACTGGTGTCTGCCCGCTCCCCCTCCCCTCAAATGAGTGCATAATTTCTTCTCTGCTGGCTTTGGAACTTTGGCAGCCGCTGTCAAAAACTCCCATGTGTCCTCCAGTATGTGCAGCAATTAGCGAGCAGATGCAGCTGGATGGCACGCCGGCCCTAAAATTTTGCTGCCCTAGGCCTGGGGCCTTTGTGGCCTTTCCAAAAATCCAGGTTTGGTAATGCCAGTTGTTCTGTGCATTTAAAAATGCCAGTTTGCTTTGGTAATTGCAAGATGCTTATCTTGCATGGTCCTAGTTTGTACCTGAAATTCCTGCCTTCTATTGCTTCAATTGCTTTCAATTGCAGCTGGTTTTCGATTTAGGCCTACTTATCTGACCTTGTTATTTCACTGCCTGCCCTTGACCTCTTCCTGACCTTGATTCTGAGACCATTCGCCTGCCTTTGACCTCTGTTTGACATCAACTTAGATGCCAACTGTCTGCTTTTGACCACTGCCTGACCTTGACCACAACTGCATTCTCCACACATGACCATGTTCTGATACATCTGATAATTTTCTATCATCTATAAATATTGTTGTCAATTTCTGCTGGTTGCCATATACAGACAAATGTCATTAAAAACAAGCTTTATTGTTAAAATTATATATGCCATTCACATATTGTTGTGTGTAGCTGCATGAACAATGGTCCATGGTAAATGATTTTGTGGTCAATCTGTCAGGTTAGAACAGAGATCCTAACCTTTTGAATCCGTGAGCAACATCGAGAAGTTAAAGGAGTTGGGGAGCAACAATAGCATGAAAAATGTTCTTGGGGTGCCAAATAAGTGCTGTGATTTAGTAGCCCCTATGTGGATTGTCAACCTACATTGAGGCTCTGTTTGGCAGTACACCTCGTTTTTATGCAACCAAATTTTGCCTCCAAGCCTGGAATTCAAAAATAAGCACCTACTTTGAGGCCACTGGGAGCAACATCCAAGGAGTTGGTGAGAAACATGTTGCTCACGAGCTACTGGTTGGGGATCACTGGGTTAGAATATGACATTTCCTGTTTCTAGTATATGAGAGGGTAAAGAGTATCTAGGGAAAGTCATGGGTTTGTGTAGACTTGGAAGAAAAAAGGGGATTGAGTAAAAAAAAAAACCATGAACATGTGTGGGACAAGATCTACAATTTGGGGTTGGAAGGAAAACATAACTGGGATTAGAAAAGAAGGCAGAATCTCCTTGACTGTCCTTAAAAACCTCAATCCTAATTACATTTGTAAATTAAATTTTAGGACCACAAAGAAACAGACTAGGCCTTGAAGTAACAAGGAGTCAAAAAAAGCTAAAAATAGCTTTCATTTTGCATTCAAAACAACCTAATCCATATTATATATATATGTTCTGGTATTTTAACCAAGTGTTCAAAAAGGCATTTCTGCTCTAGCAAGACAAACATCTACTATATATTCATGCAACATAAATAAAGCTTGGATATGCATCAACCTGTAAGTATTAAATTGGAATTGTGTTTTTTTTTGGGATGAGTTGTCTCTTTACTCTGCTTAACAACCCGGATGGCAAATTGGTTTATTGAGCAGCATGAAACGCAGCCAAGCAATCACAATTTTTTCTTGAAGCACAGACATCTTCAGCCCGTGTCCTTCCAGCTGCTGATGTTCCGAGACAATAATTACCAGCATCCACTGACAGCTCCAGGATGCTTTCAGTTTAGCAATAGCAAGATAAAGGCAAGTTGATGACCCCTTTTATGGAATACATTACAAACTACTTTTTGGAACTGACCACTCAGCAATCTCCTAACTAGGGTTTTATAAATACATTGGTCCCTTACTGTTAGCTCCAAACTTATCTTCCAAGGAGCTTGTTGGATGGATTCTACAGGTAGAAATGAGCAAATAAAACATAGGGGTTGAGGGGAACACATGTCAGTCTATGCAGAGCATACTACCAAATTATAATTATGTTTTGCCGTTGTTTTGCAATTAAACCTTTCTTCATTGTTTTTCCATTGGTTAAAAAACACGGTTTCTCAGGCTAGATAGGCTGATATGAATTCTTCCTGGGCTTAACTAGGATGGCAATACATGTATAACACTAATTTGGTTATTGTCTCTTTAAATAGTAACTTACCCTTGGCAATCCAGGGGCCCTGAGTCCCTTTTGTGTATGAAAAGTACTGGGAACTGGGAATTATAGTGCCTCCACCTAGTGAACACTGAGAAACACACCTCAGGGGGGTTCCACTAGGAATAATAAAACACACAGTTTGCAATTGAACAAATATAAACAGTTTAACACTGGGGCAACTAAAACACACTTCACACCAACACTGGGGACACGTGGGGACCACCTAAACCACTATTAGGTGCTTAACTGTTGCTTTTACACAGTCCTTGGTAAACCCCGCACTTGTATCTGTGCCAAGATCCTCCCTTGGGTGGCTCACTCACCGGGGTGCTCTCAGAGGAATTCACACTGGAGACCACACACAGCTCTGCAGCAGAATCAATCTCACTAGTGGCACCTTTCTCCTTCTGAGTTTCTAGCCGCTTGGCAGGGGACAGGCTTGGCTCAATCTCCCCAGATTCAACAGGTTCTCTGTACCTTACAGTCTAACAGCTACTCACGCTGGCTCTCTCAGCTCTCTCTCTGGGAGACCCTGTGCATTTGGCTCCAAAGTCAGTCACACCCTTTCTCCCAAGGATGCACTGGGGTTCCCAGCCAATCAGATCGCTATCCAGCATGCAACTGGGCTGGATGATGTCACAGGCAGACAAACAGGGGAAGGATTTCTCATGTCCCCTACACATGTTTCTATCAATGATAGGAATTATGTCGGTAATGGTATAACTAATAAAACACCCATACAGTACTACATATAGTCTAAATAGCCCATAAACCCATCCTCAGCCCAATGCTGATATTCTGACACACCTCTCAGGCTCACTGGATCTTCCAGTTATGTTGGGCTGAAGCCAGTACTACTAGGCTGGAGCACAAATGTAAAGAGAGTTGGAGGATCACACCACCCCCACCCCAGCATGGAAGTGGTACCTCTTCGAGGATTCGTACGATTTTTGGACCGTGTGTGGAGAGTCCCGACATTTTTCGTCTGGCGGATATCGGTCGTCTGGTCGATCGGACAGGTTTGATTTTGTCCCGACCGATCCCGCCGGAGGCCATTGCGCTCTTATCGTAATCTGATAGTTTGGGCATAGGGCCAAACGTTCAGATTACCCCCGATATAGCCATGGCCGTTAGTGGCATATCGGGGAACGATCGGCTCGTTTGGCTATGTCGCCAAACAAGTGGATCTTTTCGTCTATGGCCACCTTAACCCTCATCCTTCTTCCAATTTAAAAATGCAAATATGGTACTGTACACTGTAAAAGCTGTACAAAGGAATATATACATAAATACATGGTATACAGTACATACAGTACAGTGCAATATTTTGTAAGCATAAAAACAGCCAAGGTAAGCTTAAATATACTCATCCATGTGGAGGGGCGACTTGGCTTCCTTGCACGCCTTCCAGAATGCAATTAATGAAGCCCATGATGATATAAAATTCACTACGAATGCTAGCCTCCAAGAAATTGCTTTTCTAGATGTTACAGTGATGTTACAGTGATACAGGCACAAGACAGGTTTGCAACTAAAATATTTACCAAGTCAACAGATCGTAACCAGTTACTATCATACAGCCGCTTTCATCCAGCAGCGGTGAAGAAATCCATTCCCACTAGCCAATTCACTAGGGTACATCGTATTACAAATGAGCCAGCCCAATTAGAAAAGGATCTAGATAAAATGAGAGGTAAACTATCAGATAGAGGTTACCCACAAGAAATCTTGGATACCAGCCTAACCTAAGCCAGAGAGGTGAGAAGGAGAACAACAAATAGAAACAAAACCAAAGATAGGCAGCGCTTAGTTTTTGTTGGGCAATACCATTCACAAAGTGATAGTTTTCAACATATTTTATGCAAGCATTGGTATCTGTTGAAGGATGCTTATCCCACAATTTCAGAATTTGAACAAAAGCCCATGATGTTGTTTAGAAATGGATGTAATATAGGCAAAAAAAAAAGTTACGTAGGCAGAAATAACACCTGCACCCAGACAATACACCTTCATGGGGCCCCCAAAGGAATGTATGTTTGATGTAGGGGATGTGTACAATGTCATTTTGTTCTAACTGGAGCTACCTTTACCAATCCAACAGCACCAGCAGTGTAAATGTTAGTTTGCCCTTGTAATCTTGTATATGTGGGTGAAACCACTCAAAAAGTAAGGGATAGATCACAACATAGACTCACGGTCAATACTCGCAACAGTGTTTTACCAGTCTCTAAACACTGTATAGAAAAAGGACACACAGAGGATGATTTAGAATTTAGGGTTATCCAACAGGTACCTCAGCATCAAAGGGGAGGTGACAGGGTACTCCTATTGAAAAAGACAGAAGTTCAATGGATACATAGGTTAAAAACCCTTAGCCCATTGGGCCTGAACAAGGATTTTGACCTTCATCTATTTATCAATTAGCTTTACCCCTCTGGAATGTTTATAACATTTGTCTATTTATGCATTCTGTATAAATTACCTTTATTCCTTCAAAGATGTTCATAATCATGACAATATTATCAATGTATGTTTTTGGCCATTCCTCTATTTATTGTGTATTGAAACAACAATGTCTTACATATTGAGCCCATTTCCAAAATGGTGGCCACTGTTGAAACATTCATGGTGAGGGAAATTACGCCGTCACGCTGATGTTGTCGCCTGCGCACTAACGCTGTGTATTTATGCCGCGCTGCTGCGCACAAAGGTGACGTCATCCTGACCACATGGGACGCCACAGGGCTTAAGCGAGCCTCTGGGAATTGTAGTCCTAGCACTGCATATATATAAAACGAGAAGATGACTGACCTAGAACCGGTAAGGAAGGTTCTGAAAAAAGATCCCACTTGCATCTGTAATTTAGCTTGGGGTATCTAGTTTGAGAGCTAGGGGGAGCAAACAGAAAGGGGGTTATTCATTAAAGTGTGGTAGTAGAATGGTGTTAAAAGTCAGAATAAAAATGTACTCCAACTCAGACATGCCGAGTTCATGTATAAGTCAATGGCAGATGTTCCTTTGATAACCTGAACTGCGTTGGGTTATGTTCAATAATCCAAAGATTTCGTGATTTTTGGATGCCAAATCTGAAAAAGTCACAGTTTTTGGAGAAAAATCTAAAAAATTTGTTCGATTGGGATTTTTGTTATGATTTTATCCATTTTTTCCCCACATTAATTTTTGGAAAAATGTAGTAACAAATAGGGGGAAAAGTCAGTGCGGATTTGCCTGGAGTCATTTTCAGAAAGTAGTGAGAACTATCCCCAAAGTGTTTTTGTCCCCTTTAATGCTGCTAATTCTGCTTGCTCACTTTACCAAAATAGTTCATGAATAAAAGAAAATAAAACAAAAAAAAACTGTAATTGATACAGTTTTCAGTAAATTCTTTACCATATCAAGTAGAAGGTTTGTAATAGTGATGCACATATTTTTCATAAGATCGACAAACATATCTGTGTGCCCCATTGAACTGTTTTGTTTTTGTTTAAATTAGTTGGAAATTCACAGAAAGATTTGACAGATTGCTGCACACGGACATGGGACATGTGCAGAGCTTCTTTGGCGTCAGCGGCTCTGGCTGCTTATTCAGCTGTTTCTGACAGTTTTTAAAGAAAGATACTGAGCCCTTGTGCCATTTTCTGTATCAATAGCCTCAACTAAGCTCTCATCATGAACATGAGACGTGTCAAAGAGGGAACTGCCATTCAGAGAGACACCAATACAGAAACAAAGCAAGCAGTTAAACAAGCAGAAGCTGCATTATCAAAAGCAGTGAGGTTCTGTCATGTCAGCAGTGTTTCAGGGACTTTCATCAACTCTGTAAGGTGAACACGGAATTGCTCTGCTTAATTTGCAGCTTCTGCTAAAAGATAAGTCTAACCTCCAAACTTAAAGTGATACTTTCTTTTCAAAATATTAATTGCCATTAAAAGTTACCTATAGGTCATGTTGACCATTTTTTGCTGATAGTTCTACTTTGTAAGTAAATGTTACTTGACGTTTCTAAAGCTGACTGTTTTGCCAACCTGACTGTCTCTTCTTAAAGGGATACTGTCATGGGAAAAAAACATTTTTCAAAATGAATCAGTTAATAGTGCTGCTCCAGCAGAATTCTGCAATGAAATCCATTTCTCAAAAGAACAGATTTTTTTATATTCAATTTTGAAATCTGACATGGGGCTAGACATATTGTCAATTTCGCAGCTGCCTCAAGTCATGTGACTTGTGCTCTGATAAACTTCAATCACTCTTTACTGCTGTACTGCAAGTTGGAGTGATATCACCCCCCTCCCCCCCCCAGCAGCCAAACAAAAGAACAATGGGAAGGTAACCAGATAACAGCTCCCTAACACAAGATAACAGCTGCCTGGTAGATCTAAGAACAACACTCAATAGTAAAAACCCATGTCCCACTGAGACACATTCAGTTACATTGAGAAGGAAAAACAGCAGCCTGCCAGAAAGCATTTCTCTCCTAAAGTGCAGGCACAAGTCACATGACCAGGGGCAGCTGGGAAATTGACAAAATGTCTAGCCCCATGTCAGATTTCAAAATTGAATATAAAAAAATCTGTTTGCTCTTTTGAGAAATGGATTTCAGTGCAGAATTCTGCTGGAGTAGCACTATTAACTGATGCATTTTGCAAAAAAAAACATGTTTTCCGATGACAGGATCCCTTTAACCTATTAGTTAGAGCTTCTAATGCCAATTCTAATGCTTCTTAATTTGGCAGAAATTCATCAGGGTCGGACTGGGAGGGTCAGGGCCCACCAGGGCTGCCACATCAGGGCCCCCAAGGGCCACTCTCCCCAGTCCAACCAATGCCCAGGTCGGGAGACCTTATTTTTCAGGTAATGCTCTTATGCCGGGAGGCTTTAGCATTTGAAATTATGACCAGAGGTAAATAGTTAGGGACCGCCATATGGGTTTTAACTTGACGTGGTATGGTGGCTTATCAATCTTATGATCATAATTTTGTAACTAAAAAACCCCCTGTCTTTGTAAATACATGCATCTGCATAGATTACTGATATGACAGGGGACCAGGGAATGTGCATTGATCAATTTTTCTTCTTTTTTTCTATGTCTGTAGTTAATTTGGCCAGATCAGTAGCACTTCCAATGTATTTTAGTACATTTTTATTTAGCCATGGAGTGCTCTCACAATTTTTCCTTTTTGTATTTTAAAATAAAAGCATCAGCCAAATGTTTTTATGGCAAAATTATAAATAGCATTCAAAGACAATGTTATGATAGATATAAAAAAAAAAAGCTTATTTTTTGGTGTCAGTGTCTCTTTAAAGGACCAGGAACCTGATTTAATGAATAGTAATTAAAAAAAAACACATATTGAAATATTTATTTTTTGAAGCAAAACGTCCGACTTTTGAGTTTCTTTTGTTTTAACACTTTGGAATTTATATAATCCCTTTTAATCTCAATTTACCCAATTTTTAGATTTCTTTTACAAAATAATAACATATTACTCTTAAGAGTGAGCTTTTCAGTGGTTAAAACATCTCAGAGAAGATAACATTAGAATAAAGATTTTGTTATCCAGAAAGCTCAGAATTGTGGGAAGGCCATCTCCCATAGACTCCATTTTATCAAAAATGTTAACAATAATAATATCCTTTTTCTCTCTAATACTAAAACACTACTAGTACATAATCCAAACTAAATTTTAATTAATCCTTATTTGAAATGAAACTAACGTGTTGGGTTTTTTAATGTTCACATGATTTGTAGATTTAAGGTGTGAATAACCAAATTATGCAAATATCCATCATCTGGAAACCCGCAGGTCCCGAGAATTCTGTATAACAGGTCTCATACCTGTAAAAAAGGTGGGATTCTTTAGTTTTAGGGCTGAAGCTAATTCTAGTGAGTAATGGAAGAAAACTCGAAGCAGACTGATAACGTATTCTTTTTTGTTAGTATTTACTGACAAGAGAAAAAATGGACAATAGCCCAAGTATTCTGTATTATGGCTTTGTGAAACTGAATTATATCATATCACCATTATATTATAGTCTTGCAATATGCTACTTTGTGTCCATGATGCACCAAATTCACTATTTTCAGATCTGAATCTTTCATGAAGGATTTGCCCAAACTGTGAACCAGATTTGAATCGTAATTTGGATATGTATTTTAGGGAAAGGAAGAGTTATAAAAATTCCTCATTCTTTTGTTGAAAAACCACATAATTTTTTAAGGACTTGGTTCAACCAGGGACTTGGATATGGTAGAATCAGAATTTTGCTGAAAAAGGCCGTATCCTGGATCAATCAATTAAGCATTCTTTATAATGGCCTTGTGGAACTGAATAAATCATATGAACATTAAGGGGCATATTAATGATGGGTCAAATTTCAAACTTATTGGAGTTTCTAAAAACTCCCATAAACGCGAAATTTGAAATTTATTTTAAAAAAAATATCAAATTTTTTATATTTGGGTGAACAGGATCGACCTGCAAACTTGAATCAAATTCAAATCGAATTAGATTGATTTTGATTCAAGTTTTTGTTTAAAAAAAACATTTGATTTTCAAAAGTTTTCTTGAACTCCCATAACTTTGAAATTCAAATAAAAAAAGGCCAACTGAAATTTATGAAAAAAATCAAAGGTTTTTTTTGCAGGTTTTTAGGGCACTTTGTTTGAATCATACAAATCGAAGTAACATTGTATGCGATTGAATTTGATTCAAAGAATTTTCAAAGTCCACCAATTGACTCCAAATAGGTTCTAGGAGGTCCCCCATAGGCTTCAACAGAAATTCGGCAGGTTTTAGATGACGAATGGTCAAAGTCGAATTTTTAACGAGACAGTACATGATAAATTTCGATATTGGAATTTTCAATTTTTTTTCAAATTTGAAATGAATTTGGACTATTCCCGAGTCGAAGTACACAACAAATACCTTGAAATTTGAATTTTTTTACTTCGAATTTTCACTTCGACCCTTGATAAATCTGCCCCTTAGAATTTTGATGAATGTTTCTTAAGAATTTCCATGTCATAGGGTGTAGATCAAATGTGACTCCAAATAAAGGAGCAATTCTTAAACTTCAGTAAACTAAGGGTGCACTTAAGACTGCTAAATAACATTTTTCCTTTCACTTGCCCACAGGGATATAATATACATTCCTATCCAATACTACTTGCCTTTCTTCTAGACTTGAAGGTTTCAGTCAAAGCAGAGCTGAAAGGATCCTCTGCTTCTTCATTCTCATGAGGAAAATAGATCTCCATAGGGAACAGAAAGTCTTTCTTAAAGTATTCTCTTCTACTTGCCATGTCTCATTACTGATTTCTACAGGAGAGGAAACTGTTCTGTAAAGTACACTATAAGGAATAAATGAAATATGGATTCTAGGGGACCCTAGGATGACACCCCCTAGCCTATTATACTAGATGTAGTGACAATCTTTGACTCAAAATGATAATCAACCTTTTTAACAAATATATTTCTGTTCGTAAAAATGCACACACAATGCACGGGTCAAAGCTCACAAATCGAACAATAAATCTTTGATGGACATACCCCGCCATCTGTTTTCCCTTGTTGAGATTCGACAATATTTTTTTGATTTCTTTTGTCACATTAGACGGGTGCTGATAATTATTTCTGTCCACCTTAACAGCCTCAGGCCCTCTCCGAATGAATTGACAAACACTTTGTTAGATTAGAAATGAGAGTCCATGACAAGATTTCAGATGCATGAACATTTTGTTGATTTACAGGTTTTTCCAAGTTTTTTTATGTCATTTATAGAAGTACCTTGAGATAGAGAAACGGCATATTGAAAGTAATTCAATTTTGTGAGAATAAAAACACTAACTTAGTAATATTCGAGTGTATGGAATTTACTGTTCCTCCTCTAAATTTATTTTGAAGCTTGCTTTGCTTTTTAGATACATGTGGTTTCTTTATTATAAAGACTGCCAGGTTATGGGATCCCCTACCAATAGAGTCTATAATGATTTCTCAAAAAGATTCTTAGAATATTCAACCTGCTGTTTGTTGTCTGTCATTCATGGTGGTGTTTGGAGAGCTACTGAGCCATTAGTCAAGGCCAGGAATCATGGAATCATTTCACCATCAGAATTATTTCTTCATATGAAGACATATAAAGACAAAGATAAAATAAACCTCATGTCAGACAATACATATTTTAACAAAAGTGCATATAACACTCAAATGTCTGTAAATTGTAGATGAAGTCAGACATTGGAATAGATCTGCATGACATAAAGAGGATCAAATACATCATTTATTGTAGGAGGTCAAAACAAATTATGGGACAATATTAAACATTTGCTGAAAATTACAAAAACACAATTTTTTTTATAGTTCAATTACCAGCTTCTAACATCCATGGAAGAACTGGACAATGGGTGGAACTGCATTAAAAACGGGAAGTAAACAGTATTGCTTAACCATGGCTTACCAAAATATTAACTATAGGGCTCATTCACTTGAGCCCTGATGCAGTTAGCACATGTAATTTTTAAGTATAATTTTGAGTGCAGTTTTGGGCACAATTGCCATGTTCTTTCCAACCAAGCACATTTTTCCCAGAATTCACCATCATTTTGGACATAATTCTCATGTTGAATAGGATGCAGTTGTGCTGCATCTGAGATTGCGCTGTGTCATACACTTGTCAAAAATGGATGCAACTGTTTATGTACTTCCTCACAAATTGGAAGCAGTTGCACTGGATTTTTTTCAGTCGCTCTGGCATCGCTTCCAGTTTTCAGTAAGCAAGGGACCACTGTGCCTGATTTTTAGGCACAACAGCACTGCCATGGTTGATGAAGGGTGTTCAGGGAAGCTAAAATTTAGATAACTGGTGTAGAGCCAATAAGTAAGATTTGTTTGTAATCTTGGGTCACCTGTTTTGCACAATGGGTATACGATGTAGTTTTTCAGAAGGTTACTTGCCCTTTAATACTGTATTGCTAAGGGGGTTGTTTATCAAAGTCCGATTTTATCTCAACATTTTCTGCTGCAAACTCCGATCAAATCTGCTCAGGTTTTTTAAGCTTATTTATTATTACATTTTCCCAAAAATTTAGGTTGCAGTAAAAAATCAGATTTTCAAGTTTTTTTCGGGTTTTTCGACCGAAAAGATTTCTTGTGCTTTTTGCCGGAAAACTTTGTGGTATTGCACAAAACCCAGCTCACATCAAAAAATCATTGGGAATTCTCCCATTGACTTATGTGCAACCTTGACAGGTCTGAGATGCTGGATTTTCTGATTCTGACTTTTCCATCCTTGGGGCTTAATAAATTCCAAATTTATAAAAAAAAAAAAAATACCCAATTTTTTGGGATTCTGAGTTTTGTAAATAACCCCCTAAAAGTTATTATTCCATTATAAAATAAATCGTAGTACTTTTAGGGGATTATTTACTAAGCTCTGAATACCCGAAATACGAAAAATTTGTAATTTTTAAAAGAATCACAAATTTTTCGGAATTTATTAAAACCTGAGGGCTAAAAAGCCTGAATATAAAAACACGGCATCTCAAACCTGTCGGGGTTGAATTAAAGTCAATGGGAACAGTCCCATTGATTTTTGGTTGTGTCGGGGGTTTCGGGCAATTTTACAATGTTTTCGGAGCTTTCGGGTGAAAACTCTGAAAAATTCAGAGTTTTTGGGAAAATTCACAAAAAAATCATTAAAATCAGAGCTTTTCCCGCAAAGGTAATTTTTGGGAAAATGTAATAATAAATAAACCCCGAGTGGCTTAGATCGGAGTTTGTAGCAGCCAATACTGAGATAAATTTATCAATGCCTTTGGGGTTACATTAACTTCTGCTGTTGTCCTTGACTGTGTCCTTATTGAATACAATGCAAGCCACTTTCTTCTAGCAATGTTTTCTCTTTCTTGAAAGCATTCAGTTTCCCCTGCCTGTTGAAATTTTTAAATTATATATTTTGTTTGTTACCAATAGCTTCTTATGTCAATAGTCCTGTTAGAATACTCAAAAACTTAGCTAGAGGGGACAGTGAATAAAGAAAGAAAATAATTATCAGCCCATATGAATTCAGTCATCTCTATTTATCAGTGTTTGCCAAGAATATCAGCTATGAAACTCCAACATTCTCCCACTACAGTTATGTGTCAAATGATTAGAAGAAAGGATTTTTGAAAAGACCATGTTTAGACTATAGATTAGAAAGTCTGGTCCCTGTGAAAATATTAAACCATCTTTTTATGAATGCAACATGTTTGATGTGTTCTCCTTCAAAAGCTTTTTTTCACATTTCAAAACCGCTACTTGTATAGTCGAAAATAGCAATGAATTCTGTTACATTGTGTCATGTTGTTGATATAATAATATCAGCTTTATGTTAAGACTACAGTAGAAGAATACTTTTTGTAATGCAGAAATTCAAAAAGAACCAAAGTCTCTTCTCATGGCCCATACTGGAAAGTTTCCTTTAAGTCAAGATGCATAGGTAAATGGATAAGGTAAGTATATTGCTATACAGTATATATTACAAAAAAGGGTGTTCAAAACTGGTAGGTAAGAATTTACCACTATTTTGTTTAATATTTTCAGCATAAACAGTCTTTAGAAAACTCTGAGTTTTGAAATCCCTTAAAGACATACTGACACCAGAAATGAATTCTTTAAACTTCATAAGATTGTTTTGTATGCTATTGCCATAAAAGTATTTGCCCAACGCATTTACATTACCTATCTGATCCCCTGTGTTCCTATATAAGGGGGCTGCCATATTTGTGCAGCAGTAGCCCGTTAGCATTAGATTCTCTAACTGACAGTTTCATTGGAGACAGTCAGGTTAGCAAAACAGTCAGGTTTAGAAACGTCAAGTAAAAATTACTGACAAAAGCAGCTCTATTAGCAAAAAATAATCAACATGACCTAGATGTAACTTTTAGGGGTTATTAAAGGGCATGTAAAGGCAAAAAATAAAATCCCATTTTTACTTTCTTTAATGAAAAAGAAACCTATCTCCAATATACTTTAATTAAAAAACGTGTAACATTTGTATAAGAGACCTGACTGTATGCAGTGAAATTCTCCCTTCATTTACTGCTGTGGATAGGAATTGTCAGATGGTCCCTAACTGCTCTACAGGGAAACAATCATACTTATGAACAGCAGGGGGAGCCCCCGCCTTACTTCCCAGCCATGCAGAACTCAAGCAGCTTTGTTTATGACGGCCCCTAAGCAGCCCAGACCACACTGAGCATGTGCACAGTCTTAGTCTTGCAAAGATGTTTAACAAAGTTACAAGATGGGGACCCCCTGTGGCCAACATTGAAAGCATAAATTATTTGTTTGATTAGGCTTGTGGTGCAGTAAGTTCATGTTGATATTTAGTATACAAAATAGATCATTTCTAGCCTTTTTCTATTTTAGACTTTACATGCCCTTTAACTAGAGTCTGATTTTTTCATGGTTGGACTTTTAAAGAGGGAAACCTTGAATTTTTCATGATTTATTAAACCCTGATGATGTGAATAAAAAAGCACTACATCTCAGACCTGCAGAGTTTATGTAGAAGTCAATAGCAGATGTCCCGTTTACAATTAAATGATATCTTGGTCTGCTCTGGGTTTTGTTCAATAATCTGAAGATTTCATGGTTACGAGCATCAAATCTTAAAAAGTTGGCTGTTTTGGGGGACAAATCCGAAAAAGTTGCAGTTTTTGGTTACAAATCCTAAAAAACTGTACGATTCAGATATTTTCACGATTTTCCCACACTAGTCTTTTCCCACACTAGAAATTTTAGGGAGAATGTATTGATAAATAGGGGGGAAAGTCTGTACGGATTTGGTCGGAGTGGTTTTCAGAAAATAATTTCGGATTTTGAAAAGTAACCCCTTTAATGTACATTAATATTTTAAAGAGTAGTTTTTAGTGTTGGTATCACGTTAAAGACGTGGTAGAACAAAAATCTAATCTAGAAAACATCTTGTTGTATTTTATTGTGGAAGTCAAGAGAATACTGGATATTGGTCATAGTATGTATATTTGGCCCTCATTTCATCATGGTGGATAAAATATAATTCCCAATGGGTCACTCCATTATACATAAATGTTTAAATGCTAATACAATTGTCTAGATTCCTTAAGCCTTCTAAATGTGTCACTGTTGCCTGTCAACTTGTATTAAGACAGCCTGGTCCAAAGTGGATGCACCATGATCTTCCCCCCGGGAAAAGTTGCCCTTGCTTCTTCTTTCATTGTTCATCACAGAGAGGAATCAGGGAAGAACCTTCTATTTTTCTAACAGGTTGTTACTAGGAATAAGCAAATGGTTTCACCTGATGGAAATTTATAGCAAAATTAGCCTCACACATGGCATACAATTTGCATTTTGCAAATTTCTCTGCGCTTTCAAAAAATTTTATATGAAGAAAAACAGGGCAGTTTTACTCATTCTTAAAGAAAATTATAGGGCAATTTTCTTTTTGGATTATATTTTTTTACTATAAAGCCAGTATTAAGATGGACATAGAAATTTTTTTAAAACAGACGCCAAGAATGAAAGATTTAAATTTTCTTTGTACTTAACAACTGTGTTTTGACAACTGAAATAGATTTTTAGCTTTTTATAGCCATCTGCCACATCTGATATAGACAGGGGTTTATTTCAATTCCTGTTGATTTGCTTTCCTTTGTATTATTCAGATGAAATTATCTGCAGTTCAGTTACAATTATTTTAACCCTATACTTTTGTTCGTTAACTATGCCTTGTGTGACAATTTTGAAACGGAGACACCTTGTACTGGTAAGTAATCAAACTACACTAATCAGACTATGTTTGATATGAATTCACAGCTTTAATGCTCAGCTATTCCAGCCAAACATACAATCAAGTTTAAATTCCTGGTTTCCTACTGGGAAAAAAACCTTCCTAAAACTTGTACTGCTCAAAGTACCTTTTATTTCTATTCTTCCTTGGAATCCTGTAATTTATTTAAATTGCAAGCTACATATTGTGTGCTGACCTTTAAAAGAAATGAAATATTTTTTTTTAGATAGTAGGTGAGCCATCACAAAAGTGTAGGAATGAAACCTAACTTGATTTTAAAAAAAAAAGCCCAGTTTGTGATATACTTTTTGAAGACGTGTTTCCATATGACAGAACCACATGTCAACAACATATATACAGTATATTTAAAATAAATAAGCTGTCTAGGTCAAAATAAATGTGGAAATCCAATGACAGGGTTCAAGGGAAGATTTTAACAGACTGTGTTGTGTTTTGTAGAAAGGTACAAGTTTTCTATGTTGTAATGTTTGTACCAGGTCTAATAACCCCAACCAATGAGATGTTTTTTTAACTGCTCCATCAGGCCATCCATCTGGAATAGCATTGAAGTAAAGGATCCAAATAAATGACAAAACCCTCATTTTAATGAGCTGAAAGAGATCAACAACATAACATTGGCCGTTGAAGATGTTCCTCCTTGCTTCTGCTCAAAACTGGGTTTAGCCAGAGAGTGGAAAATTGGCAGATTTACCTTAAGAAGCTTATTTTGAGACAAAGTGGTTGGTATTTGTCACATAAGAATTGTTCCACAATTGTTAATATATTTTTTGATGGCTAGACCCAACAAAGAAGAGATAAAAGCTGGCAGGTGTGATCATTTCCACTGTCACCTGCCTGGCTGTTACCATCATCTATATTTAATTAAAAGATGTATAGTCCCTGATGATCTACAATTACTGCTGGCATCATGTAGCAAACCATAGGCTATAATTATTTGGTGGTAGTGATGAACAAATCTGTCCTATTTCACTTTGCTGGGAAATTTGCAAAACTCATTGAAGTCATAAGGAGTTAAAATATTTTCGAGCAAGATTTTTTTCTCAAAATGCTTTTTGAGCATTTTGCTTTGTCTTGGCGACTTTTTTGTGGCAGTTTCATGAAAAAAATCGACTGCACAGCTGCCTAAGCAGCACACTTACCAACCAACCTGAAGCCTTTCCTCTGTGAATAAGGCTCAAGAGGGTGGGATACTGTTCTTATCACTGCCTGCTCCTACTACTAACTTAACTCCTTACTCCATCTGGCCTGCCTAATCCGGTCAAAGCTCCCTTCTCTCCACTACGCTCCTCAGGGGAGACCTATTTCCAGTGGGTCAAATGGTAAGGGGGGGCATTGAAAATAAGCAGAGAAAATTGAAATGGAGGACTGTAGTAATTTTTAAGGTGCAGGGCAGTATGCAAAGTAGAAAAAACATGGTGGATTATAACACTTTCTTGCACCCTATCCTGCACTGGTAAATATTTATATGAAATAATACTGCACCCTCCCCTTTTTTAAATTCTTTATAGTGAAATAACACAGTACATAGCTGTTGAAGTCTGCATATTACAGAGCAAATTGCATGCACTGAGTTGTCCAAAATGTCACCTATACTTAGTAATGAGACAAGAGAATAACAGAGATCTCAATCTAAAGAAGCAACATTTCACAGAGTAAACATGGTGAAATAAAAACAAGGCACATGAGAGCAAAAATAGACAGAGAGGCACACAGAGACTCACAAACAGATGCACACTTGCACCTTGCTCTTGTGGGGGAAATTGGTGTTAAAGATAACACAAATTTTTTTTTTTTTTAAAGGTTAATTTTTATTGAATTTTAACAACATAAAATTAGAAGGAAGAAAAGCAAGTTAGAAAGGAAAGAAAAGAAGGGGAAAGTGGGGAGAAGGGGATACGGCTGAAAAAGTAACTAGTATCAATAGTTGGTCGAGGTGGCTGGCGACTCGAGCCAAGGGTTCCAAATATTCTCAAACTTCTTTGGGCATCCACGTGCTAAGTACGTGAGCTTGTACAGTTCCAGTTGCGAATTAACCAGTCCAATCCATCTACATAGAGATCGTGGGGATGGGCAACGACCTTCTTTGCGTAAAAGAGAAGCAACCTCATAAGGCATCTAGTGTTTACTCTAGGTATCACGGAGTCAAGGAGACCCAGAAGACAAGTAGCAGGGTTAAGTATCTGGGGAGGTTCCAGTTCGGTAGCCATGAAGTTCAAAATTGCCCTCCAAAATCTGAGTATCACTGGGCAATCCCACATTAGATGTATGAAAGTAGCTACAGGAGCACCACATCTCAGACAGCTGGGTGAGGCTACTTTTCCCATAGTAAATAGTTTCTGAGGGGTGAGGTACGTTTAATGTACTATCTTAAACTGTATGAGCTTGTCTCTTACACTTACTAATGGGATATATAGGTTGTCTATAATTTCTTCCCAATCATCTGGGTCGACATGAACCCCACTACTCTCCCACTTATACTTCACCCTGGGTCGAGATCATATCTATTGGAAATTAAGTGCCTATATGTATTGGATAGGAGCTTGATCTTGGCGGGTTGAGAAATCAAAGTTTCCATCCCTGTGTATTGCAGGTGCTGAGGAGGGGTTGGGAATTGCGCGGAGCAAAGGTGGCTAATCTGGTTATAACGGAATTCGGACAAATCAGGCAGAGAGAGGATCTGGCGAAATTCAGGCAGTGTGTGAAGAGTTCCATCAGCGTATACTTGTGATAGCCGCTTTAGACCAAATTTAGTCCATGTTCCCACCTCTGAGAATGTGGCTAAGTGTGGATAATTACTATTACCCCATAAAGGTGAATCTGGAGAAAGACTGGTATCTGCTTTAGTGATTTGCACAATTGCATCCCAGGCTCTCTTAGTGGCATCCATTACAGGTAACAAAGGGCCAAGATCCCTTCGAGTTCTATATAAAGCATTGTGTAGGCTTTCCACAGAAGTAAGATAGAGTGCCTCTAAAAGATAACACCAATGTTTAGACGTTTTGAATTAATTCTTGCTAAGGATTCAGTTGAGAACTGGGACACTTCCTGAGACCTTTTTTCCAGACTTAGGATTTGGCTAAATATATAAAGGCATATTTATTGTTAGTCGAGTTATCAAGTGTAAAGAAATGTAAGTAATTACAGCAAAATATGGTCATGTGATTTCATATTTTTTAAAACATTCTTAAATGTGCTAAACTCAATATATTAAGAGCTGGATAGAATGTTAAAAACTCACTTAATTAGTAATATCTATGGCATCTCTTCAGCTTTTAGGAAGTGAGTTTTTAATTTTTCTAGAATAGCCATCTCCTGCATCTTGAACAGTCTTGGGGAACATTTTATTTATGTTTTTTTTCCCCCTAATTCATTTTTTTATTTTGACTTTTCAAGAAAAGTCTTGATCATGATTTTTTTTCTTGTGAAATAAACCTGATTGATAAACAATCGATGCATCGATCAGTCCAGATTTGGCTTTAACTAATTTTTTTCTGGCCTTGATTGCTTTTTTTAATTTGTGGGGTTTTTTTTCTTTACTAAAAACCATGTCTGGTCTTTAGTGGTGAGTTTTTAGTCTTCAAGAAAAACCCAGTGGTGGAAAAAAGTTCTGGTGTGAGTGAGTAAAAAGACTCACTCCCAGTGCCTAAAAGTGTTTTAGGCGAATACGAGCATTGTGGATGTTAAATCAGGCCTGTTAGTGTTGGTCAAACTAAATCAAAACTAGTTAATGTGATGTGCCTTTTACACAATTTCTTATCATTTTTTATGGCTTTTTGATGCCCTTTTTCTTGAATGAGACATGCCATGTTCAAGGTGCTGAAAATAATGGCATAAATTACAGCAAACAAACCACGATGATGCGGCAATGGTGGAGCTCTCCCGACACGTTCAGTCTCTGATCGCAGCTCTCAAGATAGACCGGCCACTTCTCCGGGACTGCAATGTCATATACTCACTCGCTATAGAGTGCTGATCAAAGCACATCTAGGAGGACAGTCATGCGTTTCGTGCCTACATACTTGGCACTTCATAAAATTACAGCAAAGGAAATGCACAACTTTCTTTAAAGTGGGTAATTGCAGGGACCATGGTGGACATGTATATGGAGTAATACACAGCTTTAAAAATATGCAATTGTCAGACAATATTGCCAGCACACAGTAAATCAGTTTACACAGCTTGATAAATAGGCCCAAAAATGGCAGATCCCTGATATTAATCAACTAGAAAATGTATACATTTATTCCTTTAAAATATTGCTTTGCAGATAAGCCTTTGCAATGGATTTTATGTAGATGAACACTGTCAGGCAGGTTTTCTTGTGTCGTCTAACTAAAGTCATTCCACAAAATACATTTTTCATTCCTTTGCTGACACTGAATTTTATTTGTGAGAACCGGGCTCCCACTGAGAAGTTTTTCATAACTGTCACCTCAAGAAAATTCATTTGTGCCGCGCGGAATTACAAATGACACTTACATTTATTTGCATCTTTGCTTCCAATCTGCAAAAAAAAAAAAAAGAGAGAGAGAAAGCATATTAAGGCTAAAATAAAAAAAATGTGTTTAATCTATCAAGAAATATATTAAGACATCATGCAGATTATTTTTCTTATGCATTTGACTGGTAATAGAAGATGTAATATCACATAGGAATAAATGTAACAAATGTTGAGCAAAATCAAGTTAACGTATTTCTGTTTCCCCGCTGTTCCTGATGTGCATTAAATTGCTACATTTTTCAAAGGTGTTTCTGAAGATCATACTTGCTTATATGATTACAAATATTGCAATCAGTCAACGTGGTCATTTTGGCCAACCTGGAAATGGAAGAGACTGCTCATTTTATACTGAATGATCAGGTATGTGCAATCTAGCAAACAGTGTTTGGACAAATTGTATACTATTTATTTTATTGGGTTGGAGTTGAAATGATCAGTTTGGTAATAGGCTATAAACACATTGAATAAACTGCCCATGAGTTAAAGTAAAGCTGAAAATGCCTGATGTGCTCAGTTGGAGCATCAAGAAATTGTATATACTGTATCTGTTTTATTCTGCCGGCTGCTATTCCTTGGACCTAGGATTATAGATGCTTTTAGCACATTTCTATAGGGCCTTTTGATTTACATCGGTTTAGTTATGGTTAGTCATGAGAGAAACTTGTCTGTTTCACCAAAAATGCGGCTGCTAATTTTGTAAATTAAAATTTTCAAGATTTTTTTTTTTTTTTACAAATGTCTTTATTTGCACCAAACAAACATTACAGAATATCAAAATGAAACATGCCAATGCCCTCTGAAGTAGGGCAGGACAAAAAGGTAGAGGGTGGTCTGCACACATTTTTTCGACCACCCCAGCAAACAAGAACATACAGAATTTGCTCACTTGCCCTTAACAATGAATAAAGTACAATACAAGCCTTCCCCAGACCCCCTCCCCATCATTCCATTTTTAGCCTGTCAGGGAAAAGGTTATCAGGGCTATCCCAAGTGTTTCCTTATAGTCGCAATGACCTTAAAGGGTCCCTCCCCGCTAGCTCCTCAGACATGTATCAAGTGGTAAGCCGAAACACGTAAGAGATTTCTAGTTGTCTGGTAGGGGATAGTGTTTGTACATATTTGGACCAAGTAGCAAAAAAAGGTTGTCACCCTACCCTCCTTATTGAGAGTGGCCTCCAGCCAGTCCATACGGTAAGCAAAATCAAGTTTCACAAGCATCATGGCTAATGAAGGGGGTAGGTTGGAGACAAGATTTTTTTAAATTATTTTAATTGATCTATTTTGAAAATTCAAGCTCAGAAAACTGGAATTAGAACAATTTTTTGGTCACTCTTTTCATTGTGATTTTCCTTGTTTAAAATTCAATTTGAATTCTATTGAATTTCAATTTAAAAAAATCCCTACTGTATGTGTATTGTCATTTAACTTTGTTGGACATCAGTAAGGGCTGATTTATTAAATTGCAATTTTTTTCGGCCTGGGATTTTTTGACACCAAAAATGCAAAAAAAGTGCTGCAAAACTGTGACGATTCCAAATACAAAAATACTCCAGCTAAAACCTGTCAAAATCATGTAGAAGTCGATGGTAGATGTCTCTTTTACAACTGGAAGATCTTTCTTTGATTTTTGGTTTTAGAGGTTCATGGCTATTTTTGACACTGGCTTTTGTACCACAATATGAAAAGGACAGGCCCGGGCCAAGCAACCTGGGCGCCCAAGGCAACCGGCTGGCCGATTTGCCCCCTTGCCGGCAGAGCTCCCGAGTGCGCATGCACGCACACTTCCGGGATTGCGTGCGTCACCGAGTGTGCGCGTCACGGAGGATACACATCATGGAGTGCGCATGCGCACGCTTCCCAAAATGCGCATCTGTCAATATTTAAATTTGTGGAGGGGGGAACCAGTGCCGATGGAAGAGAAAGGGTCCGGACCAGGGGTAGGCTGAAGGAAGAGGTACGTGCTTGGCGCCCCCACTTCATTGCGCCCTAGGCACATGCCTCTTCTGTCTACCCCTAGTTCCGGCCCTGGAAAAGGATGTTAGTTATTGTTTGATAAGTTGAAAAAGTTGTGGTTTTCCCGACTTTTCTCCTTCGTGCTTTTTCAGTTTGGATCTTTTAATAAATTTCATGACATTCGTGGTTTTATAGAAAGTGAATTTAGTTGTGGTTTCAAAAACCTCAAAACCACCAAAATGAGACTGATAAATGATAATCGATATCATGATAAATAGGCCTTCAAATTTAAAATAGGAGATCCATTATAGGCACTCTAAAACTGTATTTCTTTTTCTTACAGGAAATGGTTCCCCACTGTTTAGGGTGGGTGTCTCTAATCCCTTTAACACAGCAAAATGTTTTACTTCAACGGCAATAGTATATATTAAGAGTGTGTAATGTACAATTTTCCCAAATAATTATGAACCACAAAGCACAAGTGTTTCATTCATCTCTTTATACAATGAAAATCCATTCTTTGTATGTTCTATCCATCTCTCGTATGGTAATTTCACATAGAAATCAATTCACTATAAAAACAGTCTATGCCAAATAAAGCCTCAACAGTTTTCTTTATGAAAACCTGTAGCTCTGGGAACATGTAATATCACTGGCAAAATCACGAAAAGCCAAGGACTATCCATAAATGCACAGATTTAATCTTCGAGACAAAGATAATGTTCCATCACCCAGATAATTAACAGGGCAAGTATATGAGCTATATTTCCAAGACCGGTGGAGAGCTGTGACTTATCAACAGCTGGGGAGCCACGTGCAGCTTTTCTACTGAAAATGTCTGGTAAAACGCATGACAGATGACATCCCTAAGAGAAATCTTGCTGTTTGGCACATTTATTAAAGAGGTCACAGTGCACACCTTGCTCGTGTCTTTCAAGAAAAATAACAATTAACCTTCTGCCACGCAGACAATGGTTTGAAAACAAACACCAAAGGTTCTGCGAAAAGAGCGTGAAGTTAATTAGCTTGTATGTTAAAATGATCATTTTTAAAATTATCATCCTCGGCAGCTGGGTAGGAATCACTGCTTAAAAAAACAAATCTATTCCAACAGCACCTGTAAAAGGAAACTCATTCTTGTGACTGCATTAATCAGGTATGCAAAACCGAAGCCAATCCCTATAGCTTATTGGATATATTGTGTTTAAAGGGAGATGTTGGTTGTAGTATGAGTGATATATTTAATCTTTTATTTGACATAAAAAAGTATACTTGTTTAAACAGATGCCCCAAGTTATTCTAATTAAGCATAGTGGGCTGAACTCTCTTATCTAAAGATAAGTTGCCACGAAACAGATAAGTAAAATGTGGAACACTTTAATAAAGGCTTAGTCACCAAAGGTTGGGGTGATTCTCATTAGTAATCATTCTACCGTGTTCTTTTTAGCTCTTGTGTTGGATGTTATGTAAAGGTATTAGATCTATTATCCATAATACTTGGGACATGGGGCTTAATGGATAAGGAATTTTTAGGTAATTTGGATCACCATATCTTAAGTCTGCTTCAAATTAAACAAACCCAATAGAATTGTCTCATCACCAATATGACTCATGCAGCTTAGTTATCATAAAGTACAAGGTACTGTTTAAAAATTTGAATTATTTGCTTAAAATGGACTCTATGGAAGATGACCTTCCCACAATTTGAAGCTTTCTGGATAAGGGAACCCATACCTGCACTATAAAGTTCTATAATCACAATCACACAATTTGGGTTATATAGTTTTGTTGTGCATGATTTTTACTTTGGAAAAGCATTTTATGAATATACATCTGAAGACCTTTTGGCCAAGTTTTAAATGATGTGCAACAATGTTGTAAGAGCTAAAAACCAATCATAATGGGTAGGTGTCTGTATGAGACTCTACTTAACATCTGAAGATGTTTTGGACAAGTTTTGAGTGATGTGCAAGGATGTTTTGAGAGCTAAAAACTAACCGTAATGGGTAGGTGTCTGTATCAGACCTTACTAAACATCTGAAGACGTTTTGGGCAAGTTTTGAGTGATGTGTAAGAATGTTTTGAGAACTAAAAACCAACTGAAAATAATAGGTGGCTGTATCAGACCAACTAAGCATCTGAAGATGTTTTGGCCACATTTTGAGTGATGTGCAAAAATGTTTTGAGAGCTAAAAACCAACCGTAATGGGTAGGTGGCTGCATTAGACCCTACTTCTCTCAGCCTTGCATCACTGAAAATCAAGCATCTTTAGAGTGGGAATTTTTGTACTCTCAGGGTATTTAATGAACTCTTTAAGAGATGAAAGGATAATCAGCAACCTAGAATCCCATCAGATATTAGTTAGAAGGTTTGGGTGAAAAACAAAAGCTGGGTTTTTCCACTAGTGATTTAAAGGGACTTAAAATTAAGCTATAAATTTTATCCTACTCCTCAACACCTGATTGATGTCATTTTACACTAAGGGGGTTATTTACTAAACTCTGAATGCAAAACACAAAAAAAATTAGATTTTTTTTCCCTTAAAATTGGACTTTTAAAAAATCACAAATTTTTTGTAACTTATTAAACCCCAAAATCCGGCTTCTCTGACCTGTCGAGGTTGCATATAAGTCAATGGGAGAAGTCCCAATGATTTATTGATGAGTGGTGGGTTTCGTGCAATACCCTGAAGTTTTCTGAGTTTTCGGGTGAAAAATCCGAAAAAATCTTGAAAATCTTGAAAATCGGATGAAAAATCCGAAAAAAACGCAAAAAAAACAAAGTGGATTTGATCACAGTTTGTAGCATAAAATATTGAGATAAATTCGGACTTTGATAAATAACCTCTTAACTCTTACTATTCTGTAAGATCTGTGTCATCATTCCTGTTCCATTTGTGAATAAAAACCCTTGAAAAGCCTCCTGGCGCCCAAAGAACCCCAGGAAAGACTTTATAAATATCACCACCCACTCCTAGAGTCACAATAGCAGTGCAGCATGCATAAAACATTGCTCTAGACTTCAATATTTTCACATAATTATTTTTGTTGTCAGATGGGCAATATTTAGTAGATACTTTTGGAAATTTGAGAACACTAATAATTGCTTGTGTTTTGAAAGTGTGGATTTGAGCATAAGGTTTAATTTTATTAGGCAGAAACGTAGTTTTAAATTTCCTAAAGCTTTGAGAGACACAGAAGGTATGCAGATGTTTCTGAATATCTAATCAGAAAGATATGAGAGCAGAAGGTGCCCTACTTTTAGCCTGTGATATGCTTATGAAAACTGTAATTTTTGCAGAACATTAGAATAACATTTGCTTCAGCAGCAGCGCACTTATTTACATCAAGTTATAAAATGAAAATGTGGCAGGAATAAAGACAAAATACAACAACAATATTTCTGTGTTTTTAGAAAATATAGCTTGGCATTATGCTGTGAATGCCAGTGTGCATAACTTATTATAACTGAAGGTAATGTCACAATTTAAACTTTCAAATTTAAGAGGCAGTAGCACCAAAAAAATAAAAGGGGGGATATGAATTTAAATATCAGTTTTTGTTACCATGCAATGCTAAAAATTGTAGGAGTTATTTACGATAGGTTTTTGTACTTTGTACACTGCACTACATACAAAAGGTCTCTGAGCTCTAAAATGGAGCACAAAGGCCAGTGTTGCCCCTGTGCATTTAGCAGTACTGTATTAATTAAAGGGAAGCTGTCATGGGAAAACCTGTTTTTTTTTTCAAAATGCATCAGTTAATAGTGCTGATCCAGCAGACTTCTTTTTCAAAAGAGCAAATAGTTTTTTTTTATATTTAATTTTAAAATTTGACATGAGGCTAGACATATTGTCAGTTTCCAATGTGCCCCTAGTCATGTGACTTGTGCTCTGATAAACTTCAGTCACTCTTTACTGCTGCACTGCAAGTTGGAGTTACACAACCCCCCTCCCTCCCTCCCCCCAGCAGCCCATCAGCAGAACAATGGGAAGGTAACTAGATAACATCTCCCTGGTAGATATAAGAACAGCACTCAATAGTAAAAATCCATGTCCCACTGCGACTCCTTCAGTTAGATTGAGTAGAGGAAACAATAGTATGTCAGAAAGCAGTTCCATAGTGCAGCACTGGCTGCTATGTAATTGTCCCCTGAAGCCATAAGCTGCTATGTAACAACGGGAGGAGGCATTTAATTTGAATTTGGCTATAGGGAATATGTTTACATACCTGTAGCAAATTACAAATACATTCAGTAGAATAGAATGGTACCTTAAACCATTTAAGTTCCTACACAGCTAGGAGTCAAATTCCATTCATGGCTTTCTACAGCACCATATAATTCTATATAAAAGGACATTTATTGCCAAGAAATGTTTGTTTTCTAATTTCTATAAGAACAGATTCAAAGGGGAAGATTTATTAAGGGTTGTATTGTGAATTCAAATTCGAATACTCACAAATTTAAATTGGGAATAATCCAAACTCGATTCAAATTCAAGATTTATCAAACCTTTATCCTGGGAACAATTCGAATTTGACTATTCTCCACCTAAAACCTGCCGAGTTCATGTAGAAGTCAATGGGAGAGGTCCAGTGACCCATTTGAAGATGTTAATAGCCTTCCTGACATTCAAGTTTGTTTGGAGAAAAAACTCGATTCAAGTCTAGTCTAATTCAATTCTAATTCATTTAGAGTTTTTGAGTCGGTATTATTCGTTCGCGTTTTATAAGTTCAAATTTTTTATTTAATAACCTGCCTTTCGAATTTAGAGTATATTCGAATTTATTAGAGTAAACAAAAATTCACGTGAATTTAAAATTTGACCTTTGATAAATGGGCCTCCTATGTAAATGTAAAAAAGAATATTTGAACTATATGTCATTATAAAGTTCTATGTATAACTGCAAGCACTAAACATAAGCATATGTCATGAGATTATACAAACCCCAGCTGTCACATCCTTATGGCAAGCTAAGGGTCACTACACAATACTGTCAGGTCATATCCAGAAGTAAATTTATTATTTTTAGACTCACATTTCACTTGCCGTTAAAAAGCAATATAGCCTTTGAGTCTTATGAATGTGTGGTTTTTAAACCCATTCCTATTTACTGTGACATACCAATTACTAGAAGAAATGGCCAGGGTCTATAGCATTTGCTTTCAAAGACTCATTCTTTCTCCTTCCCATGACTTGATATGAAGGGAATATCTGAGAATCAATTTCCTTACTCAATAGGATCAGTAGATTACCTGTCAAGTACATTGTTAAACTGTGGACAATAAGGAAAATTCACATCTTCTCTTGTGAAATCTTTTCTCCCTTTTTCAAAATGTCTATTGCTAGCAGATCAAATCTCATCAAGAGGAAAATAACCCCTTGAATTATTTTATAATTCTGCTGATAATAAAAATAATATGAAAATTTCATGTGGGAATATTCCTCTTAGAGAATTAAGAAACCAAAGTCAAGCTATTATTATTATCAGACCTTCCAAGGTTGCATATAAGTCAATGGGAGAAGTCCCAATGATTTTTTGATGTGCACTGGGTTTTCGTGCAATGCCCCAAAGTTTTCAGTCAAAAAAGCATAAGAAATCTGAGTTTTCTGGTGAAAAATCCCAAAAAAATCATGAAATTCGGATTTTTTCCCTCAAAGCAAATTTTCGGAAAATGTAATAATAAATAAGCGTAAAAAACCCAAGCAGATTTGATCAGAGTTTGTAGCAGAAGATGTTGAGATAAAATCAACTTTGATAAATAATCCCCTAGTACTATAGATCTTTCAGACTAATCTGTTAAAAGAGGTGTTGCTGATATGAAGTTATGGAATTAGGTTCTCAGAAAAGACAAGGAAGTAGAACATTTGGTGGGTTATTTATCAAAGTCTGATTTTATCTCAACATTTTCTGCTAGAAACTCTGATCAAATCCGCTCAGTCCGATTGCCATTTTGGAGTCAGGAAGGAATTTTTTCCCCCTCTGAGGCAAACTGGAAAGGCTTCAGATGGGTTTTTTTTTGCCTTCCTCTGGATCAACTAGCAGGCAGATTAAAAAAAACAAAACAAAAAAAAACAACTAAAAGGTTGAACTTGATGGACGTGTGTCTTTTTTTTTTTTTCAACCTTACTTACTATGTTACTATGTTACATAACATGCAACTAATAACTGGTAAATTATATTATCCAATCTAACCTTGGCTTGGAAGCTGTTGCTAATTTTCCACCAGAAAAACCCCAGGTTCAGAGAATTCTGCATAATTAGTATCATACCTGTATACTGTATGTGTGTGTGTGTGCGTAGTTCAGACTGAAGCTCAGCACATTTTTAAACCCCATATGTTTTTGCCTGTGCAAAAAAGGACTGCAGAGTAGTTTTCTTATGCCATGGAAGGAATGTGATTTTTGGGTACATGGACAGCAGGATGGTGGCTCCATACCATGGTGTTGGTGTGTTTGGTAGACCATTGTTGGCAGAAGTTGGATTTTATGAACTAAAAGTAGTTGTTGAGCTTCTCCTCGATAAAAAAAAAGGTCTCAAAACAAGAAAGACCCCAAGATCTGCAGGGTCATGGCAAGCGGAAGTTTTTAATAAAAGGTGCTGACTAGACTTTCTGTTCTTCATTTTATTATGAATGCTATTTATGGCTCATCCACATTAATGCATCCCTCCCTATTGTATTGTACAACCACTGTGCATTAATGAGAATCCTCAGAGAAAGTCCTGGTTTCTATAAACACCATTAAGAGGCTGGTTCACCTTGAAGTTAACTGTTAGTATGTTCTAGAATGGCTAATTCAAAGCAATATTTTAATTGGTCTTCATTATTTATTTTACATAGTTTTAGAATTTTTTAAGAATTTAGTTTTAACCTTTTTCTTCTGGCTCTTTCCTGCTTTCAGGTCACTGACCCCAATCTAAAAAAAACAATGCTCTCTACAAATGTATTGTTATTACTATGTTGTATTACTCATCTTTATATTCAGGCCCTTTCATATTCCAGTCTCCTTTTCAAATACATGCATGGTTACAGTGCAATGCCTCCACCTAGTGAGCCTAAGGATCATACCGCAGGGGAATGCCACTAGGAAAATAAAACACACAGTTTGCAGTAAACCAATTTAACTTTTTTAATTAAAGGCATAGTCTTTCAATGCCACAGTCCCACGCTCCACTCTGGGTGGATAAATGCAAATTAATACAGTACAGCTCAATTCCCTTCCCCAGGTAGTGCTACCTGACCCAACGTAGGATTTGGCAGCTGCTGCCACATGGAAGGTGTTTGAGCAAGACCTGTCCTCACACCTGGGACACACAAGGATTTCAACAGACATCCAACAGCTGAACAGTAGGGTAAATTCCCTTTAGACTGAAAACGCAAAGCTATCCAGCTAAGTAAACACATACAGTCTCTCTGTTACTACAGCTCCTTTGATCACACACTGCACTTTCACTTCTCTGCAGATCTGGCACTGTCTGGCTGCAGCAGCAGAGGCTCCCTCTGTAACCCTGTGCATTTGGCACCAAAGCAAGGCACACCCTGGTTCATCCTCCTCTCCCAGAGATGCACTGGGGCTCCCAGCCAATTGGATTGCTCTCCATGATGGTGGATGATGTCACAGACAGAAAAATAGTGAAAAGAATTGTCTGACCCCCTACAATCCCTTACCAGGAAAACCCCAGGTTCAGAGAATTCTGCATAATTAGTATCATACCTGTATACTGTATGTGTGTGTGTGTGTGCGTAGTTCAGACTGAAGCTCAGCACATTTTAAAACCCCATATGTTTTTGCCTGTGCAAAAAAGGACTGCAGAGTAGTTTTCTTATGCCATGGAAGGAATGTGATTTTTGGGTACATGGACAGCAGGATGGTGGCTCCATACCATGGTGTTGGTGTGTTTGGCAGAAGTTTGATTTTATGAACTAAAAGTAGTTGCTGAGCTTCTCCTCGATAAAAAAAAAGGTCTCAAAACAAGAAAGACCCCAAGATCTGCAGGGTCATGGCAAGCAGAAGTTTTTAATAAAAGCTAGTTGTTGACCTCCTGGATGTGAGGGCATTGGATATAATGTCTGAATTCAAAAAGATCAAATAAACAAAGCTACAATGAGAAAATTATTTATATACTGAAATAGTATAAAGGGACCAAAAAAAATGGAAATAGTGGAATCAAGTCATCATGATCCAATATTTCTTACAGCACTTAAAAATTGGGCATTTTAGCTTCAGTTATTTATTTTCCTTGTTGGAAAAGAATTGTTCAAATTGGTGCGAGGATTCAGCTGTGCTATAGGAAGTTAGGGCTGCTACAGTACTGGGCACTACCATCCCACTGAACAAAATGGTATTTAACTACTCTAAGCAGTCGAACTCAATCTCATAAACTGGCACTAGTAGCTTTTTAATAAATATATACATTTCCACTGCACTCAGTTGATTCAGTGACTCAATGTATTAAAAGTTCATAAAGAAGTTATCAGCTTCATATACTAATGCAGTAATGGCATCCGTTATCCAGAAACCCGATAACCAGAATGCACCACATTATGGAACAGCCATCTCCCAATGACTCAAAATAATCAAAATTTTAAAAAAAAATTTAAATTTTAAAAAAAAAGCTCTTTAATATTAAATTGTACTTCATCCAAATTAAATAATTAATCCTTACTGGAAACATAAACATTTAGGTTTATTTAATATTTACATGATTTTATAGTAGACTTAAGGTATGAAGATCCAAATTAGACTAAGATCCGTTATCCTGTATAATGAAATCCTTTAAAAAATATTCAATACAGCTGTTTTCAAAAATATTTTAATAATTAATGTATTATGTAGAGTAATAAAGAAGCAATTGGGACATTTGCAAACCATTTCTGATAACATATTCTCATACTGTACTTTTAGAAAAGTTTTTTTTTTGCCTGTAAGAATAATTGTTTTACAGGTACTTCTTATTTCTTTTGTACAAAGAGGTATCATCATCTAAATGGTTTCACAAACTTCATTGTAAAAGGATAATGCATTTTTAAGAGCCAGTGCTCTCGATCACCTTTAATCTAAAAGTGACAAATTAATAGTTACTTAATGACCTTCCATTTCATACAGATAGATGTCCTTGTTAAAGGGAAACTCATTAGAGGATTAATGTGTTATATGTAATTTAACTGATCCATAGAAAACTCAAGGAGCTCTCTCTCTGCTATTACATTTTTTTCTTTCTTGACAGATGAAAGTTTCAGAATGCAATAAATGCTATTTTTTATTGGTGGAGAAGAATTAGGTTTTTTTGGTTATAAAGTAAAAGTCATCATTTGCAGCTGAAATTCCAAGGCATGGTAGTGCACTTCTCTTTATCCATGATATTGTGTCCATGCCAGGAGACCTAGGTTGTTTCAGGCACAATAGGAAGTGACACGAAAAGTTTTTATTTGCTTTACATTGGTGAATATACCCTTGAAAAATGAGCCTTCTTTATTTACACAGATTGTAGCAGTCTCTATGAATGTTTTTTGGTTGAACCTCCTTTTTTCAGGAAAATAACACTACTGTTCACATCCACATTAATGGAAGTAGCCAGAATGAACCCTTAGCCAATTCTAAAATACAAAAACCAGTGAAAAAAATCCAAAATGGCAAGCTTTACTTGGCAAATTTTTGTATTCAAATTTTTCGTGTTTTTTCACTTAACAAATCTTGCATTTTTAGAAAAAAACATGAGAAAAAAATTTGAATATTAGTAAATAGGCCCCTTAGGTTGACATTACCTAATAGGGGAGAATTTATATTATTTTTTTATAAGAAGCACAAGACCGGCATTAAGGTTGGGGCCAAATGGGTGTTTGGGTTGTGCAGCATAGCAACCACTGTTTATTCAGGTGTAAATTCATGATTGACAAGAAGAAGAGGTACTGCGAGGTTCTAGATTCTACCAATACATGGGGAAGTATATGTTAAGACATTAAAAAAGGTCTTGCCTTCCTTCCATGAGATGGATGAATTAAGCAACCAGAATTCACGGTAAGCAGGCTACACAGGTAGAATCAAGATGTATTTGGCTACATCAGGAAGTCAAGCAGGAAGAAGAAAGGTTCTCTGATTCTAAGATAATGTTTACTAGATGGTTGATGATTTTGATTACCTAGGCCTATCTCCTTCTGGGGAACTGGATTTAATACAGATAAGGGTAAATGCTAACAGAGGTGTTTCAGCTTCATGGGCAATGAAGATGGGGGTGTATGGAAGCTGATGACCGAGCAGCCTCTGGGTCATCTCTACATACCTTTGTATATCATTACAAAGTTGAGATCAACTCTACAAACAGGGAGCATTTTGGAAAATGAGTTCTAGTCTTCTGTTTTGCAATCCTTTTCGTTGGCAATATGTTTTTCCTAGCCCCATTTTTCTAACTTAGCTAGTCATTGACATCCTTCTGGAGGTGAGGTAGTAGTAAACCTTTATGGATAGATCTTTCAGTTTGGAGTACTGGGAGGAGATAACCCATGCATAGATTCCATTACATCGAGGACAGGAAAATAATGGCAAGTAATTTTCCCTTATTAAACCGTGTATTTCAATGGAGAAGGAGTCAATGGGTGAAAGTGAAAGTTCATCCTTTGATAAATACGCCTTTCAAAATTCCATAGAAATGAATGGAGAGTGGTGGAATTTCACTCTAGAGGATTGGGGTGATCTATAACTTCACTTTTTGATAAATATACCCCATATTATCCAGAATGGGACCTGGGGCTTTATGGATAATGGATCTTTCTGTAATTTGGATCTCCATACCTGTGGAGACTCATGTCAATGTTGTAATTCCAGTTGTCATCTTAAACTAGGATGCCATTGTAACATGATTGTGCAATAGATGACTGTACCTGCAAAAATATAAAAAAAAGAGGATTTAAAATAATGTTCCAATAGGATAAGCACACCTCCCATCGACTTATATAGCACTCAACACCTTTTACTTAGCAAAGCTTTGCATGAAAGGCGTTCGTGTTTTTTTTTCACTTGATAAATGTCAAATTTTTAGAACTTTTTAGAAAACCACTTATTTTTAGTGATTCATGGAAAAAAATCTTAATATAAATGACCCCCTTGTCTGCTAAAATCATTTAAACATTAAATAAACCCAATAGGTCAAGCAAAGTTTTGTATGAAAGCTTTTCAACTGTTGAGAAAACCACTTATTTTTAGTGATTCATAGTAAAAATCAAAATATAAATGACCCTCTTGTCTGCTGAAATCATTGTTAAAATTTATAATGTTTTGTTTTAAATTGACTCTATGGGAGATGGTTATGCCGTATTCAAGGCGTTCTACATAATAGGTTTCTGAATAAGGGATCTCATACCTGTATATTTAAAGTGAAAAAGGGGAAATTAGAAACTTGTAAAAACATTTCATTAGAGCAGACTTTTATATCAATTTCCAATGTATGCTGTTTTTCCAAAATCTAAATTTAAAGATGAATTTTCCTGTCTCTGGTGTTTCAGTCTGGCAGCTCAGTAATTCAGGTGCAGACTCTAAACTGTTACAATTTTGCAATTTGGTTGATACATTTCTCAGCAGCATCTCTGGAGTATTATCCTAAGATTGAATTAATACTTGTTTTAGGCAAGTTGTAGGGTTTAAATAATGTATAAATTGTTTTTTTTAGTAGACTTATGGAAATACAAGGTCCAGAGAATTCTGTATAATGCCAGCGTTACCAAAGAATTCTCATACATGCAAATTCCTATTAAACATGATTCAAATTTGATTAGTAAGGCTCAGGCACCTGCTGGATAGTGCACTAATTTCTATGCATCTGTGTGTGTGCAAACAATGGGATGGGTGCTAAAACTTTTATTAGGTACATAGGAGGAGGACAACTGAGCATAAACAATTTTAAAATAAAAATGACATAGCTGTGAAGAGTATAATAAAATGGTAAAACATAAAGCAAGAGGGCATGGAACCCTTGGTATTAGAAATAGGTACATTGCTTGGAAACAGGGCGAAAGCAGAGGTTTTAAACCACTGAGTGCCAGTGAATGCAGTCTTTTCTTTTTAATAAAATATAATTTGAATAATGTATATATTTGAACATATACTAGATGTGGGCTAAATTTCTGTCTGCTTATGATTTTTACCAAGCATGAGTTGTACCTCAAAGAATGATGCAACTGTCTGTGGGCAGAGGATGGATAGGTTGTGTCATGACTGATAACAGGTGAGTGTCTGGTAGATACTGTAGGAACTTTGGTGCTGTATAACACGAGTACAGCGGGTATTTGAGGTTTTGATTTGTTATGCAGAAGAATATTTTAATAATGAAAATTATGGCAATATAACAGATGAACAAAAGATAAAAAATAATATAAGTTCTTACACCAGGCCAGTGGTCAAGGGCAGGCAACAATAAAGGCAAGTCCGAGAAACAGGCTGAGGTCGGGGGCAGGCTGATGGCAATAACAAGTCCGTATGGCAGGCCGAGGTCGGAGGCAGGCTGATGGCAGAGGGTAGTCCAGTAAGCAAGCCGAGGTCAATTTCCAGGAGATCCAACAGAGTGCAGGTAATGGGAAACTGGAGCAGTAATTGTAGATAAGGTGTGCTTCAAAAGCGGATTAAGCTCTTTGCAGCCCCGGGTGCACGCCGTACCCCCTGCCAGGGCAACGTGTACATGTAGTAAATAAAGCAGCAGCACTCCGGTATATGTGAAAAACTTGCAAACTTTTACTTCAATGCAATAGGCAACGTTTCGGGCTACGCAGGCCCTTTGTCAAGCCATTAATTAACAGTGTCTAAAACGTGCTTAAATACCCACCACAGGGAGGAGTCACAAAATCCCACCTCCACATTACCCATGAATCACAGTACATTATTTTCATATCAATTAACTTTCCATGTCAGGTTACGTTTTCCATATTCATGAATTATCATACAGAAAGTGAATTTGCAAAAAGTGCTATATAGTAGCAGGTAATAAATAGGTGGATACTTCATCAAAACAGTGATACAATGTGTTAAAACCCTTTATAAACAATCTTTGCAACATAAGTGTCATAGACAGGAGATATTACTTTACTTTGTCTCAATATTAAACTGTTACTTCTCTCTGGCTCCAATGCTGAATTCAGGGAACTGAAACCCCTGAACTACTTTGAATCAGGAGCTGCCATGTCTTTAAATTTCACTGTCCTATAACACAATAAAAATAGAGATAAAATTATTATACAATCATTTTCTACACAGACACATATTAAAAACAAGCATATCAAATAAAGTAAATTTCAAGCGCTTACTTAAATAAATAACATAGGGGTATATTCTCTATTTAAACCACCCGGCGTTAAAGTGCCCAGTGGGAAACTGGAGCAGAGAACACAGGCACACAAAAGGAACAGGGAACCGGACGGTGACTCAGGAACAAGGCAGGAATCAGGAACAAAAGCAGGAAATCTCTGTTCTGTAGAAACAGGCTGTGACACTTAATGATCAAGCACCTGGGCATGGTTTGCAGCAGTCTTATAAAGCCCCTTAATTGGCAAGCTATACACACCTGTGTTTGATGAAGGAGGAGGAGTTGAGCAAACACATAAGGAAACCAGAGTGTCTATCATCAATTCCGTAGAGTCCAATCTCAAAGGTCTCCAGTGGCTCAGTGAGGTAATGCAGGAACTTAAAAGTATATAATCCAGAGTTTGATTCCAGGTAGTTCCTGACAGGTTGAAGGAAATTTGAATTTGCAATTTAAAGTGGATTTGTGATGTCAGTGCAAAAATATGTCTGATATACTGATATGAAGTTTAACAAGGTATTATACAAGGAGATTTTCACTGTAGTAAATTTGCCCCAAAAAGTCACAATGTGCTAATTCAAATATAATGTTTAGCTACAGGTATGGGACCTGTTAATGTTTGGGACCTGGGGTTTTCTGGATAACAGATATTTCGGATCTTCCTACCTTAAGTCTACTAGAAACATTAAATAAAACCAATTGGTTGGTTCTGCTTCCATTAAGGATTAATTGTATCTTAGTTGGGATAAAGAATACTTAGGATAAGTACTGTTTTATTATTACAGAGGAAAAGGTAACAAAGAGCACTATGCACCGAATGTGCACATTTTAATGAATTTCAGTTTTAAACAAGTGTTGCCATTATGCACCAGATATTTTCCAAACCTGCCCCATCTGTATTTCTTTTTTCTGCAGTAATTCTATACTAGAATTTCATTATATTGTAAAACTACCTAAAGGCACATTAATATATCCAGCACTTGCTCTTGCATCACAATTCTCTTTCTACCTATTTTTGTCACACATTTGGGAGTCTCAGAAGACTAGATTAAAATGCAGTCGCTTAAACTTTGCTTCAGTAATTGCATTTTAATATCCTTTGCAACACTTTTAAATTGTTAATAATCCTTGTGTTAAAAAAAACTGAATCAACTATTAGTAATTAGATTAAATCTGCAGAATCCATTAGAATTTACAATTCAAAGAGAACATTTAAAACCTTGTGGATTATTCCATAAACTGTGTTTAAAGTCAAGCACCAGGCAGCAAATGAAAAGAAAAAAATACCTTTTAATAAGAATTAAAAAAAACTATGCGATGGCTTTGAATTAAATGTTATCTTGCTTTGGTCTAGTTAGAACTGCTGTGTCCAATCAGAATATAACACTGGAATCTTGATTTCTTGATTAGGCACGGCGAGAATATACAAAAGGAGGGGCTGTTAAGTGGCCTACAAGTTTTATTATTTTCTATATTCTGTATTTCATTTCTTGAAACTCATGGTTTGTGATTAATGTGTATCTAATGCAGTAAAATGTGCAGCCGCCCTTCTCTTGGTCAACTTTTTACCATTTATTTCCTAATGTTATAGCTATAAATTCAGCCTTTTTTCTTGAACTTTACCAGTTTATCTGATAAGAAAAGCCTTTGTACTATAAGCTGCAACAAAGGCATAATTACCAACGACTCCACAAAATCAAGTGCAGCTTGTGTTATTGACACTGTAAATCATATGCAGGATTGAACCTTTTAATGGTTCATTTTAGATCATACACAGCACTTTTACATATGCACTAGGGAAGGGACTAGCATAAGAATATAAATCCTTAAAGGAGAAGGAAAGGTTAAAACTAAGTAAGCCTTATCAGAAAGGTCCATCTAAATATACCAGTAAACCCCCAAAGTAATGTTGCTCTGAGTCCCCTGTCAAAAGAAACACTGCATTTCTTTCCTTCTATTGTGTACACATGGGCTTCTGTATCAGACTTCCTGCCTTCAGCTTAAACCTCATTGCCCTGGGCAAGAGCATGCTCAGTTTTCTCCTCTCCCTCCCCCCTCCTCCCTTCTCTACTGTAATCTGAGCCCAGAGCAGGGAGAGACTCAGGCAGGAAGTGATGTCACACCACATTAATACTGCAGCTCCTATTCTAAACAAACAGAGAGTTTCTAGAGCTTTTTACTCAGGTATGGTAAAACATTCTACAAAATAAATATAGCATTCTAGCTTGCACTATTGCAGCTAATCTATTGGCAATAAAATGCCTCCGTAGCTTTCCTTCTCCTTTAAAGGATAAGTAAACCTTTTACATAAGAGAATGTAAAATTGATGAGGGGGCTATTCTAAGCACTTTTGTAATGTACATTCATTAATTCTTTTTTTTAATTCCAAGATATTAAAGGATACATGTACTGTTAATATGAATGGTTTTTGTTACAACAGCGCCACCTGCTGTTCAGTTTCCCACCAGTCTGACCAACAAGTAGTCAAGGAAGTTGTCAGGAGAAGAAAGAGGCTGCTCTGATGTTCTTCTGCTTAGGAAAAAAAAATAGAAACCTTTCTCAAATCCTTCCTAAGCCGAAGAACACCAGAGCAGCCTCTTTCTTTCTCCTGACAACTTCTTCCTTGACTACTTGGTGGTCAGACTGGAGGGAAAATGGCCAGCAGGTGGCGCTGTTGTAAAAAAAATCATTCATAGTAACAGTACATGTATCCTTTAATATCTTGAAATTAAAAATAAATAAATAATGAATGTACATTGCAAAAGTGCTTAGAATAGCCTCCTTATCAATTTTACATTCACTTGTTTTAAAGGTTTCTTGTCCTTTAAAGAAGAAATGTAATCTCTCCGTTCTCTGGTTATTTTGCATGTCTTGATTTTCTAATGTCTATGGGGCACATTTACTAAGGGTCAAATATCGAGGGTTAATAAACCCTCGAATTTGACCCTCGAAGTAAAATCCTACGAATTCAAATATCAAATTCGAAGGATTCACCGCAAATCCTACGAACGATCGAAGGAAAAATCGTTCGATTGAACGATAAAATCCTTCGAAACGAACGACTCGAAGGATTTTAATCGATCGATCGAACGATTTTCCTTCAATCAAAAAAACCTTAGAAAAGTAATGGGGAAGGTCCCCATAGGCTAACATTGTACCTCGGTAGGTTTAAACTACCGAAGTATGTAGTCAAAGTTTATTTTAAAGAGATTCGAATGGTCAAATAGTGGAACGATTTTTAGTTTGAATCGTTCGAATCGAAGTCAAAGTCTTAGTCAAAGGTCGTAGTAGCCTATTTGATGGTCGAAGTACCCAAAAAAATGTTTCGAAATTCAAAATCGATACTTCAAGCTTAGTAAATGTGCCCCTAAGTGAATGGTTGATGGAAGGACAATGGTCAACCCAGCAACCCTATATAATTTTTGAAAATATATGTTTATTATTAGTTCCATATCCATTAGTAACCATATTGATGTGTGGGATTGAAAATGCTGTCTTTGGAAGTGTTACCTATTATACTATATATCTATTATACTTCATATATACTTAAAGGGATACTGTCATGGAAAAACATGTTTTTACAAATTAATAAGTTAATGGTACTGCTTCAGCAGAATTCTGCACTGAAATCCATTTTTCATAAATATTTAATTTTGAAACCTGACATGGGGCTAGACATATAGTCAGTTTCCTCCCAGTCATGTGACTTGTTCACTTATAAACATCAGTCACTCTTTACTGCTTCACTGCAAGTTGGAGTGATATCACCCCCCCCAGCAGCCCATCAGCAGAACAATGGGAAGGTAACCAGAGAAACAACAGCTCGTCAGAAAGCAATTCCATCGCTGGCTCTTTCTGAATACACATGACCTTGCAAATTGAGTAATATTTCCACACCAATATTACAACTAAAAAAAATACACATGTTGGGTTAGGAATGAAATTTTACATGGTAGAGTGAATTATCTGCAGTGTAATCTAGAAATAAAAACTATGCCATAAAAATCATGACAGAATCCCTTTAATGAGGTAATGTTCTGTTATGTATCTGTAACCCTTTTGGCACTCCTTTGTTGGTGTTACACTCCATGTGTGGCGCTTACCCGATGGCACTCCGCAATGGTATTGGGAGAGACTGGGTACCTTGTACTTACCAGTGCAGTGTCTCCACTTAGTGGGATCCGGAAATGCACCTACGGGTAGCCCCACTAGGAATACAATAATAACACACACAGTATTTGTTTAACTGAATAACTGTTTAATCTAAAATTAAATGGCCAACTAGAACAAATAGCACTCCTAACCAGGAGGGAGTAGGGCCTCACTAACTAATTTGCTTGCACTAACTATCTACCTCACTATAGAAGGCAAAGTCGTTTAATGTCCTTCCACAAAATAGTCTCTGTATCTTCAACCGCTTCTTTAGGGTTTTGTCCCTTTAAAAGGATACTCACTCCTAATACTCTTCAGATGCTTTACAGAGTTCTCTTTAGGCGAGTCCAGCACATTCAGGAATACAATGCGACTGCTCAGATGGGAATCTCCTACTGGTTGCTACTCCAGTCTGGATTCCTTTCATACTATCTGTCCCTCCAGGCACAGTATCTAGCTTCTCTGTGCCAGCCCGATCCAAACTAGTGATGTGCGGGTCAGGTTTTTCCCAACTCTCTTACAGGGATAAGTGCAATGGTTTTGCACTAATTCCCTACATATCTATCAACTATGTATCTGAATGAAGCTATAGTTAGTGATGATCTCCCTACAAATAACTGGAAAGAAAATACTACAGTATGTACTGTATAGGTAGATGCTGGATAGTCAGGTTTAGAATGGTGGCCCTTTGTTCTACTAAGAATTGAGTGAAGTGCTCCTCAATAAATATTCATACTGTATGGCCATTCTCCATTTAGCTATGCTTTTGTAGGTAGTAGGGTGAAATAGGGATACAACTGCTCTATATCTTGACATGCTACATCATCTGAGAACAAAAGATAGTCATATTCAATTGACATTGGGTTCAAATCCAGTTTGGCAGAATTCTTAGACAATTTTGGACATTTTAATACCATTGGGACAAAGTGATAACCCATGGAAGCCTATCATTATGTCAATAATTGGTTTCTGCAGATTGGTTGATGATGTAAATAGATATGGAACAGTTTGAAGCAGGTAAAAGTAGTGAAGACTTAACTATGCAAAAATGCAATCCGGATTTTTAAACAAATATGATGTACCTTAAAGGTACAAAATGCATCAGCATTAATGTTTTTATGGGTAGAATAGAGATCATGTGATTTTACTCCCTTCCGGGTCCTTCTGTTTCTCCTTCTTTACACAGGGACTGGCAAATAAAAGTGGTGGGTCTAGGGCATATGTACCCAGACCACTCGGAATTCACAGTGAGCAGCTTTCTAACATCGCATGTGAATATAAATATTAGAACATTCCACCTGAGCATTAGGTCTGAGAAGTGTGCACTCATACCTTCTATTCAGTTGGGTGGGGTCACCTTGCTAATTTGTTAGGTACACTGCAGTCTTTGCCTTATCTTTAGTGATGGGCGAATTTGCGCCGTTTCGCTTCCCCGGAAAATTTGCGAATTTTGCACAAAATTCGCAAAACGACGACGGTGACGTTTTTGACGCCGGCGCCCATTTTTTTACGCTGGCACCCATTTTTTGACGCTGCCGTCCGTTTTTTATCGCCGCTGGCAAATTTTTTCGGGCGAATCGCACAAATTCGCCGCGAATTCGCGCCTGGCGAATAAATTCGCCCATCACTACTCATCTTCTTAAAAATGAACTGTTCCAGGCATCCTTTGTGCCACCATGTGTACAGGTCTTTCTCATCTTAGTTTTTTTGGCTCTGTGTCCAGCTTGATTGGGCAATGGGGATATCAGGTGGGGCAGCGCTGTTTGCTTTTAACCCCCCCATTTAAGTTTTTGTTTGTCTTTTAATATGCATTTAATTTGAGTTGATTTTTGTGAATACTGAACCTAATCCGAACCCTAATTTGCATAAGAAAAATGTTTTACTTCCTTGTTTTCTGACAAAAAGTCACGTGATTAACCTCCCGCCCCTAATTTGCATATGCAAATTAGTGTTCGGATTCGGTTCGTCCTGGCAGAAGTATTTGGCTGAATCCGAATCCTGCTGAAAAAGGCCGAATCCTGGCCGAATCCCGAACCGAATCCTGGATTCGGTGCATCCCTATTAAGAGATCACTTTTTGCACTAAAAATTATACGCTGTGTTAATATGGACAAAGGCAGATTATGAATTAAGAGTTAAAAGAGAGTCTACTTTTTCTAGCAGGCTTGAAAGATGCTTAGTTAATAAATGTAATTTATGCTGTCAGTCCAAAGCAATCTTTTGCCAGCCGAAGGATGGTTTGTGGGTGGAAAAACTGCAGAGAAATAAATGGCACGCAGTTAGGAAAACTTGAACTTGGACCTTGATCCATTTAACAAACTGTAACAATTTGATGAACGCTAAAATATCGGACAACCATAAAGAAAGCGGTATAAAAAAAGAAATTGTTCTCTCTACAGGGAAGCAGCTGCAAGAGCCATGAATGAGAATTTCAAGGGGTATTTTTGCTTATACGTTTATGTGTTATGCTAAGCAATATATGGCTTATCGTTAGAAGCTGAGATAGTAATCTCTTTAGTAGCACATTCCTAAAGGCTTATTACCATATTTATTATCATTTCATACATATAGACTATTTTCAGTATCATATTTCTTATCTTTATGAGAATGCCCCATTAGTTTCGAGAAACTAAAATAAATCTCTTGAAGCTTATCTGCGTTTAACTTAAGCTGAAGTATAAACAGGCTGTTCGTTCCAAAATCGATGAAATGTGTACTTACAGCTCAAGTGCAGAGCAAGTACTGTTTTTTGGTACAGGTATGGGACCTGTTATCCAGAATGCTCGGGACCTGGGTTTTCGCGGATAATGGATCTTTCTGTAATTTGGGTCTTCATGCCTTAAGTCTACTAGAAATTCATTTAAACATTAAACAAACCCAATAGGTTGATTTTGCTTCCAATAAGGATTAATTATATCTTAGTTGGGATCAAGTACAAGGTACCGTTTTATTATTACAGAGAAAAAGGAAATCATTTTTAAAAATTTGGATTATTTGGATAAAATGGAGTCTATCGGAGGCAGCCATTCAGTAATTCAGAGCTTTCTGGATATCGTGTTTCCGGATAAGGGATCCTATACCTGTACATGTACAGAGTGATCTTTCTAAGGGCATATAGCCAACTGTCCTGGTCTCCCCAAAGCAGCTGCTGTCATAGACAAAACAGGTTTGTTTTTGTTTTTTTAAAAATGGGGCCCCGCATATTCTGCTTGCACCAGACCCTACCGTGCCCTTGCTTTGAATTAAGTTTAAGTATGATGTACACAGTGGTATTCTAAAGAAACTTGTCTGTTTGCGTGTGTTGTTTTAGCTGGATTTTTGAGTTTTTTTCCATCTAAAAATTTGCTTTTTTTTTCTTAAAAACCTGACCAGAAACATTTGAAGCTTAATAAATAGGCCCCTAAAACTATATTCAAATCCAAGACTGGCTTGAGGGTAGGACAGAGATGCATAGGCAATACACGTGTTAAAGGGCATTAGCAAACCACTATTTAGAACTAGCTCTAGCCTAAACAATTAAAGTTTACCACCATCTGTAATTCAATATAAGCTATAGCTACACTCTTTTTAAAGGAGAACTAACCCCTTAAAATTAATATGGCTAAAAAAATCATATTCTATGTACTAAACTTATTGCACCAGCCTAAAGTTTGAGCTTGTCAATAGCAGCAATGATCCAGGACTTCAAACTTGTCACAGGGGGTCACCATCTTGGAAAGTGTCTGTGACACTCACATGCTCAGTGGGCTCTGAGCAGCTGTTGAGAAGCTAAGCTTAGGGGTTGTCACAAATTATCAGAAAATTAGGTTGGCATGCAATATAAGCTGATGCTACAGGGCTGATTATTAAATTCTGATTCTAATTGCACTGGTTTTTGTGCTGCCATGTAGTAATTATCTGTATTAATTACTAATCAGCCTTATATTGTGACATTTATATTCTATGTGTACTGTATATTGTGAGTGGGTCCCTAAGCTCAGTAAGTGACAGCAGCACAGAGCATGTGCAGTGAATCAGAAGAAAAGAAGATGGGGAGCTACTGGGGCATCTTTGGAGACACAGATCTTTACTTCTAAAGGGCCATGGTTACCTTGGGCTGGTACAGAAGCACAAAACATAATGTACAACATTTCTAGCTACTTATTTAGTTAGGCTTTAGTTCTCCTTTAAAGGAGCTTCTCCTGGGTTACAATATATTCAGTGCAAGTCTTATCAGTCACACACTGGCTGGATGGTAATGATATAAGCACCTAAACTAGTGCCAACTATAAAATACTAAAACTGATGAAGTCAAAATCAATCTCCCCTTGGTGATGCCGGATATCACTACTTTTCAGTATTCATGTGGCTATTACTTGCTACAATTTAAAGTGCAAGCATATATTGTGAATGTATCAGTTCAATTTCAGGAAAAAGTATACTCAGCACAAGCCCTATTCATGGAACTGTCATTGAAGAAGGTGATATATGTCTAGACCTTTTTAGGGCCTTAGTTACCCTTACCAAAATAGAGATAGGTAGAAATGATATATATGTAGGAACATGTACAGGTAAGGATCTGTTAAACCCATTATGCAGAAAGTTCCAAATTATGGGAAGGCCATCCCCCATAAGGGCAGATTCACTAAAGAGTGAAGTGGCTAATGCTACCGACTTTACGCCAGTGTTGCCACACACAAGGACATCGCCAATTCACAAATTTCTAGTGAATGGGACCGTCGCTAGCGTTCATTCTCACTCTATCACCCTTTTTGCTCTGGCGAACTATCGTTACTCCGCAAATTGCGGATTTTGCTGAACGTTACCTCTTTCACCATAGTTGACTTCACCACACAGACCAGGCAAAGTGCTAAAAAGCAGCTAGATCTTCCTCAATCTTCTGTCACTTACATCATATCCTATGTGTCGAAAATGCATTGAAGTTCAAAAAACGCTGGCGACTTTTCCTTTTTTTAAGATGGATTGGCTGCAAAAGTCCTAACTTACTTTTTTGGGTAACTCCACACATTTTATAACATATGGAACATTCATTTTACAGTGGGCTCAAGTGTAGACCATTATATGTCTTTATTAAGGTTCCTTGGACATGTGTAATAAAAAGTGGTAACTTCAAGCTTTTGCACCAACATTTATAATAAAGACGTCCATACAACTTTAAATTCCCCGCCCTATGCAAATTGACCTAAGCGCAAGATCACTAGCGAATTTTTACTAGGCACAAATGAATGCTAGACAACAATCGTAGCAGGGGATGCAGGTATATATGGCCCTGGCCTAGCCACACGCCAGTAGTAAATCCCAGAAAAGAAAGTATTGCCAATACCTGTGTTTGCTTTCAACGGGGTGCTCCCACTTTTATTCAAGGTGCTTCCAGACACTTTACAATGGATCAAACGTTTCGGGACCGCATGGCCCTTCCTCAGTGAGGAAGGGCCATGCGGTCCCGAAATGTTTGATCCATTGTAAAGTGTCTGGAAGCACCTTGAATAAAACTGGGAGCACCCCGTTGAAAGCAAACACAGGTATTGGCAATACTTTCTTTTCTACAAATGAATGCTAGCACATCTTCGCTATGAAATGCTCGCACAGCCGAATAACTCTAGCGAAAAGTCGCCAACGTTCAGCGCCCAGTGTACAATTTCGCATATTAGTGAATTAGCATAGTGGTAGCGAATTTACACCTGGCGAAGTGTGCGAAGCGGTTGCTGGCGACAATTCGCCCTTTAGTGAATCTGCCCCATATACTCCATTTTACTAAAATAATTCAAATTTGTAAAAATGATTTCCCCTTTTTCTCTGTAATAATGAAACAGTACCTTGTACTTGATTCCAGCTAAGATAGATTCTTTGGAGGCAAAACAATCCAAGGCAAATTGGGTTTAACGAATGGTTAAATGATTTCTTAGTAGGTGAAAGGTGTGGAGATCCAAATTACAGAAAGACCACTTATTTGGAAAAACCCAGGTCTTGAGCATTCTGGACAATAGGTTCCATGTACTGATTTACAGTGTTATTTAGAACATGCAACACACCAGTATTTAAAAACTTGTATTGTTGTCTACTGAAATGTCTGTCCTTACATGTAACTGTTATGTTCTGTATTTGCATACTTTTACTCTGTAAATTGTTGCAGGAGTTGATTTTGATACATGTATGGAATCTGTTATCTGGAAACCCGTTATCCAGAAAGCTCAGAATTACGGAAAGGATGTCTTCCATAGACTCCATTTTTTCGAAATAATCCACATTTTTAAAAATGATTTCCTTTTTCTCTGTAATAATAAAACAGTAGCTTGTACTTGATCCCAATTTGAGATATAATTAATCCTTATTGGAAGCAAAACCAGCCTATTGGGGTTGCTTAATGTTTCATTTATTTTCCAATAGATTTAAGGTATGAAGATCCAAATTACAGGTAGATCCATTATCTGGAACACCCCATTTCCCGAGCATTCTGGATAACATGTCCCATACCTGTATAATAATAATAATACAATTATTTTTCTACTAAAGAAACCTTTTAAATATATGACCTAGGCATCCAGTTAAAATTACATCATTATTATGACTGCTAAAGTGGAACACATATGAAAATATTTTACTGATACTGATTATGACCTTCGACATTTCACTAACAGATGGTAATTAAACTGCATTCACATTATTCTAATATGCCATCCTTTCCTCTCCTAATATAATATCCTGTTGACAACTGCAAAAGTGTTTTTGATTAATTATTATCACTTGCTAATTGGTCACTCATCTTGCTGGAAATGCTTTGCTTATGAGATGCTGCTGTGGTCCCTTTGGCTAAAAATAATACTATTATCTTCAGATACTGTAGAGAGTGAGATGCCGTTTCATTGAATTACATTTGCTTGAGAGTACAGTACTTGAATGAATGCAGTTTTTGATATAAAAACTTTTCACTAGAGGTACTTGTTATGCACCCAAACCTTAGCAAGACAATACAGAGAGAAGTTTGCTTGTCGCCCTACAAAGCCTACTCTTGTTTCTGCATTAGATGCAGTTTCCTGATTACCCTGACTGTACCCAAACACCTTGTACTTCTGAAGCCAGGGGCGTAACTATAGAGGAAGCAGACCCTGCGGCTGCAGGGGGGCCCAGGAGGTATAGGGGCCCCACGAGACCCTAATTCATATACAATTTCAATAAATATTGGAGAAACAAGTCAACCTCTAAACATTTTGGGGGCCTGAAAAATAATTTGCTGTGGGGCCCAGTAATATCTAGTTACGCCACTGTCTGAAGCCACTGGCCATTGCCTTTATGTAAAGTTCTCATGGCGACCATAGGTGCATGTTATGGCTTAATTTTTTTACCAATATTTTGGGAGTTTACTCTAAAAAAATGACTTGGGTTGGTTGGACCACCTTGATGGCTGGACCATTTAGGTAGATACTCCAAACATATTCTTAGAAATCAGATGTATATTGTATTGTATGTTATGTTAAATTTCCCACTTCGAGTTAATTGTTAATGTCCTGGGAAGATGTGTGTGCTTGTGTGAAGGATATATGGCGGAGGGGGTCACCTATTTCCCTTTGTATCTTAGTTAAATCACTACATAACCACATACGGAAAAAGGGGGATTGGTGTTCAGTTGTAAAGTTAACCCTAAATTCACTCTTGAAAGCCACCAAAATGTCTATAAAAGATACTCAACTTTGGTCAAGGTTACCACATCAGGCCCTCGCTGCTTTTGTGTACTCATATTGATATGAATAACTACCTTTTAATAATAATTAGTTTAATATATATGAACTAAATATCTCTAAGAGCTTTAATAAAGTGTTTTTGTCCAACCACCATGTTTTGCTCCCTGTGCTCAGATGTTCTCTATGGTCATTATTCAAAAGAGACATTTACTCTAATGATGGCTTGGGGAGACAGCCACGGTGGCGTAAAGCTCATCTGTACACAGGAAGCTGATATATCGGTATCACTTTATCATCCATATTTAATAAAAATATGTAATATTAGAAAGATAGAATACATTTGTATTCTCAGTGAAATGTTGTTACTTCTAATCACAATATATAAATGGAGTTTGTATCCAAATAAATGAAGCCAAGGATACTATTTGTCAGAGCCTTCCCCGTCACGCGCTATTCCCTTCAAATAAAGAACCTGATATAAAATTATCTTTGTTGTGTGAAACATTAATGATGGAATATTTACTGCCTGAATAATGTCAGATTTATTAGACTCACTTCAGTGCCTGTTTTGCATCAATAGAACAATGTTTCATTCGACCCAAAGGCATTCTTATTATGGGTAATATCTATAACATTGCTTTACGATTGCACCAAATAGTAATGTTGTTTCAAAGAACTATTTCTTTCATGTGCCGGTTGTCACTAAATTTATGTTAGGATTAGGAATAGATTAGCTTAATGGGAAAAAAGTAACATTAGAAATATACATTTTATGGGGCCGATTCACTAAGGGTCGAATATCGAGGGTTAATTAACCCTCGATATTCGACGAGGAATTAAAATCCTTCGACTTCGAATATCGATAATTCCTTCGATCAAACGATAAAATCCTTCGAATTGAACGATTTGAAGGATTTTAATCCAACGATCGAAGGAATATCCTTCGATCAAAAAAAGTTAGCAAGCCTTCGGGGACCTTCCCCATAGGCTAACATTGACTTCGGTAGCTTTTAGATGGCGAACTAGGGGGTCGAAGTTTTTTTTAAAGAGACAGTACTTCCACTATCGAATGGTCGAATTGTCGAACGATTTTTAGTTCGAATCCTTCGATTCGAAGTCGTAGTTGAAGGTCGAAGTAGCCCATTCGATGGTCTATTTTACCTTCGAATCCTTCACTCGAAGTTAGTGAATCGGCCCCTAAGTGTCAATTGGGGTTTTGTGCATCTCCGTTAATGTCTTTCAAGCAGACATCAAAGCTGAAAGCTTTGCCTTCCCAAGAACAAGTCAGACCCTAAACATAAATACTAAATACCGTATGTGCATTGCACGGTATAAAAAAATTAATAATACTGTCAAATGAAATTCAAATATTAAAGCAATGGTTAAAACACTACTGGGCAGTGTGAAGAAGTTTCCATGGTGGTGGAATAACAATGCAACGCATTATCGCATATCTTTCTTTTTTGCCTCAATATTCTCTTCAATGTCTCTTTTTTTTAAAAATGATCTCCTTTCTGCCTCTCATAAAAAGTGAATGTATTATTAAATGCAGTTATTTCCCCTGCTCTAACCACTTCTGGAAGTTTTATGAAGTCTCTATGGCAGTCTAGAGATTTAGACTATTAAAACAGTATTTAACAACAATTGGTTGCCGTCCAGAACGTTGTGCTTTAATTTGCTGGATTAAGGTTATACAGTCTCCAGCTGAGCCCATGATCCAAGTGCTTGCTAATGTTCCCTGCTCTAACATATTATGTAATTCAGCCTTCAAAACTTTAATTGAGTCAATAAGATTTATGCAGGCTTTTGGGTTTCTTAAAGGGACACTATGAGCCAAAAAGAAGCTAAATCAACATGTTACGTTTAGGTAATGCTATAGTGTTAAGTTATATCTTTTAAGGAGAAGGAAAGGCTAAAACTAAGTAAGCTTTATCAGAAAGGTCTATATAAATATGCCAGTAAACCCTCAAAGTAATGCTGCTCTGAGTCCTCTGTCAAAAGAAACACTGCATTTCTTTCCTTCTATTGTGTACTCATGGGCTTCTGTATCAGACTTCCTGTTTTCACCTTAAACCTCCAGGGCTAGGGCTTGAGCATGCTCAGTTTGCTCCTCTCCCGCTACCTCCTCCCATTACTGCTGTAATCTGAACCCAGAGCTATGAGTGAGCAGCGAGAGACTCAGGCAGGAAGTGATGTTCCACCAAGCTAATATGGCAGCTGCTATCCTAAACAAACACAGAGATTCTAGAGCTGTTTACTTAGGTATGGTAAAGCATTCTACAGAATAAATATAGTGTTATAGCTTGCACTATTGTGGCTAATCTATTGGCTAACTTCGGTAGCTTTCCTTCTCCTTTATCGACTAAATCATTAATTCTTGCTTTACTATCCCACAGCCCGAGGAGATAAGAAAAGGATGATTGTTTTCAGAGTTTACTTTATACATATCATATACTTTTACATACATATATAATGATGTTTAGTTTTACGTTATCTGGAAAGTTCTGGGGATTTTTTTCTGCCTTCATAAATGTTCTCATCTACCAAACTTTTCTTGTATAAATAAGTAATCCATCTGCAGGAAAGGGATACAAGAGAACAAAGGGATTGTAGACCATAGACTCTTTTTTTTAGGTGTGTTGGCCTCTGTATCTGCGTTCAGAAGCTTTCTGTGGAACTGCTCAGATATTCTCTGCAGAGACTGCAATTGGTATGCAGAAGAGACATGTCGCCTGACGGGAGATAGCCGGCCAGACTTCAGAAAAGGAGTATATAATAGAGATGGATATTATGACAGCTATGTTGATAAATTACAATGATTGATCCTCTGGGGTTGTCTTATCAACGTAGAGTATTCAACAAGGGTACGTGGTCAAGTAGGCCGAACATTTGGAATGGCATTAGAAAAGAAGTGATCTAAAGTAAAAGAAGTTCCAAAAACAATAAAACAAATGAAAAAGAAAAGTATTGAAGGGTTTCCTAAGGGTAGTTAACATGACGGACTTGTGAATCAGTTCGCTGAATGTTCTCATACTATCACTATCCTAGTCATCTTTTTTATTTTTGGAAACTGGTGAATTTTGTACTATAATTGTTGTTAGCCAACAATTATAGTACAAAATTCACCAGTTTCCAAAAATATATATATATATAAATAGTGACAATGTGATTTCCAGGCACACCTGGTCTGCTTTAAAAATGTGCATTTTTGGTGCATGGTATGGGTTGTAGGGGTAGTTTTAAAGACATAGGTATAACATCAACCAGATAACCAAATGACATTGTTCATTATACTGTTATATGTAGCAACAACAATCAAATCTTCCTTGGGCAGTGGCCCCAATTTGAAAGCTGGAAAGAGTCAGAAGACAAAGTCAAAATTTTTGAACGATAAAAAATAAATGCCAGTTGAAAAAGTTGCTAAGAATTGCTCATCAATAACATACTATATTAAACCTCAAATTTTTCTGGTTGAGTTTTTCAAGATTTATTATGCTCCGAAGCTGCTAAATTTTGAAACCCAAAAATACTCCAGGTAAAACCTGTCAAAATAATGTAGAAGTCAATGGCAGATGGTTCCTTTAACAATTGGAAAAATAGTCTCAGGCGCTGGTTTTCGTTTGATAATCCGATAAATTAGAGTTTTCGGGGGGAAAGTCAATAAATTCAAGTTTTCGGAGCCACATTTCAAAAAAGTGGGACAATTCGAATGACACTCAATTTTGTCATGACTTTTTGTCACACAGATTTTTTTCAAAGACTTTTATTGGTAAATTAAGGGGATTCGGGTTTGGGAGTTTGTTTGTTTAGTCTAATTTTTAAAAAAAATAAAGTGAGATAACATTGGGTTTTAGTAAATAACCCCCTAAGTGAACTACTCCGTTACTGATCTAGATGCACACAAAAAGAATAGCAATAAAAACTGCACTTTCTAATTTTGTGATGCTATTTATGGGTGCCAAAATCCAAACTTTTTTTTAGGAATTTATGATTCAGAAGGGTGTTAGAGCTCAGCGCTTCAACTTGGTTTTTAATGTCTGAATGTTTTTTATTATTCTTAAGCCACAGTGCTCCACATTACAGAAACAAAGCCTTATCCGGAGTAACAAGCATTACTCCTCATATATGCCATACCTATACAGGATAAATATTGGCAGCAGTTTCTGCTAACGTAAGTTGTGACTTGACTAACACAATTCAGAGTGAACACAAAGCTTTTAAAATTCCCATATTGTCTGATGAGTGTTGCTTTCAGACAATAGGAATTCACTCCAGACAAAAGCAGCATCATAACAGCAACAACAACATTGCTATCCATTCTAAGAGTTTTGAAATGTAACATTTTCTGGGCCAAACATATCCTCTCTATATTAAGCAGGAAAGAAACATATTCTATAATGTATAGTTATTTAGCTTATGATATAAATATTTTGGTCTTGAAATTTTATGTTTAAAGAGTGTTATGTTGGATACATCACAGACATTCTGTCTCTAGCAAAAGTAACAAAGTATCTCTTCCCTAGAGACACAGTAGATGGATACTGAATAAGAAAATATCGCTTTTTCAACATCATGATAAATTTATGAGAGCAAAGCAAGAGAAGTAACCATAATGTGGCCTCTAGCTCTAAACTCCTGGAATGTCCTGTCTTCTTTACAATGTTCCTTTCTACCTACCAGATCTACTGAGACAGCATTATGTAGCTTTACAATTGATCTCCAGATTTCCAAGGCCAAAGGACACTTCTTTATTCTTGTCCTCCTGTGTCTCCCCTTTGCCTTTGATATTATTGACCATGATGAAAACGTACCCATTCCTTTTGTATCAGCAATCCAGCTGCATCCTGGTGCTAGTGTTATTTTTCTAACTTTCTTTCTCAATATCTTATACAATATAAGATACAACTGGGGTGCATTGTTCATTTAAATTTACTTCTTTACAAATGATATCCAGATGTATTCAGACACTTTTTCACTAACCTGAAAAATGTACCAGTATATATGCACCCATATATCCAGGGGCGCTCCACCAATGAGGCGAGTTGAGACACTCGCCTCAGGCGGCAGCGCCCCCCTGGTTACCAGGGGCGGCAAAAATGCCGCTCCTGGTAACTAAGAGCCGAATTTCCGGTTTTCAACCCTGAAATTCGGCTCTTCTAGTGCAGAGAGCGCAATTGCGCTCTCTGCACTAGCGTCGTTGCACTAGCGCAATGGAAGGCCGCCTCAGGCGGCATAAAGGCGCGGATCGGCGCTGCATATATCACGATTTTATTTTTACTATAGTTATTAATATATTTTACCATTTAGCTCTATCATCTCTTGTTTTCTTTTGATGACCTCTTTGGTTAACACCTATTTTGAGAAAATCAAGCCTCCACATTCAGAACCAACTTACCCAGAGCCAATGAAACATCTTAGTAAGTGTGAATAACACAACATGGTCTAGGCTTCTGGTCCCTAATCATAGATCTAATGTCTTTAAAAGACTAGGAATTCCAGATTACAAGTTGCAATTGTCTTCATTTCTTTTACTTTAATATCTTATCTTAAAAACTGCATCTGAATCTGGTGGTCTTTTTGTTGCTTAACCCCTGATTATAAACGATGGAGTTATTGTTAGTAGTGTATCTGTGATTGCAGATGACATAAAATTATGCAGCCCAATTAATTCCATCCAAGAGATGCAGTGCCAGGCCACGCTGGGCAGGCACCCTAGGCATGCCCGACAGTCGCGGCGCCTGTTAAGTATGCGCAAAAAGCTAGAAGAAATGCAGAGAGTCGGGCAGAGAATGGAACCGGACTTGGGGTAGGCGACAGGGGAGGTATGTGCCTGGCGCCCTCACAGCTTTGCGCCCCAGGCACGTACCTAATCTGCCTACCCCTAGTTCCGGCCCTGAGGAGATTCAATGTTGATAAATGTAAATTCATGCACCTGGGATGTAAAATTATCCACTTATACCCTTAATGGGACTGCACTAGGCAAATCCATAATGAAAAAGGGCCTTGGAGTCCTCGCAGATAATAAACTTGACTGTAGCAATTAATGCCAGTCAGGAGCTGTAAGGGCAAACAAGGTCTTGAGCTGGATTAAAATAGGCATAGATTTGTGGGTGAAGGGAATTATTCTTCCACTGCACAAAGCACTGGTAAGCCCCATCTTTAATATGCCATACAGTTTTGGTCTCCAGCGCTCAAATGGGACATTATTGAATTGGAGAGGGTACAGAGAAGGGCAACTAAGGTATGAAAATTCACAGCTATGAGGAAATACTGGCCACGTTGGGGTTGTTCACATTGGAGCAGGGGTGATATGATAACTATGTATCAATATATAAGGGAATCAAATAATAATCTCTCTAATGTTTTATTTTCCAGTAGGTACTTCAAACTGACACATAGGTACCCATTCCAATTAAAAGAAAGGAGGTTCCGTCTAAGGGGCAGATTCACTAAGAGCTAAATTTGCACTAGGCGTAGATTCGCCAGGACAACGCTAATTCACTAAAATCCGAAGTTGCATCCAGGGCGCCGAACGCTGACGAAGTTGCGCTAGCGTTACTGTGGCAAGCGAAGCGAAGTTGCGCTAGCATTGCCTAATTTGCATACAGCGGGAAGTTGAAGTTGAATGCACGTATAAGTTGCAGCAAATACATTACACTACACAAGCCCAGGGAAACCTTAATAAAATAAAATAGAGTTGTTATAATGCCCTACACATGAGCCCAGTGTATAGTTTAGGTGCCATATGTTAGGAAATGTAGGGGGGAAGGTGGGTACCCCAGAAAAAATTTTTACAATCTTTTGCAGCCTATCACCCTGAAAAATGAAAAGTCGCCAGCGTTTTTTGTGACTTAGAAAAATTTTCAACTATTTTTTGAGGAACTCCTGTCTAGTCTATTGCACTTCACCTGGTCTGAGGTGGCGAAGGCAATTATGGCGCAAGAGGTAATGTTCAGTAAAATCCGCATCTTAGTAAATTTGCGTAGTTGCGTCCCTTCACCAGAGAGCTGTGAAGATGTGGAATTCTCTCCCTGAATCAGTCGTACTGGATGAAACATTAGCTTTAAAAAGGGGTGGACGGCTTTTTAGCACGTTGATCCAGGGAAGGGACTGGTCCGATTGTCATCACATCCTGATGACCGTCCCTTGAGGTACCTAAACGCGTAGATGTTTATATGATACAGTAAAGGACTTCTAACAATGGTGAAGAGTGCTTCCTTTTATTTTTGGACTATATATATATATATATATATATATATATATATATATATATATATATATATATATATATATATATATATATATATATATATATGTATTTAGAAGGTTGAACGTGTGTCTTTTTTAAACCTAACTTACTATGTTACTATGGATGTTACTGTTGATTTGTAATATGGTGGGGATGAATTTTAGGTTTTCTTAATGATCTAACCCTCTATTTCTTTTTAATATCATTATAATAATGGCCAAACCATTTCAAGATCAATCCATGGCCACAGACTATTAAAAATAGGATTCTCTGTCAGTAGCTTCCACAAGAAACTAATATCTGCATTTCACAATTGCCTTAACCTTTTCAACATCAATTTGCACTTTTTCCTTATTAAAATATCCAGCCATCCCTTTCTAATTACTTGCCAAGTAACACCTTCCTAAATTCTTGTGAACATAATACAGATAAAGTATCTGAGCAGATGTGTGACATGGGGGTTATCTTTCAGCAGTGCTTAAACCCATTTCTTTATTTGGAAAACATTATTCATTTCCCCATTGTGACTGTAGCCTCATTTTATTATTATCAATTGATATCTGTTTTTTTAGTATATATATTTTTTGGTTTTTATCTCTGAAAACATGGAGACCTATTTATTAGAGGTCGAATTTTAGTAGTGTTAGAGGTTTTTAAAACCACAATTAAACTCTATTGGGGTTATGTAATAAAAGACATTAAGGGGGTTATTTATCAAGGTCCGAATTTATCTCAATATCGGCTGCTACAAACTCCTATCTATGCCGCTCGGGTTTTAAACGCTTATTTATTATTACATTTTCCGGAAAATTTGCTTTGCGGGAAAAATGCAGATTTTCGCGATTTTTCCGTGAATTTTCCCGAAAACATTGTGAAATTGCCCGAAACCCCTGACACAACCAAAAATCAATGCGACTGTTCCCATTGACTTATATGCAACCATGACAGGTTTGAGATGCCGTGTTTTTATATTTGGGCTTTTTAGCCCTCTGGGTTTAATAAATTCAGAAAAATTCGTGATTTTTTTGAAAAGCCTATTATAACAGAAAAAAATCAAGAATTTTTCGGATTTCGGGGAATTTCGGGTATTCGGAGCTTAGTAAATAACCCCCTAAGTTTGCCCAGGAGCAGTAGCCCATAGCAACCAATCAGCAGGTAGCATTTACCGGTCACTTGTTTAAAGCAAACATCTTATTGGTTGCTATGGGTTACTGCTCCTGGGCAAACTTAGTGCTTTTTATTACATATGGGGGTATTTCTATAAAAACATGAACCTCTGAAAGAAACGAAAACGACAAATTTTTTGTGAACAAACAAAAAAATTGTTCAACTATGAACATTTTGATATGTGAAAACATCTAAAACCACGAATGAAAGGCTGATGTATTCAAGATAAGAAAGAGAACTTCCATGACTTCTCCATGACCTCGACAGCTTTTACTTGCTACACTTTTGTATCTGTAGATTTTATGGCTTTAACATTCGATGGTCGAATTTCGAAGTATTTATCACTTCGAAATTCGACCCTTGATAAATCTGCACCTAAAAGTCAAACAAAGCATCAGCATGGGGCATCATCTGTAACCTTCCTTCCAAAACCTGCAAGCATCGTCTCATTCTTATTTGATACTATAGCTTTGACAATTTTAATCAAAGGAAAACTAATAATTTGGAAGTCAATTAAAGGAAAACTATACCCCCCAAACAATGTAGGTCTCTATTAAATGATACTGAGTAAAACAGCTCATGTGTAAAACCCTGCTTCATGTAAATAAACCATTATTATAATAATATACTTTTTTAGTAGCATGTGCCATTGGGTAATCATAAATAGAAAATTGCCATTTTAAAAAATAAGGGCCGCCCCCTGAGATCGTAAGATTCACTGTGCACACATACAAACCACATGTAAGGTCACATGAGCCAATTAACAGACAGAGTTGTGTCTTTTGTTTCCTCACTTCTTCCTGTTACAGTTAGTGTTGTAGTATTTCTGGTCAGGTGATCTCTGAGACAGCACAGATAGAGTCATGAAATGGTGGTTCAAGGCAAGAGATGTAAAAGGGCAATATTTATGTAAAATATATTCCAGTTTGGTAAGATTCTTTAATATGTCATTCAATTTTATATAAACTATCTGTTGCTTAAGTATTCATTTTGGGGGTATAGTTTTCCTTTAAAAAAATATTAGGACTTTTTTCGACCTAAAAAAAAACCCAAAAATGATTTTCCAAGTCTTGTCAACCAGGTGTGAAGACAAAATAACTTCATTCAAATTCCCCATCGCACGCTGCTGAATATTGAATTTGGGGCGTTTGCCGGAAAATTTGTGAATTTCCCGTGAAATTCAAGAAATGGCGAAAAATTCGCGAAATGGCGCCGGCGTCTCGTTTTTGAAGCTGGCGTCCGTTTTTGATGCCGGCAAATTTATTCACCGGTGTTGAATCGTGGGAATTCGCCGCAAATTCGCGTCTGCCGAATAAATTCGCCCATCACTACTGCTGAAAAATGCTAAAAAGCCTGGAAGTCATTAAGGCAAAGAGTATGCATCTGTTATTGTGGGGAAGTTTTTAATTGTGGAGACGACTGCTCAGATAACAACAGCGATCGCATAGGAAATGAATATTATATAACTTTTCCATCGTTTATGGCTTTGCTCAGTCATTATTGCAGACATCTGAAGGAAACTCTGCAGATGTAAAATGTTTAATTCATCAAGCTGTTCTTGAGGCTGCCTATCTCCCTGTTATAACCATATAATCTTAGCACTGCGTCTGCCAAAATAAGAGACTATCACATCCAACTTAAAAAGGCATAAAAAAAACCCCCGCCTGTTTAACTGTGCAAGTAAATAGCTTTGGGCAGGCTGCGGCAATGAAGGATTATAAGAACCTGACATTCTCGCGCCACTTACAAATGCAGTGTTTTTTGTAACAAAGTTTATTGATAATATTGACTATTCCAATCAAGTACATGCTCTTTATGAATATCGTGATATCCTTAGCAGACATTGCATTTCTATCCTGCGGTGTATATTTATATTGTCAGGGGAACACGGAGAAATGCGCAGGTTTATTGATTTTACCCAATGTGAATTTAAAAAGATAAATTTAGGGGCAGATGTATTAAGGGTCGAATATCGAGGGTTAATTAACCCTCGATATTCGACTGGGGAATTAAAATCCTTCGAATATCGAAGGATTTTGCGCAATTCGTTCGATGAAACGATCGAAGGAATAATCGTTCGATTGAACGATTAAATCCTTCGAATCGAGCAATTCGAAGGATTTTAATCCATCGATCGAAGGATTATCCTTCGACCAAAAAAAGATAGCCAAGCCTATGGGGACCTTCCCCATAGGCTAACATTGGGTTTGGTAGCTTTTAGTGGGCGAACTAGGGGGTCGAAGTTTTTTCTTAAAGAGACAGTACTTCGACTATCGAATGGTCGAATATTCGAATGATTTTTAGTTCGATTCAAAGTCGTAGTCGAAGGTCGAAGTAGCCCATTCGATGGTCGAAGTAGCCAAAAAAACACTTCGAAATTTGAAGTATTTTTTCTTCTATTCCTTCACTCGAACTTAATGAATGGGCCCCATAGATTCTTCCTGGGAAATAGTAGAAAATGATCCGGTATTAAATATGTAGAAATGCATTTTCTGTTAATGGTTCATTAAGGGGCAAATTTACTTATGGTCGAATATCGAGGGTTAATTAACCCTCGATATTCGACTGCCGAATTGAAATCCTTCGACTTCGAATATCGAAGTCGAAGGATTTAGCGAAATTTGTTCGATCGATTCGATTAGTAGGATTTTAATCCATCGATCGGACAATTTTTCTTCGACCATAGGCTAACATTGACTTCAGTAGTTTTTAGTGGGCGAACTAGGGGGTCGAAGTTTTTTTTTAAAGAGACAGTACTTCGACTATCGAATGGTCGAATATTCGAACGATCTTTAGTTCAAATCGTTAGATTCGAAGGTCGAAGTAGCCAAAAAAAACATTCAAAATTCGAAGTTTTTTTTATTCTATTCCTTCACTCGAACGAAGTAAATGGGCCCCTAATTGTTTCTCGTTTGCACAGATTGGCTTCAAAGAAAGTAACATGTTTTTTTTTAATACATCAATGGAGAAGTTTTGTATAGTTATAGGTGTTTTTATTCTAGGCAGTAATTTGCACTGGATATAATGTTCTCATCCCAGTCTGCAACTTTATGATTAGTGATACTAATTGTTCTTTAGTGCTGATAAGGGAAGCAAGATACATGTAATACAATTTGCTCTTAAAATGAATTATATATTTATTGTATGCCTATTTTTATGCCTATATGTAATGTGATTGCATAAAGGGCACTGTTTAAAGGGTGGTTCACCTTTAAGCATACTGAAATAAGACGTTTTCTAAATATAATCAATTAAAAATTCTGTATCGTTTCTGAAATAATCAAGTTTATCTTCACTATCCCACTCTCAGCATCTGTTTCTCTACATTCTGTCTTCATGCAGGAGTTGGGTGTCAGATATTCATTGACAGTTAGATCCAATATATCTTATAGGGGGGCTCCTTTTACCTAGAAGATGTATTAGAGCTCACTCTATTAAAATCACCAGACAGCATGTCTCTCTACATGCAGGATTTGTGCAAAAGGCAGTTATTTTGATATATTTTGTTTGTACTGGAATCAGTTATTTGAGTGAGCTCTAATTCATTTGATAGGAAAGGGAGCACCCCCCCCCCATTATAAGATATATTGTCTATATATCTAACTGTCAATGATTATCTGACACCCAACTGCTGCATGAAGACAGAATAAAGAGAAACAGATGCTGAGAGAGGAATAGTGAAGATAAACTTTTTTTTTTCAGAAATGATGTAGCATATTTAATTAATTATATTTAAAAAATTTCTTATTTCAGTATGATGAAGCTAAATTTACATTTTTGCAATATTTCCCCTTTAACTTTTAATATGATATAGAATTGCCAATTCTAAGCAAATTTTAAATTGGTCTCCATTATTTATTTTCTAATGTTTTAGAATTATGTACCTTCTTCTTCTTCTTCTATTTCTTCTGGCTTTCAAATGGGGGTCACTGACCCCATCAAAAATGAACGGTACTGCCCAGATCTATAATCAAATAGATGAATTATAGATCATATAGATTTATTCAAGTGAGAACATTTAAGTATTATTCTCCACCAAGAATCTTGCTATGATATTCTTCCATATTTATAGCTAGGTTCTGGCACACTTTGGGTATTGCTTAAAAAGAAAACATGTCACATACTTTGCCCGTTGTACTTGGGTATTCTTAATATGATTATTTGTGTAATATTACTTTTTTTTACTGGGGGGCAGATTTATCAATGGTCGAATTTCGAAGTCAAAAATTTCATTGAAATTCGACCATCGAATTTTGATGTTAAAAATACTTATACTTACGATATTGGAAGTCGAAGTTATATTAATCGAATTTGGGTATCCTGCAGTCAAAGTAAAATCTAAGTAAATCCTTCGAATCGAACGAATCAAAGGATTTCAGCGATCGATCAAACTATTTTACTTTGACTTCCAAAAACTTAGAAAAGTGCTCTAGAAGGACCCCATAGGCTAACATAGCACTTCGGCAGGTTTAATTTGGCAAAGTATTGAAGTCGAAGTTTTTTTAAAGAGACAGTACTTCGATTATCGAATGGTCGAATATTCGAACGATTATACTTTGAATCGAAGTCGAAGTTGTAGTATCCTATTCGATGGTCGAAGTATCCAAAAAAATTACTTTGAATTTCGATTTTTTTTTTCTTCGAAAATTCCTTCGACCCTTGATAAATCTGCCCCTAAAAGTTAAGGCAAAGGTGGACATCCCCTTTAATCAGCATGGTATTATGACCACATACTTATAAAGCAGTACAGTGCTGTACAATAGTAAGGGTGTACAGTATATAGGGAACATACAAATTACATGCAAATGTAGAGGTAAAAAGGGCTCTGCTATCGTTTCCAATTCTTCATTAAATACTTTATGGACCTTTGTCTATTTTTGCACTCTTTGCCATTATTTGGAAGTAATGTGCAGGAATCCATCTAGTATTTGCACAAATGAATTATCACCAATTATCAGGACCTACATTTTTAGGAACTAGTGGTAGACCATTAAAAAAAACTGTTCAGCTGAAAACATTGCTGTCGAAAGAAGAGCGTTGCTATAATTCCTCCTGGTTCTTACAATGGTCAGCCAGAATACCGCAGCCCCTCATGATTTCTATTGAGTACATTGAACATGTGTTCAGCAACTTGGGAAGCTATAAAAAATTCAGGACTTTTTCTTTGTCTTGATATTGGTCAATATGATGCTGGCGGGAGCACACTGCCACAAGCAATCTTAGAAGCAGCACGAATCACATAAAACAGCACTGTACCTTGTTTACAACATTCCTCAAGGAAACCACCTCCCCTCTGTACACACACAAGATAAATTGCCCCGAGTTAACGGAGCCACAATACACTTATTATAGTCCTACGATAACTACTACAAGGAAACCCAACTTATTTTAAAACAGAAGAGTTAATGTTATTAAGGTACATACCTGCCATGGTATTTGCAAACTAATGCAAGTTGACTTTTCCCATTTTCTAGGTTTTAGCACAGGGGAGTTGTGAACTCCTTGATGAACTGTTCCTACGATTATGCAGCGTCCTCAAGCCCATTAAAGCTGCCAGAGGAAATTAAAGTGCATGCTCGCTTCAACTAACTGCCCCAAAAGATTTTAACTTGCACCAAACAGAACGCGTTATGGTGACTTCTTCTCTATGGAATCAATGTTATGTTACTATAATGATATGATATATAACATTTGGGGGTTGGTTTACGAAAGATTAAAATAAGAATTCCCAAAGGAGTCTCAGCAATACAATCTGTTTTTGTACAGGTATGGGATCCGTTATCCGGAAACCCTTTATCCAGAAAGCTCTGAATTATGGAAAGGATGTCTCCCATAGACTCCATAATAATCATATGATAAAAATATTTCTAAATGATTTCCCTTTTCTCTGTAATAATAAAACAGTACCCAGTACTTCATCCCGACTAAGATATAATTAATTCTTTAGCCAACCTATTGGGCTTATTTAGGGTGTTATTTATCAAAATCCGAATATTTACATAACCAAACTAGAATCCACAATTGGACCTTATTTATTATTAAAAAAGCACAATTTAATCAGATTGGGGACAAACTCAATAAAATCGAGCAAAAAACCCGAATCGCACAATTTTTTACGAGTTTTTTTCTGAATCGTTACATTTTCTGTCTTTTTCCCGAAATAGTCGGATTTTTGGCTAATTCCAGTGCAGACCAAAGAAACTTCCAAATATTATAGGGACCTCTCCCATTAACTTATATACAACCTCGGCAGTAGTGATGGGCGGATCTGTCCCGTTTCACCGAAAAATTCACGAAACGTCGGAAAAATTCGCGAAAACTGCAAAAAATTGATGAAACGCATTGAAGTCAATGGGCATCAATATAATTTTGATGCGCCTACATTTTGACGTGACAATTTTTAATACGTGCAACTTTATTGTCCAAATGCATTAAAGTCAATGGGCATCCGAATAATTTTGATGCGCTACAATTTTATTTGACATGGCGGATTTTTGGTGGCTAATTTTTTCCCTAGTTTTGCAAATTTATTTTCGGGCGGAAAAATGCAGAAATTCTATGAAAATCCATGCTTCTCGAATTTATTCTCCCATCACTACTGGGATTTTTAAATTCTAACTTTTTGCATCCTTAGGGTATAATAAATCTTGAGAAATTCTAGTTTTTTTCCCAACTAAAAATTAGGTTTTATAGTAAAAGAAAATGAGAATTTTTTGAGTTTTTGTCAATTGGACTTTAATAAATAACCCCCTAAGGTATGAAGATCTAAACTACAGAAAGATCTCTTATCTGGAAAACTCCAGGTCCAGATCATTCTGGATTACAGGTTCCCATACCTATATATATCAAAATGTTCCAGACAGTCAGGAATGTTTTAATTCTTTGTAAGGTTTATCATGGAGTGTCATCTGAAACATAAGAGGGAAGCATGCGGGCCTACCAACAGCCAATGTTGTATCTATGGGGGAAGCTGAACTTTGTACCCTGCCTTGAATATTGTAAATGAAGTCTTGGGATACTTACAAAAGCATTGCTCCTAATACCCAGGCACAGTCAGTATTTCATGAATATCCCTAACCCTACAGCGGCTACAAAGATGGCAAGTATGTATAAGTCTTGACCTCTGTCTAGGAGACTTGTCTTTGCACCATACACTTGATTATCCTGAACACAATGCACGGTGCTTCTATTCTCCAGTTGAAATAAGTGGATCAGTTTTGGAAATTCTGTAAAACATATTTTTTGTTATTGTTTTGAGTAGGGATGCACCGAATCCACTATTTTGGATTCTGAACCCCCTAATCCTTCGCAAAAGATTAGTCCGAATACCGAACCGAATCCGAATCCTAATTTGCAAATACAAATTAGGGGTTGGAAGAGGAAAACATTTTTACTTCCTTGTTTGGTGTGAAAAAGTCACGCGATTTCCCTCCCCACACCAGCACATGCAAATTAGGATTCGGTTCGGCCTGGCAGAAGAATTCGTCCTAATCTGAATCCTGCTGAAAATGGCCGAATCTCGAACCGAATCGTGGATTTGGTGCATCCCTAGTTTTGAGAAATGGAAAGTTTTCTCTGTGTTCAGAAAAACAAAAGAGTGGAAACAGAAGGGAAATTATATTGGGCAGATACGAAAGCAAAATAATACTTCTTGTGGCCTTGCCATAAATGCGGTCCTGGGAGTTTTCAGCTTATTGTTAGAAAAGACATCAGACTTAATGTAGGGAGGGTGGTATGTTGTGGACTGTTGGGGAATATTTTTAGGGATTTAATGTTTACTCATTCTTTAAACATGAAATAACTGTATTTAATGGGAAAATACAATCGCGAAATTAAAAATGTAATATTCATTTCAGCATATAGAGATAAGAAACTTTCTAAATACAATCGATTAAAAATTCTTTACCGTTTCGGAAATAATCAAGTTTATCTTCACTATTCCTCTCTCAGCATCTGTTTCTCTTCATTCTCTCTTCATTGGGTGTCAGGAAGATCCCCTATAAGATATATTGGGAGATGAATAGTGAATAGAAACTTGATTATTTTAGAAACGTTTCATTGATTGTGTTTAGAAAGTTTCTTAATTCAGTATGAGGAAGCTTATATTAAATTTTAATTTTCACGATAGTAATAGAAAAAATATTATGAAAAGTTCAAAAAAGCTTGTTTATGAGCAATGTGTATACTTATGTTACAAGATAAATACACAGATCCCTAGTTACCCTCTAATTTGTCACATGAGAGGCTTATGCTAAAGCTCATTATTCACAAGTGCAGCCCTCTGCAGTATCGTTAGATTCACTTTACTTTAGGCACCAGCAGTCATGTTTATTGACTTTACCTGATGAACGCTGAAATAGCCTTTTGCATCACGGCAATAAAAAGAGCAAAAGGCAAAGGCATAAGTAGCCTATATTTTTGAGCGTTACTAGTTCATTTATTTCCCTTCATTAGCAGTGACCGCTTTATTCTCAAATGCAAACCGAGGTTACAGAGAAACCAATTATATCCGGTAATTGGTCAGCAATCCGCATATCCCAGTGTGATTACTGTGGGCTGGAAGTTTCTCCCCTGTTAAAATGCTTTCTACTTGTTATTACAGCTACAAACCCTTCCAGCAGGAGAGGTTAGCAGCTCATATAGATATACAGTTTCACTTAACAGGGTCTGACTGGGCCGACGGGACGCCGGGAAAAAACCTCAGCCTCAGTCCTCGTGGCCAGACCTGCTCTCTGTATGCCACTGCTTCTGATCTCCCTACCTGGCCCCCAGCGTGGCCCCAAGAAGAAAAAGGTATGTGTGGGGGGTTGTGGCTTAGGCAAGGGGGCCAAAGGGGCCTTTGTAGCTGCGGCCAGTCTGATACTTTAATACTCACTTTAATAGTTGACTATAGTGCACAGAGGAGGGTTCTAAAGCAAAAAAGTTTTGCACCGAGTTGGGTACCTGAAGAATACCTGCAAAACAGTTGAGACTCTAGCAGAATATCATGTCCCAACCATGCAGGCTGTCCATGGGTACCCATTAGCTGCAGGTGGGTATTTGTAGGTTGCAAGGTGGAGGGGTAAAGAACAATTACTTAAATTTACCATGTATGGAACATCTGATTTACATGACGACAGGGCCGGATTTACATAGCGGAGGCCACTAGGCCCGCTGTGGTTCATTGCCCCCGTCCCCTCCCTTTTGTTCGCTCAAATTTTCATCATCGGGATCGGAGCAATAGGTATTGGTGCATGAGAAATTTTCAAAACGATCATATCTCCTGCGCCTCCCCAGTTGGTTGGGCAACATGCCGCCGCCTAAAATGTTGCCACCCTCGGCCCGGGCCTTGGTGGCTTCTCCACAAATCCGGGCCTGCATGATGCTTAACGTGGGGTCAAGTATAACAGGATAGGGAAAAGAATACTGGTAGGTCGGATGGTTTGGGGGTTACCAGATACTGGCTGGGAACGGATCTGCAAAAAAAGACCTGAGCAGGTCTCTGCTCTACAGCTCAGTCCTACTAAGTATGGATTTTTGACCTAACTTTACTTCAGTTTATAACTGTTCTTAAAATTGCCAGCAGGCACAGACTGGCCATCTGTCCATTCAGGCAAATGACTAATGGGCAGCTTTATTTTTTGTTCAGTGGGCTGGGGAAGCGGGGAAGCCAGGAGCTGCCGAAGGGAGCTGAAGCGAAGCCGCCGAATTGGAGTAAAAGCTGCTGAAAGGTAGTGATGGGCGAATTTATTCGCCAGGCGCGAATTCGCTGCGAATTTGCGCGATTCGCGTCCAGCGAATAAATTCGCGAAACGCCCGCGAAAATTCGCCGAAAAAATTCAAAAACGGGCGCCGGCGTCGAAAAACGGGCGCCGGCGTCAAAAACGAGACGCCGGCGCCGTTTCGCGAATTTTTCGGCGTTTCGCGAATTTCGCACGAAATTCGCGAATTTTTCGGCGAAACGGCGCAAATTCGCCCATCACTACTGAAAGGGATAAAAAGAAACAAAGAGGAAGTCGCACAGGAGAACAAAGAAGACAAGGATGAAGAAGACCACCTGCCAAGGGCCACCAATGTTCTTTTTTAATTTTATCGGGAGGACCCTGGCCACCAATGTTTTTTTTTTTACTTTTATGGGGGGACCTTAACCATCAATGTTTTAATCACTTGGGAAGGCTAGCCACCAATGTTTTTTTTAACATTTATGGTTGGGACCTGACACCAATGTCACACATTTATATGTGGGCTGCTCTGATTTATTTGGCAGGGCTGATTTTTAATCCTAGTCTGGCCCTGATTGCCAGTCAAAATATCACCCACTCTTCCCCTTCCCTAATGATACTCAAGGGCAAGTACCTTTCACAGAACCAATCCAAATATTAACATAAGAACATGAACCGACATAAGGATCCCCATGACATCAAATATAAGTAACATTTGCAGGATGAATTACCTACCCTGAATGTCATAGGGGGTTATTTATTAAAACTCAAGTTTTTTTCACTTTATCAAAAAACAAACAAGCGTCAATTCAAATTGTGCAACTATTTCGAATTGTCACTCTGAAAACTCAACTTTATCGAATTGTTGACCCCAAAAACACAAATTTGTCGTATTATTGAATGAAAACCAGCACAAACAGCCCAAATCTATTGAGAATCCTGAAGGTAAAAAACATGTTGTACATTATGTTTTGGGCTTCTGTACCAGCCCAAGGCAACCACAGCCCTTTAGCAGTAAAGATCTGTCTCTCCAAAGATGCCCCAGTAGCTCCCCATCTTCTTTTCTGCTGATTCACTGCACATGCTCTGTGCTGCTGTCACTTACTGAGCTTAGGGACCCACTCACAATATACAGTAGACATAGAATAGAAATGTCACAATATAAGGCTGATTAGTAATTAATACAAATAATTACTACATGGCAGCACAGAAACCAGTGCAATTAGCATCAGAATTTAATAATCCGCAAACCTGTAGCATCAGCTTATATTACAGGGGAAGCTTATTTTCTGCTGGATAATTAGTGACTAGCCCTAAGCTTAGCTTCTCAACAGCTGCTCAGAGCCCACTGAGCATGTGAGTGTCACAGACACTTTCCAAGATGGTGACCCCCTGTGACAAGTTTGAAGTCCTGGATCATTTCTGCTATTGACAAGCTGAAACTTTAGGCTGGTGCAATAAGTTAATCAAATAGAATATAGCATTTCTAGCCATACTCATTTTTAGGGTTTAGTTTAAAGGGGCCATCTGACATTGATTTCTACATGATTTTGACAGGTTGTAGCTGGAGTATTTTTTAAGATTAGAATTTTTAGCAGCATGATAAATCAAGATACATTTTAGTATTTTTTTCTCAAAAAATTTGAGTTTTCCCCTTTTAAAGAATTAAACCAGAAAAACGTGAAGTATAATAAATAGGCCCCATAGTGTGAAACTGTCTCTATACTGTATGTAACATACGAAAGACTAAACAACACAATTTCCCCGTTCTGCACAGAAATGTATGCAACTCATTGCTCAGCACCACAGGTACCAGCAGTCCAGATGTTCAGTACTTCACAGCTTAGGGTTTTATTTTAGATGCAATAACAAATATCACTGCAATTTACTTCGAGCTAAAATAAAATTTTGTTTTGGTACCTTGGTTTTATCATGAAGGCCGTGGTTATCCAGCATCATCTTTTTCTCTTGGGTAAGATATCTCCCTAAATCTCTCTCTCTCGCTCAAGCTGCTGTTTTAAGAAATACAAAATATAACTATGAGATGCTTCATTCAACATAAACCATCACATTCAAATGCACAGGCAATAAAAACATAATCAAACGCCTCTAAATATGGAATTCCCCTTAATTGCTCTGGATGTTTTTTTGGAATTTCTGTCTGAAATAATAACAGGCAGTGTTCCCTCTAAGCTAAGGTTAGTAGATCATGTGAAAAGTCAGGGACACTTGTAGAAAATCCAACTATCAGGGCTGCCCTGTTCAACTTGCTTTAATCAGTTTGATCAGGTGACTGTTTCATATATAATTAGACTTGTTCAAGTATATCATCTATGCAAAAAAGATTAGAATGCAATGTCCTCTTCTTAGCAACTTTGCAGCTGATATACTGTATATATATATATATATATATATATATATATTTATGGGCCGAATACAGAGAGGGTTTTGAGGTGTTGACAGGGGGAATAGGGGAATTAACAATATAAATAAAGGTTATGTATTATTTTAACAGCCTATTTAAAGTATGGGAGCTTGACACATTGTGATAAATATTTTCTCAATTTAGTGATACATATGTAACATGAATAACATTATAGTCTTAAGCCACAGGAATGTTTAGGTAATTAGATATAGAGAATAGAAAGTTACTATGTGTCTTGTTTTTAACATGTGTTTGTAGAATGAATTGTTACTAGATTGATATAATAACTATGGGATATAGTGTGTCTAATTTTTAACTTGGGTTTGTGATGTTGGCAATGTGTTTTATTGTGGGATGTGTAACTAGCGACTGTATAATGATGATCAGGTGTTCCTGCTGCTGTTTATCTATATCTATATCTATCTATATATAACAAACAAGGGAAAGTTATGCTCACCACTAGTTTTTAAAACCATTAGGCGGGGGTGCAATGAGGGTGTGACCACAAAATACATATAGACAAATACAAGATTCCTCTGCACTCAACCCATTATCAATATATTTAAGACAGCGACATTTTGTGCATACTGCTACTGAAAAATGCCTTACCCTTTAAACAACACAGGGATTGTTTGTCCATATATTGCAATATATTTAAGCTGGCCAACTACGTCAAAGTCATCCCATATCTGGCCAGTCCTATGTTCAATTTTCATCTGATTCATTAAGAATTCTATTGCTTCATTATACATTTTATAAAAGGGACGAATACGTTTTACCTGCAACTTACTTGCTGCTTTCAAAGTAAAACTCGAAAACTTGGCTGCCCTTTTATTAGACACCAGTGGGATCACCTGACTATAGCTGGGAAGGGTGGGATTGTGATCCTAGGATTGTGATGTGAAAAATAAAAGCTATCACTTTGAAATGAAAATGAGAGTGTGGATCCTCTATTACTTATTCCTTAAACATTGATCGAGCACCTCGAATCAACCATTGTCAGAGGTGCGGGCACTCCAGCAAAAGTTTTTATATATATATATATATATATATATATATATATATAGATAGATAGATAGAGACAATTACAAGAGTCCTCTGCACTCAACCCATTATCAATATATTTAAGACATTGAGACATTTTGTGCATACTGCTACTGAAAAATGCCTTAATCCTAAAGGATTGTGATGTGAAAAATAAAAGCTATCACTTTGAAATGAAAATGAGAGTGCGGATCCTCTATTACTTATCTATCTATCTATCTATCTATCTATCTATCTATCTATCTATCTATCTATCTATATATATATATATATATATATATATCGCGGCCAAAAGTGATTTCACTACAGTTTTATAGTTATTGCCAAGTTTTTCCCTTATCTTTCTATTCATTTCTTTCTCCTATTCATATTTTAGTCTCTCATTCAATCCACTGCCCGGTTGCCAAGGTAAACAAGACCCTAGCAACCAGAGAGCTGCTGAAAATCCCAGGCTGGAGACCTGCTGAAGAAAAAGCGAAATAACTGAAAAATCATACAAAATTAAATAATAAAAAGCAATTCCGCATTGTCGCAGAATATCAATGTATCTCTTAATCAGAGATAAAAATCTATCTGGCAGTAGTGATGAGCAAATTTCTTCACCAGGCATGGATTTGCAGAGAAATTTAATATTTCTCCATCAGCAAATATTTTTGCAAAACTGCAGCAAAAATTTGCTGCAAATTTTTTCACCAGGTATGGATTTGCAGAGAATTTTTGCATTTCCCCATCAGCGAGTATTTTCGCAAAAAATTGCAGCAAAAAAATTGCCACAGCAAAAAAGTCAATGAGACAAAAAAGTCGCAGCAAGAAAAATCAGCCATTGACTTTAATGCTTTTGGACCAAAAAGTCACCGCAAGAAAAAATGCCTATTGTCTTTAATGCATTAGGATAAAAAAGTCCTCATGACAATAAGGGGCCGATTCACTAACTTCGAGTGAAGGATTCGAAGGTAAAAAACTTCGAATTTCGAAGTTTTTTTTGGGCTACTTCGACCATCGAATGGGCTACTTCGACCTTCGACTACGACTACGACTTCAAATCGAAGGATTCGTAGTAAAAATCGTTCGACTATTCGACCATTCGATAGTCGAAGTACTGTCTCTTTAAAAAAAACTTCGACCCCCTAGTTCGCCATCTAAAAGCTACCGAACTCAATGTTAGCCTATGGGGAAGGTCCCCATAGGCTTGCCTAACTTTTTTTGATCGAAGGATATTCCTTTGATCGTTGGATTAAAATCCTTCGAATCGTTCGATTCGAAGGATTTTATCGTTCGATCTAAGGAATTATCCTTCGATCGTTCGATCGAACGATCTGCGCTAAATCCTTCGACTTCGAAGTCGAAGGATTTTAATTCCAAGTCAAATATCGAGGGTTAATTAACCCTCGATATTCGACCCTTAGTGAATCGGCCCCTAAAAGTCACTGCGAGAAAAAACACCCATTGACTTTAAAGCGGTAAATTTATCAAAGAGTGAAGTTCCGCCACCAGAATGAAATTCCGCAGTTCTCAATTCATTTCTATGGGATTTTGAAAGGCGTATTTATCAATGGGTGAAGTGAAAGTTCACCCTTTGATAAATACGCCTATAAAAATCCCATAGAAATGAATGGAGAGTGGCGGAATTTCACTCTAGTGGCGGAACTTCACTATTAACTTCACTCTTTGATAAATATACCCCTTAGAGAGAGAAATTTTTTTCTCTACTTTTTCAGCAATTTTGAACCTTATGGTTTCCCGACTATTCTTTCAATCTTTTTGATGTTCCCTTAAACATATCTGCTGTGTGTTATCTAATTTGTTGCTTATAATTACATTACAGGAGCTGTTTAATTAGTAATTTTCTTATTGAAATGATCTTGTTGGCAGATCCAGGATAAAATGGCTCTTTTATTGTTTTGTTAACCAAGTTTTTGTTCAAATAAAACTTAACTCAATGAACTTATATTTAGAGAGAAAGTTATTTTTTTTTCTGCTTTGCCTCTCACCAAACTGAAATACAATTTCATTACTAGGGCAACCGACCACGACATCTAGACGATTCTTAGAATAAATTGATATTGTTATTTGCATTGCTTATCATTCAATTCAGTCCTTTTACTATTTATCTCTCAGTCTGCCATTCAGAACAAACCAATAAAAAATTTAAATTAGGAAACTGTCTTTGAATATTTTTGCTGGCTTCATATATAAAAAGTTAATTTGAAAGTAAAAACCTAGACTTAAGATAATCAGATATTGTCAGTGACCTTGACAAACAGATTTCATAGAAATCATCTGGAGTTAGAGGCAGAAAATAAAAGGCAAATATTTTAAACCTGGAAAAAAAAATAGCAGTTCAAAAAGTTAGTTTGTTTTTAATCTTCAGTTTCTTTTTCAGGTAATAATTCTTTCTCTTGAAAAGCAATTTATTTGTAACGTGCTTCGCTTAATATTATGCTCGCTGTGATTTAATCGCAAGGAAGATGAAAATGAAATATCAGAAAGATAATTGCTATTTACTCACCAATCCTTTTTTTTTGGATGGTTGTTATTTCTTGCTATCCATTCTAATGTATAAATGGTACAAAGCAATGCTTTAAAAAGAGGGAAACAGAGCTAAAGAATAGGCACTGATTTAATGACAGTGCAGATATACTGAATGCAATTAACGGAAAGCGTAAAGTAGCCTTGCGATCTCAAAGAGCCCGAGGATAATGGAATGTTCTTTTTTGGACACCGGCGTCCGTTTTTGTTACGCTGACGAACATTTGCCGGTGAAAATGCGCCAGCGTCAAAAAAATGGATGCCGTCGTCCAATTTTTTTTCACCGGCGAATTTTCACAGCGGTTTCATGATTTCGCGCCTGCCAATTAAATTCGTCCATCATTACTAATTAAACAAATGATATATGCTTTTAAAGTTTGCTGCAATGGGCTGTCATCTTGTAACTTTGCTAACAATCTTTGCAAGACCAAGACTATGCACATGCTCAGTGTAGTCTGGGCTTCAGTTCGGAAGTTAATCTTAGGGATCGTCATAAATTATCAATTATTCAGAGCAGTTTATTGGGTGTGACTGATTTTCATGACCCCCCAATTCCTTTCTTTTTTGGGATAATGGCACATGGGGTGTAATAATCACTTCACAGTCCATATGTTTAGCAAAATGCTGCCTATGGGAGACAATGGTGCTATCAACTGTGGATCTTTTCAGAGCACTAGTGATCCCTTCTCAATCAGGGTATAAAGATAATCAAATACACCCCAATTTGCATTTAGCTATAGCTCAAAGGAAAACTTAACTTTTACAGATGCTTTTAACAACCGGGCATGATGAACTATTCCTTGACCCATGCTTCAGAAGTGCACTGTATAGTACAGAACTCAGTACCCTAGTGTATCTCCTCCCAGGTGAAGAGGAGAAGAAGCAATGCACCAGAGGATCCCAAAAGGTGACTGAGAATTAAATGAATGAATTTAAAGGGCTGATGGTCCCTCTAAGAATTTATCTGTAAATGCTGTACAGGTATAGCATCCATTATACAAAAACCCATTATCCAGAAAGCTCTGAATTATGGAAAGCTTGTCTCCCATAGACTCCATTTTATCCAAATAATACAAATCTCTGTAATAATGAAACAATACATTGTACTTGATCCAGACTAAGATATAATTAATCCTTATTGGAAGCAAAACCAGCATTTTGGGTTTATTTAATGTTTACATGATTTTATAGTAGTTTTAAGGTATGAAGATCCAAATTACAGAAATATCCATTATCCGGAAAACCCTGTGTTCTGAGCATTCTAGATAACAGGTCCCATACCTGCACTTATTGTTACTTCCCGTAAGATACAATAGAACTATAACAGTGCAGACGGCTTCCAAAAATATTCCCAGCAGTTCTTTATGTTTCACTTTCATGAGAAATCAATTAACCTACCTGTGGGTTTGAAGGCAAAACCCATGTGTGCTTTAGGACAACATACACACATAGAAGTAGGACATCATTGATTTATATTTATATGATATATATGTTTCTATATAGCTCCTATTATACATGTATTTACAAGGCGAACTAAAGGGCAGAAACATTGTATTGTTTTGGGGATTCTGTACCAGCTCAAGGCAACCAAAGCCCTTTTTTTCAAATGAAGATCTGTGCCTTACTTGAGCTTAGGGATTTTATCACACTATGTAGTATATGTAGAATATAAATGTGACAATATAAGGTTGATGAAAAGTAAATAATAAAGATTATTAGTGCATGACAGCTCAGAACCCGCACCCGACCCATGCCTGCAAAGGCGGATTTTCATTAAGACTGGGGGAGGCTTAACCTGTTTGCCTAAAATAATTAAAAAAAAATTAACTGATCAATATGCCTATCTGAGCTTGTCTGGAGGAGGGGCAGATGGGTGCTCCTGACTATTGTCTTTTGTTCAAAAACCCTACTTGGTGACTCCAGTGATGTCATCATGGAGGTACTTCCCCAGTCTGACCTGCGTCCAACCCTTACCCACAATGGTTGGCTAAAGTGCAACTCAAACTCGCCCAACCAGTGGTCAGCCCAGGGATCACTGCAGGTTTCGAGTCAACCCACACATCACTACTGCCTAGTATCCAACAGCAACCAATCAGATATTTGCTTTTAAAAATTAAATTGCTCTTAACTTGTACTTTGCTGATTGGTTGTTATGGGTTACTGGACCCATATGATACAACTGAAACATTCTCTAAAGTTTAATTGATTATCTAAAGGAAGCATTTGGAATACAGTGTTTCTAAGTATCACAGGGTGCTCACAAGAATATAAACTTTGTAAAAAGTAAAACAAAGAAATTAAATGACGGGGCCTAAGCATAAAGATCTTTATTATAAGAAGGAAACAAGAGGAAAAACCATAATTAATCTTTCTGTGTCTTACTCCAATGCCAAAAGAGTAAACATATTATTTTTCATACGCTTTGTAGTGCTGTCAGTAAAGGAAAATAACTTCCATTCTGACTACTATTTAGTTAGAGCTGAAACACAATTGCTGGAAAAGTAAAAATGTGCCTCTCTGTACATCACTAATTACTAAGTATGTTCTGCAGATAAAAGGCTTTGAGTAATTCTACATCTGTTTGGGGGAGTACGCAGCCATAGATTTTAACATGTGCAGCTTTTTAATTTTTAGAGCAGATATGATAATAACACGTATAAGACAGAACTCAAGAGGAACATTGCATTTTACTCCTACAAGATATTATAGTTTAATCATACATGTCTAATGGCATGAGAAATAAAAAACCTTACTTAATGCCCTGAGAAGATGAACTTCAGCAATAGACAATCTATAGCATTAGCGCCACTATTGTTGAGATTAATTTAAAGTGTATCTGTCACCCAGACATAAAAAAGCTGTATAATAAAATTTTCAAATTAAATCCAAGTTCTTTTTTTATGTAAGCATTCATAACTGTAGTTAACTAATTTAAATATCTCAGCTGTCAATCAAATATTGCCTGCCCTATGCCGTAGGCATAGAGGAGGGGCAGGCAATTACTTTCACTTTCCATTCTGCACTTACTAGATGTAACCGCACTCCCCACATTACCCCTCTCTCTTTACCATTTAATTGTGTAGTCAGGGCATGGGAATGGACATCAGAGACGATGCAAGTAGTGATGGGTGAATTTGCGCCGTTTTGCTTCGCCGAAAAATTAGCGAATTTCGCACGAAAAATTAGTGAAACGGCCCGCGTCTCGTTTTTGACGCCAGCGCCCGTTTTTTTGACGCCAGCGCTTGTTTTTGACGCCGGCAAATTTTTTTTGACGTTCAATTTCCCGAAAAAAAAATTTTGACGCCGGCGAATTTTTGCCGCGGATTTTCGCAGGCGTTTCGCTAATTTATTCGCTGGCGGCCAATCGCGCAAATTCACCGCAAATTCGCACCTGGCGAATAAATAAACTAACTGTCACATTATTACACTGATGCCTAAATACTCATACGCTTGCATGATTTATATCTTCTTGCTTCCACAGTAAGATTGGAGTAGTCCAAGAGAAAGCCAAAAACATGCAAAAACAGAATCACTGACCAATTCATTAGAGTATTTTTCCATCTAACAATGCTCCGTAAATAGTTTTCTAACCTACTAGAGCAGTGATCTCCAACCAGTAGCTACTCACATAGGGGCTGCTAAATGGCCAATCATAGCACTTATTTGGCACCCCAGGAACATCTTTCATGCCAGTGTTGCTTCCCAACTCCTTTTACTTCTGAATGTTGCTCACGGGTTCTAAAGGTTGGGGATCCCTGTACTAGATTATCAGAGGATTTAAGACCCAAATGGGCCCAGCCCTTTCTTATTTCCACTATAGGACAGTATACATTTAGCATCATCTACCTGCAATTGTGGGCCTTGTTGTCAGGTTCTCTCCCTAAAAGGACCAGTCCAACGCTGGGTGTGGAGTCTGACTGAGATATTCTTATACAGGTGAACTATATTTTCCTCACACTACAAGTACAGTCTCATCAAACCACACTAACATTAATACTCCCTGCTCTACAGACTGTGTACACTGCTAGAGCATAAAACAATAAGATCGCACAGTGTGGGGTGCAATATTTGCAATGCTGTTTGTTTACGTGGTTTAGGCTTATGAAGAATATGTGAGCACATTAACTTTTCTCAGGTTCTAGAACAAAGAAGAAGTAACACCAACTGGAGCTGAATTGATTTTTCCAAATTCTCCTTTGGGAGTGATCATTGCAACTTCATTATGTTTCTATTTATTTGATTATCTATTACGTGACCATTCAGTTGTGAAACACGACGTTCCTTTGTGGGTGGGTGCTCAGCAGAGCAGAAAAACTTCAAATTCTGAAACATGGAACAAGGTAAGAGAAGGGTTGAACGAAAACCTAAGGTGGGGGTAGGAAATTGTTCCTGCGAGTGAGAGGCACCATAACTTCCTCCCCATCAGATAAATCATGTCTTTGTAAAATATAAATATATATATTATTTATAATTTTAAATATAAAATGTGCAGAGATGCTCCTCTGTTTACACAAGCTGAACTAAATGAGTCCATATCAATTTTAATTATTTTAAATTCTTTATTTAATTTAAAAAAATGAAATCAGTTTATTTTCATACATAATACTACAATAATTGTTTTTTGAGTAGACTTCTGGTTAGGATACACATACTGTATTTATGCATATATCTCCTAGGTTTAGCAGACTATCCATACTAATAAATGTAATGCATTTGTATAAGTAGCCTTCGCAGTCTTCAATAAACAGAGCCACCTTTTGTGTTAGTGCTGCCTGGTCTGAAAAGTCAATGGATGTCTATTATTATTCATTAGTTTTATTTATTTATAAAAAGGACACAGTGGTCTTTCTGCTAAATAAAAAATAAGAAAAAGAGAATAAGAACTATTGTGTTTATTCGTGTAAGATGAAGCATCATAAGAAATACCAACAGAGGAACAGTAAAAAATATATTTAGATATCATAACAAATATACAGTATTTTGCCTAAAAGGTGTAACATTTTGTAGTTTTGTGGGGAAAATTGTTGCCTTGTTTGCTTTGAAAGTTCTTTGAAAGTGTTGTACTTGGACAGGAAGTGTATACATGTGGAACCTCCCCTTCCTTTCTAGCACAAAGCTGCTGTACCATTACACGTTTTGACAGTGATTCTAGCTAGCAATATTATAGAGAATTGTAGAGAATTCATGCGACAGCTAAAATCCATTCTTTAAAAAAAGAAAAGATAAAGATATTTTATATTTAAAAAAAAAAATTATATCAGCCTCCCTGTGTATGTAATCTGGGAGGGGAATAATTAAATTTAGAGGCTTATTTATCAACATTCTAATTTTGTTGGTATTAGAGGTTTAGAAACCATGTCTAAACTCACTTTGTTCAAAACCACTGATATGAAATTTATTAAAAGTTTAATAAAAGATCCAAATTTAAAAAGCACAAAGAATAAAGTGCTGCATGATGTACGAATACCTCTAAAACCTCTAAAATTGATTGAAAATGGTCCAATAAGATCAGCGCAACTCTCATTGGCTTATATAGGACCTCGACAACGTTTTTCTGGCGATCTTTTGTATTAGAGGTTTTCATGTTTTTTACACCTAATAATTTTACATATTTATAGCTTTTGAGAAATATTAGAAAACCAAGTTTTTTGAGATTTTAAAGCCACGATTGTCACTGAATTACACTGTCACTGTCACTGAACAATTCTGATTATAAAAAGTACAAATGAAAAAAATGCTGAACGATCTGAAAAAAATCCAAATACCACGAAAAGCACCAAAAAATAAGGTTTTCTGACAATTCGTAGTGAATAAAAATCCAAAAGACCTCTAACATTTAAAAATGGTGCAATAGGATCAGCACTTCTCCCATTGATTTCTACAGAACCTCGACAACTGTTACTTGGCGAAGTTTGGCATGAAACGTTTTCGTGTTTTTTTCTCTTTTAGATCTTTTTCAAAAATCGTAATGCCTTTAATAAGATCTTTATTTAAATGATGCAGAAATCACACTTGGGTCTGAATTGTCAGAATTATTCAGCCCTGCCTAATTAATTTTTGCTGAATGTATAATATCATTTACTGTTGAGTACAAGTACGTTTGTCTGAATTAATACACAACATCTTTAGTAGTAGAAACTAATTTCAGCTGATTTCCAAAATCAATTGAGCATGGGCATTACCGTTCTTGATAATTTTCTGCTAAATTTGGTGTAATCTATTGAGCAGGTTTATCACAGTATTTCAATACAAGGCACTTTAAGTCCAATAATTTTCCAGTCAACTAAAAATATTACAAATCATTTGTCCTGTGAAATTATAGCTGCTGTAGAATTCTACTACAAAGTGTTTTACAGAGTTTTATTTAATGCTAGTCCTTAACATGGTTAGTCATTTCCTTAAGAGCTACGCATTATGCACTCTGAAATGGTTCTCCAATCAGATACCTGCTTAACATGTAATACATGGATTGCAAAAGATATAAAAAAAAAGTTTATTTTCTGGTGTCAGTATCTCTTTAAAGGGATCCTGTCATCGGAAAACATGTTTTTTTCAAAACACATCAGTTAATAGTGATACTCCAGCAGAATTCTGCACTGAAATCCATTTCTCAAAAGAACTAACAGATTTTTTTATATTCAATTTTGAAATCTGACATGGGGCTAGACATTTTGTCAATTTCCCAGCTGCCCCTGGTCATGTGACTTGTGCCTGCACTTTAGGAGAGAAATGCTTTCTGGTAGGCTGTTGTTTTTCCTTCTCAATGTAACTGAATGTGTCTCAGTGAGACATGGGTTTTTACTATTGAGTGTTGTTCTTAGATCTACCAGGCAGCTGTTATCTTGTGTTAGTGAGCTGTTATCTGGTTACCTTCCCATTGTTCTTTTGTTTGGCTCCTGGGGGGGAAAGGGAGGGGGTTATATCACTCCAACTTACAGTACAGCAGTAAAGAGTGATTGAAGTTTATCAGAGCACAAGTCACATGACTTGGGGCAGCTGGGAAATTGACAATATGTCTAGCCCCATGTCAGATTTCAAAATTGAATATAAGAAAATCTGTTTGCTCTTTTGAGAAATGGATTTCAGTGCAGAAATCTGCTGGAGCAGCACTATTAACTGATTCATTTTGAAAAAAATTTTTTTCCCATGACAGTATCCCTTTAATGGCACCCCACACAGACAGACAGGGGGTTAACAGAGAGCAAGAGGTTTATTAAAGCCTAGGGACCCTTTTTACAGAGTGCACACAAATAAATTATAATAAACACAGGTATAGTACCTGTTATCCAGGGCTTTCTAGATAACGGATCTTGCTATAATCTGGATCTTTATACCTTAAGTCTACTAGAAAATCGTTAAAATATCAAATAGGCTGTTTTTTGCCTCCAATAAGGATTAATTATATCTTAGTTTGGATCAAGTACAAGCTACTGTTTTATTATTACAGAGATAAAGGAAATCATTTTATTAAAATTTGGATTATTTGGATAAAATGGAGTCTATGTGAGACGACCTTTCCGTAATTCAGAACTTTCTGGATAATCGGTTTCCGCATAACAGGCCCCATACCTGTATAAACAAGGCAGTAAAAGTTGCCCATTAAAGCAATTATATTTAACTCTTTAAGTTGCATTTACAGTAGTATCTAAAAATCTAACACAAATCAATTACAAATCAATAGACTGGGCCCACGGGAAACAACTTATCACTAGTGAAGGGCGAATCTGTCCCGTTTTGCGAAAATTTCACGAAATGGCGAAAAACTTTGCGAAGCTGCGAAAAATTCATGAAACGCATTGAAGTCAATAGGCGTCAAGTTAATTTTGACTTGAGCGTAAATTTTTATACGCACAATTTTTTAGTTGTGGCAAATTTTTTTGCCAGTGAATTTTCGCCGCAGGTTAGCGAATTGATTTGAGGGTGGCGACACACGGAAATTCGCCACAAACCCATGCCTGGCGTATTTATTCACTCATCACTACTTGTCACTTCATAAGAGACATTTTTCTGTAAAATGGTGTATTCAATGTGCTAACGCATTATGTTATAGAGAGGAAAAAACAGGAACGGGATTGATTATCTGAAAATCTGCTATCCAGAACACTCTAAATATGACACTACACTATTATTAGGGAAACCAATATTTACTGGCAGGGTGCCATTCAATAGAAAATAAAATACAATTTACTCTGCTAAATTTGGTTTATGGGCACATAGGAAAGGTTGCCCTATGTTTGTTTTTTTCTCCAGGCCAGTATTTTTTTAAAATAATATTTAATATTTTTAATAAAAGGAGAACCTGCCCATGAAAATATTTCAAAACTATTACACTGATTTGGGGGGTATGCTAACATATTTTCACCCCAGTGAATCCAGTAATATGAAGACAGGGCCTTGTACTGGATATTAATTGAGCTATCATAAATGCAGTATATCTCAATGGTAAAAATAGGGGTACCGTTTTAAGAATATGCTCTTAAATTGCAGATGGAAGTCTTAAGAGGTGAATTATGGCCCCAAAACAATTTTATGGCTAAATGTACTCTAGAAGCCTAAAGGAAAGCACTGTATGGTCTTTGCACTCCCTGAATAGAGCTAAATTAATTGTTCCAGGGCCGGAACTAGTGGCAGGCAGAAGAGGCAGCTGCCTAGGGTGCAACAATTGGGGGGTGCTGGGCAGCTACCACTTCTGCCAACCCCTAAACCAGACTAACCTGCCACTCAACTTGTGTGTACACGGGAGAGTTGTCACTGCGCATGCGCAACTTCATCTTGCGCGACAGAGGAAGGAAGGGCGAGCTGGCCGGCTGGGTTTCCTAGGGCACCTGGCTGGCCTGCCTCTGAATTGCTCATATCTGTATGTGCGGTTCTGGCAGCACCTGCCTGACTCTAGGCATTAATAGTCACAACAATTATTTTATTCAACTTGCCTAAACAAAGTGCTGATAGCAAGTAGGGTTGCACTGAGGATCCTATATTTTTGGATTCGGACAAAAGTAGGGTACAGAAGAACTGAGAACACAACAGGCATAAATAAATTAGCAATTTTCTCTTTAGTGTGACCAAAGGGTTGAGATTCGGTTCAATCAAGCACTTGGATTCAGTTGAATCCTGCTGAAAAAGGCTTGGATTTGGCCAAATCATGAACCAAGTCTAGGATTAACTGCATCTTTACCAGAAAGTGACACTGGTGACATAAGCGCTGATAATATGAAACGTTTTGCAGTCAAACTTAACATTTCATCTTGTGATATATGAGTTGATGACAGACCAAGCCGGTCTCAACGAGAATTTTCTGTAGACTTTAATGAATGTTTCTTTAAAAAAAACCTTGTTTTCACGTTTAATCTATTTGTGCATGAAGTTTAATAAATACTAGTGTCTATGAACATATCATTCGATTTGCTTGGATATTTCATCTTGAAACTCCAAAAAAAATGGATTTTGAAGTTTATTATTAAGAAATTTGATGTATCTGCTGATTCAGTCATCAAGAGACTAACTGAAAAAGGAAAAGTCGGGGACAATAAAAGGAATTTTAGGAAATTCAGTTATTCTGCCACAGTAGTTAATTGGGCTCATTTTATTGAACGCTATCTTCAGCCTTTAATATTTTTGTAACATAAGTATATTTTTCTCGAACATTGCTATGAAATCTTTTGGGTATATAATCTGGAGATGAAAGACTTGATTGTGATTGCAAGTTTCTCGCCTTCATATCGATTTAAAAAAATTGTCAGGTAGTTGAAATAAAATAAAGTACAAAAACTGCCAAACTGTTTAAAAAAAGAAGAGGGAAAAAACTTCTGTTTTGTGCGTTACACTAGGGACTGCAGCTTCCATTTGGAAAGAAATTGCTTCGGTAGCCAATAAATTTTCCGTCCATTTATATGTTAATTTATGTTACATTTACAACATAAGGAACTATAAAACATGCAGAATGCTTTAAGAAATGGCAATGTGCAAAGCACAGATTGTTTTTTTTTCATTTTAATTTGAAGTTTAACAAATGAAACAAAAGTAAAACCTTGTTAGTGTATCAGTATCCTTTCTAAAGCAACAGGTGCTTTTTTACTCTGCTATCCTAAAATAAGTCTGATCATAATCTTATTTTGGTATTTTCAGCAATCGACTTTTTTGGAAATATCCATTATTAATATAGGTATGGGACCTGTTATCCAGAATGCTCAGGACTGGGGTTGTCCGGATAAGGGACATCATTTGGATCTTCATACCTTAAGGGCCAATTCATCAAGCTCTAGTGAAGGATTCGAAGTAAAAAAACTTCGAAGTGTTTTTTGGGCTACTTCGACCTTCGACTACGACTTTTAATCGAAGGATTCGAACTAAAAAACGTTCGACTATTCGATAGTCGAAGTACTGTCTCTTTAAGAAAAAACTTCGACCCCCTAGTTCGCCATCTAAAACCTACCGAACCCAATGTTAGCCTATGGGGAAGGTCCCCATATGCTTGCCTAAGTTTTTTTTGATCGAATCCTTCGATCGTTGGATTAAAATCCTTCAAATCGTTCGATTCAAAGGATTTATTCCTTCGATCGTTCGATTTAACTATTTGCGCTAAAATCCTTCTACTTCGATATTCGAAGTCGAAGTATTTTAATTCCCAGTCGAATATAGAGGGTTAATTAACCCTCGATATTCGACCCTTGGTGAATTTGCCCCTAAATCTACTAGAAATTCAAGTAAAAATTAAATAAACCCAATAGGCTGGTTTTGCTTCCAATAAGGATTATTTATATCTAAGTTGGGATCAAGTACAAGCTACTGTTATATTATTAAAGAGAAAAAGAAAATCATTTTTAAAAATTTGTATTATTTGGATAAATAATACAAATCCCCTGCTAAAAAATCTTCCCAGCGCACTCTGATCCCAAACGTCCCACCTGCTTCCTGCCCCACCTCCACCCACGTCCCATATCCCACCTGACTCTGCCCACATTATGCTCCAACTCCGCCCACTCCCGCCTATCTTGCTTTCCCCTTCCTTGCCGGTTAGAGAGATCGGCTGGAGAGGAGGGTTTTTTATTAGTTATAGAGGAAGCAGACCCCACAGTCCGGTTCCCCCTGTTCTCCGGGCCTCCTTGCAACTACGGGGTCTGCTTCCTTTATAGTTCTGCTCACTCTGAGTTAGTCACTGACTTGAAGGGAGCCCAAATGGGACATAACTGTTCAGTGAGTTTGCAATTGATCCTTAGCACTCAGCTCAAATTCAAAAGCAACAGTTATGACCCATGTGCCCCCCTCAAGTCTCTGATTGGTTACTGCCTGCTAACCAATCAGTGGAACCCAAGAAAGCTGAAAAGCAGGAAGTAGTGTTCTGCCTATTATGTTACACATCCAGTCACTACAGCCTTTATACATTACATTTTTTGGCTATCTAACTATATTAGCTATATTAGAAACATTTTTTATTTTATTTTATTCATTTATTTATTTACCCAGTTTTTAGTTGTATACTTACCAATTCCTTTAAAATTAATTGCATGGAAGAGAAGGGAAAGGTCTGGGACAGCAGTTAGTAAGAGGTTGCAATAGTCTTTGAACGATAGGGTAAAGGTGTGGATTAGGGTTTTAGCAGTTACTATAAAGAATTTATTGCACATGCAAGACATTTTTTGAGGATTAAGTGAAACAAGGACACATTTCTTACTATTTTTGCAACGTTTTTGAACATTGTGTGCCATTACAACAAATCCATAAAATATGACACCTGTCATAAATTAGCTGTACCTAGAACATGTGGAGGCATATTTACAAATTTTCAGGGTTGAGAAAAAATACATGTGGCAAAAAAAAAAACTAGACACATCACTCCAAACTTTTTTACTCCAATGCTAGCTTATTTAAAGGAACAGTAACACCAAAAAAATTAAAGTGCTTTAAAGGAGAAGGAAACCTAGTCGGAAAACCCCCCCCCCTCCCGTGTGTTGCCCCCCCTCCCTCCTCCCCCCTGGCCTACCCGTCCTGTTGGGCAAATGCCCCTAACTTGTTACTTACCCTTCTGCGCAGGTCCAGTCTACGCAGTTCACCGACCCAATCTTCTTCCATGCGATCTTCTTCCTGCTTTGACCGGCGCATGCACAGTAGGACCATTTTTCCGGTACGATCCACTGCGTATGCGCCAAAAGTCACGGAAAACTTCGTGACTTTTGGCACATGCGCAGTAGATCCGTTCCGGCGAAATGCTCCTACTGCGCATGCTACATTATATTGTATTATTCCTTCTTAAAGGAATAATACAATATAATGTGGTGTTGCCCTGCACTTTTTAAAACTGGTGTGTTTGCTTCAGAAACTCTACCCTAGGTCCAAACATTTGTATTACAAAGAAGGGACACATAAACTAGCCAATGTGGTCCTCAATCTTTGGAAAAATCAATCCTGCACGATTGATATCTAGCCAATTTTTGGCCAGATATCGAACGGGGAGACCCAGCGGAAGTCCCCATACACAGGCAGATAAACTGACGAGTCGATTTAAGGACCGATATCGGCAGCTTTAATCTGCCCCTGTATGGCCACCTTAAGTCTTTATTGCCTCCTTAATACAGTATACAATTTTTCCCATCATTGCATCAAAAGTATAATATCATAAATTTAGGAGGACTTAGTTTGAGGTATTCAGCATGATCAAAAGCATCAATGATGGTAAAAAAATAAATAAAGATATTTTAGGGAAAAAGCGTGTTGAACTGCTCAAACGTTTTTCATTTTGCCATGAGACTCTAGGATACATGAACACCCATCACAATCACAATAAAGAACATATGGGCAAAATGAGATTGGAATATTTCACACAGAGGAGAGAAAACAAATATATTGTAAGCGTCAACAACAGAGTCTCATCAAGGATTTATTTAGGAACTGATTATCTCACCAAACTCAGTACAGCTACTGTATACAGTGACAGATGCACATTTATCAAGCTATTCCCAGCTCTCTCACTTGCATTGTTAAAATGTGCGTATCATGAAAAATGTTTCACTCTATTCTAAACAGTCACCAATGCCAAATGACAGTGGCCCCAGCAATGCTGGAAACTGCTCCCATAAGCAGTAATTGCATGATCAACAAAGGTCAGGTATACTATTCTCCTTCTTTTCTTCTAAGGAGATCCTGAAAGCCTGGTGTTTTGAGTGCTGAACTGCTGAACCAAAAAATAGTTTATTTAGATATTAACAGCCAAACACATATTTAGGGGCAGATTTACCTAGGGTCAAATATCGAGGGTTAATTAACCCTCGATATTCGACTGCCGAATTGAAATCCTTCAACTTCGAATATCGAAGGATTTAGCGCTATTCCTACGATCAAAGGAATAGTCGTTCGATCGAATGAACGATTCGAAGGATTTTAATCCATCGATCGAAGGATATTCCTTCTATCAGAAAATTGTTAGGAAGCCTATGGGGACCTTCCCGCAACAACCATTCGCACGGTGATAGAGTGTGAACGAACGCTAGCAACGGTCTCTTTCGCTAGAGAATTGTTGTCTGTGCCTGTTAGTGACTTGGCAATGCCCCTGTGGATGGGATTTCTAGCGTTAGCCACTTCACCCTTTAGTAAATCTGACCAGTTGTCTCTTTCTGGTACCATCCAGCTCTTCATAGGTTTTCAGATATAGGACACCCCTCTTTGGGCTTCAGTTGCTGGCCCAGCATTATTCCAGGGAACCTGGGATCAACAAGACCCAGTAAAGTTGTGGACCCTACCACTAATAAAGTCAGGGAGCAGGGGCATGATGAACAATGCTTTGATCAGTGACAGATTGTTCCATTTAATAGCACTTTCTATGAACAGGTCTAGGTAAAAAGAGCAGACTGTGCTCCAACAAGGATTGATAGCAGGGAGAAGCTTTCCTCTAGGCCCTGCTTTGCCTAAGTGAAGGGACCACAGTCTAAAGAGGGAATCAGGCTTAGATTATCTCCCTGATGAAATTCTGCTTTATGGGATCTGGACCACATTGGTCATTGAAACCCTGGGGATAACCATAACAATTCCCTAAATGTCTCAAAATGTGTCACATCGTGCTTGAACTGTCCTGACATTTAAAAGAGAAATAGACCCTCCCATACCAAAAGCCACCCTAAACTGCCTGCTATTGCCACCCTCCCCTCTCCCTTCCTGCAATGTGCATTAGTGAAAAAAAAAAACCCTTAAAAAATATCTGACCCTAAAATGCAGAGCAGCAAATTGGAGCTCCTGGGCACCATCTTTTGCTGCTTCGTATTCTTTCGGGCTCAACATTGACTTGAGCATGTGCAGTTGAAGCCGATTATTGACTTGGCCCACCTGTGCATGCTCCTGCAGGCTTTGTGTCGGCATTGAGCCCTGAAAGTGGTGAAGTGTTGGAAGATGGTGCCCGGGAGCTCCGCTGCGGTGCTCTGCATTTTAGGGTCAGATTTTTTTTAAAGGGGTTGTATTTTGACTAATGTACAGTGCGGGGAGTGGGGCAATAGCAGGGAGTAATGATGTGCTTTTTATGGTACCGGGGTTTAGTTCTCCTTTAACATATTTTGCTGCACTGCCTCTGTGGAATTAGAGTCCAGTGTAGCCAATGTTCTGCTGTATTTAGCTGGACATAACATAATATAGCCCAAAACAGTGTTACATATGTATATAGCATTTTGCATGTGACTTGGATGCATATGATTTTAGACAGAAAACACCTTTTATTTATGATTTCCACTACATAGAGATGAATAGGGTGTGATTCCTAGTTTGACAGCTCATTAGTGACTCTATGAGGAACTCCCTGGTTTCATTGGTTTGTTCCAGTCACTGCTCCTCCTGCTTGAGCCACATGAGGTGGTGTGGTGGTGGCCTGGCTCTGATAAGATGCCTGTTGCTTTGCTTCCTCCAGGTCAGCCTTTCTTAGTACACACCCTCGATCCAGCTGAGGGCAATTGCTCATTTGAAGGCTATTTAAGCCTGATTCCCCCAACACCCCCTGCTGGATTATTGGCCCTACTACTGACTCCAAACCTTGTGATATCCTGATTGTGTTCTTGATCCTGTTCCCCTGTTCCTGAAATCTTCTGGTAAATCTGGTCTTGTTCCTGCCTTGTTTTCCCTGCTCTGTTTCTTCTCTGCTCCTTGTTACTCCTGATTTTTGGATCTTCTGGTATTGACCTCAGCCTGTTTTTGACCTTTTATGAACTCTGCCCGTCCCGACTTTTGGCCCGTCCCTTAAAGTTTGTCTGCCACCTGCCCTGGAATTTCAGCCTGTACCTGGACTTGTGTTTTTGCTGCCATTTATATTTCTGCAAAAGTCTGTACAAATTTTTGTTATTAAACATCTTAAAATTATTCACCACATTGGCTCCTGTCTGTGAACCCTTACAACCCCATTGTCTGGCACTCATTTTTAGAATACAGAATGGATAAACTAAGTGCCATAGTATAGTTTTCTGATTCTTTTGTTCAAGCTGAGACCATTAAAGAAGACATGGAAGAAGAAAGGTAACCATTGTCCTCTTCACTAACACACAAGTGTACTTGAATTTAGAATGCTCCTACAGCAAAATATCTATAATGTTTTTTCATGTCCAATTCCATGTAATAACATTATATTGTCTATTAAGATTCGCCTTGAACTGTTCAAGCAAATGTTTCTAAAGCTGCACCATTTGATGTAAGTATTTTTTCATCAAAGATTGCAATTCTGTCAAACTCAATATCAACAAACACATAACCATTTTGCAGCTCAGTCTCAGTTAATGTGTGTTCCATCTGCTGGGGAGGCCATGTATAACCTATTCAAATCGCCTGCCAGATTTACTCATCTTTTCTCTTATAGATTTGTAGCCCTTTATTTATTCCACAGCTTCAGAGAAATCTGAATATTAATGGTCTTTTAAAGATTAGCTCAAGCTGTCACATTTGGAAGACGGAGAATCACTCAGTTAATTCATAAGTATAAAAAGGACATTTTAGAATCACAAAGCAAATACATACACAACTCTCTAACTCAGCGGACTGCGATTCCCAGCATCCCACAAATATCCATTCTGCATGTTCCAGTTCATTGGCAGCTGAAGGGCAACATATTACTTAAATAATGTGCTGTAGATGTTTAAAACCTCTAATAATTGCCATCTTTTTGTTGGAAAATAAAAATTTAAGTTACAAAAAAAACCTCTAATAATTAGTGATTAGTGAAAATTCTCACCAGAAATGGGTTTGTGGTGAAATTCTTGGTTCTGTCATTTGTAAAAAAAATTGTAAAACCACTGAAAAATTTTACAGCAAAAAGCAAAAATTTTCTATGACCGGAGAAGAACATGCAACAAAAAAAATGCCCATGAACTCTTGCATTTTGCATGGAAAAAAAGAAAACATTGACTTCAATGCATTTGCATGAAAAAAAATGGCCATTGACTTCAACTTTCCTGTAAAGGAAGCCACAACTTTGGCCCAAAGCCCGTTAAAGGAGATCTAGAATAAAAAAAAGGAATTGACTAAGGGGCAGATTTATTGAGGGTCGAATTAAAAATTTGAATTTTTTCTCAAAAATAGAATTCTGAATTATCCAAACTCAAATCGAGTTTCAATTCAAATTTGAGATTTATCATACTCTGGCCCTTTAATTCCTCAAATTCGACTATTTGCCATCTACAACTTGCCGAGTTCATGTATAAGTCAATGTGAGAGGTCCAGGGACCAATTTGGACATGTTAGTAGCCTTCCTGACGTTCAAGTTTTTTCAGAGAAAAAACTCGAATCTAATTTAGTCTAATTCGATTAGAATTCAATTCAAGTTTTCGAGTCAATAAAATTAGTCTGAGTTTTACATTTTTTTATTTAATAACCCCCAATCAAATTTCAAGTATATTATAATTTAAAGGTGTTTAAAAAAAAAACTCACATGAATTCAAAATTCGACCTTTGAGAAATGTGCCTCTAAGGGGCAAATTCACTAACGGGCAAATTTTCGCCAGTGTCAGCTTCGCACCCATCGAACCGCTTCGTCACTTCGAAGATGCGCTAGCATTCATTTGTGCCTAGCGAAACTTCCTTGTATGGACGTCTTTATTATAAATGTTGCTGCAAATGGTTTAAGTTACCGGTTTATATTACACATGTCCAGGGAATAATAAAGGCAAGATTTAATTTTTTTGAAATATATATTCATTGAGTTTCCATTACAAAGAATTGTGAGTGGTGGCACGGTTTCATTTTTAGAGGTTTGATCTCCCTTTAAAAACCTGCCCTGTATATAGTATCCATTATTCCTAATTCTTGAAATTATATAAAGTTATGCCTTGCAACAAGACCATCTAATTTTCTTTTTTATATTTTTATTATTTTAGTCTTCACACAAAAAGATCAGCCTCAGAGAATTCAGGAATGGTTGCCAGTGCCCCCTAAAGTTCTTATAAGACATTGCAAGCTATGAAGAATACTCAGACTACTTCAAAAATGCTTTTATATTGTTTTCCTTGCAGAAAAAAGGGGAAAAGAGCAGTTAGCTTGACAAGAATGAAATATTAATGTCGGAGTAGAAACTTTGCATACAGCAGACTTGTTCTTGCAATGTATGATCTTTGAAACTTCATCTGTCAAGAGAGGACAGGCAAACAAGATTGATGGTGAAAAACCCACAGTGAGGTTTAATTTTACTTTTCAGTTATAAGAGATACATGCAGATCGCTGTAGACTAAGCTCTGTCAGACATGTCTCAAACTCATTGAAACATTAAGTTCAGATCTGAACTGCACAGATAAATTATACAAATATTAGAACTGTCTCTGATAGGGAAACTATTGAATATTAATATTTTTTACATTTGACTTTAGAAAAAAGGAAGACAGGAATAATTAGCATCTGTGATAAATAATGGAATATTTCAGGTAGGCCTTTTTCAAAAAAAAGGACAGGGGGTACTTAAGATCTGGGGGTTTATTTATTAAAGCCTGAATGATAAAAACTTGAAAAATTCAATTTTTTTTCTACTATAAGATCTGAATTTTTAGTAGAAAAAACCCCAACAAAGTTTCTGGATTTATTAAAATCTGATGCTACATAAAGTCTGAATCAAAAATTCTGGGATCTCAGACCTGTTGAGGCTGTATATAAGTCAATGGAAGAGGTCCCTTTCCTATTTGGAAGTTTCTGTGGTCTGTGCTGAAATTAGTCCGAAAATCCGACTATTCTGGGCATTTTGGGAAAAATTCGGGAAAAACTGTACGATTCGGGAAAAAAACTCGCTTGATTTTATAGAGTTTGTTCCAGATCTGATGAAAACTTGCTTTTATAGTAATAAAAAAGGTCACATCGTGGATTCTAGTTTGGTCGGACTATTTTATTTAAAAAAATCAGAAAACCGGATTTTGCTAAATTACCCCCTATGTGTCCAATTTAAGGAGTCACTTTCCTTAAAGATCTGCGAAATATAAATTATCAGTATTGAGTTGTTTTTGTTTAAAAAGAAAAATGAATGATCCTTTTCGCATACAGTTTTTTTTTTCATGCTTGAAGCAAAAGTCCATCACTGAAACTATCACTATTACTAGTGATGGGCGAAATTATTTGCCAGGCACAAATTCCCGCCAAATTCTTTTGCTTCGCTAATCCGCCGCTAAAATTCGATGTCGAAAATTCGTCAACGTCTTTTTTTCTGGACGCCGGCGCATTTTCGCTAGCGAATTTTTGCCGGCGTCAAAAAAACAGACGCCGGCGTAAAAAAAAGGACGCCGGAGTCAAAAACGAGATGCCGGCGCCGTTTTGCAAATTTTTCGCTATTTTGCGAATTTCGCTGGAATTTAGCTAATTTTTCCGCGAAGCGAAACGCCCCAAATTCGCCCATCACTAGCCATTAGTTTATTATCAGTTTTGCAGCAGCCTCTCTTTATATAGTACCCTAATGCTATAAATAAAGGAGGTTTTCAGTATCCTTTTATATAATGTTGCAGCTTATTAAATGTTGCAGCTTATTTTCTTTCCCTTTTTCTTCTGCTACTGCACGTTTATGTATTATATGAACTAATGAGTTCACTAGTATTAAATACAAGGATATTAGAAATCACCTTGGAGTGTTTGACCTGTATATAGGAAATTTCCAAGTATTTTTATATAGGCAAGGTTATGGAATACTTTTGTCTTTTTTAATTCAAGAAGCAACAAGATGATATTTCTGCTGTTGCCTCAGTGGATTCAAAGAGACCTATTTTTAGACGTTCAAAAGAATAACTAGCACTAGTTGTTCCAATAATTCTCTGTAAAGAAACACAGAGTATGTGAGCTATCAATAATAGAGGACATTGATCCTTTTGAAGGGATTGACCTTGACATTTGACGAGATATTTTACACGTTTTTGTTTCTGCTTACAATACCTACAAGAGTAACATGATGGTAGCCTGGAGGGAAATGCAAAAAAAACAGAGACCTCATTTACACTGTTGGTTATTGCTTTGAGCATTTAAATATATTATGTCACTCCAACTATAGAATGGAAAATGGAAAGACGTTTCCAACATAGATCATATTGGTTGAAAGAGTCTTATAAAATGCATAACATAATGTATTTTGGCACAGCTAGCAGTGACACGCAGTATGCTTACACACAAAATATACAACTGAGGCTGATTATATTGCTGCATCTACTGCAAAAGGTGCACAGCGCTCCTTTTTATTGGGTTTAGAGTGTTGCTGAGTGTGCCAATTATTTCCATTAAGCCTGCTCAATTTTCATGCCTCTTCCTCCCTCTCAGTAACATTTTACTTTCCTACAGTTGATACCATTGGTTCCTTCTTCATAGTGCAGTGGCAGCAGGTTTTGTAGAAGCATACATCAACTAGTGCCAGGCCAATGGGAAAGGGAGCCCTACACAAGCTCACTGGTATCATATCCTCGCAACCACTTACTCCAAGCCAATCAACTAATACTTCTGCAACCCCCAGCCTCACTCGTCACCTCTTTATTCTCCCACTGCACTGGCTCTGTGCACAAGAACTGCAATGACATCTAAAAATGATAAAATTATTTGAGATGTCAAAGGAAACAGTCTCAAAAATAACAACAATGTATCACAAACATGGAGAAATGGCGATGGAATAGAGTTTACAATTTAAAGCACTTATCAAGACCCCAGAATAACCATAGGATTAAATTGGCACATTTTTAAACTACTTTCAATAAAAATGTTATGTTGAAATCAAGGATAACACACAAAAACACAATGTGTCAACGTAGGCCCCTGATCAGTGGAAAGTACTTTATATAATCTGATGAGCCATCGCATTGTATTAAAACTTAAGAATGATTTAAGTATGTAGGTAGAAGAATGGAGGTAATCTCATCGGAGTTATTAGGTTTCAGAAATGTTCCATGTTGGTCATATGCAGTAGCAGTCAAAGAATAGGAGAGAGTTATACAGAACCATCATAAAACCATAACACTATTACAAAGTAGGTTTCTCACCTTCTTCACCCCTCAAAAACGAGACTTGTTAAAGGATGAGCCAATATCTAAGAAAGTCTGAAGAACTCTGAAGTCAAAGGGTGGCACAACTTCTTATTAGGTATTAGGTACCTTATTAGGTACATTGTGCTTCAGATTTGTATATTGTTAGCTGTTTGATTTATTTTTCAACCTAGAATGTATTTAAAAGCTTTATATGTTCATCCAACATCCTGATGAAGTCCAAGTGCTTCCTTTCAGAAGACCTTTAGGAGACTTGTAGAAGTATATTCCAGGTTTGGGGATGACATGTCAAAATATAAAAAGATTAGGGATGCACCAAATCCACTATTTTGGATTTGGCCAAGCCCCGAATCCTTCGTGAAAGATTCAGCCAAATACCGGATTTAATCAGAATCCTAGTTTGCATATGCAAATTAGGGGTGGGGAGGGAAAAAATTTTTACTTCCTTGCTTTGTGACAAAAAATTTCCCTCCCTGCCCCTAATTTGCATATGCTAATTAGGATTTGGTTCGCCGGGCAGAAGGATTCGGCCGAATCCGAATCCTGCTGAAAAATTCCCAATCCCGAACCGAATCCTGGATTCGGTGCATCCCTAAAAAAAGATAATGATAAACTATAATAAGGTCGGAATTCTCAAACTCAGACCATTATCAATATGCCCTATCATTGCCATTATATTAGTTAAACACAGAAACATACATAATTTAATTGCTTTTAAATGACCTAAAATAATCACTTTTTATTCCTTTCCTGTAACAGTAGTCAACGCCATGACTATATACTCCAGGGATCCATACACATTAGCTTAAATAGCACCATGTATTTTTTTACCTCTGGAAATGTGTTTGACTTTTCAACAAGCAATAATTGGGTACAAATTAAAATTTGATGAATTATGTAAGCTCCTGCTGACCAAAACCATGAAGAGTAAAATAGACAAAGAGCCTGAAATTAAATTACTGTTGTTTGTGAAAATCCGCTGGTAGCTTAAATTTTCGTATAAAATATGTGGCCAGAGAGAAGAGATTGGATTTAATAGATAGACGAAGCCTGATACTTTTTATTGTTTTTTTTCTAAGTAAAATATGTATGGAAAAAAAACAGAACCGTCAGCTAAAAACGGAAAGTGTTTACCAAATGAAAATACTGTATTAATGACCAACTTGTTCAAGGACAGAGCATTTGTTTTCTTTCCAGTCATTTCAGTGTCCTATGAATCTGCAGCAGTAATGAAAATGGTTTTACTGTATATATGCGTCTATAGTTTGTTACATTTTTATTGTGAATTAATTGCTAATTATATCTCATTAGAGGACACAGCAAGCCATCGCAAACCCCTAGAACGACAATGAGCAATCTGCGTTTATTAACATCCCTTGTTATTTGCATTTCACTTCCGTAGCTCAACCCAGAAACAACATTTTACCCGAACTTTGCCCACTGCTACTAGACAGGTCTCAGCTCTAGCAGACTAACATTAACTAACATAATAACACAACAGTGATTCCTGATTTTCAGATATGAACCAACGTGTGGAATGAAAAGCATCTCAACATATGGTTATCCATTGTTACCATAGCAATTTCATTTATATGCTATGGAGCAGAGATCTCAAATTGACCCTAAATGTTTTTAATGGGATGGGGCACAATGTAACTCAAATATTCAGTAATATTAGTTATATCTTGATAAAGGCAAATGATCCACAACTATTGGCTTGCAAGCCACATGTTGCTCACTAACCCCTTTGATTTTGCTCCCATTAGCCACAAATCAGGTGCTTATATTTGAATTCCAGGTTTGGAGGCAAGTTTTGGTTGCATAAAAAACAGGTGTATTGCTAAACAAGCCTTCTGTAACCTGCTAGTCCACATAGGGGCTACAAAATAGCCAATCACAGTATTTACTTGGCACCTCCTCAGACCCTTTGAATTGCATCATGGTCCTTGTAGATCATAAAAAAGATACAGATATTGCTATATTAACCCTGCAACAGTGGTGCCAAACTATTTTTCACCCCATGAATTCATGTTTAAGCCTGTCCAGCCACTAATACATCTGTTTCCTTTATGACAATAATGGACAGATTTATCAAAGGTCGAGGTGAATTTTCAAATTAAAAAAATTCAAATTTCAAGATATTTTTTGTGTACTTCGACTAGGGAATAGTCCAAATTCTATTTGAATTTGAAAAAAATTCAAAAATTCAAATATCGAAATTTATCAAGTACTGTCTCTTTAAAAATTTGACTTCAACCATTCGTCATCAAAAACCTGCCGAATTGCTGTTTTAGCCGATGGGGGACCTCCTAGAAACTATTTGGAGTCAATTGGTGGGCTTTGAAAAATGTAAGTTTTTTTGGGGAAAAACTTTGAATCGAATTGGATATAATGCGCTGTTCCTTCGATTCGTATGATTCGAATACGAACCTATTCGAAAACTGACCTATTCGACCAAAAAGAAACTTCAACTTAATTTTGGTTGGTCTTTTTGAATTCGAATTTCAAAGTTTTTTCAATTCGAAATTCGACCCTTGATAAATATGCCCCCAAGTGTTGTATGTTCATCCTAGGGTGAACATACATTTGCACTGTTTCCACTGTTTCATAAATATCCGATATCTTAGTTTTATGGGGTTTCTAGATTTGGCTCATCACTGTGTAAAGGCCAAAACCACATGGCGTTGGCCAACTCACCATAAGCCCAATGAGAGAACCTTTACAAAGCACCTAGCATTTATACAATATAGACATTCTGTTAAATGAAATGGCACAGGAGAATGATATGACTCCAGTTCATATTTCATACATAAATGCCAAGCATCTTTCTTATTGTACAGGCGCCATTTTTGCTGAGTATCCAGATTCACACACAGTCAAATGAGTCACATTTAGAAACTGTCTGAAAAGCTGAGACACACATTGACAGCAGGAGTGTCACACTAATGCCATCTGCACTCCATACTTACTTACCTCATATACTTACCTCTGTTAGTGATGAACGAATCTGTCCTGAAAAATTTGCGAAAAGCATTGAATTCAACGGGCGTCCAAATTTTTTTTTACCTGTGACAATTTTTTCTCACTTCAAATGCAAAAGTCAATGGCCCTTTTTCCTATGTTGACTTATTTTTTCTCTGTGACAATTTTGCCTCTGCAAGTTTTTTGTCCAAATGGACAACAAAAAAAGCAAAATTTTCCTTGGCAAATTTTTGCTGCAGTTTTGTGGAAAAAATTTGCAGGTTGCAAAGTACAGAAGTTCGCTGTGAATCCATGCCTGGTGAATAAATTCAATCATCACTAGCCTCTATTACTTTAAGAATTATTTTGCTTGTGTTTGTTGAACTCACTAAACACCCTTGACTATATTGGAAAATGCCTATATATAATACTTATTCATTGTGGCACTTTTTGCATTCAGGCAAATAGACACACTTGTACATACAGTAAGCCCTTATTAACAGAAGCAAACTATGAAAGTGAACTTGCTCTAGTAAGGTTGGTGGTATACCCCAATTAGATCTAAAACTCTGATCTCCTTGGGTCCCCTACACTCCTGGGCCCTGGGTCTGCTTCCTCCTAGGCCCGGGCCTAGGGTGGCAGGATTTTAGGAGGGCGGCATGCTGCCCAACCACACCCACATTGGTTCAAAAACACTGGGGATGCAAAGGAGATACAATCTCCATGAAAATTTGCATGAATAAAGGGGAGGGGACAGGGGGGACAAACAGCAGTGGGCCTAGGGGCGCCCGCTATGTAAATCCGGCCCTTTCTTCCTCTGTAGTTACGTCACTGATTATCCAGCTAAATGGTGCTTAGATTTATATTTTGCTTTCACATAGGGCAGTGGTTGTCTCACATTTTGTTTTAAGCCTCCATTTAAAGATTTATCCACCCCCCCCCCCACCCCTTGAGAATTTTAACTGGATGTTAGGGTATAATTTATCTAGCAATCGAAAGGCTGTTTGGAAAGCAAAGTGGAAGTTAAAAAGTATAGGACCCAAATAGAAATAAAATCAATACAGAATCAGAAAAATACAAAAATTAAAGCCTGACAGTTGATCTGTTCATTGGTTGCAACCAAATAGCATTTAGGCTATAGGCCAAAAGTATAGGAAGACTAATAATTTGAACACCATACAGGTATAACACCTGTTATCCAGAATGTTTAGAACCCGGGGTTTCTAGATAATGGGCGTTGCATAATTTGGATTACCATAATTTAAGTCCTCTAAAAAAAATATTGGGGCATTAATTAAATAGGGTTTATCCTATTGGGTTCTAATTATTAATTCTTTTCTCTAGATTCGTATTAATTATATCTTAGCTTTGTCAAGTATAAAGTATTATTTTATTATTATTACAGAGAAAAGGAAATCATTTTTAAAAAAAAAAAGAATTATTTGATTAAAATGGAGACTAAGGGAGATGGTTCTCCTGTAATTCGGTGTTTTCTTGATAACGGGTTTCTACCTAACAAATCCCATACCTGTAAAATACGAAATACATTTTAAACATTACATTATATTCCTCTAACATCATCCATGCTGCTGAGTTGACTAGGCTGAACCGTTTTCTTTCCTATGTCTCACAAACTCACATTTACATGTAAACAAATCACCTTCTCTGTCAGGAGTGATGTCATAGTTGTATGAGCATAAAAGTTATTGAGTGCTCATTCTTCCAAAGCTCAGTGGGAGCAGTGGAGCCCGGTTGGTGCATGCCCTCCTAGCACAAACATCACTCCTAGACTGATGCTAAATAACTTCATTAATTTGGATCCAATGCCTTAGGCGTGAAATGCAAATGAAGCAGCTACCATATGTCATGGACAAGGAGAAGACTAGGTACAGAAAAAAACATACATTTTAAAAGCAATAGAAATTTATTTTTTTGTGTATACATTTTTTATTATTATTTTGTATTATGTATACATTTGTTTAAATCAATGTCAGTATTGGGGAGAATAGTGGGCTCCATGTCAATAGAAGAAGGTGTCTGATTCCTACTTGAGAGAAATATGTACAGTAGATCAGGGAAGTCTTTAATTTAGCTGTATAACTGATAAATTACTGCTACAACCCTAACAACCTTAGCTCACAATGGATATGGGTAGTGGCAGCATTAAAACAGACTGCCAACAGGGCTTTGTGCACAAATCCTAGAACTTCAACCAAAATTTGTAAAAAAAAATCAAATCCATGCCTCTTTAAGCAAGGTGATATTATGGAACATATAATGCACTGAATGCCATCCATCTGTCCAACATCTTATTTCCAACTCAAGGGTATTTATAAGATATTAGTCTATGACAACTTCTACTTTTCTGGGAAGGATTTCCACTACATTTTGGAACATTGCTGTTAGGATTTGCTTCCATTCAGCCACAAGAGCATAACTGAGGTTGGGCACTGATGGTGGAGATCAGGCCCGGCTCACAGACAGCATTCCAATTCATCCCACAGGTGTTTGCTTGGGTTGACGTCAGGGCTCTGTACAGAGAAATCAGGCTCTTGGACTCCCATGTATGCAAACCAATTATGTATGGACCTTCTCTTTGTGCACAGGAAGCTTCAAATTTCTGTGCACCCCTAAGCTCAGGGCCGGGCCAAGCCGGCCGGGTGCCCTAGGCAACCCGGTTAATAGATACCTGCCAAGCGCCCCCTTAATTGTTGCCCCCTGGTTAGGTGCCTCTTCTGCCTACCCTAGTTCCGGCCCTACCTAAGCTGGCCCCCTTATGCTATCTGTGTGTGCCCAGGGTCGGACTGGGGGGGGGTCAGGGCCCACCAGGGCTGCAACATAAGGACCCCTGCACCCCCCAAGGGCCCCCCTACCAAGTCACAGGCCTCCATCCCCAGCAAACCCACCTCTGCCCTCTCCCGCCCCCCTCGCAGCACGTACCTACTTTGCGCTCATTTGTAGGTGGGGCAAGTGGCAGAGTGGGCGGGGCAGCCAGAGCAGGCTGAGCAAGCTGGCAGAGGGGGAGGAGGTATTGTGTTGAAGGATGTAGTCAGCCATGATGGTTTTAGCTTATATAACTAATTCCAAAAAAACAAAATGGTAGCTGAAACTGAAAAAGGTATGTTTATTTCATTTTTCTTCAGCTCCAGAAGAGCATGAAAAAACCTTATCAAATTTTGACAGACCAGCTCCTGTAGCAACATTGTACTACATTCATAACGAGAAGTAATGGCAGCAGATGTGTGCGTGTAGGTGTATCTATATATATATATATATACTGACATTTACTGTAATTGGGGGAAAATAAGAGTTCTCCTTCTCACTTTGTTGTGTAGTAACCATTTTACTTTAAAGCCATAAAACGGAATTAATAGGTGAGAGCCTCAGCTAGAAAATTAGGTTGCCAATATTACGTAGCGAAATGAAATGGTCAGATACATCACATAAATTAAATCTTCTGTACAGACAACTCCCAGAGGTGCCAAACACACTCGCCCGAGACTTGACAAAGGGATAAACACATCTATAATAGCTACAGGGAAGGACAATGTGCACTGTTGTTAGATCATTTTAACAGGTATCTGTAATGTTGACATATAAATTGACAGGTATACAAGAAATACAAAATTGCATTTCTGCTCCCAGGAGACTGAGGGTCACTAAGAATAAAATTGCTTGTGTGGATTATATGAGTTATCTAAGCAAGTCATCTATATTTTGTGTAAAAACACTTCTAAAGGCCAAACTATGCTGGGAGACAAAGGTGAATATCTTTGAAACTGGAGAATGTACAATAAACGAGAAAAAAAACTATTGCTTGTGCCGTTGATGTGACACCTCATTTATTGGTGAAGGATGAGTATTACTGGTGTATGGGGAACTAGTTTATTACAAGGGGCTGGTTGAAAGGAATATTTGTTAACATTCCAGTGTCAAACTCTATGAGTAGAAGGAGATAATGCACAGGGATATTTGCTGTACAATATTAACTGGATATGAAATTAACATTTGTTATGAGAGATAAGTAAAATGATTAAGAACATTAACATTTTTAAGAATGACAGTTTTTCGTATCGAGCAAATCCTCTTCTGATAATGCTTTGGAACAAATGGTGCATAAGTCTGAAACAGGCAACTAGATGTCAGGCATTCATTACATGGTCTCGGATTTTAATTTCAATGACTTCCCCTAGGAGCTTTTTGCCATTCTAATGTCTATCAGAGGGAAAGAAAGACTCCACTCAGCTACCGATGCAATTGAACACTCACAGACAAATGGGGTAGTAGCAACCATAGGGAACTAGGGATACTCATTTCAATTGTTGCTTTTTTGTCTATCCTACCTGGTAAATCATCCATCAAGATTTATATTCAATATGTAGAGCATAAATTGAAACCCATGTGTTTTTTAAGCACCATAGTCTCCTCTCTAATACAAACTGTGCAGGCAGTCCCATTTATAGGTATTGGATGTGGCTTGTTGCAGCCCAAATAGATACTGAAAGTGAAGAGGTCCCCATTGACAGAACTTATACATTAGAAAAGTGTTCCAAAATTGTGGCCAGACCCACAAAAACATGTGAGGGTTCTTATACTAAACAGAACAAGCAAACTACAGAGACAAAGGGGTAATGTAATTAAAGTCACAAAGAGCAAAACAATTCGCACCAATAAAATCCACATCTCGCAATGTAATATTGTTCCTGTTATTGCATTGCGAATTTTAATTGCGCAACCTGAAGAAGTGCTTGAAGGTGTCGTAATCTTTTGGAGCAAACATAACAACTTTTTCAGTAAGAAGTTTTATTACATTTACTGCGCATTCACACAAACTATAAAATTCGCAAAATGTCTTCCACTGTCGGAAGTGGTGGCTAAACAGTTTCCGGGTTCGTAAAACTGTATTAAAGGGATACTGTCATGGGGAAAAAAAATTAATAGTGCTGCTCCAGCAGAATACTGCACTTAAATCCATTTCTCAAAAGAGCAAACAGATTTTTTTTATATTCAATTTTGAAATCTGACATGGGGCTAGACATTTTGTCAATTTCCCAGCTGCCCCTGGTCATGTGACTTGTGCCTGCACTTTAGGAGAGAAATGCTTTCTGTCAGGCTGCTGTTTTACCTTCTCAATGTAACTGAATGTGTCTCAGTGGGACATGGGTTTTTACTTTTGAGTGCTGTTCTTAGATCTACCAGGCAGCTGTTATCTTGTGTTAGGGAGCGGTTATCTGGTTACCTTCCCGTTGTTCTTTTGTTTGGCTGCTGTGGGGGAAAAGGGAAGAAAAAATTCACACTTGGTGAAATTCGGAAATTTCACTGCAAATCCATGGCTGCCAAATAAATTCGCTCCACTAATTTCTAGTACAATTAAGGTACGGTGATCATAATTACATATGGATCCATTTTCTGGAAACCCCCAGGTCCTGAGCATTCTGGATAACAGGTTCCATACCTGTACATTTAGTAGGAAGCCAGAGCAGCTCCCTGTACACAATGAAAGGCTCTATAAAACAAACTGTATGTCCTAGAAACCTTGTTTGCTCCTAATAAATGGCAAATATAGTTTAAAATATTTTACAGTCTGTTCATTGTTAGGGGAATACCACTTAATCCATCATGTATGTGCTTGTATTTTAGCAATAGGCTCTTTAAAAAAAAAGCTGAAATTTAACTGATATTTTCAAGAGTATGATTAATATCCATCTTAGCAGAGATCTCACTAATAATACAGATAAACTCAAATGTGAGGCCACAATTAGGATTATAAATACAGTGGCTTGTAATTGGCACTGCATACAGCAAATTAGTTGCTGGCACTTTTATTATTGTATTACTGAGATAGAATTTAATGACTGAAAGTAGGATGAAACTGTTCAATTTATCTTAGTCAAAAGTCACATAATAAGGTGTCCAACAAGAGTCTCAGAAGGGAGGATACGATATTTAGTATTTGACAAAGAGATGGAGCGTTGAGAGATGCAGGTTATAGAGTGTGGCAAATGCTAAAGCCCTATAGGTGAAACTACATTTGAATTACCTTGGAAGTATCAACATAGAGCTCACTTTTTTATTTTATTCTGAAATGCAACAATGCATTTAAAATTATATATTATAACCACGTTGTCCCACTCCCCAGCCCCTTTCTTACCTAAATAGTGGTGCATTGAAAGCTGTGAGGTGCAGTGCGAACAGGCCACGCGGAGGGCCTGGGGAAAAGGAACTGTTTCTGGGCCCCCTCTATAGATTTTTTCTGCAGGGCCCGATAAGCCCAAGTTGAACCACAACACAACAATAATAACAACCAACACCACAGGAATATTTGCCTTAAACTGGCCATAGGCACAAAGATTTGATCGTACGAATCTCCGTTTCGTAGGAGAGTCCCGACATTTTTTGTGAGATGATGATCGGTTGTTCAGTTGATCGGACAGGTTAGAAAATGTCTGACAACTACTGATTATATCTCTGTATTGCTGATCTGATGATATCAGTGGGAGACTGTCACCAGCTTTTGTCGGACATAACTTTTCTACGATTGCTGTCAGGTAGGGATGGGCGAATTTTTTCGCCTTGTTTTGCCGAAAAAATGATCCCCATCGACTTGTATGGCGGCGCGTGTCAAAACAATTTTGCCGCGCAACAAAAAAATGTTGACACCCCTAGACTTTAATGGGCGTCTGCGACATTTCGCCGGCGGCGAATTTTTGGCGAAGTGAAACGGGTCAAATTCACCCATCCCTACTGTCAGGGGCAGAACATCTTCTGATCTATTCTATTTTTACTTTATTTCATCTGAATGGTTAGTGACCTTGGTTAGTGGCCATGGTTAGTGGCACCGAATGAACATTCATCCAATATCAAGGTAAATCTACACGTCTATGGCCAGCTTAACTCACAAGAGTCAACGGGGCCCTTGGCATGCCAATCACTCTTGCTCAACTGTGCTCAGGTAGGCAAGCCAAAGCAGAGTAAGCCTCACTATGAACCCCTACCTTGAAGGACCATTGGCCAAAGAGGTTGAATTAAATTAATTTACATAGGGTAATACTTCCTGCTCTGGCCCCCCCGCCACCCAACAGCTATGACTAATCCAATGACTCACCAAATGAAAATTATCAGTGGTTTTAGAGGTTTTTAAAACCATGAATAAACTAATTTTCACAAATGTCAATTATTAATTAAAAGATTCGAACTAAAAAAAGCACTAAGGGGAAAAATTTGCAGAAAAGTCACTTTTTTGATTTGTTGCATGATAACTACAACTTTTTCATACTGTTGCACAAAAGCCAGCATCAAAAAAAGCAGAAAACCTCAAAACTATGATTCAAAGAAAGATCTTCCAGTTGTAAAAGAGACATCTGCCATTGACTTCTACATGATTTTGACAGGTTTAAGATGGAGTATTAATCACTCTTTTTTTCTGCAAATCTTTTCAGGTTTTTTCCACCCAACCAAAGTTGTGGTTTAGTTAATTAGCCCCTTAGTGTGAGAGGGAGGAGTCATCACCCTTAACTCGTAAGATACACTACCCCCTTCCAACCTATGACAATAAACCGTTTCTCTCCCTGCCTTACTAACCTTGTCAAGGTTCCCCTTAATACTTGGGATTTGGGCAGTTCTATTCCTACTGTCTTCCAAATTATTTTATTTTTTGCTTTTCAGAGCAAAGTTTTTTTTTTTATTAAGAATAGGATTTATAAAATGTTGGCTCACCTGACAAGGGCAGATTCTACTCCCCCAATTATCCCAGCAATTAGGAATGTTTCAGGGACAGTTATTGAGAACCCTAAGGTAGTGAGCGAGATTTTTGGGTTATTCTATGAACAATTATATCAGTCACGACTACATTATGACGACCGACAAATAGCAGCGTATTTGGAACGAGTCCCACTCCCTAGCTTAAAACCGGAACAAATTGATGGACTTGAGGCGGAAATTAGCTATTCAGTCTCTTTCTAGTGGTAAATCGCCAGGCACTGATGGACTCCCCATAGATATATATAAAAAGTATGCTGAAACTTTAGCTCCCCACTTGCTTTCCGTCTACACCTCTGCTTTGGCGAGGGGGGCACTCCCGTCCTCGATGCGTGAAGCAACTATTATTGTACTGCCTAAGCCGGGCAAGGACACGTTGGAGTGTGGGTCTTATCGGCCCATTTCACTATTGACTTGTGATGTGAAAATTCTTGCAAAGGTGTTGGCTAGACGGCTGCAACTAGTAATAGAATCTCTCATTGCACCTGACCAAACTGGTTTTATGCCCCATAAGAGCACTGCCATAAATCTTAGACGGCTGTATACCAACTTGACCATTGATCATGATAATAAGGGGGACAGGGCCTTGGCGATGCTGGACATTGCCAAGGCCTTTGACACAGTAGAATGGTCTTTTCTTTGGCAGGTGATGGGCAAGATGGGATTTGGCCCGAACTTCTTAGCCTTCACTCAGTTACTTTACTCCAACCCGGTAGCCTCCGTAGTGGTCAATGGTATAGCTTCGCCCGTTTTTACGCTTTCGCGAGGGACGAGACAGGGGTGCCCCCTATCCCCATTCTTATTTGCGATTGCTATTGAACCACTGGCAGCTATTATTAGAGCAGACCCTGACATAATTGGGTGGCACGTAGGAATGCTTCAGGAGAAAATTCAGCTATACGCTGATGACTCCTTAGTATACTTGTCAGATTGTACAACTTCGTTGGATAAACTGGTATCTACTCTTCAAGAATTTGGAGACCACTCCGGTTTGCAAGTGAATATGTCTAAATCGACCCTTTGCCTGATAGACGGTCAGGAGGTGGCCGCGGTCCCCAACCGACACTCACTGGAGATAGCCCCAGAGTTTAAATACTTGGGAATTAAAGTATCTAGGCAGATATCTGACTTCGGGTCTTTGAATGCACTTCCTCTGTTAGCCATGGTGGAGGCTAGGTTTAGGCAATGGTCCGGGCTGCCTCTTAGTCCACAGGGACGCATTAGTTTAATCAAAATGACAGTCCTCCCTAAAATTTTGTATGTACTCACGCAGGCACCGATAGTGCTCACCAAGGCCTTTTTTCGAAAACTGGACAAGCTGATGTGCCCTTTCATATGGGGATCTGGTAGGTCTCGGCTCAAACTTGACTCTCTTAAAAAGGCGACCGATAGTGGAGGAGCGGCTTTGCCGGACTTTGAGTTGTATTATTTAGCTGCCCAATTGGCCCATGTCAAACCTTGGGCTCATTTGGATGTGCAGTGCCCCTCCTCCCTATTGTTGTTGGCTGCCCACAATCTAGAGCATCCGATGCTACAAGTGCTTTTGAGACCCTCACTAGATAGGAGAAAATCCGTTTGTAGCCCCCTTATGCAGTTAGCCCGTAAAGTGTGGGAACGAGCACGAGCTGTCTGCACTCATCAATTAAAACATCCAGATACTCCTATTTGGCATAACCCTCATCTTCGGGAATTTGTATCGATACCGGTGGGGCGGGCATGGGAGAGGAAAGGCATACAGTTGTTGCACCATCTATTTCATAATAATGCTATTGTACCGTTTGAGCATCTCCAAAGGGACTTTGATATACCTGCTTCCCACTGGTTACACTATAGGCAGGTTCAGCATGCTTATTCTAAAGACCCGTTTAAAATTGGGAAACCCCCTTTTTGCAGGATACTGGAACTGCAAGATAACCAACATCTTATTTCCAATTTATATAAAGTTTTACAGTCTAGTAAATTTGATAAAACCAATGCTAGCTTATTCAGGGCTTGGCAACTAGACATCCCTTCACTTACTGATGAGGAATGGCTAGATGCCCTGGAGGCACCTGGATTTGTGTCCCCCAACGCTAACCACAAAATGATACAGAGGTATATTCTGCATAGAGCCTATTTCACCCCGGTGAGATTGCACAGAATGCACTCCCAGAACCCCCCCACCTGTACTAGATGTACCTCAGAGATGGGAACGCTCAAACATATGTTTTGGGACTGTAGGAAACTACAGAAGTACTGGGAGGAGGTGTTTGCTACGCTAACGAATGTACTGGGAACCCCTCTAGTCCCTTCCCTTGAACTAGCCATATTGGGTGCCTGTGACGACTCCCAATTCAATAGGGATCAGTTAGTTATTGTACGCCAGAGCCTATTCCATGCACGCAAATGCCTAACTCAACAGTGGAAGAGTGTTGCTCCCCCGACCCATCAGATGTGGATGGAACAAATGCTTAGCTTTATTAACTGTATGTCTTACCTATACACTAAACGGGGATCATCTAACAAATTTGACAAGGTTTGGGGATCGTGGCCGGCCTCTTAGGCACGGCGATTGGATTGCTCTATTGAGTAAACGATGTATGCTTGCATTTAGACAGCTTTGCTTACTGCATTCGGGACTCTTATCTATATATAGTGTTGTTGGCAGATTATCATATTGTTGTTTTCTAGACAATGTTGAATATTTGCACTTTCTCTGTTTTTTTTTTTTTTCTTTTGTTTTGTTTCTTTTCTTTCACTGTTTTCTTTTCTTTTGATTATCACATTGTATAACTTTATTTGACTGGTATGTGACTGTCATGTGTTATGTCATCTACTGCATTGTCCATTACGCCTTTTATGTTGCATTCTTCGCTACATGTCATGCCTATCATCTTTCAATAAAGGTTATGATGTTAAAAAAAGAATAGGAGTTATGGAAATGTCCTTGTTCTACTTAGTGATTAAAGTACCCCCTCTTGTAAAATATAAGGATATTATAAGTTACATAAAAACACAAAGCCAAAGGCCGACTGTTTTTATACAGGCTATGGAACAGAGTCGACTTCTAATATCCTCATATTTTGCAACAGGGGGTACTTTATTTATTATAATACACAAGTTTCAGTGAGTCAAGTGACAGAAATGACATCACTAAGCTCTGATTATAAATGATGACATCACTAAGCACCATTTATAAGGATATTATTTACAAGATATTCACGGATCTTGTGTATTATACAGCTATTAATAAGTGTCTTTTTCCTTAAGAATATTTGAAGGCATTTTTATAGACTGTCCTCCTCCCCCCATTCCATTTAATTTTAATTCCCATTCTGCATATGTTTTATCTGCCAGACATCGAGCCTTTAATTATAGCAGGGTAACGGAATAGCTGTCATTTGCTTACTGCGTTGTGTTCTGTGCAGGAAAGTTCAATAAAGAACAGCACTGATTCTTAACTTGTACACGGTCCTGTCATTCGGTGTAGGAAATGCCAAGATGGTAATTAACACCGAAAACATCAGTCTAGTAAAGTAGGTAGGATGCGATGAACACTCATTTGAGAGCCTTTTGCACTTGCCGTTGAATATCAAGTTTCTCAAGTGGCACAAATGAGGAAAATCTAAACGGAAGACAAAGCGGTTGAAGGACTTTAATTGCTTCAGGAGAAAACAAAATTGATCAAGAGAGACAAGGTGAACCTGTCCCTTGAAATATACGTTCATGTCCTTTACACAGTGTCAGTGTATAAGAAAAATAAACCACCCAGAACCACAGAGTATACAAACATACATTTTAGAGCTTTAATGTACAGTGCAGTGAATAAAATATAATGGATATCTATGTTCTGGGTCTGTGTTTATACATAGACTGTTCCTCCTATTGCTAAAACCTGTACAATAATTACTGTATAAAGGTATAGGATTGGATTTCCTGAAACCTGATACACAGAAAGTTTGAAATTACAAGAAGGCCATCTCCTACAGACTCCATTTTAATAAAATAGTTTTAAAAATATTATTTTTGCTCTGTAATAATACCTTGTACTGTACATCAACTACGATACAATTAATGCATATTAGATGCAAAGCAATCTTATTGTGTTTATTTAATGTTTCAATTATTTTTTTAGTGGACGAGATCCAAATTAACAAAAGTCCTCTTATTCAGAAAACCTCAGTTCCAGAACATTCTGGATAATAGGTCTCATACCTGTATTACATTAGCAATATATAATGTTCAATGGGGTGATATTGTAGTAGGCAGAAAGGGGGAGCAAATATTTTGCCTTTTTTCCAGCTGCAGGCTAGTAGATCCCTGTGACATTGTGACTCACTTCCTTAGCTTGCACAGGTTTTGTACGTTGAACTACCACACTCAACACTGGTTTCTTTGTAATGGGACACTTAGGTACCAGTGGATCTTAACCATGTTGGTATGTTATAAATCAATGAGAAACTATATATATATATATATATATATATATATATATATATATATATATATATATATATATATATATATATATATATATATAGTCCAAATAGTTCAGCACTCCACTACTCCACGCGAGTGACCCAGGTGCTACCGTCCAATGCTGCATCCAAAAATCCAAAAAAAAAATGAGGTGCACACTGGGAACTTTTGTTTAGTTTATAAGTTCATTTTATTAAATATAAGTTAAAAAATGTATAGGTCCTATACGACCTATACATTTTTTAACTTATATTTAATAAAATGAAATTTTAAACTAAACAAAAGTTCCCAGTGTGCACCTCATTTTTTTTTTGGATTTTTATATATATATATAGATATATATAGATATATATATATATATCTCTATATATATATATATATATATATATATATATATATATATATATATATATATATATATATATACATCATGACCCTGATGAAGTGCCGGGAGAGTTAAGGCATGAAACATGTAGGTTTCCTCACCAACACACTGCCAAATGTTCACTAGATGTGCACAATAAAGCCGCATTACTATTGAGCAGCAAGGTGCGTCTCCTGTGAATCCTTCGGTCAGCACCGTACATCGGGTTAATCTTTGTGTAATTGTTAACTCCGGAATGAAGTGATCAGGATCCCGCGAGAGCTGCTACTGGAAGGGGAGATGCTGCGCTGCTGCACGGATGAGCTCCACTACATTTCTAAACCTTTTCTGTGACATCATGGTAATTAGTTCAGTCCTTTTTTGTGGGATTGTATCTATAAGAAAGGAGGCCAACATTGTTATCAGAAAAATATAGGTCTTGATCTATTTTGTCTTTGTACTGAAGGGTATATAAATGTAAGAGTCCATAGGGTTAAGTTCCTCTATGGTCTTAAAATCCCCACATGGTTGAAAATCCCCTGCTATGACCAGCTGAGCTTTTCCCACAAAGCAAATTTTTGGGAAAATGTAATAATGTAGAAATAATGTCTCCGCTCATGATGCCTTATGGGAGAATCAAAACACAGCAGTGCTGTGTGTATAGAATGAGACAAGTAAATACCTTCTGATTTCAGAAAGCTTCATTTTGCATGTTAATTGATAGTGAAGGGCTTTTTGACTCCTTTTAGCCCTTCTCACCCTAACCTGGTTCGGTTTCCCACGTTGATTGTTGGTGGCATTAATAAAAGGGGTACAATCCCCAACTGCAACATTGGTGTGTGCGGACCGTTTTTTGAAATTGCACAGCTTTTATATATAGAGCATTCAGTTTGCTGTTACAATAAAACCCAATATTTTATTCTAAATATTTTTAATAACAGATACTGTATTTATATGTTGTATTTTTTAATATTCTTTATGTACATTATACAGGTTTATTCAGAACTGTGTTCTGTTCTATATATAATCGCAGCACATCCTTAAAAAGATGAGCCAAAGCCTAAGGGCAGTGGCTGCTGAAACATCTTGTGCATTATTATACAGTACTGCACTTAGAATTGCTTTTAAAATACACTGATAAAGCATGCTGAGTTTGAAAGATACTAAAGCTGTTATGCTGCTATAAAGAGGCAATGTTCTGCTATATGAACAGAGACACTTTGCTGTTCTACAAGTATCTAAAGTGATTTATACAGGAGAAAGCCAGTAGGATCATCATTAGAATGCCCAAAGTGATATTTTGCACATAGAATGATGTACCCCCCATTGTATACTAAAAGGAACCCCTTTTATATGCTAGAAAGATATTAGAAATCCCCAAAGAATTCCACGGCCAATTAACCTGATTGCATCTTTTTGGTAGGAGGGAGGTAACCTGAGTACCTGGAGGAAACCCATTAAGTATTTATGCATTCATTTGTTGGCCAGCCTATTGGGGTCGTTTACAAGTACCAAAGTGATATTTTATACAGAGAACAATGAACCCCCTATTGTATACTTTAAGGAACCCCATACTGTATACTATAAGGATATTAGAAGTCACCAAGGAGTTCCAAGTTCTAAGGAGGAGGCCCATTTACCTGCCTGTATTTTTTTGGCTTTAGAAGCGGTAACCAGAGGAAACCAATGCAGATGATATGGTGCGTTCATTTGTTGGCCAGCCTATAGGGGTCGTTTACAACTGCCTCTTCTGCAAGTGTAGGACTGTTAAGGGCACAAAAGCACACCATTAGTGTTGGACTTGCTGCAGAGGCAATGTTCCATTCTATACCTCTCCAAATTCAGCCAGAGGTGCAGAGTGCAGCGGCTGTGGGAGCAGGGCAGCCAGGTCCTTATAGCCTGCCATAGAGTACAGGGCCTACTTGCAGACTGCACCCATAGATGCTACATTACTTGCATGGCAAAACAATGGCGATACCTACATGCCAAACCACCCCGTCCATGGTTGCCCCTCATGAATAAATCAGTGCCAAACACGGGGAGCATTATATTCATGAGGCAACAACAGGTATCTATTCTCCTCAAAAACATGTATTCCTGTATTTTTGCACCCTGCCTTGCATATAATTAGCGATCCATAATATCTCCTGGTAAGTCTGTAATGCGCCTACATACTAAGAACAAACTGGTCTGTCATAGGGAACTTGTACAAGCCCACAGGCACAGCAACCCCATAGTATAAAAATATCTCACCAAAGATCAGCATCTTCTGGCTTATGAAACTCTAAAACTGAAATAACAAGTGCAAAACTCAAATCCTGCAGTGGCTGTGACAAATCTATCCCTGCACAGGATTCCAATAAGTTTTGCTGAAGTGACAGCCAGTTTTGTGATCTGTCATGTAATATATGCTTTTTGTGGGTTTATTATAACAGTTGATGAATGATAACGGAGCAAACCAAAGGCTTTCTATTTCTGCAGAAAATATGCTCTCCCACTCCTTTCAAGTTTAGATTAATATCACCGAATGTTAGGAAAATGTGTTTTAATTCACTTGTCAATCAGTCAGGCTTTATCTATGACATCACTTCTGATGACATCAGAAGCAATCAGACAGAAGGGCAAAGAAAACTTGTCTTTAAGAATGAGACAGCTTTTCGTATAAAGGATGTTATATATGTGTGCGTGCCACTCTTTCCTAACTAGCTCATTATATCTTTTATTTCTGACTGGCATTTATGCTGACAGCTTGTACAAATATTGTATCCAAGTCTTAGGAAGTAGCAGCTGTCAGATTTAGTAGCACATATTCACGTCTGAATTCATCCAGCTTTATGACATCATTTCAAATTATTAGATTCCCATTATTAGATCTATAATCGGTGGCAGGTTCTTATACTCTAATGAGGCACCAAAGGCAACAATATTTTATTTTATTTGAAGTTTTAGCCAAAATAGAAAATGTTTTTGAATCCATTATAATTTGTTTTAGTTTTTCTGCTATGGTAATTCAGTGTGTATTATACTTCTACCTTCTCACTTTAATCACTGCCTAGTCATGATTAGGTATGCATACACGCTAGCCAATCAAAATCCTGTCTGCATAACTGTAGCCCTGCTATGAAGCTATACTGCCTTGTGTAGGACCACAAGCAAACTGACTGATGTTCTTCTGTAATGATCAAACATTGCTTTTTCCTCCCCTCGTGCTATCCTGAATGCAGTTCCAGACTGTGACTGCTGTACTATGGAATTCTATTAAACCCTTCATTACAGAGACAGAAAGAGCAAAATTCAAAGGAAGAAAGTCTTAATTTATTTCCATAATGGAGAACTCTGTTTAGTAAAATAAAACTGCAAATTAAGTAAATTTCATATACAGGTATGGGATCTGTAATCCGGAAACGAGTTATCAAGAAAGCTCCAAATTACAGAAATGCTGTCTACCATGGACTCTGATTTAATCTAATTATTAACATTTTTATAAATAATTAAATTTTTCTCTGTAAGGATAAAACAGTATCTTGTACTTGATCCAAACTAAGATATAATTCCTCCTTATTGGAAGCAAACTCAGCCTATTGGGTTTATTTAATATTTAAATGCTTTTCTCATAGACTTATGGTATAAAGATCCAATTTACGGAAAGATTCTTTATCTGAAAACCCCCAAAACAATTCTATTGGCTTTATTTAATATTTACATGATTTTTAGCAGGGTTACGGTCTGGTGTTCTAAAAAAAAAAAAAAAGACCCAGGTCCCATACCTTAACTTTCACTAAATCAAGGCATCTGATAAAGACACTGTTGTGAAAGGATGTGGCATGTGTGGTAGTGATGTGCGGGCCGGCCCAATACCCGTGGGACCCGCGGGTCGGACGGGTTTGCGCCAACCTCACACTCTTCTTCACGGTTGGCAGACAGGTGCGGGTTGAGCTCTTCTCCTGCTCTCCCCATCCGCCCAACCTTCAAATGCCGGCTTCCGACTTCCAGGTTCTTCTTTTATAGACGCTGCTCGCCCCGCCCCTTTTGTGACATTATAGGCGGGTCGGCACGGGTCTATAAAAGGAACCCGGAAGTCAGGTGGGGGAAATCCAGACCCGTACATCTCTAATGTGTGGGCCCTGGACAATGAAAAGGGCCTTGAGTACTCTGAGTGACTTTAAATCTTTTCATTTTCATGTTACTCATTAAATTAGGGTTTGTTTGATTTTCAATCAAATCTGGGGAGGATCTATCAGATCCTTACCCACATTGGTTTCGTTTTTTTTGGACATGTTCATTTATGCTTCCAAAGTATTATCTTACTGGGAATTCCAAGAAATATAATATTGAAGCATAATGTCATTTGTTTTCTCAATAATTACATACAAATGTAAACGGTAGAAACTTAACCGGCTTGGGCTCTCACCATAAATGTTCTGTTGTAGGAAACCCACCCTTAGCTGCACATGCACTGACCTGAAACTCTGCAGTACACTGTTAATCTTTCCTGTACGCTCTAAAATCATGCCAGGTAAACAGCTTGGCCTGCTGAGAAACAACATGCCAGGGAGCTCTAGTGTTATTTTTGGGACTGAATGATGAACAATGTGGGGGGGAGCTCTCATAAATTTCATATGTACATATTAGGGGGGGAAATCATTCCATGCTCACAACACAGCGAACTTGCTGGTGATACATTCATATATTATATATAGCTTTATAGTGAATATTTCTCATCATGGTACATGAAATGCATAATAATAACTGGGATAGCAAATTGGAAATTGTCAGTAGTGAGGAGCACCAGAGATTTATTCACAGTGGAATTCTGCCATCTGTGAGTATTTTCGCACAACAAAAATTGGTGCCACAAAATCATGGCAACAAATCACTCATTGAGCCCAATGTAGTTTGAGTGGAAAAAAATTTGAGCGAAAAAAACAACCATTGACTTTAAAGCACTTTGAACATTTTCACAAATTTCCTTTCAGTTTTGTGGAATTCCATCACTAGGGGGGCAGTTTATTAAAGAAGGAAAGTCGTTTAGCACTTGGGGTTGCCAAATGTTAGGCACCCCCAAGTGAATGTATTTACTTACCTGAAACCCCGGGCCGGTGCTCCTATCAGCAGAAAACTGCACCGGCCCGGGATTATTCCAACCAGCACAACGGAGCGAACCTTTTCTGTCTTCTTCTTTCTTTAAATTTCTTCTTTCTTTAAATTTAAAGTTCAACTTTTCACTCTAATGCGCATGCGCAACCGCGAAAAGAAAGAAAAAGATGGAAGAGGAGCGCTCCGTGGTGCTCACTGGAATAACCCCGGGCCCGGTGCAGTTTTCTGCTGATAGGAGCACCGGCCCGGGGTTTCAGGTAAGTAAATACATTCACTTGGGGTGCCTAACTTTCGACACCCCCATGTGTTAAACGACTTTCCTTCTCCTTTAAACTGTGATTGAAAAAAAAAGGTTTTTATAAAATTAAAACTGTGCCACTTCCCAAAGTAGAAGTCAATGGCTGATGTCTCTTTTATAAGTGGAAGATCTTTCCTTGCTTTGTAGGTTAAAGGTTTTAGGGTGTTTTGACGGCGGCTTTTGTGTGACAATATGAAAAATGTTGTAGTTTTTGTGCAACAAGTCTAAAAAGTTGGGGTTTCCTGGGCTTTTCTATTATTTTTCCCATGCGTGCTTTTTCAGTTCGAATCTTTTGATACATTTTATGATATTCGTGGTCGTAGAGAAAGTGAGTTTAGTCGTGGTTTCAAAAACATCCAAAACCACTAAAATGAGACTGTTGATTAACAGGCCTCAGCATGTCAGAGATCAATCCCTTTAAAGATAAGGTCGCCAACAATGGTATCCAAATGATTGTTTTTAGGTATGGAGATGCCAATATAACAAGTGAGTTTTAGCACAAACATACTGCTGTAGATGACAGACAGAGTAAGTTTGAATTTTTTCTCTGAGAAAGAGTCATGCACTGACCCAACAGCATGCAAATCCAGGAGTAAACAGAGAACCAAGGGATTTGCTTGGATTTTATGTATGACATACATAATTATTCTGATAATGTATAACATATATCAGAATAATTCACTGAATGTATTCGTTGGAGATCAAAGTAATTTATGTTGGATTTTTTCTGTTAAATCTGTGATAGTGACAAGTGAAAGCACCCCATTTCGCTTTTCCCAAAAAATGTGCACACACTAATGTCAGGCAACATACTGTATATCAGCATATTTCACTGAATGCATTCATTAGGTAGTAAAGTATTTCTACTCTATGCATACATCGGAATGAACCAGCAATTTAGTTAACAAACATAAAAAACAGCCTACTATAGAACATAGAACCCACTAACACCGCCTAATGGTATTTTTATTGTTACATGGTCCTGCTTACTAGTCTATATTACAATTCCCTTCGTTCCCACTCTTTCCAAAAATAGCAAGTTGTCTACTGATGTTGTAGCATAGGATAGTTGGGACCAATATATGGATATGCATATCCTTGTCTTTCTGTAGTTATACATTACATTGTAGCTCATTGTAATAAGAATTCCACATGAACCAATCTCCCTCTAATGCTAATGAAGTTCCATGAGATAAAGGAGTTAAATATTCCATGCGCTTCACTTGGTGTATTCTATTTATTAGGCCCCAAAAGAAAGGAGGAATGGGGCTCTTCCATCATGCAGCTATTAAGCACCTTGCTACTGTAAATATGCAATTGAATACTTTTTGTGCTCTCTTCCCATCTCCTAGGATTGGGTGCCCCAGCAAGTGGAGATTTATCCCTAATTCTAAACAATATAAAATTAAAGTATGTATAGGCAACTGGCCTGCCTACTAGTAACTTACTCATTCAAGATTGATAAAAATATGAAATTAAGAGATTCATACACCATTCAAGGTCATCAGCTAGAGATAAAACAGTATCCATTCTTCCAATAAATAACATTTGTTGTCACTAAAAAGTAGGGATGCACTATTTTGGATCCCTGAATGCTTCGTGAAATATTTTGGCCGAATATTGAACCGAATCTGAATCTTAATTTGCATATGCAAAATACTGACAGGAAAGGAAAAAGCATATGCAAATTAGGATTTGGATTCAGTTCAGACAGGCACAAGGATTAAGCAGTATCCAAATCCTGCTAAAAATGATGAATCCTGAACCGAATCCTGGATTAGGTGCATTCCTTCTGGGGTATTCTGTCCAAATATCAGCTCAGTTAAAAATCCTACATGAAATGACAAGTGAATAGATTAAAATAATGGCTCTAGGGAAAATAGATTGGAAAGAAATCATCAGAATGGTTTGGGGGTATCTTAGAGATAAAAATCTGAATTTTATAGCACAGGCAGATACTTCTCTAGCTTCTGCTCTCTTAACATAATCCCATTTTACTTGTTTAATCTTTTTCTAACTGCTGTTTCTACACAGTCTGAAAGGAATGTTTCTATTATCTTTAGTTAAGATGACAATTAAGCAAATTAATTAAGCAAAGACCATTTCGATAGATTAAAACATAAATAATTGTGGCATTAACATGGTGATTATTGCAAGTTTCTTGATCCCTAATTATATTTCTTTTTCAGCTCATGATAGCCTTTAGACCATCATGTTTTGCTTTAGATTCTTACCTCTGCAACTCTGCCACCCAATAAAAAAAGTCCCAATGTCCTATAAGTCTAATTTATTTCTTTATGACTTCTTTATTATTTCTTTCATTTTTATTCTGGCTACCTTCTGGGTTGGCCTTCAAAATATTGTTTGAACTTTATATTTTTATAATGTTGTAAATCATAGATTCTTTTTTAAGTTTAACAACTCTGAATACAAGAGAAATAGAAATCAACACACTATAAGGGGCCAATTCATTAACTTCGAGTGAAGGATTCAATGTAAAAAAACCTTAGAATTTCGAAGTGTTTTTTGGGCTACTTCGACCATCGAATGGGCTACTTCGACCTTCGACTACGACTTCGAATCGAACGGATTCGAACTAAAAATCGTTCGACTATTCGACCATTCGATAGTCGAAGTACTGTCTCTTTAAGAAAAAACTTCGACCCCCTAGTTCGCCATCTAAAACCAACCGAACCCAATGTTAGCCTATGGGGAAGGTCCCCATAGGCGTGGCTAAATTTTTTTGGTCGAAGGATAATCCTTCGAATCGTTCGATTCGAAGGATTTAATCGTTCGAAGTCGAAGGATTTTAATTCCCAGTCGAATATCGAGGGTTAATTAACCCTCGATATTCGACCCTTGGTGAATTTGCCCCTTAATGTTCATTAAAACATATAATTTATGTATGTATGTATATTTTTATTTGTAAAGCGCTCCTTGAGGGCAAAGCACTATACAGCAAAACAATAAATTAGTAGTATCAAACAAGGGGTCTTAACAGAACATGAAAATACACTTCCAGGATTAATAGGAGGCACTACAAAAAGATGTTGAAAAATTTGAAACAGGACTATATTATAAAATGTTTTTTAATTCTCTAAGGATAAGGTCGATTTTGAATCCCATCAGGTAAACAAGTACAGATGTACTGTATATACAGGCATACATGAAACACCATTTACTAGAATGATAAAGGTTGTGTTGATTAATGCTCAATTAAAGCAGACTTCTTCTCTATAAATCAAACAGAACTCAAACTAGCTCCTGTGATATTTACCACTCTGACCCAGATCAATCTGACCTTGATATTGATAATGAGGATTCTACAGCTAGTCAACATAATTAGAGCAACTCAGAAATGCAGAAATGCAGAAATGAAAGCAAATGTATCACTTACTTAAAGATGGGAATTGCAAGCATTAACAAAAGAAAATGAGAAGACTGAAACCAGAACAAAAGACCTAAGGATTTGTGCTCAGACTTTGTACTGTGTATAAATTCAGATCATCAATTGGAGCAAAGGGGCTCTATATATATATATATATATATATATATATATATATATATATATATATATATATATATATATATATATATATATATATGTATATATATATATAGATATATATAGATATATTTATATATATATATATATATATATACCCGTATATACTCGAGTATAAGCCGTCCCGAGTATAAGCCGAGGTACCTAATTTTTTCCTCCAAAAAGTGGGAAAGTTTATTGACTCGAGTATAAGCCTAGGGTGAGAAATGCAGCAGCTTCTGGTAAGTTTCAATCAAAAAATTGAGAGTTTCTGCTCCCATTGGAGGTGCCGGCATCTTGTTTTTGGATGCCGGTGAATATTCTTGGAGACTATTCTTGGACGCGGGCGACTAATCTTGGACGCCGGCGACTATTCCTAGACGCCGGCGACCGTTTTTGCGCTTGACTCGAGTATAAGCCGAGGTAGAGTTTTTCAGCATATTTTGGGGGGCTGAAAAACTCGGCTTATACTCGAGTATATACGGTATATATATATTGAATTACAAAGAAAAACAATACAACAAAAAGAAAAACAATACAACATAATGGTACATTGACCTTCCTCTCTGAAAAAGATTACTATCTGTGATGAAAACCTTGGGTTGTTGTCCTTTATAATAAATTAACTTTTTGCATGACCTGAAGAGTGTGGTACTATATACTTTTATGCTTGATACTTAACCTACACCCATACAAGTTGTTTTTTGAATTAAGGGCCTTCCTTTTTTTCCCAATTACAGACAATAAAAACGAGTAACACAACTAATTCTTGAATCTTGGAGAAAAACCTGCCCCAATGTTAATCTAGGCCCCCTGTGTAATAAGCTTAAAACATTGATATAGGCTAATATTACTGTAATACTTAGGGGGCAGATTTATCAAGGGTCAAATTTCAAAGTAAAAAGTACTTCGAAATTCGACCATCTAATTAAAATACTTCGACTTCGAATATCGAAGGATTTTTCACCGAATTTGGGCATCGAACGATTGAAGTAAAATCATTCAATCGAACGATTAAATCTTTCGAATCGAACAATTCGAACTATTTTAGCGTACGATCGAACGATTTTACTTCGATGTGTAAAGACTAAGAAAAATGGTCTAGAAGGTCCCCATAGGCTAACATAACACTTCGGCAAGTTTAACACTTCGAAGTTTTTTTAAATAGACAGTACTTCGATTATCGAATGGTCGCATATTTAAACTATTTTTACTTCAAATCGATTTCAAAGTAAATTCGAAGTTGTACTATCCTATTCGATGGTCGAAGTACCCAAAAAAATTACTTTGAATTTCAAATTTTTTTACTTCGAAAATTCCCTCGAATTCACTTCGACCCTTGATAAATCTGCCCCTTAATGATAAATGGCACCCCTGCAGAGAAAGAACTGTCCCCATGGCTGTTTTAGCCTTGAGACATATAAACTGTTCTAGTCATTTTAGAGTTTCATCAAGCAAAGGAAGGATGATTTTGGATGTTTTTTGGGGCTAATAATTGCAAAACGTTGGGAATTGCCTGATACGTCAATGCCATTGTAATTTTTTTTTTTATATTAAATCATGGTGGATAAAACCTTAGGTAATTTAGTATCCCTTTAATAACAACAATGTTATTTATGAAATCGAATCATTAAAGAAATGACAATATAAAGTACGGTTGCCCTGCACTGGAAAAACTGACATATTTTCTTCAGAAAAACAACTCTAGTTTATATAAACAAGCTGCTGTGTAGCCATGGGGGCAGCCATTCAAGCACAGGATACACAGTAGATAACAGATAAGTTCTGAGGATTCCGATTTCATACGAAAGACTTATCTATTGTGTATCCTGTGCCTTTTCTTCTTTTTCAGCTTTAAATGGCTGCCCCCATGGCTACACAGCAGCTTGTTTATATAAACTAAAGTAGTACTTATCTGTTATCTACTGTGTATCCTGTGCTTGAATGGCTGCCCCATAGCTACACTGCAGCTTATTTATATAAACTATAGTAGTACTTATCTGTTATCTACTGTGTATCCTGTGCTTGAATGGCTTCCCCCATGGCTACACAGCAGCTTGTTTATATAAACTATAGTAGTACTTATCTGTTATCTACTGTGTATCCTGTGCTTGAATGGCTGCCCCCATGGCTACACAGCAGCTTGTTTATATAAACTATAGTAGTACTTATCTGTTATCTACTGTGTATCCTGTGCTTGAATGGCTGCCCCCATGGCTACACAGCAGCTTGTTTATATAAACTATAGTAGTACTTATCTGTTATCTACTGTGTATCCTGTGCTTGAATGGCTGTCCCATAGCTACACTACAGCTTATTTATATAAGCTATCAGAGTTTCTGAAGCAAACACACCAGTTGTGCCAGTGCAGCACAACATTATGTTACATTTTCATAACTTTAAAACACTTTCATTCTTTATCCTTAAGGGATTATTATTATTATTATTATTATTAATAATAATAATAATAAAATTCCACTAATTCTCACACTTTTCTAAAAGAGAGTTTTGAAAAATAGATGATAACCTTGAAAGAATGTTGGTGTCTTTTAACTGTCCAACCACTACACCACAGAGCTCCAGGGTTACCGCTGTTCATCTTTGTGCACATACTGGGCTGATTTATTTTCAGACCACATTTTCCTTGATGTCATTAGAAGAAATTTATAGATCCTTGAGCAGATTGGGGGGCCTACAAGTCATTTCGAGTGTCACATCTGCCTCATAGTTGTGGAAGAATAGCACTCTTATACAAGAAACAATATCCATGCCCATGAAGAAAAAAGAACATTTTAGCTTCGAATAACACAGGGCTGGTCTGCCTGAGTGTATAGATATTATACTCATCTAACCAACATGAACTTGTATGGATACACAACCTGACAACCTGACAATGTTTTCTGTTTTTCCAACGCAGGTTTTTCAGTCTATACCACTGGTTTTAAGCTGCCAATTTCACTATTCACATCTCTATGTTTAGTAACCCCTAAATATTCCTACACATGGCAGAGAAAACTCATTAGATAGTGCTAAGCCCTGGAACAAACATTTCTTGCAGTAGTGTGAATTTATTAACCCCATGGGCAATTCTTGTAGTAAAAACCCAACAATGCAGAAACATTTACTTTTTATTTTGTGTTTGACTTGTATTTTGTCTTTGCATATTCCCCTGCGCCTGTAATGCTACATCCCATCAACTACACCAAGTGCCATGTTTGATTTATCTCCGTCAAAATCACATCACACAGCCTCGCCAAATGACTAACTGATCTTCTGTGTCCTCTAAGCACATAAAGCAAAATCATAAAATAATTACTGTAAAGAAGAGAAAAGGAAAAAGTAACAAGTTCAAAATATGTCAATACAGCAACATCATGTATCTGCACTCTCAGGAGGATGCACGCATAAACTATATATGATATATAAATATAACAAGCTTGAATAACATACTGTAGGGACCCTATTTATTCTTTATAGACTGTTAGTTAAATGGTAGATTCCAAAATCTTTATTTGCAAATTTAACATTTAATATTTTATTGTATTTTTTTATTAAATAAATGAATTATATTATTAAAATTAAATACATGAAAATCATATTAAATTAATATTAAATATTTATTATTATATTATTATTTTATAATGTATATATTTCTAGTAAATGTTAGTCTTACCCATAAATGTATCTTGTACCGAGAATTCCTTTCTGTTCCATGTGTCTTTCTCCATTTATCATGGTTACTCTGTTCTTATCTCCTGCCTGCCTTGTAATACTGCTACTTTTTTTGCCTCACTCTTCTCCCATGCCTGCACTTGGAGACAACAAATACTGCTTAGCTACTGCTTAGCTACTAGTAAAGTAATATTAAGAGCAAGCTCACTTGGCTCTGGGCATGATTTATTCTCTGTACCTACTCTTTTCTATATCCATGCTCCAAACCTGTTATTCCATCTTACTGACGGTATTTAAAGTAAAAAAAAAAGTGCTTGGCGAAATAAAGTCTTGAACTTCATAAACTGGCGTAGCACCTGCTACTTGGGAGCAACTACCTGGGGTAAAAAGCTCTTGGAACTGTGACTGTGTGTCACCAGGCAGGGACAGACTGGGCCGGTGGGACAAAACCTGGTGGGCCCCTGTCTCTAGTTGGCCCCACCAGCCCAGATCCACACCCTGTGCCTATTCTCCTCTTCCTTCACACAGAACACAGTGCTCATCCGAGCGGTGGGGGGGGCCTTGAGGAAACTGCCCAGGTGGGCCCCGGGCCCCCCAATCTGACCCTGCCACCAAGAATGGAGTGTGGGACTTTGCCTTGAGAAACACTGTGCCAGAGTTGGGCTTAGCACACAGGTACCCCAGGGCAGAATTTATTTGGTTTATATGAATATAATTGTATATTTGCCTGTTTTCCTTTCAGTTATATAAAGTTTTATTTGTTACTGCATGTGTGGGTGATTATTGTTTCCTAGTGGGGCCACCAGTTGGTGTATTCCTGATCCCACTAGGTCAGTGATCCCCAACCAGTAGCTCGTGAGCAACATGTTGCTCTCCAACCCCTCGGATGTTGCTCCCAGTGGCCTCAAAGCAGCTGCTTATTTTTGAATTCCAGGCTTGGAGACAAGTTTTGGTTTCATAAAAACCAGGTGCACTGCCAAACAGAGCCTCAATTTAGGTTGACAATCCAAATAGGGGCTACCAAATGGCCAATCATAGCACTTATTTGGCACCCAAGAACATTTTTCATGCTAGCGTTGCTCCCCAACTACTTTTACTTCTGAATGTTGCTCACGGGTTCAAAAGGTTGGGGATCCCTGCACTAGGTGGAGGCACTGTGTCAGAGAAATTTCCAGTACTCTTTCATAAAGCAAAGGGGATTCAGGCCCTGTGTATGGTAAGATATTGATGATGTACATCCTATAATACATGAAGGGGTTAAAATGGATTTACACTATCATTAGCCATAAATATAAATGTGACCTTTAATGTAAAAATTAACACATAAGAATATAAGTTACAAGCAAGAATTAGTATCACAACTAAAAACTGCCATCATACTATAGTAAGTTATGCAAACAAGGAAGCAAAAGGGAGTTTTTGTCAATCTTTTATACCCATTTTTTGTCCTGTATGCATAGGTGGTCAGAACAGGTCAGGATTCAAATGAATAATGCAGTATCCGTTTTAAAAATCTAGAATTTTTTTTAAAGATTTTGTTCTACCCTGCCCCCTCTTATTGGGTATTATTTGTTCCAATATCACTTTTTACAATAGTTCACAACTCTTAAAGAACCTTAGATCCGACCTTTTGGAACACTGATCCCTTATGGTACCTGATCCCTGCTAGGAATAGATAGCTAGATAGTGGAATGTTAGCAGCGTGCTATAGGATCAAGAATTCGATTCAAGATCAGATTAGATTAGAGGATTAGCAAACAAAGACAGCCTTTGTCCCAACTAGTGATGGGCGAATAAATTCGCCTGGCACACATACACTGTGAATTTCCGCGTTTTGCCGCAGGCAAATAAATTTGTGAATCTCCCTCGAAAATTCGCTGGCAAGTCAATTTCCGATCTTCATGATTTTACATGAAAATGTCTGATTTTCATGATTTTTCAGTGAAAATATCTGAATTTCATGATTTTTTTGTGAAAATGTCCTACTTCCACGATTTTTTCGTGAAAGTTTCCGATTTCACGATTTTTCTGATGTTTTGAAAATTTTGCCGGAAATTCGCAAATTTTTCAGTGAATTGAAACAGGACAAATTCGCCCATCACTAGTCCCAACAAGTAGCTTAGATTTGGGGTACTGCCCTGGAAGGGAAGAGAGCATGTAGGGACTAGGTTCGTGGCAGCCTAGTGGGACAATTGTGAATGGCAGTCTGGAGGAAGCTTGGGCATTGTATTTAGACACCACCGAGAGGAAGGGGGAGAAACTTTGAAAGAGGAGGTCCCCTTTAACGGCTAATGCTACTCTGCCTGTGCACTTCTACATGATAGGGTCGTGGAGGCTTCAGGGAGACACCTGGTATGAGTGTGTGAGGGATCGTGAGAGGATCTCCTTGGAAGTGTATTTGAGTAACATTAACTTATACGTAAATTCCTGGTCAGCTGTGACTCTGGTCTGTCAACCTGTGAGAAGCTGCTAATAAACGTTGGCCTTGGTTCAGTCACTAGAAGTGTGCCAGTCCTGGGTGATCCCATTACAAGCTTATACTGTCGGTAGTTGGATGAGGATAAATAGACAGTTACAGCACAGATGAGTAGTGCTGAGGGAATCATCCAGCCCACTGGGGATTGTCTGGTTATTCTGATCTTATCATTTTCTCAGATAAAGCTGAGACCAGTGTTTCTGTTGTAAATGTGCTGGTGATATTGAGTGTCGTTTCTAGAGGGGAAGAAACCATAAGAGCCTCATATTATGAATTGTTGTGCTTTATAATAATATAGTTGTATTTGTATGCTTGTTATATCCCCCATTGCCTTTCTAGCAGATAACTTAAAAATATGTAAGTGAATAAAGCTGCAACAGAATGTAATTCATTGATTATTGATGCTGCAAGAGAGTTTAAAAAAAAAATCCTCCATCCCCGAGTGTTGTAAGATACAATAATCAGGCAATACAGCTGTTCAGCTACAGTTTGCTTTACATTGGTGCCTCTGGCAATTTTCTTTCAAGATCTGCAGTTAAACTGATTTATCCATCAGTACACAGCACAATCGTATAGGGCAATGTCTGTGCAAGTATCAGGTCAGTTCTCTACAGCTTCTATAGAGCAAGACTGTGCCGACTTCTTCTCTGCCTCACACTAACTAATGGCCTAGGGACTAATCATTTCCTACAAGCACATTTAATTTATTATATATCATACAAGGGAGTCTTTTGCATAATATGGCTGCATTATCAAGGAGAAAGGGCTTTCCGCCGTTCCCCAGTGCTGTCAGTGATGTCAGTTTCACAGTTTTTCGGTTGCAAACAATTAAATGTTGAAGCTCTAGATGGCATTGCTGAGGGTGACTTTGTGATGTTTTTTCTGCATGAGTAAGATTTAAAGATTCACCCATCAAAGTCAAAAGGATCTATTCAGATTTATTTTAAAACCTGGTACAATTACAGTTTAGTTTTGCAGGTTAAAAGGTGTCTCTGAGCTTGAATTAAGAGGCAGCAGCTATAGCCTGGGGGGCTGAGAAGATCAAAATCAGATTTTTCTGCAATGAGAAAAGTCCAAAATTGCCTCCTGCTGCCTCCAATTTGTGTTCAGCGCCTGAAAGTAGCAGCTTTGGACGCAGTGGGTGACGGTAACCTGAAAACAACACCTTCTCAAGGCTTATGCTAATTCCAGGATTCACTTACATTCTCTGCCCTGTAAATTGCACCTTGCCCACATTTGTCTGCAATCCATCAGAGCATACTGGCACTCCAGCAAGGTTTTAAAGAGCATTTCTAATCTTCAATCTTCACTTGCATTCCAAAACAGCCCTTATATCTGCTTATAGTCACATATATGGATGTCCCATCCAAATGTATGCATGCAGGTTATCTCTACACTCAGTCATTCATGCAGATACCATCTTTTAGACTGTCTGTCTCACAGCTCTAGACTGATACTTCATCAAAGACGTTCAGACAGGCTACCGCTCTCACCACACTGCTTCTCACGACTAACTATCATATGTCACTAAATTTAAAATTATTTTTTTATTAAAACACATGTAATTAAAGTGGACCTGTCACCCAGACATACAAATATGTATAATAAAAGTCATTGTCAAATTAAGCAAGAAATCCAAATTCTTTATTTTATTTAAGCATTTATAGCTGTTGTAAGCTCATTTAAAAATCTCAGCTGTCAATCAAATATTGTCTGCCCCTCCTTTATGCCTTAGGCATAGAGGCGGGCAGACAATTACTTTCACTTTCCATTCAGCACTTCCTAGATTTCACTGCTCTCCACACATTCCCCCTGCTCTCTTCACCATTTAATTGTGTAGCCAGGGCATGGGGATGGACATCAGGTCCCCCATTCTGGTGCACAAACAAGATTCTGAGATGATACAAGGCTCGTTTTAATAACAGTGTCCACAAAATGGCTCCTGCCTGCTTGCTATAGTTATGAATTCCCAGACTGAAGGAAACAAGATTCAAATAATTTATATAGTGTAATTAAAGTTCATTTTGCTTGACTAACATTATAAAATAGGATTTGGAATATTTTTTTTGGGTGACGGGTCCCCTTTAAACATAAATATTGATATGATAAAAATATACAGTTACACTCAATGCGCATATGAAAGATCCCCTTTAATTCTAGGACATTACCAAGCCGAATGCTTTGAGAAAGGGAAATAGCTAATATATGGTCTAGGGATTTTACTGTTCCACTTCAGCTTGCTGCACGCCATATAACTCAAACCAAGCCACAAGTACAATAAAGGCAAATGAATCAGTGCATGCAATTGTTACTGGTATGTGAAGTAAAAAGCATTGTCCGCAAGGCTTTTAAACATTATAGTTAAAACGCAACAATTGAGATTTAAAGACCTGTCTCAGCATATGAATCCAGTGTTCTTGTGCTCCCTATAAAGGTAGGGGATTCACATCTGAATGTATTTGCTGCATGAATTTCCCAACCTAAGAAATTTCCATTCAAGTATTGCCGATATCTTGCTGCGCACATGAAACAAGCAGTAGGGTCTTCACTCAGCGTGAGCCCATGTGAAGCCACAGAAATAATTACTATATTCATATGTGCAGGAATACCATCAAACAAGTCTCTAGTTTACTGTGTTCCGCCAGCACTTTCTCCCGCTTGCTAACAATTCCCATCACACAACCAGGTGTTTACTTTATCAAAAAAAAGTAGATGCTGAGAGAAGGAAAGAGGTTACGGTCATAAACAAGAGAGAGGCATGGAAATCGGTCCAATGAAATATAAATGTGAAAAAAAAATTTGAGGACCTGAACTGATGTAAGTTTGTGGTAAGAGACCAATGTCAAGTTCCATCGTCAAAAAGACCTTGAAGGTCCTGTTTTCATTCCATCTACCATTATAATGATTAGAATGAAAATCCTGTTTATTATTAAAAATAATAATAATAACAATAATAGTAATGATATTACACACACAGGTATGGGATCCATTATGCGGAAACCTGTTGTCCAGCCTCAGATTACTAGAAGGCCATCTCACATAGACTCCACTTTAATTAAATAATTCTAACTTTTAAAAATGATTACATTTTTCTCTGTAATAATAAAACAGTACCTTGTACTTGATCTAAACTAAGATATAATTAATCCTTATTGGAGGCAAAACGATTCTATTGGGTTTATTTAATGTTTACATGATTTTTTAGTACAATTATTAGACAGAGATCCAAACTATGAAAAGGAAAGCCCTGAAACTATGAGCTCAGGGGCTGCATAATAAGGGATCCGATTGACCAGCAGCCAGATTAAAATGGTTCATGTTCAGAGATTGGCAGAATCAGATGTAGCTGTGATTAGATGAGAAGGAATATGTTTTCATATCATCTATTAATAACTGAACGTGTATGTTTTTCTGAATACACTGATATATTTTGGCTTTTGTATTTTTATTCAGTATAAACTTGAGAGTCAGTATTGTATTAATTCATGTTAAATGAATGTCAAATACTTGATCCAGGGAATGTTGCCATTGGGGTCAGGAACAGTTTTTTTCTCTCTTGAGACATAATTGGCACTTGCTTCAGGCTGAGTTTTTTTGCCTTCCTCTGGATCAAAATACTGAATATATGATATGATATTTTTATTTTTATTTATCACAACACCGGTAGGACTTTGCCTGAGTACTGCACAGGTTAATTTAGAAGAGGGAGAAAGGAGGTTCCCTCCTGTGACTGCACCGGGTTAGTTGATTGATACAGACGCTACTTCTGCTAATGAACTAGGGGACAGCCTGCTTGGATTTCCTATCATTGAGATTCAGGGCCACCAGCAGGGCTGTTGGACTTCTCTCATGGTGGGAGATGCAGCTCCTGCTGGTAGCAGATTTGGGGGCCATCCTCTCTGTAGGTCCAGGCAGCCTAATACACAGTGGTGGATATGATGAGATAGTACTGATCTCAAGGAAGAGATAGGCAGAGTATAATAGAGATCTCTTTTGGAATTCTGGCTTTGAATATTGCTTTAAAAAAGTAGTTTACTAAGCTTACTGAGATTACTATATCAATCAATAGCTAAATAATTTGTAGAGTTGGTCTATAAAATCGATAGCTGATTGCATCAATTCCTTTTTCTTTTATTATTTAATGTATGTGAATCCTGAAGAAAACTTGTTGGATTCTCAGATCAAGCTTTGATAAATTGACCCTTGAAAGTTCATTCAAATGAAAACATTTGGTGGCCCAAGCTTATTTTACCTTCTGAAGTCCCCAGTTATTGTCACAATAGCATCAGGTACAAAGTTCCAGACAATGCTCTTTATAAGTTGATAGTTGTCTCTGCTTCTGCCCTGGGAATGTTGCTTGTGATATCCTCGTAATAAAGAAGCCCTGTAAGTCAATATAACATCCCAGTGATGTGTACCATTTGTGTTTCAAAGCATCTGAAGCCATTAACATTTCTACAATACAGGTATACAGGTAATACAGGTAGAGTACAAGCATGCCCTATAAATAGGGATGATCTACAGTGAGCTACAGTAAGAGCAAGGTTAGGGATAGACAGCTGCTATTAGGAAGCGGGTGCAGGGAAAGACCTACAGTCAGGCTAAACATAGACATATTTTGAGTGACCAAAGAGGGACTTACCATGAGAAATGTTGTGTGCTAATGACATGATAGTGTTCTGTTCTTGGCTACTGGAGGCATGTCTGGGATAGTGAAAACTAATGCCAATAAAGAAGGTTTTAAAGAAGGACAGGAGTAGTTTACGAGGACTTTTTGTTTCAAGTACGGCTAGATGCATATTACTAAAATATCTATGCAGATATGTGACCTGCATTGCTAGAAAAAACACTTCCAAAGTTAGCAGAAGAAAAATTATCCATATAAACGCATGGAACACACAGCTCTGGATGCATGAAGAAAGCAAAACACTATTACTATGTACAGTGTCGGGCTGGCCCACCGGGATACCAGGAAAAGTCCCGGTGGGCCCAGGTGTCAGTGGCCCCTCATGCTGCTAAACATTTGGCCTATTTCATGGCCTTTCCCTATTCTATGAGAAAAACAGGCTAAATAGATGGAATAATAGATTATAGTATGTAAAGAAAAGAGACTAGGCGAATAGAGGTTGAGTGAGGAAATGAAGAATAATAGTACTGAGAGTGGGTCCCTGGTCTAAGGTTTTTTGGTGGGCCCCTGGTGTCCCAGTCAGACACTGACTATGTATATCTGTTACAAACAGGTTCTTTAACTGGGAAATGTATGAAGAAATAAAATGACTTTCACCAGCATGCTGCTAGGGTAATGTATTCTGTGTACTTTTAAGTATAATTTCACACATCGCAGAATAAATTTTATGGTAAATATTCAAACTCTGTTCATCTTAAAGAGTTCAGTTGGTATAAAACTACAAATTCAAATGACTTTCCAAAGCTATAAAATATTGCACCGATACTTTGTAAAAATATCCAGGGCATGCTTTGGATCAAGTTCAAAAAATCGAATAAAGACAACTTTTATGTTTTGCTGTTTAGAAGGTTCCAGCTTCTAGGTACAGTATAAAGTATTTTATTATTTTATGTAAGGAGTTATCTTGATTTACTATTATTATTTTGTCTGCTAATTATGTACATTAAAACTACTCACACTTAAGTTACCAGGGACCCCCAATTGAAAAAGTCAATACATAATAAGGAAAAACAAATAAGAGAAAGCCATGGAACAAGGGTGGAAGGGAGATCTGTAAATTATTTGCACTACTGATTTTGCTTCAGTGTCAATATAGCAACTGTTTCCTATACTATTCCATTTGCTGCATGATTCTGACAAGCACACCCGTGTGGCTTCAGATGCAATGGGAATATATACAAGTCAGTTTGACAGAATGAGTTTACCGCATTTCTGCATTTTTGTTAATTTCAGCTCCTTTTCATTTTTTATTTCTTCAAGTGTACGAAAATCCAATTCTGAACCACTTATCTGAGGTTTTCAAGCCACGCAACAGGTGCTAACAGCCAATTGCAATTCCTTACTCAGTTCTTCTCCTTCCAACAAATCAAAGAAACCTACCATAAGGCAAACAAAGAAAAGAATAAACTAAAGTTTAATTGTATCACTAAACAAAATGAAGCTAAAATTTTCAGTTTAAAAATGGCCAGCTTTTTATTTTTTAAAGAAACATGTTTGTGCCGCCTTTAGGAGGTAAAATAAAGCAAGAAAACACAAGGTGAAGGAGAAGGAAATGTTTAATCACTAGGGCAGGGGACCCAAACCTTTTTTACCCGTGAGCCACATTCAAATGCAAAAAGAGTTGGGGAGAAACACAAGCATGAAAAAGTTCCTGTAGATGACAAACAGGGTTGTGATTGGCTATTTGGTAGTCCCTATGTGGACTGGCAGCCTACAGGAGGCTTTGTTTGGCATTACCCCATGTTTTAATGCAACTAAAACATACCTCCAAGCCTGGAATTCAAAAATAAGCATTTGCTTTGAGGCCACTGAGAGCAACATCCAAGGGGTTGGTGAGCAACATGTTACTCACGAGCTACTGATTGGGGATCACTGCACTAGGGAGTCAAAAATGTTAGGTTCCTCCTATTGATTAATTGCAGCTTGCTAAAAACAACATCAGCCCATGGTACATATGTAGGAGCACCATGCCATCATATTCTTTTTCACTTTGGCCAGACCAGGTGCACATAAGCAGTAGAGTTAGAAGCCCATGACTCAAAGAGAAAACTGAAGAAGCTGAAGAAGATTGTGACAGAAGTACACCGGACCGTTGCAATTTTTAGTGCACGGCAGAACTGGCCTGGGGCATCATGTAAAAGATTATAATCACTTGGTTCCTAACATTTAGCCCCCCCCCAGTTATTATAAATTTCCTTTTACTTTAAAGAATAAGACCTACAAATAATAAATCAGCCCAATGAAGCACCCCTTTCCAAAACACTCTCAGGGCTGTTATTAGGTCCAGTGTCATCCTAGGCACTGGATTTAGAGTAGCCTCCTCCTCTGGCAAACTGTGGCATCACTTCCACATGCACGTAACGTCACTTCATGCCTTCCAAGACCCAGATAACCTAACCCCCAGCTTCAGATTTAGATAGCAAGGTCTCCAGTGGCTGGGACATTTATAATGAATATATGAATTATTTGCCCTGTCTTCGTATAAGGCAAGCACTTGCAAATAGGAAATTGCGTAAAGCTGATCACATAGCTTAAGATATTTCTCTTAGGGGTTGGTTGTTGGATAATATTTTTTAAAATAGTTGAAAGAAAGGAAAAGTAAATCTGTGCAGTGTATAAAGGCTTAATGACTGGAAGAATTTGGTTTTTAAAAGTGTTATTAATAATAAATAAATATTGATAATATTAATAATAAAAATGGAATCTGGTTTTAAAGTTTAGTGGTGGTGAGGATCATTATTTATAAAAATATGAAAAAGTATTCCTGGGAGGTTAAAAACAAGATTCTTGTATGGATAATATTATATTTATTTAGCATTGGCTAACTATAAATGGTTTGCACCACTAAATACAGTATATGGCTGGCAAAACTCATACACCTAGGGGCACATTTACTTAGCTCGAGTGAAGGATTAGAAGCAAAAAAACTTCAAATTTAGAATGTTTTTTTTGGCTACTTCGATCATCGAATTGGCTACTTCGACCTTCGACTACGACTTCGACTTCGAATCGAACGATTCAAACTAAAAATCGTTTGACTATTGACCATTCGATAGTCGAAGTACTGTCTCTTTAAAAAAACTTCAACCTCCTACTTCGCAGATTATTAAAATTACAAGTTTTAAATTAAAACAAAATCTGAAATGATGTACTTCGCCCCTGTACTTCGCCGATTAACGGGTGCTGGCATAAATTCACTAGCGAAGTGGACCTACTCTAGCGCTACTTCCCACCCTTACGCCAGGTGAAGTTGCTACGTAACTACGCTAATTCACTAACTTGCACATTTTACTGAACGTTACCTCTTGCACCAGAGTTGCCTTCGCCACCTCAGACCAGATGAAGTGCAATTTTTTGCTTCAAAAAAAGTTGAAATTTTTTCCAAGTCCCAAAAAACGCTGGCGTCTTTTCCTTTTTTAAGGGTGATAGGCTGAAAAAGATCATACATTTTTTAGGGGGTACCCTCCTTTCCCCCTACATTTTCTAACATATGGCACATAAATTATACAGTGGGCACATGTAAAGGGCAATATAACAACTCTATTTTGTTTTATGAAGGTTTCCCAGCTTGTGAAATGTAATGTATTTGTTGCGGTGTCAGAAAACGGGCGCCTGCGGCAAAAATGAGATGCCGGCGCCATTTCGCGAATTTTCGCCGTTTCACGAATTTCGCAGGAAATTCACGAATTTTCCGGCGAACTGAAACGGCGCAAATTTACCCATCACTAGTCGAATGCACCCTAAACTTTGAATAAAAAGAATAAATGAAACCAAGGATTATCACATAATTGCTTATTATTTTAGTTCTTGGGAATATAGGAATATGCTTAAAGGGATACTGTCATGGGAAAAAAAAAATTTTTTCAAAATGAATCAGTTAATAGTGCTGCTCCAGCAGAATTCTGCACTGAAATCCATTTCTCAAAAGAGCAATCATTTTATGTTCAATTTTGAAATCAGACATGGGGCTAGACAGTGTCAATTTCCCAGCTGCCCCAAGTCATGTGACTTGTGCTCTGATAAACTTCAATCACTCTTTACTGCTGTACTGCAAGTTGGAGTGATATCACCCCCCTCCCTTTTTCCCCCCAGCAGCCAAACAAAAGAACAATGGGAATGTAACCAGATAGCAGCTCCCTAACACAAGATAACAGCTGCCTGGTAGATCTAAGAACAACACTCAATAGTAAAAACCCATGTCCCACTGAGACACATTCAGTTACATTGAGAAGGAAAAACAGCAGCCTGCCAGAAAGCATTTCTCTCCTAAAGTGCAGGCAAAAGTCACATGACCTGGGGCAGCTGGGAAATTGACAAAATGTCTAGCCCCATGTCAGATTTCAAAATTGAAAAAAAAAAAAATTGTTTGCTCTTTTGATAAATGGATTCAGTGCTTCACTATTAACTGATTCATTTTGAAAAAAAATTTTTTTACCATGACAGTATCCCTTTAAAATCTACATTTATACTTGTTTCTATTTATCATTTGAATGGCTTTTTCTATTGTGACAACAAAATGTATTTATAATTGAGATACTGGTCTGCCTGTTACAAAAGAAGAATCTGTTATTAATCCTAACTTTAACCTTTAGTTATATAAACATATGTTTCACAGATACATTCGACAGTCAACCTGGAGAATGCCATCCGATGAATCACTGTCTTGCAGGTGAAGGGAAGGGTAACCATTTCTGCTGCTGTAATTTGTCACCTTTCACGGGGCTAAGGTTAATCTGTACCTTCTTCAGACATCCTTCATTTTTTTTTATCCAGAGGACATAAACCTTTATAGAGAGATATCCTAAAAAATAGAGTCATAATAAAATATTATTGCTAGATCGATGCTCAGTTTAGAAACATGAAATTTGTTGAACTTGCTGTGATACGCAATAAACATTTTGCGTTAGAATTTAATCTGTATTTGTTATTGTTTATTGCGCTTATGGAGATAGACCTATTGAGCTTGTTTTATTTAAGTTGTGGAAATTTATTTTCTTAAAGGTACTGTCGGATCACAGCAGAAAGAATTTTGAATTGTGTAAGAGACATTGCAAATGTCCAAGCAACCATCTACATTGAAAAAGTGATGCCATCACAGCTGGAACTTCATAATCACATTAATAATCACAGTTAATATGGGGTTTAAAAAGACAACAGTCCATCAAGATATACATGCAGTCACTTGCATATACAAGTCTAAAGATAGGCCTTTATAAAACACTTTTTTTTTTTTATATCAAAGATGACATCCAAGTTTCTCTAAAATGTAATAGGTCATGGTGGGTCTTTCATCATAACATTTCCTGTTGTTTCACAGCTTATGATTATCCTTCCTATGGATGGACTCAAGGCTGCACTGCATACAGGATGCCTATTACTGCCTATTTATAAAAACTTCAGTTTGTGTAATGTTTTTGAGGTTTTTTTTCTATTTTAAATAAACTTTAAGGGGGCCAATTATTAACATTCATATTTTTCTAATATTTTTTCAAATCCCAGTGTGCACCAATCTTTTTGGATTATATATATATATCTATATATATATATCTATATATATATTTTGTAAATTTCCTTGCTAAAAACCTTGCATGTCAATTAATTTTAAAACACAAAATTTTCAGTATTTATTAAGCGTAAAAACCAGAAAAAACGGTAAAGTAAAAGTATACCATCTTAAAGCTGTCATGGTCATGCAGAAGTTAATGTGAGCTGTCCTCCAAATTGTAAAATATTTACTTATTTCTATGTTTTTAGAGTTTTTCTACATTATTTTAGCTTGCAAACACAAAAAAAATATGGAGTAAACAAAAATGTTTAGGTTTTCCAAACCATATTTGGGATTGTTTCATGCGTATGTTTCTTCAGGCTTTTTATATGTGTATATTTTAATAAAAAAAGTAGACATTTGTGCTTTTTAAAATGTTTGGTTATGGTTGAAAAAAAACTCTTAAGCTACATAAATTAAAATTTTGATAAATAAGCCTCCCTGTTTAAAAAAAAAAAGGTATGCTTATTTATTAAAAAATACAAATGTAAAAAATTTGATTGAATAAAATCAGGAAAAATAGGTCAAATACCTTGAATTTGTACTCGATGGTTTTCAATGGGTTGAAAAGTTTGAACAACATTGATCACTATCGCATTGAAAAAACGCTTTAAGTTTGCCATAGACAGCTCCGATTAACTTTTCCATGAACTGGGCAGTTTTTAGATTCCAAAGTTTTACATCTGAATTCAATTTTTTTTACTTAATAAATATCATACATTTGAGTTTTTGAAAGCATAATTTGAATTCAGAAGATTTAGCCCAAAAGATAATTAGAATCAGGGCAAAAATTCTAATCCACCTGTTGATAACTCAGCCCATGAAGATGAGACCTTACTAGAAAGTAAGCATTCTGTTGGGTTCTTGGCAATTACAACTCCCAATGAATGCATATGAATACTTACCACTGGTTGTCCAAACCACATTTCTCCAGCTATTTGGTTTTTCTAAGTGTGGGAGTTGTAGTTTGATGACTCTATTAGGCTGAACTGATTGCCAGGGTGTGTTCTGCAAATATGCCAGGTCTTAGAATAATAGTCTGGTGTCATTGTATTTTACCTGATGAAAAGGATAGTGATTCTAACTTAAAATATCACAGTGGAATGACTTGACTAGGTGCTTCTGGACTCCAAGAACCAAGATTCGAACTCTGAACTCTGAGGTGTATAATCCGGAGACTGTGCACTTGCTGGTTGAGCCACTCACAGCTGTTCCTGACCAGTCCTCCTACTCATGTATTTATTAGTTCTTTCTGTCTGCTCCCTTGTCTCCACCCACCTCATTAGTTTCATGTGTTCTTCATCCTATAATCAAGACCCTTTATAAGCCTATACCTGACCATTGCTCAAGGCTTGGTCATTGTGCTTCATAGCCCAGATCTTGCTCCCTCCCTAATTCCTTAATTGCCAGCCTTGTTCCTTTTGCTCTTGTCCCCTCCTAGCCTGTCTTATTGGATTTCCCATTTGCGACCTCTGGCCTGATCTTGGACATTGTTGCCTGCTGCCTTACCCAACTTTTTGGCCTGATTAACAGACTCTCTTTGCTTGCTGCCTGACCCAACCTTTAGGCCTGTTTACCAGACGCAGTTTATGCCTCTCTATTCCTTCTGTCCCTGTTGAGTTACTTTGTCGCATTAAATCCTGCATTTATAAGGAAAACATAAAGATTCTACAGATTGAGAGGGAACTATGACAGTCTTCATCCGACTTGCAGGGACCTTTTCAAATATCATTCAACACATCCCTCTCCATGTTATATCTTGAAGCAAACAATTTTGAAGTCCCTCTGCTTCCATGGTGGACGATACACAAATTCAACTGAGCAACTGAGAATAAAAATGCAATCTAATGTGTGTTTTTACACCACTGATTCCAAGTGCTAGCACTTATGGTTGTTTGCATTATAAACCAGTTGGCAACAAAGGCTACTTTCTTTACTTTAAGCCATTGAGGAAACTCACCTTGTGCCTTCAGCATAAGCACCTAGGATCTATAGGGCTTCACTTTGTGGACAAAAAGAAATAAGTCTAACCTTACTGAATAAAGTACAGCAGTGGATAGAAATGTTTTGAGAAAGCAGGGATTTATAGTAAAATTCTTGATTCCCACTTTGAAACAGTCAAATTAAAGATATAAATTTTAAATACAGTTATGTTATTTTACTTTTACAGCAGCTTTATAATTAAGACATTATCTTTTGCTGAGCAGATCATTTATTACATTTCTGACATTATTAATAAAATTGTATTTTTTAGCCAAGTTGATATTTTACATTAATCAGGCAAAAAATACTTTATTTCTATTTTAAGTTTCTTTGTAATGTTCTTTGTGAATAAAACTGTCAGCATATTTAAATTAACAACAGCATATTTAAGTTGTTCTTTCTTTGAAGGAGGAAGTTTCAGCTCATCTGGGCAACTTGTTAATTTAAATAACAAGTAGCTTTTCTTTTAGTTGAAGTGGAATATGTGGGCCAATAGCTAAGTGATGCTAATCATGGTAGATGGTATTGCTTATTTGCTAAGATGGTAGTAATTCTTTCTGTCGTCTCAACTTGTGCCCATATGAGATTCACTTAGGGGGTTATTTATCAAAGTCGGAATTTATCTCAATATTTTCTGAAAAAAACTCAGACAAAATCCGTACAGGTTTTTTGGCTTATTTATCAGTACACTTTCCCGAAAAAAATGTTTGCAGGAAAAAATCCGAAAAAATCTTGAAATCATCCAGAGATCATCCGATCTTCATGATTTTTTTCAGAATTTTGCTCGAAAACTCGGGGTATTGCCAAAAACCCAGCGCACATCAAAAAATCCCATTGACTTATATGCAACCTCGACAGGTCTGAGATGCCGGATTTTCAGATTCTGACTTTTCCCATCCTCGGGGTTTAATAAATTCCGAAAAATTTGTGTTTTTTTTAAAAGTCAGATTTTTGAGGAAATGGATTATTTACATTTTTAATACATATTTTATGACAAATTGCATTAAGGCTCTTGAGCATTACAAATGGGTAGTTAAGTATTTAAAATGGAAACACAGATTTTGGGTGGTGGACCATGGGCTTAAGTGAGGTCTTTGTACCCTCTATTGAGAGTTTAGAATGCTCTCTGGTGGTCCTTAATATTACTAGAAAAACTACCAATATGTATAGGTTGGTCTAGCAAGAATTTCTGAAGCAATTTGTTTCTGAAGCAGTGGAACAAAAACTTGCTGATTCTTACATTGCTGTGTTTTATATTGGTTGTAATGGATCTCTGCACTGTTTGTTTGCTACCATCTATGTGATTTGTATATATATACTATATATATATAATATATATAACTAAGTCAATTGTCATGTATGATGTTATTCAGAAAAACCACTGCTGTTTGTTGAGCGTTCTAAAGTAAAATTGTTAAGGGGATAAATTGTAGTCCTCTTTAAAGGAAACCTTCAAAAATGTAGGTCAAATTGTGCTCATCTAAGCATTTTTGCAATCTATAATCTTTTACTTTTCATTTTTGTTTTTTTTTTTTCAAACTACTAAACTGTTATTAAACTGCTATTATAATAAGTTTTGTTACAATATTGCCACCTGCTTGTCAGTTTCCTGACCATTATAGAGTCTGGAGAATGTCAGAAGAAAAACAGTAGTAGTAGTTGCCCTGCTCATTAGTGATGGGCGAATTTATTCGCCAGGCGCGAATTTGCGGCAATAAATTTGCGAAACTGCCGTGAAAATTCGCCGGGTTGAAAAAATCAGACGCCGGCGCCGTTTCACGAATTTTTCACCGTTTCATGAATTTCTATTGTGTTAGTAACAAAGTCAATAGACAATTGTCAAGATTTGCTTCCCAAAAGTCCACATCAGGTTTCTAAGGTGTGTTAAAGGGTGCCATTTAATATCAGCGCATTCAATTATGGGAGGGTTGGCTAATCATCCCGCATTTAAAAAAGCATTGATTGGCAAAAAGTCACTAGTTATTCAATTGGACTTAAATGTTTTGCCTTTTTTATAGGTAGTTTCTTCAGACAAATATTATCATGGACATGATTATATTGAATTCTATTTCCATTGGAAATAAATAAAAATGTAATTAGTTTACAAAATGTATTTGTTGCATTAACAGCTTTAGAAATCAAGGTATGGAGTCAAAACAAGATATACTGATACAGGAGACAGTGTAATAAAGTATTATCTGTATCCCTGAGGGAGCAGCTGAAGAAGCCAATTTGAAATATGACATGAAACAGAAGCAGCATCCAAAACAATGAATTAAACATCCGTAACCTTTCCACCTAAGGTCAGACACCAGAAAACAGGACTACTTCAATATACACAGATGGATAAACCTAAAATGGCGATAATAAAAAGAAAAGTAAAGCAACGGATTGCACAACATTGTCATTCAATAATAACATAGGACAAACCCAGTAACCAAACCTGCAAAGTCAATGACATCACCTAATAAAATATGTATTTAGAAATATGTAACAGATGAGGATTTCTTTAAAAAAACATTTAACTTTTTTTCTTTAAAAAAAATACTAAAATTTTACGAGGCTTAGAATTACCAGGATTTGCAACTTTGAAGCTGCAGCTAAAATTATTTCTACCGGGTGAAATCTCACATCTTCATAAAAATATATTATTTTTTGGTTACAAATTAGTAGACTCCACTTATGGGGGGTGTTTCAATCAAAAGGTTTTTATTTAGTGCTATTAAAAATGTTGTTATAGTTTTGTCTCTGCCGTTGGAGAAATGGAACAAGACTTTCTCCTTCTCGTGCCTTTAAAGAGCAATATTATACTGACTCTGTGAAGCTAAACTGAAATGATTTATATTATTAATTAAGTTTACTTTTAGCATGTTATAGAATGGCCAATTCTAAGCAACTTTTCAACTGGTCTTCATTATTTTTCATTATTTTTTATAGTTTTTAAATGATTTGCCTTTTTCCAGCGTTCAAACGGGTGTCACTGACCCCATCGAAAAACAAATGCTCCGTACGGCTCTAAATGTATTGTTATTGCTACTTTTTATTACTCGTCTTTCTGTTCAGATCCTCTCCTATTCCTCTGAACCTTTGCAACCAGATTGCTGAAATTGTAAACTAGAGCTGCTGAAAAACACTGGGTACCATTCCAGCTTTCCATCATAGGATCTATCATTAGGGTAAATCATCATCCTTTCAGCTGCTAGTATTATACCTTTACTATAGAATCTATCCAGGGGATGTTTGATTTTTTACAATTAGCTGCTAGGAGGGACCTGATTGTTGTAACAATTAATTAAACCTCAAACTTTTCTGGTCAAGTTTTTAAAGGGGAAAAACTTGAATTATTCGAGGAAAAAATAAATAGATTTACTATGCTCAGAAGCTGTATAATACTAAAATTCGAAAATACGCCAAGTAAAACCTGTCGAAATCATGTAGAAGTCAATGGCAGATGGTCCTTTTAACAACCGGTACATGTTTTTATTTACCTTCAGGCAGGGTCGGACTGGAGGGCCCGGGGCCCACCGGGACTGCTGTCCAGGGGCCCCCCTCCGGCCCCCTGCACCCCTACTAAAATGCGTCGGGCCAGCAACACCGCCGCTTGGCGCGCATGCGCAAGAGCGCCGTTCGCTCACGATTCGAAATATATAGAGAAGGGTTCTGGCCCGGCGGGGGCCCACAAGGGTCGGGGCCCACCGGGTTTTTTCCCGGTTTCCCGCCGGGCCAGTCCGACACTGCCTTCAGGATTCTTAATAGTTTTATGGCTGTTTGATCTGGTTTTTGCTCAAGTTTCTCAGGCAGCAACTCGGAAATCATATGGTTCAAGCACCAAATCGAAAAAAAGTTGCGCAATTCCAATTGTCACACAATTTTGTCGCAACTTTTTCTTGCATCGATTATTATCCGAGAATAATTATTGGTAAATTAAGGCGATTTGTACTTTTAAAGAGAGAATTTTCAGACCAAGGTTAATGAGTGAGATTAATGAGGTAGCTGTGATCCTGCAGTAAAAAATATGGAGGAGTGCCTCTGCCACTAGGGATGTAGCGAACGTCGGAAAAAAAGTTCGCGAACATATTCGCGAACTTGCGCAAAAATGCGAGCGGTTCGCGAACGGTTCGCGAACCCCATAGACTTCAATGGGAAGGCGAACTTTAACATCTAGAAAAGACATTTCTGGCCAGAAAAATGATTTTAAAGTTGTTTAAAGGGTGCAACGACCTGGACAGTGGCATGCCAGAGGGGGATCAAGGGCAAAAATGTATCTGAAAAATCTGCCTGTGTGTGCTTGGAAGAGATAGTGTAGGGGGAGAGCTGTTAGTGATTTCAGGGACAGATGATAGTAAGTTTGCTGGCTAGTAATCTGCTTGATACTGCTCTGTATTGGAGGGACAGAAGTCTGCAGGGATTTGAGGGACATTTTAGCTTAGGTAGCTTTGCTGGCTAGTAATCTACTGTTCTCTTTAAACAACTGCCATACGTTGACCTTGTAGGCATTGTTTGCCCAGTTTTTTTGGACGCAGCCACTGAAGCACAGTTGCCATAAAAAATATGCCATATAAATGCTGAAAATAGTAATTTTTCGCCATACGTTGACCTTGTAGACATTGTTTGCCCAGTTTTTTTGGTTGCAGCCACTGAAGCACAGTTGCCAGAAAAAATATGCCATATAAATGCTGAAAATAGTCATTTTTTGCCATACGTTGACCTTGTAGGCATTGTTTGCCCAGTTTTTTTGGTCGCAGCCACTGAAGCACAGTTGCCAGAAAAAATATGCCATATAAATGCTGAAAATAGTAATTTTTTGCCATATACGTTGAGTCAACGTATGGCAAAAAATGACTATTTTCAGCATTTATATGGCATATTTTTTCTGGCCTCTGTGCTTCAGTGGCTGCGGCCAAAAAAACTGGGCAAACAATGCCTACAAGGTCAACGTATACACTACTACAGCGGTGGATACGGATTACGTAAAATATATGAATGCTGCTTGAAAAAAGTGACTCCGGTGTTTTTTCTGGAGACGGTAATATTATGGATATTTAGACAGAATGGGAACAAGGTCACACAGCTCGATGGCGGGTTGAAGAAAACAGTGTGCAAATAATGCCTACAAGGCCAACGTATACACTACTACAGCGGTGGATACGGATTACGTAAAATATATGAATGCTGCTTGAAAAAAGTGACTCCGGTGTTTTTTCTGGAGATGGTAATATTATGGATATTTAGACAGAATGGGAACAAGGTCACACAGCTCGATGGCGGGTTGAAGAAAACAGTGTGCAAATAATGCCTACAGGGCAAATAATGCCTAAAAGGTCAACTTATACACTACTACAGCGGTAGTAAAATAAAAAAAAGTAAAATAAAAAAAAATGAATATTAAAAAAAAAAATTAAAGTTGGTGCTGCTGAACTACTAGGAGCAGCAGATTAGCACACCAGTCCCACTCCCCAACACTGCTAGACTAATAGCACTGGGCTCTTATAGTAGTAGTAGTAGTAGTAGTAGTAAAACAACAAAAAAATAAATAAAAGCAGTCCTTACAAGGACTACTGTTATTGCAGCAGTCAGCAGATGAGATCAGAAGCAGGACAGCTGCCCACTGCAGCTACATACAGAGCACTGCAGTAGAAGGTAGATTACTAGCCAGCAAAGCTACCTAAGCTAAAATGTCCCTCAAACCCCTGCAGACTTCTGTCCCTCCAATAACAGAGCAGTATCAAAACGATTACTAGCCAGCAAACTTTCAACTGTCCCTGAAATCACTAACAGGCAGCAGCTCTCTCCCTACACTATCTCTTCAGCACACACAGGCAGAGTGAAAAAACGCTGCAGGGCTTCGGTTTTTATAGGGAAGGGGAGTGGTCCAGGGGAGAGCTTCCTGATTGGCTGCCATGTACCTGCTGGTCTGGGGTGAGAGGGCAAAAAAAAGCGCCAACAATGGCGAACCCAAAATGGCGAACGTCGCGCGACGTTCGCGAACTTCCGGCGAGCGCGAACACCCGATGTTCGCGCGAACAAGTTCGCCGGCGAACAGTTTGCGACATCTCTATCTGCCACCTAAAATCTCAGGGCTATGTAATAAGTTCACCAAATAAGGATCCTTTCCACCCACAGCCACAGAATAAATAAGATGAGACTGATTCACCAAACATATTGGAGAGACTTTGGGGACTGTAATGCCCCCTGTATAATATCATATATGCTTTCTCTTTGGAAGTAGCTTCTCCAATCAATCTTCCAAATGTTTCTCCAACTTTACTCAGTAATAGACATATCTACCGAAAGCTTGGACTCATTTACTCATGCCGGAGTGTATTGTTGATAATAACACAATAACTAAATTAAGTTTATCTACCAAGCAATATCCAGATGCAGAATAAAGAATTATTAAATTCCCTCTGGTGAAATTGAAATTGGGGACATTTTCACGTATGCTATGTTAGAACTAGTGATGAGTGAATTTATTCGCCAGCCATGGATTTGCGGCAAAATTCAGAATTTTGCCATGTGCAATTTTTTTCTGAAACTGTGATGAAAGTCACTGCGGAAAAATTTGCTGCGGAAAAACGCCCATAAGAAAAGACGCCCATTGACTTTAGGAGCGAGAAAAATTGTCACGTGCGTAAAAATTGACACGCGAAAAAAGTACATTTCGTCATACGCTTATTTTCCGGCGAAGCGGGAAGAATATTCTGACCAGCGGACAGATTCGCTCATTATTAGTTAGAACACTTTTATTTATTCAAGTTAGTGATACAATGGCCTTATATAAATTACAGTTGCAATGAACATACTGCACTTAAGTGTTTTTCTAAATATAAATTTAATTTGTTTCTAAATCACTTTACAATCAGAAGTTTTTTTCTTTGGTTATAGTTGATTTATTATTATTATTATTATTATATCATATTATTAGTTCTTGTGATTAGAGATGGGCGAATTTGCAGTATTTGACGCCGGCATCCGTTTTTTGGACGCCGGCGTCTGTTTTTTTGGACACTGGCGCACATTTGTCAGCAAATTTTCGCGGACGTTTCGCGATTTATTCGCCGGTGGCGAATCGCGCAAATTCGTGCCTGGCAAATAAATTTGCCCATCACTACTTGTGATGTTAAAAGTTAATTTTGAGTAGTATGAAATGACTTCCCTGTGCTTAAATATAAAGAACTCAGCAGAGCTCACTGTTAGCCTGGAGCAATGTAGCAAATGAAAACAATTTCACTACATGAGAGGTAAGTAAAACCAGCTCAAGTTTAGGTAATACAAAAATCCCTTATATTCTGTTATAAGCACTTTGAACTGATCCATGTGTGAAATTTGTATCTGTGCAATAATATGTCTAGAACTGGCTGGTAAAAGAATCATGAAAATTCAAAATTCAGATATTTTACATTAAAGGAGAACTAAACCCTAAAACTGAATATGGCTAAAAATGCAATATTTTATATACTGAACTTATTGCACCAGCCTAAAGTTTCAGCTTGTCAATAGCAGCAATGATCCAGGACTTCAAACTTGTCACAGGGGGTCACCATCTTGGAAAGTGTCTGTGACACTCACATGCTCAGTGGGCTCTGATTGGCTGTTGAGAAACTTATGAAAATAAGTTTTAAGTCTTATTTAGCTGTTGACTGAGATAACAAAAAAATAACTATAGTTACCTTACACCTTTTACAGACTGTGAAAGGCTGTAAGGCTGTAACTTACTGTGTGCATAGAGCAGCCCTTCCATGTTTATTTGCATTTATTTTTGCTTTTACCTGTTTAACACACCCTTGATTGTATATGTATATGTAACTCCAAAACAATCAGGGACACCCGTTGCTTTCACCAGACTGACCACAGCAAGCTTACAGTTGTTTAAACAATAAGATCCCTCTTTATTACAGTAACTCCAAAAATATGTGTGTTTTAAAGTGATGGTAAAACTGGTGTGTTTGCTTCAGAAACACTACAGTAGTTTATATTAACAAGCTGCTGTGTAGCCATGGGGGCAGCCATTCAAGCACAGGATACACAGTAGATAACAGATAAGTACTACTATAGTTTATATAAACAAGCTGCTGTGTAGCCATGGGGGCAGCCATTTAAGCACAGGATACACAGTAGATAACAGATAAGTACTACTATAGTTTATATAAACAAGCTGCTGTGTAGCCATGGGGGCAGCCATTCAAGCACAGGATACACAGTAGATAACAGATAAGTACTACTATAGTTTATATAAACAAGCTGCTGTGTAGCCATGGGGGCAGCCATTCAAGCACAGGATACACAGTAGATAACAGATAAGTACTACTATAGTTTATATAAACAAGCTGCTGTGTAGCCATGGGGGCAGCCATTTAAGCACAGGATACACAGTAGATAACAGATAAGTACTACTATAGTTTATATAAACAAGCTGCTGTGTAGCCATGGGGGCAGCCATTCAAGCACAGGATACACAGTAGATAACAGATAAGTACTACTATAGTTTATATAAACAAGCTGCTGTGTAGCCATGGGGGCAGCCATTCAAGCACAGGATACACAGTAGATAACAGATAAGTACTACTATAGTTTATATAAACAAGCTGCTGTGTAGCCATGGGGGCAGCCATTCAAGCACAGGATACACAGTAGATAACAGATAAGTACTACTATAGTTTATATAAACAAGCTGCTGTGTAGCCATGGGGGCAGCCATTCAAGCACAGGATACACAGTAGATAACAGATAAGTACTACTATAGTTTATATAAACAAGCTGCGGTGTAGCCATGGGGGCAGCCATTCAAGCCAGAAAAAAGGCACAGGATACATAGCAGATGATGTATAAACTGGTAATATTACACTAACTTCATAAATTAATTCCCTTGCCACAGTTCCAAATGGTTGGTCCATGCTGGGGCCCTTGTTAGGTTTCTCCAGCTCAGTAGTTAGTGTTGCTGTCCCATTAATTCAGAAGCCAGAGGTATAACAATGGCCTCATAGTCATATGTACTTCCTGCAGAAATCCTTTCCAGGTGACAAATTACTCAGCAAAGGGGGTATAGTTCAGCAACAAATGGATCAATGAATGTACAGTCCTCCAATAGAGTAATAGTTACTCGCAGTCTGTGCTTCTAAATCTCTGGATCACTTGGAGGAGCAGATCTGAGATGATGATGGCAGTCCTTTTCTATAGTATCTGTACTCCACCAGGGTCTCTGTGCAGCCTTTCAGCACGGGACTGCGGGTTGAGCTGTCAAAAGCGGGACTGTCCCGCTGAAAATGGGACAGTTGGGAGGTATGCCTTTTATACAGTAGCAAGAGGGCAGTCACTCAAAAAAACACCCTCTTATGATTGGTAGTAACAAGGTCCATCCTGTGTCCCAAGCTTTGTTGCATGCTGGGAAATGTAGTTCTGTTACTGTCATAATTTGAGAAATGACATGGCAAAACAGCACAAAAGTTCTCTAGCGCTGAGGTTTTTCACTAGCAAATTGTCTAACTAGCCATTTAGTAAATTGGTGCATTCACTGTGAATTGTCATTTTGGAGAATTTTTGCCAAACAACCACAATTTGCGCTTAAGTAAACGTGCGCCATTGATTCTGGAAATCAGTTTCCAAATCAAATGATGTGTCACAGGCAAAGAATTTTAGTCTCTACTGCAAGGAGCTTATTGTGTTTGTACCATGATCTGTATCTTTAGAAGCTTGATGTAAAGATTTCTTTATCTGTAAGTATTCTACGTCTAGTAAAATGGTACGCCATAAAGAGCTAGAATGCTTGATCCAAAAATGGAATGTACTGTAGGAGCCACTCAGAATTATGTTTATTTTTTCCCATACAAAATCCAACACTTTGGGGCAGATTTATCAAAGGTCAAGGTGAATTTTCGAATTAAAAAAATTCGAATTTCGAGCTATTTTTGTGTACCTCGACTAGAGAATAGTCCAAATTAGATTCGAATTTGAAAAAAATGAGAATTTCAAAAATTATCATGTACTGTCTCTTTAAAAACCTGCCGTATTGCTTTTTTAGCCTATGGGGGACCTCCTAGAACCTATTTGGTGTGAATTAGTGGACTTTGAAAAATCAAAGGTCTTTTTGGGAAAAACTCAGGATCAAATTCGATCGAATGCGCTATTACGTTGAATCGGACCAATCCAAATATGGACCTATTCGGGCCAAAAAAAAAAAACCTTCGACCTAGGGGCCCATTCACTAAGTTCACTAGAATAAAAAATACTTCGAATTTCAAAGTGTTTTTTTGGCTACTTCGACCATCGAATGGGCTACTTCGACTTCGACCTTCGACTACGACTTCGACTTTGAATCAAATGATTCGAACTAAAAATCGTTCGACTATCCGATAGTTGAGGTACTGTCTCTTTAAGAAAAAACTTCGACCCCCTAGTTCGCCACCTAAAAGCTACCGAAGTCAATGTTAGCCTATGGATAATCCTTCGATCAATGGATTAAAATCCTTCGAATCGTTTGATTCAAAGGATTTAATCGTTCGATCGAACGATTATTCCTTCGATCATTCGATCGAACGAATTTCGCAAAATCCTTCGATTTCGATATTCGAAGTCGAAGGATTTTAATTCGCCAGTCGAATATCGAGGGTTAATTAACCCTCGATATTCGACCCTTAATGCATCTGCCCCCTAATGTCGGTTGGTCTTTTTTAATTCGAATTTCAACGTTTTTCAAATTCGACTCTTGATAAATATGCCCCTTTGTATGGCAGACATGGGCCACTTAGGCACTACTGTGACAAAGCTCCGAACACTTGGATACCTTATAGTAGTAATCTTGAAGATTATCTTGTCTAAACCCATTACCTTGTGTGCAACTCTGGGAATGGGAATTATCTTAAATGTGATGCTGTGGGTTAAAAAAAATCCAATAGGAAAAGGCGAACAAAGCAAAAATATATATATTTAAATACCCTCTGACTGATGTTTTGGTGGAAGTGAACAATTAGGGCAAAATCAAAAAGCACTCCAACTTTTAAATGTATGTGATTGCAGGATAATCTGTTTCTAAAATATATGTTCGACTCAGCATCTAAAATAGCTTCCTCTGGATAATGTAAAAAAACATTTTATACCATTGACTTTCCATGTGCAGCATCTCGCTTCGATAAGCCCTATGTAATTACGGTGACCATTTTTCTCTTTTCCCGCCAAAGTCACGGTGAAAAAGACATTTGAGAAAATCATGATGGAATACTTTGTCTCGTACAACAAACTGACCCCTAAGTTCATTTTCCACTGTACAAGCTGCGATATTATTACTTTTCGCAGGGTGTTTAGAAGCCTATGCGCCTCTTAATTATTACCGTGAATATTCTGTCGGTGTCTTGTATACGTCTCGCGTATTGTGAGACTTGGACGCCTGATGAAGAGAGCGGTGGATTGAAATTGGCAGAACAATCTTGTTGTACCTGTACACACAAGGACAATTTCAATGTTAAAAAAAAAATCTAGTTTCTTTTTTTTCCATTCTGATTACGTTCACAGATGCCTGCTTTACATTTTCAACGGATATGTTCTGCATGAATCTTTTTAAAAAGACACCGCCGATTATAAAAAATTTTTGTTTTCCAGGAGAGGAGTTTGCAATTTTAAACGATTAATCTTCACATGGGCAGTGGCAAAATGTAAAGTCTTTAAATAAAGATATCTTGGATTTATTTGCTCTTAGACATTGGCCAGCCATTAAAATTGAGTCTAAGGCAGAATGGCAACATAATGGGGCAAAAGGCAACAGAAAGGTAAAGCATAATTGCCAAATTATAATGAAGCTCGATCAGTGCAGACCCAGAGGTATTGCAACAAATTCATAAAAAGTGTGCTAAAAGTGAATAAATAGTGTGTAAGCTTATAGTAAAATGAGCAGCACGGTTGCTCCAACTTGTAGCCTTACTCCAATATGTGCCTTGTATAAGACCTTAAGGGGCAAATTTACTAAAGGGCGAAGTGACTAATGCTGGCGAAGGAGATAGACTCTATCGGTACTTTTCTCCCTAACGCCAGGCAGATTTGCGCTCTGGCGAAGGAACGTAACTATGCAAATTCACTAAGATGCGGATTTTACTAAACGTTACCTCTTGCGCCAGACTTGCCTTTGCCAGCTCAGACCAGACAAAGTGCAATAGAGTAGATAGGAGTTCCTCAAAAAATAGTTGAACATTTTTCTGAGTCCCAAAAAACGCTGGCGTCTTTTCCTTTTTCAGGGTGATAGGCTGAAAAAGAGCGTACATTTTTTAACGCTGACTGACTTCCCCCTACGTTTCCTAACATATGGCACATAAACTATACACTGGGCTCATGTGTAGGGCAATATAACTACTTCATTAAGGTGTGCAGTGTAATGTATTTGCTGCAATATATACGTCCATTGAACTTTAACTTCCCGCCGTATGCAAATTAGGCAACGCTAGCGCAACTTCGATTCGCTTGGCCCAATAACACTAGCACAACTTCGCCAGCGTTCGGCGCCCTGGACGCAAGTGCGGATTTTAGTGAATTAGCTTTGTCCTGGCGAATTTACGACAGGCGAATTGTTGCGCTGTGAGCGAAGCCAACGCTGGCGAATTTTCGGAGGTTAGTGACTTTGCCCCTAATTCTCAGGGAGCAAGCCCTCGCAAGGGTGTGCCGGCAGGGTATAACAGTATCAGTAAAAGAATGGGCGCCAGTGGATCTTGCAACAATAACTGAACTGATTTATTAACAGAGGCCACAAAGGAGAACAGCAATTCAATACAACGCATACATATATATTGAATGTTCAACACATACTCACAATGCAGACCAATTGCAGGGTATCCCCTCTAATAGTGTTTAAGAGGGGAATATACATCTACCCATAGTTTCTCCTGTTTCCTCTGGGGACTCTTCTTAAGGGGAACCTAGGGGATCTATCTCAGTCCCTACTGCCCTGCCTCTGGTTCCCTAACTAGGCAACAATGCCCATGTGATCTAGTCCTTTCTGTCACTCCTCAATGGAGCCCAAAGCTGCTCAATATAGGTAGCCCTAATCTGTCTTTCTATCCTAGAGAGACTATTACAGGATCTAGCTGCCCCTTACTAGTCCTGACTAATGATGGCTCCACGGGAGGCTCAAAACAATTTAGGAGAGGTTCAGATAACAACCCTAAGCAAAGTTTCAGGCAGAATCCCCTGGAGCCACATGGTTCAGGCATTATAAATAATAATACACTGCAACCTAGTGGCCAAACCTGGGATAGCTATGAGTCATACTATGACCAGGAAGTAGGGAATTACTCCCTTCCTTAGACTAATGGTCCCCTTTGGGCACAATCTATAGGGAAATCAAAAGTAATAGTAATAGTGCGGCTTTTTACTGCCCCAACCTATCAGATATGAATTTAAACATTTCTTGGCTTCAGCCAAAAGGTCTGGGACTTAAGAGCAAATGATAAAACCATAAAGTGAGGATGCGCTTATGCCCTCTATCTGTGCCATGAAGAAACACGTAGTAAGGCACCACAGGTTTGCAAACCACAGGGTACTAGCATTTTGAACTTCATGATTAGTGATGGACGAATGTGTTTGCCAGGCATGGATACCCGGCGAATTTATGTGTTTTGCCGCACACTAATGTTTTTGAGAAACTGCGTTGAAAATTCGGAGGTGAAAATTTCGGTGCATGCATAAACTTTGTCCCACGTCAAAATGATTCGGACACCTATTGACTTTAATGCACTTGGACAAAATAGTTGCGTCATAATTATTTTGGCGCCCATTGACTTCAATGCATTTTTGCAAATTTTTTTCGCTGTTTCATAAATGTTTTAGCCGCTTCACGCATTTTTCGGTTAAGCGAAAGGGAAACGGTTTTGCCCATCACTGGGCTTCATGATCTATCTGGCCTTTGGCCAGAGTTTCAAGTGTTTCTCTGCCTCACCAGTGGATGGGGGCGTCCATACCTCCTTTAACTAGAATTTTTAAGCACCTGCTTACAGTTTTGTTGTATTTTTTGTGGAGGTAAGTGTCACCTAAAATCAATTTAAAGATTGATAAGTACACCTTTTTTTACACAGAAATAGGCTCCAAAATGTATTGAAGACAAAGGGGAGGGTTTTGGTTTTTTTAGCTCTTTTTTTGCACATATTTTGTGTCAAAAAATGTTTTTTCCCCAAAAAAATAGCAGATGATGAAGCCAGTGACATAGCTATATAGGAAGCAGACTCTGCTTTGCAAGAGGGTCAGGAGAACACCTGTCACAGCATCGTTATGCTGCTGGAAGAAATTCATAATTTTAATGGCAATCCATGCTCATCACTATTTACAGCTGTTTTTTCTAGGTGATTCAGTCCAACAAGGTCTTTTGTTGCCTTTTAAGATGTTTTTTGACCTGAAAAATAGACTTCTGTAAATTAAGTTTGGAAAGAGCTCAAATAAATGTGTTTCAGGTTAGACAGGGCAGTGGAAGTAGGTAGTGTTTTCATGAAAGTGAAATGGTAAAAGCAAACACCTTTGGCCAAAATCAGAACACTAGAAGATTGGAGGTGGTTCCACAGAAGCAGATTACGGCAGGGAACAAGATACTGCATAAAATGTGCTAAAATGTAAATACCATTTTAATAAAAAAAAAAACTCCTTAAAGCTTTTAAGACATTTTGGCATAATCTTCTAAAAATGTGCTAACATTTAAATTTTTACAGAAATGATGTGCGGAAACATTAAAGCGCCCTAAGCAAATGCTTATTTTTCACCTGGAAAAATATGGAACTGTAAAATGTGCATTAAAATGAAAAAAGAAAGAAGGTCAAAAGTTTTTAAAGACTACACAACAAGACGAAAGCTGCTCATATCCCAATGGCAGGGAAAAAGAGATTTATCTGCGATAATCAACAACTTTAGGAGTAAAATAGTCATAAGAAGTTACTTAGGGGCTGATTCACTAACTTTGAGTGAAGGATTCGAAGGTAAAAAACTTCGAATTTCGAAGTTTTTTTTGGGCTACTTCGACCATTGAATGGGCTACTTCGACCTTCGACTACGACTTCGAATCGAAGGATTCGAACTAAAAATCGTTTGACTATTTGACCATTCGATAGTCGAAGTACTGTCTCTTTAAAAAAAACTTCGACCCCCTAGTTCGCCATCTAAAAGCTACCGAAGTCAATGTTAGCCTATGGGGAAGGTCCCCATAGGCTTGGCTAACTTTTTTTGATCGAAGGATATTCCTTCGATCGTTGGATTTAAATCCTTCGAATCGTTCGATTCGAAGGATTTAATTGTTCGATCGAAGGAATAATCCTTCGATCGTACGATCGCACTATTTGCACTAAATCCTTCGACTTCGATATTTGAAGTCGAAGGATTTCAATTCCCAGTCGAATATCGAGGGTTAATTAACCCTCGATATTCGACCCTTAGTGAATCAGCCCCTTAATCTTTCTTTCCAGCCAATAAAAAATATGCACCCAAAAAGTTTGAAAATGTTCTGTAAAAATATATTTGATGTCCCCCTGCGTAAAGATAGCTAAAAGCACTTTAATTATGTTCAGAATCATAAAGGTAAAACCTTTTGCTAATAAAAGGATGAGAAAAAAAGCCCAAAGCTCCATAAGGAGCACTTCAAATATGAGTAATAAACTGTATTAGAAATATTCATGGCTACACACTGTTTCAGTACAAGTGCGCCAATGATAATTGAGCGAGGATCAAACAGTACTAAGCAAAACTGCGCCCACCTTGGGAAAACTGATTCAAATTATAACCATTGTAACCTTCTGAAATAACAGTTGTGCAGCACAGCAGTTATGTTGCTGTAAATAAAAGCTGACCTTTATACAACGACAGTAATAATTAAAATGAAAATAAATAGTCTATGTCTTCTGGGTTATTTTTCAAGGGCAAACAGATGAAATGATTAAAGAACGCATACAAATCATATCAATGGTCTTTTTGTAGGCTCCAGATATAGTATAGTAATTATTTTTCCTTTTAGTAACATATTGGAATCTGCTTTTCCTTCTTATCTGTTCATGTATTTATCACAACTGTTGACAACTAAATTATAACATAGTAACATAGTAAAAATACTTTGAAAAAAGACACAGGTCAATCAAGTTAGACCGTTTAAGTCTATATATAATCAGCCTAACTGCTAGTTGATCCAGAGGAAGACAAAAAACCCTGTTTGAAGCCTCAGAAGGGGAAATTCCTTCCTGACTCCAAGATGGCAATCGGACCAGTCGCTGGATCAGCTTGTACTATAAGCTATCTTTCATAAGCCATCCAACTCCTACTTAAAGATATCTAGGTATCAGCCAGCACAACTGATTATTCATTCTGGATGGAATTAATTGGGCTGCATAGCTTTGTGTCATCTGCAAACACTGATACATTACTTATAATGTCCTCCCCTAATGAACAAGTTAAATAAAAGTGGACCCACTACGGAGCCGTGAGGGACCTTGTTAAGAACAGGACAAAATTTTGAATGTGATCAGTTAATAGTGCTGCTCCAGCAGAATTCTGCACTGAAATCCATTTCTCAAAAGAGCAAACAGATTTTTTTATATTCAATTTTGAAATCTGACATGGGGCTAGACATATTGTCAATTTCCCAGCTGCCCCAAGTCATGTGACTTGTGCTCTGATAAACTTCAATCACTCTTTACTGCTGTACTGCAAGTTGGAGTGATATCACCCCCTCCCTTTCCCCCCCCCAGCAGCCAAACAAAAGAACAATGGGAAGGTAACCAGATAACAGCTCCCTAACACAAGATAACAGCTGCCTGGTAGATCTAAGAACAACATTCAATAGTAAAAACCCATGTCCCACTGAGACACATTCAGTTACATTGAGAAGGAAAAACAGCAGCCTGCCAGAAAGCATTTCTCTCCTAAAGTGCAGGCACAAGTCACATTACTAGGGGCAGCTGGGAAATTGACAAAATGTCTAGCCCCATGTCAGATTTCAAAATTGAATATAAAAAAAATCTGTTTGCTCTTTTGAGAAATGGATTTCAGTGCAGAATTCTGCTGGAGTAGCACTATTAACTGATGCGTTTTAAAAAAAAATATGTTTTCCGGTTACAGGATCCCTTTAAGAAGCCTTCAAATAATTTGCCCACCATGGAAGTCAAACCTACTGGCTAGTGTTGGGCGCCGGCGTCTCGTTTTTTACGGCGGCGTCCGTTTTTTCAACGCCGGCGTCCGTTTTTTCCAAAAAATTTTTTTTGATGCCGGCGAATTTTCGCCACCGAATTTTCACGGGCGTTTCGCGAATTTTTCCGCCAGCAGCGAATCGCGCCAGGCGAATAGATTTGCCCATCACTACTACTGGCCTATAATTGCCAGGCTAAGATTGTAATCTTGAAGCTTTCCTTCAATCCATAGGTACCATACCAGATGAAAGAGAGAAAACGAGTTCAGTCTAAAACTGAACTAAGCTCTGAACTAAGGCAATCACACACATTTGTGATTATGCACCATGCTGGCTCTTTCAATAAAGAACTAAGACTACTAAATGCCACATTGGAAAACATCATTAAAACTGTATTCCGTTTGCAACGTTGCAGAAAATTGATTTGACAGAGTCTGGTATGAAAGTGGGAAAAGATTGCAAGAACATCATTTTAACATGTAAGTCTCACTCTACTTTTGATTTTCCATGTAGTATCCAGCACTCCAGAACTAACTTCAATATAAATGAAACGTCTGTCATATGTTGTCAGAATAATTGGCTATGGGAACTTCAATCAGATAAATGACTGCAAACGAATTAAAAGAAGATCAATCATATGAAGCCACCACCTCTATGTCTTCACTATATTTTCATTAGCTTCAAGAGACTTTCTTTCTTGCTCATCTTCCAATGAAATCCTGTCTTAAAACACAAATTTATAACATCAAACCACAGACATTACTGAAGTTAAGGTCTAATTTTAGGTCCCTCTAGAATAGATCTACCCACTCAAGTAATACCATAGAAAATATTTCTTTCCGGACAAGAGCTATGATATGGGTTTGAGGGTGCTAGATGCAAACCATACTAGGGCAAGGTATGCAAAGGCCAAACCTCATGTTGTTTGTACTTTGCACCTTGTTTACTGAAATGGTTATGGAACAGAATTCACAAATAATTTATTTCAGGAAGTTATAATGTCACGACGATCCCTTAATTACATTTCATCTTTCCTAATTCTACTAAGGTTTATTATACCAGGGCTTCGTCTTTGCTGGGGCTTTTCCTGTCTTCCCAGAATCCACTCTCCTACATAGTAGTAATCCAAAAAAAGATGGACATGAATACCCACCACACCATATATACCCTGGAGGAGATCACCTAAAATCCCAATACCAATGGGAACCTCCCACAAGGCAAGCCTACACCTGGAAGAAACTACACCTCCTCTCACCCCTCTTTACACCCACCAGAACTCCAAAAGCTGTATAATGAATTAGCTCAAAAAACAAAATCCGTTGAAAAAAATGAATTTTCTGCTCATTACGTTGCTGCTTTTATCCATGCCTAATATAAAGCCATGAGGCTACATATCTGTCATGGAATGCCAAAGCCAGTGGGCTATAATAAAAGTCTGTTGCTTTTATAAAGCAATTAGATTTACCCAATAAGCAGACCTGCTTATTGGGTGAATTTCTTGTAAAAGGTAAAGCACACGTTATCAGTGCTGGAAATAGGGGTAGGCAAAAGAGGCACCTGCATAGGGTGCAACTATGTGGGGGCACTGGGCAGGTAACTGTTCAAAAGTCTTCTGCCTATCCCTAGTCTGGGTGGTTTGCTGCCCTGCTGCTCTCTCCTCCCTCCCCTCTATAACTCTTCCTTCCTTTCATCACTTCCCCCTACCTCCCTCCCCTACCCTTTGTTGCTTTCCCCTCCCTCCCGCACACGGGGTGGGAGTAGCCTCCTGGTGTGCCTAGGGCGCCCTGTCGGGTTGGCCTGGCCCTGCAGATTATATATGCTCCTGCTATATTAAAGCAAATCTGATACTGAGATTATGAGTTTATGTTTTAAGAGACCATATAAGGGTACAGTTAGGAGGAACCATATTGCTGCTTAGGCTATTCACCCGTAAAGAGGTGAAAATAACTTTTATTTTTCACTTGTAAATAGTTGGGTAATGTTGTATAATTCAGACAGCCTCCTGCTGGGATATCTCTACTCATGTGAATAGCAAGAAATCAAAATCTGCCGCCTATGCTGTGCCTTGCTTTTATAATATGTATATATAGAGAAAGAGAGATAGAGAGACTGATTAAAGGACATACTGTACCTTACTTCCCAGACTGGTAACTGGCTGTGACCCTGACTACATCTATGCTTTATCTTCAGTCATTCAGTGTCCGGCTTTATACTGATTTTCTATCCCCCTGCTGGCTCATGCCTTCTATCTCTAACAAGTTCAGTATATCTAAAGGGCAGAGCCCACCAGTGGCTGCTCTTAATTTAATCAAAGATCTGCTGCTTCTCATCTACAGTGGAATAATGACTCAAAGCATTTCACTTTCCACTCTGTAAAAACATGGCCACTGGCACTTTTTAAGATGACCCCCGATCCTTCTCACATAGTGCGGATAAGTACGTTCCTTTTTTTGCTCCCTAGTGAATCAAAAACCTTTGTCAAGACGTCCTACAGAAAATGCATATACAGTATTTTCTGTTGTGAATCTGGAAATACTGGACCAATGGTTTCATATGTAATTCAACATTCTATAACCCTGTTGTAAGTAATGATAGGAGAGTTCTGCTCCTACACCCAAGTAGATCCAACTCTAGTTCAGCTCCTGCTGGAGTCTGAGAATGCTATTCACACAGCTCTAATATCTCTCTCAAAGATACACTAACATCTACATTTTGGTACAAATGACTTTGGTAAAGGAGACCTATCTATTACGTATTGTCCTAGCATATACTTACACCTCAGAATAACAAGTAAACCTCATAAATCAAGGCATACTTTTGATTTTTGAAGCAACATTGCACTGGGATTGAGATAAACATGTTTATGGTGCTATTATAATAAAAGTACATCTAGTCATATACAGAGTCAGTCCTTATGAAGCACGTTCCTGTCCTATTCTATAGGCTTTTGTATGTTTTTCGACATCCAGAAACATCCCAAAGTTCTGCCGACAGGTCTATTATGTCCAACTTCTGGGATATTGAGGGCCGGAACAGAGTATGGCACACACAGGGAGCATAGGGCAGACAGAGTATGGCACACACAGGGAGTATAGGGCAGACAGAGTATGGCACACACAGGGAGTATAGGGCAGACAGAGTATGGCACACACAGGGAGTATAGGGCAGACAGAGTATGGCACACATAGGGAGCATAGGGAAGGCAGAGTATGGCACACACAGGGAGCATAGGACAGACAGAGTATGATACACACAGGGAGCATAGGGAAGGCAGAGTATGGTACACACAGGGAGCATAGGGCAGGAATAGTATGACACACACAGGAAGCATAGGTCAGACAGATTATGCCACACCCTTGGAGAATAGAGCAGGCAGAGTATGATACACACAGGGAAAATATGGCAGGCAGAGTATGGCATACTCAAGGACAATAGAGCAGGCAGAGTATGGCACACACAGGGAACATAGGGCAGGAAGAGTATGATACAGATATAGATATAAGGCCTCATCTGGAGTATGCAGTTCAGTTTTGGACTCCAGTCCTTAAGAGGGATATAAATGAGCTGGAGAGAGTGCAGAGACTAAGTGCAACTAAACTGGTTAGAGGGATGGAAAACTTAAATTATGAGGGGAGACTGTCAAGGTTGGGGTTGTTTTCTCTGGAAAAAAGGCGCTTGCGAGGGGACATGATTACACTTTACAAGTACATTAGAGGACATTATAGACAAATAGCAGGGGACCTTTTTACCCATAAAGTGGATCACGTACCAGAGGCCACCCCTTCGGACTAGAAGAAAAGAACTTTCATTTGAAGCAACGTAGGGGGTTCTTCACAGTCAGGACAGTGAGGTTGTGGAATGCACTGCCGGGTGATGTTGTGATGCTGATTCAGTTAATGCCTTTAAGAATGGCTTGGATGATTTTTTGGACAGACATAATATCAAAGGCTATTGTGATACTAAGCTCTATAGTTAGTATAGATATGGGTACATAGAATTTAATTAAAAGTAGGGATGGGTGTGTGTATGGATGCTGGGTTTTCATTTGGAGGGGCTGAACTTGATGGACTTTGTCTTTTTTCAACCCAATTTAACTATGTAACTATGTAACTATGTAACTATATAACTATATATATATATATATATATATATATATATATATATATATATATATATATACATATATATGTATATATGTATATATACATGTGTGTGCTAAGGCCTCAGAAAAGTCCTTTTGTCCTTGGGTCTATAGTTATAGCTACCATTTTCCAAACAACAAACCAGGCTTCTCACAATCATTTTCTTCTCTACAAAGATCCTCATGCCAATGTCTTTCATCCCTGAATGTATCCAGTGAAACAAATATATAAAGGTAATGTAACACATTACAGTTGCAGTCATTTATTTGCGCAGCCAAATGCTTCAGTGAGTTTCATTTTATCCACAGCCATTCCTTTTGCAATTGTATCACTAAGAACAAATGGAATTATTATTACACAGGCCATTAAATAAATAGAGGACAATGTAGAACAGAACAATGCTGCATTGCTCCAGAAGACAAATTTGGGGGAACAACCTGCCAGTTACAACTGCCATGACAGTTACCCACTTTTTCTATAATACCAGTTCATTTTTTTCATAAGCTTTTATAGTGTTTTTTCACATCAGAAGGTATTCATTTTTATATATATTCTTTTTTTCTACCTTCAGGCCAATATAAATAGTCTGTCCACGGTTTTAGGTTTTGGGTTCACATCACTATGGACCATTGCAACACACAGTGGGGGGCATTTATGATGAGCACAACCCTTAGGGGCAGATTCACTAAGGGTCGAATTTCGAAGTTAAAAATACTTCGAAATTCGACCCTCGAATTGAAATCCTTCGACTTCGAATATCGAAGTCGAAGGATTTAGCGCTAATCCTGCGATCGATCGATCGAAGGATTTTTCGTTCGATCGAACGATTAAATCCTTCGAATCGAACGATTCGAACGATTTTAATCCAACGATCGAAGGAAAATCCTTCGATCAAAAAAAGGTTAGCAAGCCTATGGGGACCTTCCCCATAGGCTAACATTGACTTCGGTAGGTTTTATCTGCCGAAGTAGGGGGTCGAAGTTTTTTTTAAAGGGAAAGTACTTCGACTATCGAATGGTCGAATAGTCGAACGATTTTTACTTCGAATCGTTCGATTTCGTTCGAATTCGAACAAATTTAACCAATTCGATGGTCGAAGTACCCAAAAAATACTTCGAAATTCGAATTCTTTTCATTCGAATCCTTCACTCGAAGTTAGTGAATCTGCCCCTTAGTGTTCACTTATACCCGGGAATGGTTGCACTATGCATCTTTAAATTGATACAAAATCAACCTGGTGGGTGCAGATCCTGTTTTGGCCCCTCTTCCCCTCAGGTCCGGATCTGTGGCGAGGCCACAAAGGCTTGGGCATAAGGTGGCACAAATTTAGAGCTGGCATGCCACCCAAACGCACTTGAGATTTGCTCACATATGGAGCACTGGGGTCTAGGTCATCTGAAGTTTTCTACACCCCCTGTCCCCGTGTGAGGGCTAAAAGGATGCGTTTGCTCGCAGAGGGACAACCTCTGGGCGCCCGATATTGAAATCCAGCACTGCTTCCCCTGCCACTTCTGAACTTGCCCCCTAGGACAGCTAGAAGGGTGGGAGTGGGGACACCTATTCCCTCTAGTGATGGGCGAATTTATTCTGCAGGCATGGATTTGCCGCACTTCACCATCTGCATTTTTTTTGCAAAAAGTTGCACATTTAAAAATTGTCACACGTACAAAACGTTTTTTGTCTGCTATTTAGACAAAAAAGTTTCTCATGTAAAAACTGAAAAACTGAAAAATTTCACATGTCAAAATTATTTTGACGCCCGTTGACTTTAATGTGTTTCGCCAATTTTTCGCCATTTTGTGAATTTTTTTGGAGTTTCACAAATTTTTCGGCAAAGCGAAACTGCACAGATTCGCTCCATCACTAACTCCCTCTTGTGAATACTGCGCTATTGAATGCAGGCAGCTCTGCATTTGTAACAAAGCAAATCAGGGACAGAGGAAGGCAAAGTGCAAAAATGCCTCTTTTTTTTGCACGTTACACACTGGCTTCCTATAAGTAAATGGCCACTAGTGACATTAGCTGTACTGTGCTGCTGGTTTCCCGGCCCTTATCTTCTAGACATTGGTAGAGAGCCCATCCCCCCTCTGATCCCCTTAAATGGTAGGCCAGGTTTAGGGTGTTCCTTTTAATCTTGAGCCTGGGTTGAGTAAAGGTGGGTGAGGGAGGGTGCAGGTTGGAAAATTCATGGCCCCACATCCCTACAGGAAATTGATTTCTAATGCAGACATAAAAATGGACAATTGTTTTTTTTATTTTTAAGCAGCAAAGCAAAACATTCCCTACAGCTCCCCAAATTCAATATTTTACACAGTTACACCCAGGCAGAAAAAATAGGTTCTTTGTATTCTGGTGACAGTAAGTCTTTTCTCCTGTATTGGTTGTTAAAGTTATCTGCCATTCTCAAAGCCCCATTGCATGAATTGATTATGAGTATAATAGGAAGGCATCTTGCTGGGAGCTGGAAGTTCAGTGTGTTCCCTTAATTCAGTTAAAGGGGTTGTATGGGGTACATCAAGCATCATAAGTAGGACTGTGTTTGTAAAACAAAATCAAGGCATCTGACATATCTGTATTCTATCCCAATATTTTACCAACTTGAAGTGTGACGTACTGTAGAACACTGTGCGTGCCATAGAGCAGGAGGGAAGCTGAAAATCAAGTGGAGGGTTAATGGTTAGGAATAAAATAAGAGTCATAACAACACTGCCCTTGAGAAATGGACACAGTCACCCTATGTACTTTAATGCTTTGTCTGCAATAGGTACACAGAATGAACTGCGTCAGCTGTCAAGGACTGGCCCACACTGTAGATTCCATGTTTCCACATTCCTTTGTGGATCAGTGTAAATCTACTCTATGTACCTTGAATCAGTTTAAATATCCAGAGCAAGGTGACACCCGTATGCCTCCTACCTCTCTATACCCAGTGTTGGCAAGTACAGGCATTGATGCATACAGAGTGAAGTGGTGCTTCTCTACACTCCATTCTAGCGCAGTTTGCCTTGAAATAGTAAATGAACTCTTTTGACTTTTATTGAGCCCCCATCTCTCTTGTTTTATGTTGCCATAAGATAATTTCATTCTTTGTTATCAGCCTTCCATGTTAATTACACTGGCACCAGCTCCTAGCAAGCTAGTAACCCTAATCTCACACCATGAATGTCCTTGCAATTAAAGGAGAACCAAACCCTTAATTATAAAAAAATCCTACCCTACATAGACCTCTTCCCTGCCCCCCCAGCCTAGCTGTTACCTTTGGTAAATGCCCCTAACTCTTTACTCACCTCTCTTTGCAGCGGAGCTCACTGGCGCCATCTTCTACTCTTCGTTCTTCTTTGAAAAATATGTACCGTATCGGCCCATGCACAGCTGGAGCAGTCTTCAGGTTTTTGACAACTGTGCATGCGCTGAAATTGACGGAAATTGCCAAAAGGCCTGAAGAAGACCTTAAGATTATGGAATAGCTGGACAATGGCACCTGTTCCACAATCCCCTATGTCAACTAATCATAAGCCATGGGGCATTTGGCCCAGCATTTAGGTTCCCAACTTGGGCCAAGGCCTTCCCAACTCCATTGTAGCATTTTTTAATGCAAGTTAAAACAAGTAAAGTAGAAACCCCATTTTACATTTTTCAGGGGACCAGAAAAAAATGGTGTAGAATCCAGGAAAATGTAAAAGCAGGAAAATGTATTATGCATAATATATAGGTGGCATCACAAAACAACAATGTAAAATGAGGGGAAACTTGAAATCAGGGGATGTAAAATGGGGGTTCTACTGTTATATAAAACAACTCTATGTTCCCGTTTCCTCTTGCTGAGAATAAGTTAAGTTAAATATCTATAATGTGCCGGAATGTGCCAGTAAGACAAGGGCCAAGTTATAAACTAAAACCTCCAGTTGGAGTTTGATACAACTGACCTTATTAGCATATTAATAAGACCTGCTGTTCTGGGGAAATGAAGATCCAGTGTTAATTTGCATTGCAGCATAATACAGAGTCCTTTATCCTCTCCAAAGCCCCACATGGCACAAGATTCTTATCAGCACTCTAAAGTCTAACAATTAGGCATTTGCTTAAAAATAATTGAAAGGAGATTTAAATGGCAACAATGGCGTGAACTCTTGGTATTTTGTACCTAAAGCTGAGCTGTTTAATCAAAGTATATATTTTTTTTAAAAACGAATCTAAGAATTAGGGTTTTCAGACAGGGAGGTCTTTTTTCCCTTGGATTCTCAAAAGGTGCCCCCCGAGCATGCCATGCAGCAAACAGTGGCTTCATGGTTTTTTAATGGGAATCATGATTTGCATTAAAGTATTTAAAACACTTTTCCTGCAGGGGTTTTGCTGTGAGTATGAAATGCAGCTACGAAATTCTAAGGAATAAGACTCATCGCTGTGAGCTTGAGAGCAATAGCTCCATCTGCTGAGCTGTTTAAGCCTCTGTTTAGGTTTTATACTACAGCTCTAAACGACACTTTTCCATCTATACAAAATAAGAGAAAAAGGCAATATACAATATATGTCACTTAGTATAAGCGTCTCCAATCATTTTAATAATAATTATTAATAATAATTTTTTAATAATATCCTTGTGCCCTCAATGATACAATTACAGAATTACATAAAAAACAACTAATAACCTATACAAGAGATGAAGAGGGCCCTGCCCAAAAGAGCTTACAATTTTAAAGTACATATGTCCCACCTCTTGTTCATACGATTGGAAAGCTGAATGTCTATAAGTTGATCCGTATAGACTGATTGATGCATTACAGTGATCACTGTTATGGATCAAGTGAAATTGATTATTTTATTACGATCAGGAGGAAACTGGACCCTATTTCCGTAATATTTTACTGAGGGAAGTCTATGCTTAGCCAGGGCTATTTGTTCTTACTGGTTAACATCCCCTAAATTAGGGTAATTAGGGTTATTTATCAAGCTCCAAATATCCGAACCTCGAATAATTCATACTTTTCGGAGCAAAAAATGTGATGAATTTTTCGGGATTTATTAAAGTCTGATGGTCTAAAAACTCCTAATCTGAAACCCCAGCATCTAAAAGCTCTCTGGGTCCTGTATAAGTCAATGGGGTGTCTGCGCTGATCAGTGTCGGACTGGCCCGCCGGGATACCAGGAAAACTCCTGGTGGGCCAACGTGTCAGTGGGCCCTCCTTCTTCTAAACATTTGGCTTATTTCATGGCCATGACCTATTTCTATGAGAACAAAGAGACTAAATAGATTGAATAATAGATTATAGCATGTAAAGAAAAGAGAATAGGGGAATAGAAGTTGAGTGAGGAGAGGAAGAAAATAATACTTAGAGTGGGCCCCTGGTCTAAAGGTTTTTGGGTGGGCCCCTGGTCTAAGGGTTTTTGGTGGGCCCCTGGTGTCCCAGTCCGACACTGGTGCTGATGATCCCAGTGTCTGCGCTGATGTCCGTACTGATATCCGATGATTTCGGGGGTTTCGGCCCCAAAAAATCCTAGTTTTTATTGAAAACTCAGAACAATTCTGAGTTTTCTGAGTTTTGCCCGACCCTATTTTTTCGGGCGGCCGGGGTGGGGGTCCGTGGAGGTGGAGGAAGGGGTTGGTGGTGGGGGCCCTGATTCAGTAGACTCCCTGAGTCTGATGATGCACACAGTGCCCCCTTGAGGGGGTTCACACCTAGGATCATTTCAGTATTGTATTTACTAGAAGAAAATAATCATCACACACCTGCCATCATGTATAGTAATCCACAGCCCGCGACCCGAACCGCAACTGCCATATTTATCCACTTTGATCCGCTACCTGACCCGGACCCACAACTGCTTTATTCGGAACCCGATGACTCACTACACATATGAATATGTATCCAGTGCTATGCTAGAGGACCACTAGTTAATCCCTTATCCGTAACGCTAAACGAAAATATCCTTATTAGTAGTAATTACTAATTAAAATATCCTTATTACTTACTTAAAGTTTTTTAGTCAACCGCTCACATTTCACAATCTGTGGTGCATCCAGCCGCGGACCAAACGCTATCACATTGGAGTGGTTCAAACTCCCCACACAAACAGGTTATGTGCCGTAAAGTCTTACCCGGTACGCGTTGTGACCCAGGTGCTGCCGCCATGAGTCCGTCACTAAGAGGAACGCTTTCACCGCATGCACCGATTGTAATGGCGGCACACTCCGGGACCCTTTCGGAAGAATCTCTCGTTTTCTGGTTGCACGTAAAGAAAAGGTTTCTTTATTCACATATCTTGATACACTGAATCGATAGCGTCTGAGGTCTGGTGTGTTTAATGTCACTGCACTTCCTTTAAAAGGCGTAAATTATATGATATATAGACAATATAACATAAGATAAGAAATTTAGATGAGAACTGCAACCTGACCCACAACCCGTAGACCCGCATCTATACCCGCATCTGAAAATCCCACCCTCATTCCGCAGGGTGCCCGATTTTTTTGCCGGTACCCAACCCGCTGCAGGACTCTACTGCCTGTTAAAACAATTAAACTGCTTCAGGTTTCTATACAGTGGATCATATTAAACAAGGGGAAAGTTACAGTATTCTTTCACTGACAATTAGGGAAGAAGATCTGTAGTAATAAACTGTTCCCAGCGCTGAAAGCAATCACCAGGGTATCTCATAGGCTCCTTTCTGTGAAGTCACTAGAAAAAAATAATTAGAAAAGGCTTACATTATTAAAAGCATACTGAGAAAATGTCATGGGTGAATCCCCTACCTTAATTCAATTTCAGTTTGCAAACCTCTTTTCAGTGTGAGGTCCATTAAGAAAGTTCTCCTGCTTGACCCCATTTTCCTCTCCACAAGCAACAAGACAATTTCTTTGAATTTGACATTATGTTGGCAGAGTGACTGGGAAATATGAACCATTTTTGCCTTTTTCCTTAACGGAACCAGGGCGAATTTGCTCAGTGGATCCATAGTTCTACTCTTGTGTAAATATTAACGGTGCCAAACATAACTTTCCTGCAGTACCTGAAATGCTGCATTTTTTACATCAGCCTCCCATCAATGTCACGGTTATGTGACTGGTGGATTTTTTGAAGCCCCACTTAGGGTACATCCACACATTAACTGCTTTGAACAGAAACAAATCATTTCACAGCCTGAAGGATGTTCACGAAGGTGGTCAGATGCACTTTTATTGCAACAATACAGTGGGTTTGTTTCTGTTAAAATTTACATATCAAATATTCCTCGAAAATTCATTTTTTATGATGTAGCTTTGTAAGACATTGGTGTCTTTCTGTTGTTCTTGATATGAATTATTCAGGTAATTATGTTTAACTAAAACAAGGCAGCAGTGTGAATTCTGACCTGGGAAATGCCTGTCGATGCCTAACGTATGGGACTTTCAACTTACCTGTTCTTCATTTCTTATGAATTGAGTATTTCTGCCTGCAAATGACATGCCTTGGGCAAAAACAAACACATGAGATCAGGGAAATATGTCTATTGCAATAAATACATTATTTATATTAGGTTACAAAAGAAACTTTGTCCATGTTTTGTTAATAAACTGCTTATTATTCGCTTATATTATTTATGTTTGTGTGTTGTTCTGCATCAATCTGTAAATCAATGCATAATTCCCTGCTTTCATATGAAAGAAGGAAAGAAAGAAAGAAAGAAAGAAAGATAGATATACTGTATATACTGTACCCCCTGTTGTATAATATATGGATATACATACAGGTATGGGAACCTTTATGCGGAAACCCTTTATCCAGACTTACGGAAAGTTCATTGAACTTGATCCAACTAAGATATTATTAATCCTTATTGAGGCAAAACAAGCCTTTTGGGCTTATTTAATTTTCAAATTATTTTCTAATAGACTTAAGGTATGAAGATCTATTATCAGGAAAACCCCAGGTCCAGAGCATTCTGGATAACAGGTCCCATACCTGTACAATGACCAAATAAGTCAAAGGTGCTTTTATGCAAGTCACAAAACTCCAAGGTGACTATTAATATATAGTGAATAAAGTACCTCTTATTGTAAAATATAAGGATATTATAAGTTACCAAGGAGTTCCATGACCATATAAAAACACGAGGCCGAAGGCCGAATGCTTTTATACAGGTCATGAAACTCCGAGGTAACTTCTAATATCCTCATATTTTATATATACACAGGTTTTAGTGAGTCATGTGACAAAAATGACATTACTAAGCTCCATTTAAAAGGATATTAATGTATGTGTCTATATATATATATATATATTACCCCAAAAAACGCACTCCAAGTGCTTTTACAGGTGAAAAAAAAAATTATGATTTATTTCAACGTTTCAGCTCCCTCACAGGGCCATCTTCATGTATGAATCATGGATTTGATATATATATATATATATATATATATATATATATATATATATATATATATATATATTAATTTTGAAATATTTAAATCAGTTGCTTTAAATTGACTTTCCATAATTTGGTGTTTTTTTTTCTGGTGTGAGGTTTCTGAATAAGAAATCTTACACATGCTCATATATTTATATATATATTTATATACACACTCCTTTTTAAAGTAGCTGCCAGGGGGCATGTAAAAACAAGAGAACATGCATACAAAGTACAGCTATGGGACTTGTTATCCAGAATGCTCGGGACCTGGGACATTCTGGATAACGGATCTTTCCGTAATTTGGATCTACATACCTTAAGTCTACTAGAAAATCATTTAAACATTAAGGGGCCCATTTACTAAGGGTCGAGGTGAATTCTAAGTGAATTTTCAAATTTAAAAACTTCGAATTTCAAAGTAATTTTTGGGTACTTTAACCATCGAATAGGCCATAATTCGATTTGAATTGAAAAAACTTTGAATATTCGACCTTTGGAAAATCGAAGTACTGTCTCTTTAAAAAACTTTGCCACCTTAAACCTGCCGAATTGCTATGTTAGCCTATGGGGACCTCCTAGAACCTATAGCCAGTATTTGGCTACGTTTTTAGAAGTCTAAGTTGAAAATTGTTTGATCGATCGATTAAATCGTTCGAATCGTTCAATTCGAACGATTTCTACGATCGATCGAACGATCTGAATTCGATCGAAAACAGCTAAATTCAATCAAAAAAAATCTTCAACTATCGAATTTTTTCAATTCGATGGTCGAATTTCGAAGTTTTAGCACTTTGAAATTCGACCCTTAGTAAATGTGCCCCTAAATAAACCCAATGGGCTGGTTCTGCTTCCAATAAGCATTAATTATATCTTAGAATGGATCAAGTACAAAGTACTAGTTTATTATTTAAGAGAAAAAGGAAATCGTTTTTAAAAATTTTCATTATTTAAATAAAATGGAGTCTATGGGAGACCGCCTTTCCGTAATTCGGAGCATTCTGGATAATGGGTTTCCGGATAATGGATCCCATACCTGTACTCATTTCATTGGGACAGTGGCTTACCTAAGACTGACCACCTCCCCCTTCAAAAAAGTATTCATAGGGGCCCTGAAGACCTGTTGAAGAACTTTTTAATGTAGGCAACTTACAGGAGACAAGATAGGAAAATAGAAGCATTCTAAAGAATTTCAAAATTTTGAAAAAATTTGACCTTCCAAATAACCCTAATTTGAAAATGAACAGGGGGTTAAAAATCAACCTAGTGTATGTGTGAGGAAAAAGATGGTTTCTGGTGGTGGCCCTGTCTACCCATAAGAATAAACAAGCCATTATGGGGTAAATTTATCAAAGAGTGAAGTTCCGCTGCTAGAGTGAAATTCCGCAGCTCTCAATTCATTTCTATGGGATTTTGGAAGGCGTATTTATCAATGGGTGAAAGTGAAAGTTCACCCTTTGATGAATACGCCTTTAAAAATCCCATAGAAATGAATGGGGAGTGGTGGCATTTCACTCTAGTGGCGGAGCTTCACTATTAACTTCACTCTTTGATAAATATACCCCTATAGGAGAAGTTTATTGGAGAACAGAAGAACTGAAGATCTTTAGAAGAAAGATCGGAGTAATGAGTTTTGAGAAGCTTTGTTGCAGGAAACCTTTGTACATTATTACATTTACGGGTGTTCAGTTGATTGTATAGTAAGGAAAAAATCTAGACCTCCTGCTACTCTATCCTCAGGTGATATTCAATAATATCAAAATAAAAAGGTGGATGTGCCCTTTTTAAAAGATGTTCTTTTCCTTTCTAGCTAGGTTATAACCTTTTTCAGCACATAGATAATTTGTCATATTTGTACAAGATGGATGGGCCTGATATTTTCTAAGGTGAGATCCTGTTTTTTTTTTTTTTAACAAAAAAACATGTTGTCCTTGTCAAACAATGAAATAAAGAGCTCCTCTTCATTTCTGTGATGATATTCCCTTTCTCCTGGCTGTCATAGATTGCATGGTCCCTCTTTTATTTATTACCCTTGAGGGATTGTTGTGGCTCCCCATTTGAGGTCCGCTTCATATTTGTTGCTAAGTATTATGCCCATTATTGCTGCAGGCTCTCTGTGGTGTCTTGATGTTTAGAAATAATTTAGAAGTTCTGCCATCGTTCTTTTGGAAGCTGTCTCTGTGGGAAAGATTTATAATCTAAATGAATAATAAAGTACGACTGGAGTTGGGTTCTCTGTTTTTTACTGCTTGTAACACAGTGTAGTTATGGAATATATAAGAATAAATAATACTATCCTTCTCAAAACAGCCTGGGACAACTGACATTCAATAGGAACGAAAACAGCTATAAAAAGGTTGCAGTTGAGCTGTTATAAAAGGGATCATCCTCTTCATGCTCTAAATGTATTTTTGAAGGGTTTTGGCTGATTTAGCCATACATAATATTTCTAATAGAACTCAAATTTAGTACAAAGTTGAGAGAACAACCGTTAGAAATTAAAAAGGTTTCCAGAGGTCTAGGTCCCAAGAAACTGGTGGTCGTATACTATTGACCAAGTGATGGATCATCTTCTTAGGCTTGTCTTGTGTAGAATATACAAAACAAACAAGGGGTATCATGATATAACTTCTTCTTGTAGAACAAGGTCCATTGCTATGTGCAATACTAAACTGCAGCCCATCTTTCCAGTTAGCCAATATATCACTGCCTAAGCATGGTTAACTAATGAATTCCATATTCTGATTGGACTTGGGGGAAATCAGTTTCCTTTCTCTATTCTAATTAGTGTTTTGGCCCAGCTTCAGACCCATAAAGCTACAGCCTGCCTTGAAATTGATGGTTGTTTTTTTTACAGACCCCCTCCTTTTTATGTTTTTATGCATTTCAATCAATCAGTCATACAATCAGGCATTATAAAAGATGTTAACGCAATCTAGCCTTTTGTTTTTGGATGCTGCAGAGAAATATATACAGTAGGCATGGGATACTTTATCCAGAAAGCTTGCAGGAAGGCCAAGTCCCATACACTCCATTTTAATCAAATAATTCAAATTTGTAAAAATGTTTTTCTGTAATGATAAAACCGTAGCTTGTACTTGATCCCACCTAAGATATAATTAATCCTCATTGTGGACACAACAATCTTATTGGGTTTAATTCACGTTTAAATCATGTTTTGAAGATTTGTGGTATGAGGATCCAAATTTTGAAAAGCCCCTTTATCCAGAAAAATGTAAGCTTTTAAACCAAAAGGAAGCTTATAGGGTATTCAATAAAACAGGAAAATTTGGAGGCAATAATTTGGAGGCTAAGCTTAGAGGTAGTTTCAAATTTACTTGCAGAACATTAGGCTTGTCTGTAATACACTTACATTTCTATTCTATGTGTACTGTATAGTGTGAGTGGGTCCCGGGCCGGAACTAGGGGTAGGCAGAGTAGGCATGTGCCTAGGGCGCAAAGGGTACCTGCTCTGTCGTCTACCCCATGTCCGGATCCCCTCTCTCCTCATATTCTTCCACGCTAATTCGCGCTTGCGTGCCAATTCGAACATGCGTGTGAGCAGCCAGCGCCGTGGCCAGCCAGGTTGCCTAGGGCGCCTGACCGGTCTGGCCTGGCTCTGAGTTGGTCCCTAAGCTCAGTAAGTGACAGCAGCACAGAGTATGTGCAGTAAATCAGCAGAAAAGAAAATGGGGAGCTACTGGGGCATCTTTGGAGACACAGATCTTTACTGCTAAAGGGCTGTGGTTGTCTTGGGCTGCTACAGAAGCCCAAAACATGTGCAACATTTCTAGCCACTTCTTTAGTTAGGCTTTAGTTCTCCTTTAAACTGCAAACTAGTAAGAGGAAGAAGGAAAATAATTCAAAAACTATTATTACAAAATTAAAAAAGTAATTGCTATTGACACCAGTATCTGCCTGTACCTTATTAGGCATTCGTTTCAATTTAGAGACGAAATGGGCAGCACTCCAGGATAAAGTAAAAAATTGCCTTTATTTACCAACAGCAGGGCAGCATAGTGCTGCCCTGCTGTTGGTAAATAAAGGCAATTTTTTACTTTATCCTGGAGTGCTGCCCATTTCGTCTCTGATTCCTGTATTCCAGTGGGGAAGGACACTGTGGGAGGTTCACCCAAGCAATTGAGAAAATTAACCAGGTGTGTGCCCCTCAAATCCTCTTTGAACTATTCGTTTCAATTTAAAACAATGTAGCACAGCAGTCTGATCTCCCCCAGACATGAACTCCAATTCCCACAATTATTCCTTCTTTTGCAATTATTTTACACAAAGAACATAAAATACATTGTGGGAGTTGGAGTTCTGGCTGGAGTTGAAAAGGCTACTGCAACATTTTTTTAGTAGAATATATAGTTAGGACCTGCAGTGCAAGGGTTAGCTGATCTCAATAGCTTATATCTCCCTATATTTCTATGTTTGATTTTGCTCTCTTAAAACTCTCAAAGCCTGAGCAATGCAGAGCCGCAGGTCCATTCGATTTGGAAAGCAACATCCTAGGATCTTTCAAGGCTTCCTGCATTTCTGTCCGTGATTTATACGGTAATTCGCAGTTTTCTACTGAGATTTATAATTGCGTCGTGACTCTTTTTAATGGCTCCAATTTGTAGCTTATACACACACAATGTTAGAAGGCCGGGCTCTAAATGGATCCCGTTAGCTTGACTTTTCCATATGAATAATTTCCTTGAGTCAATCAGCTCTTGCTGTGTTAATAGAAGAATCAAATGATTTTGATTTCTCTGAACAGTCTCAAAAATTATTTTACACACTGTGCAATGTGTAATGATAATTACAGACACTCAGGGAGCACTTTTGTTAAGTTCAATGGAAATAAAGTTATGGGCCAGCCGTAGCTATAGTGTGTATACAGCTGTTCCTTATTTGGTTAAATCCATATATAATGTTAAAGGTCTTTCAATAAACAGGGTGCAGTGACAGACTAGTACTCTTAAAGGCTGTTGTACAATGTGGATTTTTCCAGGTGTTGTTCTTTTATCTTATGCCAATAGTTATTACAAGAGGTCTGTACCTTATCAGTGAATTCCCGGATGGTCTTCTCTCAGATCATTAATCTTCCATTCAGCTCTGCCTATGACAGCACCGTCATTTGATTCCTTTCACGTATCCAGAGGTCGAGTTGCCCTGTAGTATCATTTTGTGCAACTGTGGCGCTTTTAAAGTTCCTTCTTCACTTTCAAGGTTACATAACAAGAGCTAGAGAGTTGGGTTCAGTTCTACCAACCAAAAGCAACCACTGGAGTCTCAGAAGGGTTTGTAGAATTTTAACAATATGGAAAAACTTGGTGAGTGAAAGACTACTTTGCAAGCCGTGTTTGTTTTTATACATAGTTGCAAAGTTAAATCATGTTGGGAAAAGACCAAATTCCATCAAGTTCAATCCCTCCAAAGGAAACCCATAATCCATCCATACTTACACACACACTGACCCCTCCATACACTCACATAAACTATATATACTCATACACTATAACTGTAGATTTTAGTATCACAATAGTCTTGGATATTATCAGTGGCGGAACTACCGGGGGAGCAGGGGGTGTGAGCGGGCCAGGGCCCGCACCCCCGCAGGGCCCCCCGGCAGCCTGCGCACCACTGAAACTGCGGGCCGTACGGACGGGGGCAGGACCCGGCTGTGTGTCACGCACCCAGGCCCGGATTTGAGGCAAGGCCACAATTTCAGGGGCGACCCAGCCGCATCAGTAACTAGCACTGGAGACTCACGTCAGTCTCCAGTGCTGTTCCCAAGTGTTAAGATGTGCGCATGCGCGCGCACACACTGAGGGGGAAGAGGACGGCACCTGGAAGGGGAGGGACATTGCTGGACAGGGGGAAGTGGAAGTGGAGGCGACAGTACTGGACAGGGGGAAGCGAAGGGGACAGCACAGTGCTGTTCCCGAGTGTTAAGCTATGCGCATGCGCACGTACAGAAAGCAGAAGGCCCTGGAAGGCAAGGGGACATCGCTGGACAGGGGGAAACCGGAAGTGGAGGTAACAGTGCTGGACAGGGGAAGCAAAGGGGACGGCACCAGCAGGGGAGTGGGGGCGATGAGTAAAGCGGGCCTAGGGGCGGCAAGTTTGTGAATCCGGGCCTGGTTACGCTACTGGATATTACGCTACTGGATATTATGTCTGTCCAAGAAATCATCCAAGCCATTCTTAAAGGCATTAACTGAATCAGCATCACAACATCACCCGGCAGTGCATTCCCCAACCTCACTGTCCTCACTGTGAAGAACCCTCTACGTTGCTTCAAATGAAAGTTCTTTTCTTCTAGTCTGAAGGGGAGGCCTCTGGTACGGTGATCTACTTTATGGGTAAAAAGGTCCCCTGCCATTTGTCTATAATGTCCTCTAATGTACTTGTAAAGTGTAATCATGTCCCCTCGCAAGTGTATTTTTTCCAACCGTGACAGTCTCCCCTCATAATTTAAGTCTTCCGTCCCTCTAACCAATTTACTTGCACTTAGTCTCTGCACTCTCTCCAGCTCATTTATATCCCTCTTAAGGACTGGAGTCCAAAACTGCACTGCATACTCCAGATGAGGCCTCACCAGGGACCTATAAAGAGGCATGATTATGTTTTCATCCATTAAGTTTATGCCCTTTTTATGCAAGAGTACTTTATCTGTTTTAGGGGTGACAAGTGTCCCGGGCATGAAGGGGGGCCCGGCATTACTGCAGTTTTGAAAGAAAAAAATTTGTGCACTTCGCATGCAGGTCAAGGGTCTGGCTGCAGTCTGACATTAGTTAGTGGACACAGGCCATCCCTGTTCTCACCACCTGTCTGGGCCCCATTGGTCTTCTAAATGACCTGCAAGTTAGGGGAATGTAGGGGGTGGGAGGGAGAGATTCCTATGTGCCACTCCCATGTCTCATGATTAGGGATTCCTCAAATCCACCGGGGTTCGGCTAAATCCAACATTTTTCAGATAAATCCCAAGAGATTAAAAATAACTGTCCGTGGGTGTAAAAAAACTCAATTTCCCTTTTCCCTGACTAAAAGTCATACAATTGTAAGGATTCAGATTTGGTTCAGCCATGCACTTGGACTGAGCTAGACTAGGGTTGCCACCTTTGCTGGCGCCTAAACCCGAACAAAGGGGGTGGGGCAGATAGCATTAGGGGTGGAGCAGTGGTGACAGAGGCAGACATAATGAAGTAGGTGGAGTTGTGACACCAGGGTGAGGTTATTAGATCACTTAGACAGAACTGACTGGATTTCCTTCCAGTTTTCTCAATGTTGTAAACCGGACATAAAGTTTTGATGTCCAGTTCAAAACTGGTGGCAAACCTATCTCTTATCTATATTCTGCCTGATGTGTATGTATGTGTGTTAGCCCAATCATTTAATTACAGGTATTGGATCTATTATACAGAAATCAGTTATCCAGAAAGCTCTCAAATACAGCAATGCTCATTTAGAAAAACAGTTTCTTATTTTGATTGCTTTGCTCTTTTTGTTGTTGTTTCTGTAATAAGAAATTAACATCACTTGATAATTTATTGGCCAGATTAGTGTTCGGTTTTCACAAGGCTCAACACCGAACAGAAACTTGAGACCCGAACAGCCTTTAGAAAAACTGAACTGTTTGGGTCAAACCAAAGAGGTGGCAACCCTAAGCTTAAATTCAACTGAATCTGAATACCGCTGTAAAAAGGCCAACCGCCAGCTGAATCTCGACTTTGCATTGGATCAGGCTCATCCTTGAAGGTGTATTTGCTGCAACTAGAGAAAAGGAGAGAGATCAGTATAGGGGACACATGGTTAAATATTGACCTTGTTCTCCTTAACATTAAGGGGCAGATTCACTAAGGGTCGAATTTCGAAGTAAAAAATACTTCGAAATTCGACCCTCGAATTGAAATCCTTCGACTTCGAATATCGAAGTCGAAGGATTTAGCGCTAAACGTTCGTTCGATCGATCGAAGGATTTTTCGATCGATCGAACGATTAAATCCTTCGAATCGAACGATTCGACGGATTTTAATCCAACGATCGAAGGAAAATCCTTCGATCAAAAAAAGTTTAGCAAGCCTATGGGGACCTTCCCCATAGGCTAACATTGACTTCGGTAGGTTTTATCTGCCGAAGTAGGGGGTCGAAGTTTTTTTTAAAGGGAAAGTACTTCGACTATCGAATGGTCGAATAGTCGAACGATTTTTCGTTCGAATCGTTCGAATCGAAGTCGAAGGTCGTAGTCGAAGTAGCCCATTCGATGGTCGAAGTACCCAAAAAATACTTCGAAATTCGAAGTATTTTTCATTCGAATCCTTCACTCGAGCTTAGTGAATCGGCCCCTAAATTTCCAGAAAAATTAACATACTTTGAAATGGCTGCATTCTAGTAATACCATGCTGCAGTAAGAAATAGTTAGAATTATTTCCAGCATTTGTATTTGAGCACAAGTGGTTACTTCATGCTACAGGCATCGCAACAGGAGTGAGCAAGAATTCTCAATAGAATTACAACCTGTTCCCCAAAAATACACGACTGCCACTATCTATAGAAGATGGAACTGTGTCTTTTACTGACAGTTTTTCCACAGAGAGTTTTTTTTCAGCAAGTGAGGAATAGAATGAGCGGTAGGTGCAATAATCTGCATGCAGTCAATTCATCTCACTAAATACCTTAATAGGCTCTTGCCATAAAGCTATTACAAGCCTGTTCACTCCACTTTAATTATCGGTTTAAGGAGCAGTTACTCCTTTGAATTAGGTTTATCAGTTTAAGCCATATTACTCAGCATGGAAATTCATCTCAATTCAGATGCAATTATCTGCCGTGGTGAAGATCTAAAATGCTACACATCCATCAAGTTCACCCTCTGACTTGTCTCCAATATAGAATGAGAAAAACATTGTCGCAGCCATTTCTCCGGAATCAACGTCCTACCTTTGTCGTACGTCATACTCTAATTGCTTGTGTTCGGCATAGCTGGAGCATTAAAGTATATAAAAAAGGGAGGAAATATGTGCTCAACTATTTTTAAGCTCTACCATAGCAGGAGGTGGATCTGCCAATGGGCCCAAGGTGGAGGTAGGTCTCATTATCTGTTGAGGAGAGGCCAGACCCTAAGGTGAGGCTGGGGTAACATGAACCCTATAAATAAGCTTAGCAAGGATCAAGCTAGGAGCTTAGCAAGGATCAAGCTAGGTCCTGTGATGTAACACCCCAGATGTGTAAGATAGTCAGAGCTAGTGATCGTGCTGTTGGTGAAACCTTACCATCATCCTACACTGTCTCCAACCCAACTGAGTGTGTGAGTACTTAAATGGCGCCTCTCATAGGAAAATGATTTCCCACACTTCGTTCGGTTGGGGGGGAAAAAAGCTCCTAAGGAACAATATGCTGCCCACACCAGGAGCTGCCATCTTTGATTACACCCATGCACATAATGAGATAATGAGCAAGTCTACCGCATGGTGTTAAAGGAGAAGAAAAGCTACGGAGGCATTTTATTGCAGACCTCACTGATGCAAGCCGATTAGAAGTAATGCACAGGAGACTCTCTTCATGGGTAATAAGAGCTCCATTTCTCCCTTTGTACTCAAAGGAGCCGAACTGAAAAAGCACAGCACAGAACAGGAAAGATATAAAGAAGTAGCTATAAATGTTGTACATTATGTTTTGGGCTTCTGTGCCAGCCCAAAGCAACCACAGCCCTTTAGCAGTAAAGATCTGTGTCTCCAAAGATGCCCCAGTAGCTCCCCATCTTCTTTTCTGCTGATTCACTGCACATGCTCTGTACTGCTGTCACTTACTGAGCTTAGGGACCCACTCACAATATACAGTACACATTGATTAGAAATGTCACAATATGTATGTATGTATGTATATTTTTATTTGTATAGCGCTCCTTGAGGTCAAAGCACTGTACAGCAAAACAATAAATTAGTAGTAACAAACAAGGGGTCATTGGAATAAAAAATAACAATAAGTGCAGTATTAGAAATACAATTCACATAAATATAAAATATAATTACAATACAGATTAAGTGCTCAGTGTCAAGGAAACAAAAGGCTAGAGGACCCTACCCCAAAAGGCTTACAGTCTAAATGGGAGGTAACATAAAGACACAATTCTGAGGGGTATTAAAGTGCTGTAGGTTACAGTTTGTTACACTGTTATATAAGTGCCAGTTTCCAGTTCAGGTGTTATCCAGGTGCTCCCAGAGAGAGTTTTTGAGTTTCGTTTTAAAAACACTGAAGGAGGATTCTCTCCGCAGAGATTCAGGAATTACATTCCAAATATAAGGAGTCGCAAGAGAGAAGGGTTTGATACGGGAAACAGCAGTAGTAGTGGGGGGTACAACCAAGCGGTTGCTCTGAGAGGAACTGAGGTTTCGGGCAGGAACATATAGAGAGACAAGAGATGAGATGTAGTTAGGTGCAAAGGAATGAGGGGCTTTAAAGGTTATGAGGAGGAGTTTATAAGTTATTCTTTGTTTTATAGGAAGCCATGATAAGGACTTCAGTAGCGGAGGGGCCTGTACCCTTTTGGATGAGAGGAGGATAATTCTGGCAGCAGTGTTTAATACAGACTGTAGGGGAGAGATGGATGTTAGGGAGGCCCGTTAGTAGAATATTACATTAATCTAGTCAGGGTAGGATGAGAGCATGTATGAGTGTCTTGGCTGTAGCAGGTGAAAGGAAGGGATGGATTTTGGCAATATTGCATAATAAAAAGTGACAGGTTTTGACAGTGGTGTTAATCTGATCAGAGAAGGAGAGAGAGGAGTCAAAGATTAACCCCAGACAGCGTGCGGAGTTGACATGGTTAATGCGCATGCCATCAATAGAGATAGTAAATAGGGGAGTAGGACCAGGTCATTAGTTCAGGAGTAGGACAGATCATTAGTTCAGTTTTTGAACTGGTTGAGTTTGAGGTGGCACTGGTTCATCCAATTTGAGATAACCAGGAGGCACTTAGAGATTTGAGCCTCTGTTTCAGCTGTTAATGAAGGGGTGGATAAATATATTTGGGTATCATCAGCATACAGATGATAATTAAAGCCAAATGATCAGATGAGATCTCCCAAAGACTGATTATTTAAAAATTATTGGTGCATGACAGCTCAGAAACCAGCACAATTAGCATCAGAATTAATTAAGTAACTGTGCAGCACCAGCTTTTATGACAGGCAAACCTCATTTTTAGCTTGATGATTTGGGACAACCCTTAAGCTTAGTTTCTCACCAGTCGCTCAAACCACACTGAGCATGTGCGTGTCACTGACACTGTTAATGAAATCCCGTGAAACTCCTGTAACAGCTTTGAAGGCCTGAATCATTACTACTATAGAGATGTTGAAACTTCAGGCTGGTGAAATATGTTCAGTATATAAACTATGACATTTTTAGCCATATTCATTTTTGGGGGTTATTTCTTCTTTACGTTAAATCTCTTAATATATGCAGCTGGGGATGAATGTGCACATGTAGCTGGCCTTATACTAATACTAATTAATAATGAACAACAGCTCCTTTAATGCTAACTAATATAGTCTAATTTCCCCAGCCATTGTGTACTAAGGGGGTACCTGTTCTTTTATGGTTAAGAACCACCGGCGCTCCCATTTCACTCATTCTTTTCACAGCACCTTAAGTAATAGTTCAGCAACACTATTCCTCCACATACTTCCAGTAAGGGCTCCGGAACTCAGAGTATTAATGCTCCGCTGTTCAAAAGCTGTGGGTTTGAAGGGAAAACATTGACCCCCTCTACTATCTATTACATAACCCTCAGTGGTCTAGCACTTACCAGCAGCATTATCTTCCCTAAACTTCCTCTATTAACAACAAAATGGTTATAGGTCTAATTTTCTTTTCGCTGTGACCAACCTGCTCTTTTGACTTCAGTATAGCATTCAAAAATGTACCACTATTGTATGCCATACCTATAATTAAATACAAGTGGTCACCTGCACCTCTGCTTTTTGGATCCGCAGTTGAGTCCCCACCCATGCATGGAACCCCCTCTCCGAGGATGTATTAATTTAGGCTTAGCTTACATCTATACACAGCAATTTGTGATGCTCTCAAAAAATAAGGTCAGGTGGCAACAGGTAAAAATCTGCTAGTTTGTGAGGCCCATATCGCTCCATGCATGGCCAGAGTTTATTTTGACTATTGTTTTTTTACTGGGACTAGAGTAACAAGCAGCATTTTTCCTCTTCCATGACTCGACACAACAGGCTGAGCCACCACCAAAGTTTTTTTATGCGGACGTTTTTCCGCTTTGTGACCTCCCCTGTCTCTAATTATAGCCTAGTTCTATATCAAGAAATATGACTTTGCTTTGTGCACCGTTACACTAGATCAGCAACAGATGGCATGAAATGTAAGATGCCGGGAAGGATAAATGAGACCCAGATTGGGGAATGTAAAATCAGACTTCGGCACTGAAACAACTCATCTGCTCCTTGTATTCATCTTATTGTGTTGTCTCTTCTCATCAAGATCCATAAAATCTCTTGCCTTTCTCCGTTTCTCTGTGCCTTGGAAACAGGAGCAACTTACTGGGGAGACCACCTTTCAATTAGACATGGGCCAGATCCCGGTGTCAGCCCCGCTGGTGATATCGCTACAGACTATGACGGCCACACATGTGCCTTCTCTTTTATAGCCTATTTTGCCATGACATGAGGTAGCGCTCTGAAAAGGGCTCTATTTATATATATATATAGTAAAACACAAATTTATAGCCCTGCAATTTACACAATTTAATTTTGCTATTAATATCAGAGCATTTGAATTGGTGCTTTTCCTGGACTTTTCACAACTTACTACCCTCCACCCAGAACTGTTGTGTATTGAAATGCGCTATTGCCTGTTTTAAGAAACTTGTGAAACCAAAGGAAAATGTTGCAAAAATGCTAAATGTTTCCAAAATTGTGCATTGGGTCAATGGGAGGGCATCTGCTTTTTTTCTATGTTTTTACCAGGTTTTGCTGATTTTGCAGCATAGGATATCACTCCAACTTGCAGTACAGCAGTAAAGAGTGATTGAAGTTTGTCAGAGCACAAGTCACATGACTTGGGGCAGCTGGGAAATTGACAATATGTCTAGCCCCATGTCAGATTTCAAAATTGAATATAAAAAAAATCAGTTTGCTCTTTTGAGAAATGGATTTCTGCACAAAATTCTGCTGGAGCAGCACTATTAACTGATTCATTTTGAAAAAAATGTTTTTTCCCATGACAGTATCCCTTTAATGTGTATTGGAAAGTTGTTTAGAATTTCAGTTTCTTTCATTGTGCAAAGGACTAGCTGACATGGGCATGTCCTTTTAAAACCAAAATCATTTAAGATCTGGAAATGTTATAATCAGCAGAATAAAGGAATTTAGATCACTAAGCAGGTGTATGTATGTCTTGTGCCAGGGAGAGGGAATATAAGCATTTATTAAGTATTCTTTTAGAATTTAACTTGCTTTTTCATGTAGGGAGGCCTCCAGTTCAGGTGCTCTCCAGTGAAGTCATGGATGCAACTAAAAGCATATTAGGGACCAGGGGCCCCTAGTGGTCCGTCGTATTTTACTTTTCTTATTTTACCATCTAGTCACGCCTTCCATTACCTCTGTCTGGCCCTGCTCCATCTGATGGTCTCTCCATGATCTCCTCTCTCATTCTCCAGCTCTGTGGTCTGTTTTATTAAAGTTGCCAAAAGCTGCAAGAAATATAATTTACCCAATTGCTAAATCATGTTTGTAGTAGTGGAAGCAGCCATGAAGGTGTAGGTAAGGTTGCACCTGTCCGGTTTTCAGATTCTCCTAGATTGACGCAGTGATTGGCCAATCGGTGATCGCCACATCATAGCTCTGCCCCACAATGTCACCCAGTCCACCCCATAATGTCACAAATTCAGTAAAATAGTCATGTGATAAACAATAACATTTCATCTGATTCTGGACCATTTGCTCATCGCAATCCCTCTATTAGAGGTTAAATGAGAATTATTACATAATTGCCACCAGTGCCGTGTATGTAACAAAACTTTCTCCAGGTATGGGACCTGTTATCCAGAATGCTCAGACCTGGGGTTTTCCGGATAACGGATCTTTCTGTAATTTGGATCTCCATAAGGTCTACTAGAAAATCATTCAACATCAAATAAACCCAACAGGCTGGTTTTGCTTCCAATAAGGATTAATTATATCTTAGTTTGGATCAAGTAAAAGGTATTGTTTTATTATTACAGAGAAAAAGGGAATAATTTTTAAAAATTTGGAGTATTTGGATAAAATGTAGTAAATGGGAGACAGGCTTTCTGTAATTTGGAGCTTTCTGGATAGCAGGTTTCCCATACCTGTACTAAAAAGTCTTTTGCACCAAATCCACAACCTTGAAGAAGGTATTTGCTATGTGTAATTGATGAGGTTGTTTACCTTTAAATTAATTATTACTATGACATAGAGAGTGATATTCTGAGACAATTTGCCATTGGTTTTCATTTTTTATTATCTGTGGTTTTTGAGTTATTTAGCTTTTAATTCAGCGGCTCTCCAGTTTGCAATTTTAGCAATCTGGTTGCTATGGTCCAAATTACTGGCAACCATGCATTGATATGAATAAGAGACTGGGATATGAATAGGAGAGGTGAGAGGAATAGAAAGATGATTAATACAAAGTAGCAATAACAATATATTTGTAGCCTTACAGATCATGTTTTTTAGATGGGGTCAGTGACCGCCATTAAAGCTGGAAAAGGTCAGAAGAAGAAATGATAAACAAAGAATTAAAAAATTATAAAAAATGAAGTCCAATTGAAAAGCTGCTTAAAATTAGCCATTCTATAAACAGTGGCGTAACTAGATATTACTGGGCCCCACAGCAAATTATTTTTCAGGCCCCCAAATGTCTAGAGGTTGACCTGTTTTACCAATATTTATTGAAATTGTATATGAATTAGGGCCTCATGGGGCCCCTATACCTCCTGGGCCCCCCTGCAGGCGCAGGGTCTGCTTCCTCTGTAGTTACGCCCCGATAGTAAAAGTGAACCACCAATGTAAAATCCACAGTGTAATGAAAATTATCACTGCAAAGTGCTATGTTGGGCTGAATTTTTATGCACTTTTTTTTCCTGTTTACATTTATTACATTTCCTCAGTGGAGATGAAATACCAGTGGTTACTAGTAGATGAGATTATCATGGAAGGATGAATGCCCTGGGGTATATAGCGCAGTTGATGTTTATGTACTCTTAGCTGACACTTATTCTGTAACGACACATTGAAGCTGACAGTTTGTGAATGTTTATAAAAGAACTGCTGGAAAGAGATTTATCACACTCCTGAAGAAAAACACTGACACATCACGGTTTCACCTTGGTATTGCTGAATGAAAGGCACAGTCATTGCTACAACCTGAATTATCACAGCTGGGGAATCAGATTTGGGCTTTTTTTAATGTACATACACACAATATACATGTAACACAATTACTTTCTCCCACAGGCCTGGTAAGTTACAACTCCCAGTAATTTCCATTAGAGCATTCACAACACAGGAATCTCTCCCCTGCATAACACACCTGCTTGGAATTATAGCAAGAATTCCTTTCCATAGGAATCCTATGGAATTATCCCAGGAATCCTTTACACCATGCCAGGCTTGGAGCACACACAGACTCAAACTCTTTGCCATAAACTACCCAGGCTGGCAGTAGTGTATCCAGATTTGCAAGTGCCCCGCATGATATCAGCGAATGTGACATCACGAGCCATGTGCATGCTCATGACATCACTTCTACCATGCAACTCTAGATGGCCCCTCACGCCTCTGCTGCCAGATTTAATAGGAAAGCAGAGAAAGTATCTTCTTCTCCTGTTAAAGGGATCCTGTCATCAGAAAACATGTTTTTTTCAAAAACACATCAGTTAATAGTGCTACTCCAGCAGAATTCTGCACTGAAATCCATTTCTCAAAAGAGCAAACAGATTTTTTTTATATTCAATTTTGAAATCTGACATGGGGCTAGACATTTTGTCAATTTCCCAGCTGCCCCTGGTCATGTGACTTGTCCCTGCACTTTAGGAGAGAAATGCTTTCTGGCAGGCTGCTGTTTTTCCTTCTCAATGTAACTGAATGTGTCTCAGTGGGACATGGACAAAAAAGCTGCCCCAAGTCATGTGACTGATAAACTTCAATCACTTTTTACTGCTGTACTGCAAGTTGGAGTGATATCACCCCCTCCCTTTCCCCCCCAGCAGCCAAACAAAAGAACAATAGGAAGGTAACCAGATAACAGCTCCTTAACACAAGATAACAGCTGCCTGGTAGATCTAAGAACAACACTCAATAGTAAAAACCCATGTCTCACTGAGACAATATAGTGGACGGGCGACAGTTTTGAGCAACTATTCAGACGCGTGTCCAAATTTTTTAAAATGCTGGTGAATTTTTGCTGCAGTTTCGCAAAATTATTCGCCGGCGGCAAAACACGGAAATTTACCACGAATTTGCACCTGCCTAATTTAGTGCATGATAAGTGGGGCAAGGTGCCATTCTTGAGTTATGTCTACAGAAAGATCCCTGAGAGTATCCTTATCACAAGCCTACAATGAGGAATCAAGGATATACAGTACATAATGCCTTTCTGCATCCCCCATGTTACTTCTCTCACGAGAGTCTTTGCAGCCAAAAAAGCACAAATGTAACTTGCAAATGTCCCTCTGGCCTAGAACTTCCCCAGTCCTGATTAATATGATCCTTCATGTAGATGAAACCAAATAGAAAGCAGTTACTGGTCTAACCCCCTCCAAGTGCGATTCTAATTGAATCATGCTGTTTCTGTAGGCGGATATTAAAGAGAATCTGAGCAATTCCATAAAAATCTTAGTTAGATGTAATAATCTGACTTTAATAACACTTTCCCCTCCATTAGCCCCGTAGTGACTTACTTGAGACATCACCTCGAGCCGTCGCTGCTTTGCTAAATTCACCTTGAGATGTTAACAATTTCACAAATGGTTCCGAGATGAGGATTGTCATTATACACATATCAATTATTCAGGTTCCTTGTTGGAGCGTGCAATGCGCAGCACAGAAGGGAATCTGAAAAACTCATTTATTCTCTATTACCGGCTTTACCAGACCTGGTTTTTATTAATAGGAACGGAGATAACGCACCAATGCTGTGACAATTGAGTTTGTATCTTCTTATAAAATGTATCAGGTCATTGTCAGTCACAGAAAGAACGTGAACACGCTGGAATGTATAACTGTACACTGACTTTTCTTATAATATAACAGAAATGTGTTTATGGTTTGTGTCAGAGATAGGGGCATGGGCCTCTCATGTTGGGGTTGAAGCAAATTTCATATAACTCCCAAGTATTTCTGCCAAGTATAACCCAAAAGGGGTTATTTACTTACGGTAAGTGCAATTTCATACACAATTGCCATGTTATTTACCCATGATTCCAATGCAGACACTAGGGGGGGATGTGTCTGATTGAATTGCTGCCAATGGCTGTATCAACAGTCTGATGAGTCCTCAACCAACACAAATCTCAGACCCAACCCACCATATACAGGTAGGGGGCCTGATATCATGAATGCTTAGGACCTTGAGGTTTCCAGATAAGGGGTCTTTCTGCCTTTTGAATCACCCTATTTGAGGTTTACAAGAAAAAAAATTAAACATTTAGGGCAGGGGTGTCCAAACTTTTGGCTCGCAGGGCCACATTGGAAAAAGAAAAATTTGTCTGGGGCCACACAACAAACCCATTTGATTTGTAAAAGTAAAGGAAATGCACAGAAAAGAACTACAATGCCAGTTGGATAACCAGATGGAGCTATACACTGAAATATGGGACGCCTGGATATTAAATAGACTTATTATTATATTATTATTACTAACTGGGCAATGGGCAGAGTCCCCCCATCTCCTTTGTGACATGACGTTTCCTCGGGAACGAAACTGGGCCGCATTCATATGCATCCCGGGCCGCATTTGGCCCCCGGGCCGCAGTTTGGACACCCCTGATTTAGGGGGTTATTTACTAAGCTCTGAATATCCAAAAAATTCAGATTTTTCGGACCTTACAACAATCCAATTTTTTGGGGATTTATTAAAGTCCGATGGCATAAAAACTTTGAATTTGAAAACCCGGCATCTCAAAGCTCTTGGGGTCCTGTATTAATCAAATGGGAAGTTCCCAGTGTCTGCGCTGCTGTCTGTACCGAATCCCGATGATTTTGGGCCAAAAAGTCAGAAAAATTTGTGGTTTTTGCGGAAAAGTTTCGAAAACTTCGGACTTTTCGGGCAAAGGTCCGAAGTTTTTGGGTTATAGCCCAAACCTATTTCTTGAATGATAAATAAGGTCCATTCAGGAATTTGAAGTTTCTCGGATTTTTATCTTAAAAATAGGGAGATAAATTCGTAGCTTGATAAATAACCTCCTAAATAAACCCAATGGGATTGTTTTGCCTCCCATAAGGATTCATTTTATCGCAGTTGCCCTCAAGTACAAGAATATTACAGAGAAAAAGGTAATCATTTTTCAAAATGTGGATTATTTGGATAAAATGGAGTCTATGGAAGGTGGGCTTCCTATAATCTGGATAATGGATCCTATATATGGCTTAGGCAGGCCTTTATTTTGGCCCCATACACAGGATAATATCCAGTCAGCAGTATATTAGCCTGTGTATGGGGCCATATATAGGATCCATATGACCTGATTGCCATCTATTTCATTGTCTGAAATTACAAAAGTATTTAACGATTTGAATAGATGATGATTGTGAATGTCCATTAAAGGAGAACTAAACTCTAAAAATTAATATAGCTGAAAATGCCATATTTTATATACTGAACTTATTGCACCAGCACCAGCCCTAAGCTTAGGGCTCGTCACTAATTATCCAGCAGAAAATGAGGTTGGTCTGTAATATAAACTGATACTACAGGACTGATTATTAAATTCTGATGCTAATTGCACTGGTTTCTGTGCTGCCATGTAGTAATTATCTGTATTAATTACTAATCAGCCTTATATTGTGACATTTCTATTCTATGTTTACTTTATATTGTGAGTGGGTCCCTAAGCTCAGTAACTGACAGCAGCACAGAGCATGTGCAGTGAATCAGCAGAAAAGAACATGGGGAGCTACTGGGGCATCTTTGGAGACACAGATCTTTACTGCTAAAGGGCTGTGGTTGCCTTGGGCTGGTACAGAAGCACAAAACATCATGTACAACATTTCTAGCTACTTCTTTAGTTAAACTTTATTTATCCTTTAATCAGTGAAGTTCTGAGCCTCCGTATATGCTCCTAGTAGCTGCCCATTTTCTTACTTTTCTTTGCTCTGTGCTGCTGTCACTAAACTGAGATTAGGGACAGACTTACATTTACAGTAAGTATAGAATATAAATATCACAATAAAAGGCTGATTAGTAACCAATTCAGATTCTCATTACATGGCAACTAAAAAAACTGTGCAATTAGCATCAAAACTCAGGAAAAGCACAATTTCTGTTTGATGATTTTCAACAAACCTCTAAGCTTTGTTGGTCCGAATGCACCCAGAACACACTGAGCATGTGCAGTGCCACTGACACTCCTAACAGAATCCAAGATGGGGAGCTCCAGTGCCAACTTTGAAATCCAGAATCATTACTGTTATAAAGATGCTGAGGCTGGAGCATTCATCTCAATATATAAAATATCGCATTCTAGCCATATTAGTTTTTAGTTCCCTTTAAACCCTAAGAATTGTATGGCTTGTACTTTACTTACAGATGGAGCAGGCATTATAATGAAGAAAGAAAAAATAATTTAAAAGCCATTTCTTCACGAAAATGTTTCAATTGCACAATTTTTAGCAATAATAATAAGGGGGTTATTTATAAAAATCAGAATTTATTTCAATATTTTCTGAAAAAAACTCAGACCAGTACCGCACTTTTTTTTTTGGGCTTATTTATTAATACACTTTCCTGAAAATTTTGTTTGCGGGAAAAAAACGCGAAAATCAGATTTTGCCAACAACCCAGCGCACATCAAACAATTATTGGGACTTCTCCCATTGACTTATATTCAACCTCGACAGGTCCGGATTTTTCAGATTCAGACTTTTCCATACTTGGGGATTAATAAATTCCGAAAAATTGCGATTTTTGCATTTGGAGTTTAGTAAATAACCCCCTAAATATGTAGCCTTACACAGCATTTGCTTTTAAGATTGGGTAAGTAGTGATGGGCGAATTTGTCCTGTTTCGCCAAAAATGGCGAATTGCATTGAAGTCAATGGGCGTCAAAATTATTTTGACGTGCATCAATGTTTCAACACCTGTGACAATTATTCTGCGCGTGCCTATTTTGGCCAAATGCATTAAAGTCAATGGGCGTCTGAATAATTTTGGCGCGCAACAATGTTTATGTGCGTGACTATTTTGGCGTGCGCCCAAATTTTTTTGACACAGTGGATTTTTCGCCGGTGAATTTTCACAGCAGTTTTGCAAATTTATTCGCCAGCAGCCAAACACGATAATTGGAAAGAGAAGAAGAAGGCAAAAAATAAAAAGTGAAGACTAATCAAAAAGTTTTTAGAATTAGTTATTCAATAACATACCCTAAGGGGCATATGTATCAATGGTCGAATTTTGAATTGAAAAAACTTTGAAATTCGAATTCAAAAAGACCAACTGAAATTAAGTCTAAGGTTTTTTTTGTCAAATAGGTCAGTTTTCGATCAAATAGGTCCGTATTCGAATCGTACGCATTGAATATGCCATTCGATTAAATTCGATTCTAAGTTTTTCCCACCCAATAGATTCTAGGAGTTCATGTGAGTTTTTTTTTAAAAAAACCTAAACTCCCATAAATTCTAAATTCATTTATAAATTTATTTAAAAAATCTGCAGTTTTTAGGGGACGAAGAGTGAAGTTCTTAAAGGGCCAGAGTATGATAAATCTCGAAAATCGAATTCTAATTTTTTAAAAACTCGAATCGAATTTGAATAACTACCTAGTCGAATTTGACAGTTTTGACCATAGAACATTTTGAAAATTCGAATTTTCAATTCGACCCTTGATAAATCTGCCCCTTAAAGGTCAACTTAAAGGTGAACCACCCCTTAAATGAAGAGCTGCCAGCCATAGGTGATCACTCAAGGATATTTGAAAGCATTATTTCCATTTTATCCAGCCAACCAAAGTCTTGTCAGAATATGTACATCTGTCATAAAGTACATGATTCATCTATAACCAATGCTCATGTGGATTGCACCTAATGCAGCCAAAGACACTGGAGATATACTGGCCTGATCTGCCTATGCAGTTGGTCTTGCAGATGCCCACATAATACCCGTAATTAGTGTTGGTGAATTTATTCGCCAGTCGCAAATTCGCAGTGAATTTCCGCATTTCGCAGCCGAACAGAATCAACGCCGGAGTCAATTTAGATGGCGGCGATGATTAACGGAGGCCCATTGACTTTAATGGGCACCGGCATCAACTTTGATGCCAGCAAATTGTCGCCGGCATCAAATTCCGCGTTTTGCTAATTTTTCGCAGGGAAATTCGTGGCGAAGCAAAAAGGGGCAAATTCGCCCATCACTACCCGTAATGATACGGTTGCAAGATTTGCAAAAGGGTTTAGTTTTGAGACCATACTGGAGCATTAAATATAATTGTGAGTACACTTATGCTGGAATTTTATAGGAAATTCTGCATTTTGGGAAAAATACATGGTATATTGCACCAAGTTTTGTACTTTGCACCTAGTTTACTCTTAGTAAATGATGCCCTTTTGTAATTTTAATTTTGTTTACCCCTGAGGGTCCCCTCTGATACTTTAGTGTGATAGATCTTGTTTGGGAAATTCAGTTACCAGAGACCACTTGGGGTAAAAGACAAATTTAGTTGACACAAACTCAGTGGATTATGATCTCACAAAGAGCCAGAACCCCCGAAATAAATAAATGACAGGGTTTTTATAGACTTGGAAATGTATGACATGAGAACATACTGGAGTAGTACAAGGATTGGAGTGAAAGTGAGTTGCCGGTGGGAGAGCATAGAGATTTCTTTCCACAGTACAGAAAAACAAGGAACTGCTCTTACTGCCAAACAGGTGGCTGTGCCCTCAAGTCCAGGGTACTAATAACCAAGATTAGCTTGAGAACAGAATCCATCCAATTCAGGGGGCGTTCAAGGGGGAACTGCATGCACAGACTTATATTCTCTCTCCATCTCTATGTCTTCCATCACCCAGCCATAAAGTGAATTAAAATCAATTGAAGCTATCATTCCCTTTCATTTATATTAATTATGCGTTTGTGTTTCTTTTCTAGTGTGGATTGCAGTGATGTGTTGCAGCACTGGACAAACAAGGATTAAATGGCTGTGCACTTTTATTAAGTGTACCTTGCTATATCTTTTATATTGCATAACTCCGCTTCCTTATCTTGAAGGGATGCTGATTGTCTGCTCCATAGACTAGAAGAGCAGCAGTCTGGCCTGTGCCATCGCCAGCCATTATTTCTTTACATATGTCTTTATACAATGTATATTATTTATGTGATTTGGAATTATGGTGCGTTACCGGAGAAGACCACTAGATGGCAATACTCCATAAAGAGAATTTTGTTACGTGCATTCTAGTGATGTGCGGGTCGGAATTTCCCCAACCCGCACCCGCCACCTGCCCTCCTTCACCATCTCAGACCAGGCGAAGTGCAACAGATTAGTCCCAAAAAACACTAGCGTCTTTTTCAGGGTGATAAGCTTGTGTAGTGTAATGTATTTGCTGCAACATATGTGTCCATTCAACTTTAACTTCCCGCCGTATGCTAATTAGCCAACGCTAGCGCAACTTTGCTTCACTTGGTGCAGTAACACTAGCGCAACTTTGCCAGCATCCTGGACGCAACTTTGGATTTTAGTGAATTAGCGTTGTCCTGGCGAATCTACACCTGCCGCAGTGTTGCACTGTGAGCGAAGCCGTCACTGGCGAATTTTCGAAGGTTAGTGAATTTGCCCCATGGATGTATCAATCTTGCATATCCAGTCATCCTTGAGGTTTTGTGGGTATTTTAGACATAGGTTGCTGGAGAATTAACATTAGGTTAAGTCATTAAGACTTAACCTAATGTGTCAGCTCTTCCCTCACTTTTTAGATAGTAAGCTCTTGAGATCTTCATTTTGTAACCCATTTGTTATAAATGATTGTAAAGCACTGCATAACTTCATATGAGTAAATGACGATGCATTTGATGAAAGAAACTACCCTTTTATGCTCTCAGGGCTGTTGACACCAGCAGTAGGTGAATACAAGAATAGCTTCCAAATTATGCCTTTTGCAGAAAAGGGACCCCCCTCGTTTGAATCAACAGTTACAAACTGTGGATGTTTCCCATTTAACTTTTATTATTATTTCTCACTGTCCAACAGTCACAAGGCTTTGCTGAGGATCTAGGATTGTGAAACTGGAAACTGCACAATGAATTGAAGTGGAAGGCAGAAAAAAATCACTCAAGAGTTAAAGATAGTATGTATGCAAAGAGGCAACACTGCAAAACCAAAAATGACTGTAAATATCGCATTTCAGCTTTTTTTTGTTTGCATCAAACACTGGTCTCCTATGGTTTCACATGAATGGCCTTTTCCCCGGGAAAGAGAGATTGTTGTAATAACTCACAGTGGTGACAGAGGTAATGACCGTCCCTTCAGGGCTGCAGCGCACCTGACATTATTAGGGCATTTTCAGTCCAGTCCAGGATTCCAGTGCAATTACAGAAGTGCAGGGAAGCAGAGGTTCAGCTACAGCAGGGTTCACTCATAAGGAGCAAAGGACATCATAGGTTAGGCCGATTCTAGGGTAAAGTAGACAGGGTATTTAGCTCCCCAGCATCACACACAAAAAACACCAATGACAAAAATCTGTAATATTGTTTTAAATATATACAGTATAAACATCAGGGATGTCCATCCTTCAGCTGTTGTTGAGCTGCAACACCGACCCCTAAAGATGGCCACACACGCAAAGATCCGATCGTACGAATCAATTTACAATCGGACTTTCCCATCTCCCGACCTGCCACTAACCATTCAGATCAAAGTCTTACCATTCTGACCAAATAAAGTAGTTAACAAACAGATCAGCCGATGTTCTGCCCCTAGTGACAAAGCTAGTGACGGTCTCCCACTGAAAATCGTACGACCGGCAATACACGCAGAGATATCACCCACAGCCGAAATTTTCTAACCTGTCCGATCGACCAAACGACCGATCTCCACCAGACGAAAAATGTCGGGACTCTCCACACATGTTCCGAAAATCATACGAATCCTCGATTCGTACGATGAGATCTTTGCGTCTATGGCCAGCTTTAGCCTGTTTATATCTCCTTCATCAAGGGGATCATCCTGGTTTGCCTGTTGCCCTGTTTGTTTCTCTATGGCTCGGTTCTAACCACATCCACTTTAAACCAAGAACCTTCATGAAATCTCTACCAACACACCGTCCCAGCAAAACCATCCCATTCTAGCTCTCATTCCCTCTTCATTTCTCTGGTTAGAGAGCCGATGTTGGGGAATTGGGCCATTGTGGAAGCATTGTGGAATAACAGCTGTGGTGGTAAAGAAAGAAGACAATGCCAGACACACAGCAGATCTACAGTAACATTGTGAGGACTGTGATTACGAGGTACAAATGATTACAAAGCTAGTTCCAAACAGTAAAATATAATGAGTGTAGAACACAGGAGAGAGATGTTAGACCTTTGTAGGGATTCTTTGTTGTAGGCTGTGTTCCCTCTTTAATAAAATATACAATAACTCGAAAAAGGGGAACTAAATAGACTATGCATTGCCCCCTGCTGTGACATACGTGCAAGTGAAGTAATGCTGTATGAAGGCGGTATAATGAATGCACGGAATATTGCAAAAATGTTTTGAGCCATAAAAAGTAAGGAAGTCCTTTTATAACACTCACCAGCTATTGTGCTTCTCAGTATGGGTTGCATTCTCTCGGCATGACTGAGATTTTTATTTGAGCTGGAGCCAGGCTGAAGGGAGATAGGTCTGTTGAGATTCACTATTTCATGATGAGCGTATGGATTGCTACTAACATATCTCACCAGGTATGTCCTGTAACTTATAGATAGCACTTCAGTGCACCGCAGTACTTGGTAGTCAATCTAATTTCAGCTCTACTGGAAAACATCCCCATTAGCAGCTAACCTACCCATCCACTGGCTAATATAGCTTACTTCTAAATTAACTTCGATACATTTGATTGGGCAGCCTGGTTGTCCATGGGGACATGGCCTTATTTTAGTGATAGCTGAAGGAAGGGGTCTTTGTTTTTAAGGAGTTGTAATTCCTCCTTTGTGTTGTGTGCTTCCTGTAAACAGTAAAGGGAAATTTTCATATGTGTGATGTTCCTAGAGAAAACTTCTCAAAACTTTTTAAGGGCACTTTCACATGGGCACTGTCACATAGTAAGTTAGGTTGTAAAATGACCCACATCCTTCAAGTTCAACCTTTAAAGTCTATATATAACCTGCCTAACTGCCAGTTGATCCAGAGGAAGGCAAAAAACCCATCTGAAGCCTCTCCAATTTGCCTCAGAGGGGGAAAAATTCCTTCCTGACTCCAAAATGGCAATAGGACTAGTCCCTGGATCAACTTGTACTATGAGCTATCTCCCATAACCCTGTATTCCCTCACTTGCTAAACACCATCCAACCCCTTCTTAAAGCTATCTATTGTATCAGCCTGTACCACTGATTCAGGGAGACAATTCCACATCTTCACAGCTCTCACTGGGTGCTTCATTGCCCCCAGCCGAAAATCGCCTTTCTTTTTGAGCGATTACCCAGGATCGCCGCATGTAACTGTGTTTTATATAAGGTGATTCCAACTAGTGCAACGAGGGAGAATGAGATTTTGTGACTGATGAAGAAGTGCCCATGTGACAGGACCATGAGATTCATTTCTGACCCCAAGTGCAGTTTGCAAAGTTCATTTTTAGATGCAAATCTCCATATTTTTTAGCCAAAATGCAGCATTTTTCAACATAATTCAAGCCTAATTATCGTCACAGTGAGTTGCACCTGTCCCAATTACTCTATGCAACTTGTAGCGCTGGGGTCCTGGGTTCAATTTCAACCAATGAGTTTATATGTAGGTTTCCTTCTACACCCAAAAACATAGACGCTCCTTGTGAAATGGACCCTGCTGTTTGAATACGACAGGACCCTTAGACTTTATGCCTCACTGGGGAAGAGAATGATGTATCATGTTTGTAAAGCCCTGCAGAATATGTAGGCGCTATAGAAATAAAAGATAATGATAGTGTCAAAATAAACAGAATTTCACTTGTACCATCAAGTTGATGCAAGCTAGATTTTGTTATTGTATTGGCTAACATTTCCACAGCTTAGATGGCATCACTTCAGAGTTGAAATGACATAAATGTGCTCATTTGGGCACATGTCTGCTCTGCCTAATGATGCAACCCAATGAGAGAACACTGGAGTTACCGTCAGGCTTCTGCAGAAAAAGCAGGACAGACACAATGACGATTGATACAACGATATGATAATGCAAGGAGCATGTTTGGATGCAAGTAGTTGTAATGCATCGTGTCAATAAACACCATATTTCTGTCCATTGTAGTGCAAATATTTGTGCCTATTTTCAGTGCTAATGTACCTGCAGTTGCTTTGTAAATGTGATACACTAACTCTAATATATATATATACAGTATACACTATATATTGATCCATTCCCCGGGAGACAGTGTCGTTCAATCTATCATTCCTTATCTGAGAGTGGTGCTGGTTCTGTATTGTTGAAAGGAAGGATAACATTGAGCAAGTCTAACACAATACGTATCTATCTAATTATACATTACTAATTCTAGGGCAGCTTGTCTTCCTTTTAGCTCCATCCTCATTGCTCCAGCTTTAATTGAATCTATAGGAGATCCTTCCAAAGGCGCAGAACAATTTTCTAGACCTTAACACAATTTTCTGTATTGTTACGAGAAGCCTATCTAATTTGTTTCGCCATGAAAATGGAATCCTGTGAGACTGCAGAAACTCCCAAATGGTATCGCTGAAATTGCATTTCATACTAAAAAAAAAAAAGATATTTTATGACTTACTTGCAGATCTGTAATAAATATATGATTCCATAGGGTAGCATCTTTAAAGCCACATCATGCTGGGGAGGCATACGGATGATAACTGTAGAACAGCAAAGGTTAGCATGCAGTTTTCTAGTGTCCATAATTTTAGATTGTAAGCTGTGCAGGTCAGTGACCTCCTTCCTTTTGTCTCTATTAACACTTAGCACTTAAGCCTTGATTTGATTTATAGATGGAGCGACTTTGTGTTTGGGGAGGCAAATTCTCTAATTTCTGTGTGTGTCTAACAACTTTACAGCAATTATATGCTCAGATTTTTACTATAGTGGAACTACAACTTTTAGCTATGATACTATAGGACTCATTTTGTATAGTGCACTCAGAGTCACTCTTTCTGGCTTCTGTTCTGCATCTGGCATTGCTGCGCCAATTGATGCAGAGAAACCCTGGAGGTATTGCCTCCTCTTGACCAGGAGATGGCAGCAGGTTACCTTTGTGTCCTGCAGTTGGTGCACTGGCAACACCGTAAATGAGCAAGACAGACTTTAAAAATACTGGGTGCAAATGCAGCTGATTTTCAACAAAGGGCATCCATTTTGGGCGAATCAGATGCAATTGCGTTTGGCACAGCGCAATTTCATAGAATAAATCACCTGTTTGCATTGGCGTACCTAGAGTGTGCTGGGCCCCCCTGCAAAAAAATCTTCAGAGGGGCCCAGCGCACTTCATTTCCCATCCTTAACACTTAGGGGCCGATACATCATGGGTCGAATATCGAGGGTTAATTAACCCTTGATATTCGACTGGGAATGAAAATCCTTAGACTTCGAATATCGAACGATCGAAGGAATAATCCTTCGATCGAATGATTAAATCCTTCGAATCGAACGATTCGAAGGATTTTAATCCAACGATCAAAGGATTATCCTTCGACCAAAAAAAACTTAGCCAAGCCTATGGGGACCTTCCATAGGCTAACATTGGGTTTGGTAGCTTTTAGGTGGCGAACTAGGGGGTCAAAGTTTTTTCTTAAAGAGACAGTACTTCAACTATCGAATGGTCGAATAGTCGAACGATTTTTAATTCGAATCCTTCGATTCGAAGTCGAAGGTCGAAGTAGCCCATTCGATGGTCGAAGCAGCCCAAAAAACACTTCGAATTTGAAGTTTGAAGTTTGAATCCTTCACTCGAAGTTAATGAAATGGCCCCTTAATCATGGGTTATTTGTCAAATAAAGATACATTTGTTAACTTACGTTTTTTGCCGGACAACCCTGTTCTTTCTTCGGAAATTTTCTGGCGTGACGCTCCCTAGGGTGGCTGGGTGTCTGGGGCTGGTGCACCCGGACCATATCTACTACTTGGTGAGATTTTTACAATATATTCTGGGGCACCTTGTCTCCCTATTGCAATCTAGAAGAAACAGACCCTGAAGTCTGGGTCCTCCTTTTCCTAGAGCACCCCTGCAACTGCGGGTCTGCTTCCTCTATAGTTACGCCACTGCCTGTTTGCATCCACAATAACGGCACAATTCTTGGAAAATTCTGTGCATTGTGGGGAAAAGAAACAATTGCACTGAAAATTGCCCTTTGCTCACTGTACCTCGGTAATTGAATGCTCTCTCTTATTTACCAGCAACACACTGCCTGGAAGGATAGGATAGCCCTGGCATGGAAAGGGTTACATATTCAAAGTACTGAGATTTTTCTTGTAATAATGTGTGAGCTGAAAGCTGCCTTTTGTGTCTGAGCTGAGACCAGCTGTCTAACAGTTTGTGAACTGATTCCCCATTAGGTTTTGTTATTGGGCACAGCAAGAAATGAGGCAGCCGGCCTTACCGCCAGGTCTGTACAACTGCCAAAAATAGATATATGGCAATGAAAAAGGTGGGGAATCATTTCTAGTTGGTCAGCACTAGTCTAGATACAGAGACAGTATACATGGAGTGATATGAGGCAGTATATATATAATTATATAAATACAACGGTTGGATCAAGCGCTTGCTGCACTGCTGTTCATGCAAATTCTTTGCTATTCTGAACAACAACAGAAATTCCTGTTGATATTTGGAAATTAGGGGGGAATGAACATCCCATTTGTTCTCCCATCTTGGAATTCTAAGAGGAATTAAGCAGCAACAGGACTTTGTCTATTCACCACTAGTGATGGGCGAATTTGGGGCGTTTCGCTTCATTGCGAAATGGCGGGAATAAGGCGTCTCGTTTTTGACTCCGGCGTCCTTTTTTTTGACTCTGCGGCGGTTTCGCAAATTTATTTGCCCGTGGCAAATCGCGGGAATTCACCGCAAATTCACGCCTGCCGAATAAATTCACCCTTCACTATTCACCACGAGATAGCTATAATAATGCTCACTTACCAGCACAGCCACAGTTACAGTACAGAGATCCAAATCATGGAAAGATTCCTTATCCAGAAAACCCCCAGGTCCTAAACATTTTGGATAACTGTTCCCATATCTGTAATGCCAGAATCGAGATCAATATAGTTTTAGATTTGCTTTATTCTTCTACCTTTTTTCTGCAAACATCTGATTGGTTATAAGTCCTGGATAAACCGTTGCATCCTCTGTTATAATGACCCATAATAGTTTAAATGTTCTCCTTTCATGATACAACACCATTGTTTCCTTTAGGGAATCTTCACAGTCTGGATGAGATACCAGGGGGTTGAGCTTTCAGTGAAATCATTTGTTAGGATGAAGGGATACAGATATATTTATAGATAGTCAACATTTACAGTTATTTTTATGATTTTAAGAATTTGACTGGAGCAGATCTGCAAAGCTCCACTAGGCGTCAGGCATGTGACACCCTTCCAGTATTCTCTTTCATATAAAATATAACAATAAACGCATTATATTGTGTATTTGGTCAAATAATTACAAAATTCTTGCTTGAAACATTTATAAAAGGGAAATACTGCTCTGCAGGGAAACAATCATACTTATGAACAGCAGGGGGAGCCCCCACCTTACTTCCCAGCCGTTCAGAACTCAAGCAGATTTGTTTGTTTCCCTGTAGAGCAGTCGGCAACTGTGTAGAGATTTGTATTGGATTTTATTTTTATCTTTACATCCCCTTTACTGTTTCCAACTCCAGCTGCAGGGACAAAGATCATGGAGCCAGATTTAAACAGATAAACTGGGATTTTATTTGGAGGATCATTTTGCTGCAGCCACTGGTTCTGCAGAGTTGGAGAAAGTTTGTATTAAACAATAAAAAAACTATAAAATCCACATTCGATTACATGACAACACAGGACCCAGTGCAGTCTGACTATTCTGATTATTAATCAGTCTTGTTGTATCGGCTTCTGGCAGATATTATTTGACTTGTGCTGTTTTGATAATTTATGATGATTCCTAAGCAGCCCAGACCACACTGAGCATGTGCACAGTCTTGGTCTTGCAAAGATGTTCAACCCCTGTGGCCAACTTTGAAAGCATAAATCATTTGTTTGATTAGACTTGTGGTGCAGTAAGTTCATGTTTATGTTTAATATACAAAATACAGCATTTCTAGCATTATTCTATTTTAGAATTTGTCCCCTTTAAGGGAGTATCAGATCTCTGTAGGCTATTCGCTGCATCCCCAAATCTTTTTATTCACCAAATCTGCATCTTGTAACTTTCATACTGATGACTTGTGTGAATGTACCTTTAATGTTATCTACATCTAAATTACAACTGCCAGGCCTGAATGGGAGAAAATATGGGTGCTGCCACCCTCACTGTATGAGCCACTTTATTTACGGAATCAAGTCTAAAACATCTTAGTTAACAAACATAAAAGCGCCACCTGAGATTAATTAAAGTTTGTTTCCCATCTGCTGTGCTAGCTGTGCGCTCATTGGAGCATTCGGATTTGGGTACAAGACGCCCGAAGCGTCACCTCCCTTGGGTAACCAGCTGCTGCTGTAAATGCTGATGACATTCGGACCTACATTTTCCACGCTTTTATGGAAAAACATTGTGGGATTTGGAGTGTTCCTTTGTATTCCCTCAGAAACAATAAACTACCAGCAGCATGATCCCACTCCACTTACTGATGTCTTCAGTACTTGGTTTTTGGCTCTAAAGCTGAGACGGAACATATGAATAAGTCTAACTGTCACTAAGAATATTTAGCAAGGAAACAAACAGCAATCAGACATTAGTGATGGGCGAATAAATTTGTGAAACTCCTGTGAAAATTTGCAGCCCAAAATTGGCCGGCGGCAAAAAAATTTGGACACGCATCGAAAAGTCGTTCGCGTCAAAACCGTTGCACGTCAACACTATTTGGATGCCCATTGGCTTTAACGCTGCTGTCAAAATTGACACGGGCGAATTTTCCCGCGAAGTGAAACAGGAGAAATTCGCCCATCACTAGCAGACATAAGTTAAAAAATATAGTAGAAGTTATCCCAGACATACCCTGGCAGCAGACTTTAAACAAAATGAATGCCATATACATAATGGAACAATTATCAGCACGTGTACAGGATAATATGGACACATTTGTTGAAAGTGGACACCATATTGACAAAAAAACTTGGGCACTAAACAAAAATGTATGATAAGTGTGTAATATGCTGGGCGGGGGTTCCAATTTTCTTTTTTTTCTGTTTTTCTTTATACTCTCTCTTTTCTTCTTTAAAGGGATACTGTCATGGGAAAAAAAACATTTTTAAAAAATGAATCAGTTAATAGTGCTGCTCCAGCAGAATTCTGCACTGAAATCCATTTCTCAAAAGATCAAAAAGATTTTTTTATTTTCAATTTTGAAATTTGACATGGGGCTAGACATATTGTCAATTTCCCAGCTGCCCCAAGTCATGTGACTTGTGCTCTGATAAACTTCAATCACTCTTTACTGCTGTACTGCAAGTTAGGGTGATATCATCCCCCTCCCTTTTTCCCCCCCAGCAGCCAAACAAAAGAACAATGAGAAGGTAACCAGATAACAGCTCCCTAACACAAGATAACAGCTGCCTGGTAGATCTAAGAACAACACTCAATAGTAAGAACCCATGTCCCACTGAGACACATTCAGTTACATTGAGAAGGAAAAACAGCAGCCTGCCAGAAAGCATTTCTCTCCTAACGTGCAGGCACAAGTCACATGACTGGGGGCAGCTGGGAAATTGGCAAAATGTATAGCCCCATGTCAGATTTCAAAATTGAATATAAAAAAATCTGTTTGCTCTTTTGAGAAATGGATTTCAGTGCAGAATTCTGCTGGAGTAGCACTATTAGCTCATGCGTTTTGAAAAAAACATGTTTTCAGATGACAGGATCCCTTTAATGATTTGTGTTTTTTCTTATTTTACCCGGTTCCTCAATTATGCAAAACAAAAGTGAGACAACATATTTTAAATCAGTACAATATGTAAAATGGATGGTTGTTTAATCTGTTGAACCAGGATCAAAATAAAAACATTTTGAGTGAAAAACAAAAACATAGTAGAGGTTATTTAAAAACGCTCCCAGGCCTTGCTGCACAAGTCAGCCCTAAGGGCAGTTTTATTTTGCCCTATACAAGTGCCCACAGTATAGTTTAGGTGCCATATGTTAGGAAATGTAGTGGGGAAGGAGGGTACCCCAGAAAAAATTTACAATCTTTTTCAGCCTATAACCCTTAAAAAAGTAAATGACGCCAGCGTTTTTTGGGACTTAGAAAAATTTTCAATTTTTTTTTGAGGAAGTCCTATCTACTCTATTGCACTTCGCCTGGTCTGATGTGGCGAAGGCAAGTCTGGCGCAAGAGGTAACGTTCAGTAAAATGCGCAAGTTAGTGAATTAGCATATTTACGTCCCCTCGCCATAGCGCAACTTCGCCTGGCGTAAGGGTGCGAAGTAGCGCTAGAGTAGGTCCACTTCACTAGCAAATTTACGCCAGCACCCGTTAGTAAATCGGCAAAGTAACGAAATGACGTCACGCTGGCGAATTTGCGGTAGCCTTAGCCGCTTCACACTTTAGTGAATTTGCCCCTATGGGAGATGGCCTTTCCGTAATTCAGAGCTTTCTGGATAACTGGTTTTCCGGAAAACGGATCCCATACCTGTATTTCAGATTCAGTTTAGTATAAGTTAAAAGGAAGTTAATGATAACTGGAAAACTAATATAAACTTTAAGCTATTTTGATTTTATAAAACCTGCTAACAACGCCAGGCCTTGGAAGTTTCTGCACATACATAATTAAACCTGATAGAATTTAGATTGAAAGATGAACACATTTCCTCTTTATACCTTTTTTACATTCATGGCATGATATATCATTGCTTTCAACTCGGGAAAAGGTCGCACATCGGGGGAACAGCTGTGCCTTTACTTTATTCTAAAGCGTCCAGATGAATAGGAGGAATATAATATTGTACAGACGGCATTCGGATAACAGCAGTGTATTTAAATGCCTTCCTTCGACTGTTAAAAAGGGAAGAGCCCTGTGGGAGCAACAACAGGAAACTGGAAGAAATCCCAAAAAGATCAATAATAATAAAGACATTTGGAGGTTTTTTATTTCTGGAGGACTGCTGGGCGCCTTGCATTTTATGCAGCACTGAACTTTGGCCACAAAGAGAGAGAAAACTGTTCTCTTTAATAAATGTAATGTGTCATTGAAGTTATAATTATAGTTATAAGAACATTATATATTATATTATATTTCAAGAACAACTGTATTGGCCTTAAAATATAAACAGTTTCTGCCTTATCACAGGATCGTATATATATATGTAGATTCGTGCATGCGCTCTGGCGCGTTGATTCGCGCATGTGCGGTGGCGCGTAGTTTCGCGCATGCGCGATTGAGCCCACACTAAGCCGGCGCCGTGGCCGGCCAGATTGCCTAGCGCGCCTGGCCGGGTTAGCCCGGCTCTGTTTGTATTTGATCCCAACTAAGATATAATTAATCCTTATTGGAAGAAGAACCAGCCTATTGGGTGTATTTAGAAGATCCAAATTACGGAAAGACCCGTTATCTGGAAAGCCCCAGGTCCCGATGATTCCGGATAATAGGTCCAATACCTGTATATATATATATATATATATATATATATATCCCTTATACAGAAACCTGTCATCCAGAAGGCTTTGAATTACGGGAAGGCCATTTCTCATTGACTCCATTTTAAAAAATAATTCACGTATTTTTAACTTGTTTTCTTTTACTCTGTAATTATAAAATCCTTAGAATCCTTATTAGTTGCACAACTATCATATTGTTTTTTTTTATTGGTTTAAATGTTTTATAGTAGACTTATGGTATAGAGAACCAAACTACAGAAAAATTTTTAACCGAAAAACCCCAGGTCCCGAGCATTCTGCATAATAGATTCTATGCCTGTACTTTGTACACTTAGTAATCTAATCAGCAGTTGTTGTACTTTGTGATGTATTAGACACAGACAGCACTGACACAGCACCTCTCAGCAATCTCAAATTAATATAAAGAATCAGGGACGGAACTAAGGGTAGCCAGGTTCCTAGGGCACAACTTGAGGGGGGCGCTGTTTGGTTGGGGCAAAGTTTAAACAACTTTGTCAGTGCTTTTTCACACAGAGGACTCAGAATGGGGGACTGACAGGAGCTGTGGCTGCAGCAAACAGTAGTGATGAGCAAAACTTTTCATCAGGTATTGCAACAAAAAATTGTGCGTCAAAAGTCAAAAAAAATAATAATTTGTTGCCCATAGACTTCAATGCACTTGGCGAATTTGTCACTGTTTCAAGCATTGAAACAGGTCAGATTCGCCCATTACTAGACTCACCAAGGCGTTCCATGACCATATAAAGGCACAAGGTGGAAGGCCGAGTTCTTTTTTACAGGTCATAGCACTCCTACAGTATGTGGATACAGCATGTTGAAATAAATCACTTTTATATGAAGAAGACTGGAGTGCTGGTCCTTATCCTGTAAATGATATCCTTATAAAAGGTGAGTTCTGATGTCATCAATTATAAACGGTGAGTTCTGATGTCATTTCTGTCACATGACTCACTGAAACTTGTGTATTATAATAAATAAAGTACCCCCAGTTGCAAAATATGAGGATATTAGAAGTTACCACTGAGTTCCATGACCTGTATAAAAGCACTTGGCTTTCGACCCCGTGCTTTTATACGGTCATGAAACTCCTCGGTAACTTATAATATCCTTATATTTTACAAGAGGGGGTACTTTATTCACTATATAAACTACTTAGTGATGTCATCAGTTATAAACGGACCTTAGTGATGTCATTTGTGTCACATGACTCACTAAAACTTGTGTATTATAATAAATAAAGTAGCCCTTGCTGCAAAATATGAGGATATTAGAAATAACCTTGGAGTTCCATGACCTCTATAAAGACCTTTGGCCTTGTGCTTTTATATGGTCATGGAACTCCTCAATGACTTATAATATCCTTACATTTTACAATAGGAGGAACTTTATTCACTCTATAAAGAATCCAGCATTGATGTTCAGACTTTACAAACAAATCATAAAGTTATGTGGACTTTTATTCCTTCATGCTAATAAATATTAAATATCATTTTTAGAATATGACAGAGAGAGAGCTGAATGAATTCAACATACTGTACCAACCGTAAATAATTTTCTATACTCTAAGCTGTACTTGTTGGCTATTTTGCATATTCACGGAAAACTGCTTTGCAATAGATGATGGAGCATAGAGAATCAAGTGAAAGGTAAAGAAAAATAACTTCCTCCTATAACACTTAAATACACATAATAAAATCTGTAATTTACTGGCATCTGATTTATATTTTATTTATTTATCGTTCTGTGGCTCCCCGTCTCTGAACTAAAATGTACAATACTGGTTATACATGAGGCTAAAGGCCAAGTTCTTCAATACCTTTAATAATGGAAGTCCAAGGTGACTTTTAATATCTTCACATTATACAGTAGGGACATTATTTATAAATGTACCCACCCACCCCACTGCAGATTATAGGACTATCAGAACTGACAAGTCTCCAGCACCTACTCCATGTTATCTTGTGGACCATACAGTATATAGGTATGGGGTCTCTTATTCAGAAACCCAATATCCAAAAGGCTCTGAATTAGGAAGGACTTCTCCCATAGTGGCAGATTTACTAAAGGGCGAAGTGGCTAATGCTAGTGACTTTTCACCAGCGTTGCCACCTGCAGGGACATCACCATTTCCCCAGACGCCAATTCGCTACCGAACAGGACCGTTACTAGCGGCCATTTGCAATCTATCACCAGGTGACTTTTCGCTCTGGCGAATGGACGTTACTCTGCAAATTCACTAAAATGTGGATTTTAATGAACGTTACCTGTTTCGCCTGTAATAAAGCTCAGGCTTGTAACAGCACATTTGGAATTCCTTGTCCATCTATTGCTTTCTCTAGTAGAGTCATCCCCTGTATAAGTTATAATCAGAATTATTGCCAATAAACCTACCACCTGTCATTTATTAATGTATCATGTCAATTAGTGCAAAGTCATGGAAGGAATTCTGTCTTTATATTGATGTAATTGATGACAAACAACACCTAGGGGCCCATTCACTAAGTTCGAGTGAAGGAATAGAGGGAAAAATACTCTAATTTTGAGTAGTTTTTTGTGCTCCTCGACTATCGAGTTGGCGTAAATTCGCCTGAGTAGAATGATTCGAATAGATTGAGCGAAAAAACGCTGCGACTACTCGCCCATTCGATAGTCGAAGTACTGTCTCTTTTAAAAATACTTCGACTGCCTAGTTCGCCACCTAAAACCTACCGAATTGCTTTAAAAGCCTATGGGAAAGTCCCATAGGCTTGTTTTCTAAGTTTTTGATTGAATAAAAAGGCATTCGATCGAATGAAAATCCTTCGATCGAATATTCGATTGTGCGACTATTCGCCGGGCAAATATTCGTCCATTCGACTATTCGCCATCGCGTAAATTCGCCCCAATTGCCTATTCGATTCTATTCCCCAGTCAAATTTCGAGGGATTTAACCCCTCGAAATTCGACCCTTGATACATCTGCCCCCTAAACTCTTTGATGATGGCTGCTGGGAGTAGTGCAACAGCCACTAGGAGGGAATTAGGGGCCATTCTGTCATGAGGCTTGGTATCATTCCCAGCAGCCATCAGGGGTGATTAAAAAACATTTGGACCTATAACAGGTATGGGATCTGTTATCCTGAAACCTGTATCCAGAAATTTCTGAATTACGGAAAGGCTGTCTCCCATAAACAAATAATCCAAATTTTTAAAAATGATTTCCTTTTTCTCTGTAATAATAAAACAGTAGCTTGTACTTGATCCCAACTAAGATATTATTAATCATTATTGGAAGCAAAACCAGCCTATTTGGTTTATTTACTGTTCACATCATTTTATAGTAGACTTAAGGTATGAAGATACAAATTACAGAAAGTTCCGTTATCTGGAAACCCCCCGGTCCTGAGCATTCTGGATAACAGGTCCCATACCTGTACCAACTTGCACATTGCCCTTCTAGGTGTCTTTATAGTAACATGGAAATGATAGGGCTTAGAGCACTTCTTAAGCCTAACTGATACTTAGCATTCACACATATTCTGAGGTTGAAGTAAGTACCACTCCAAAGTTCTTAAAGCCTTGCAAGTACCTTAGAGGATCTCTTTTTTGTTTTTATTTTGCTTCCTTGAACATTTTTAATAAGTGGCCACTTTAAGCAATTTCACCAACAATAAAGAATGTTAACGTAGTTTTGCTAGGAAGAAAATAACTAAGAAACTTGTGTACTGACGAATTTACGCTACTGAAAGAACGCCGGCGTTCATTAGCCGAGACAAGTTTTCGCATTTTGATGAATACACATAGTTGTATCAAATTAACATCTGACGTAGTTGCTCTACATATGGCGAAGCTTTCCGAGATGAAAATTAGGACATAAGCAACTTTGCCCCCAAGTGTCTGGCCAAACCTAATTCCTAAAATCACGTGACTTTTTCTTCATACAAACACGGAAGTTAAACATGTTTTAACCTTTCGGATTTGGTTAGGGATTCCGGGGTTTGGCTGAATCCCAAAATCAGGGCCAGATTTCCTGCTTGAGCGGCCCAGTGCTCCGAACGTCTGCATGCACTCCCCCCACACACGCAAGCCTTCGCATGCATGCGCTGTTGCACTGGGGAGCTGCCCATCCCCAGTGCCCCTCAGAAAGCAGCTGGGCAGCATGCCGGCCCTAATAGTTTGTTCCAGGCAGGCCCGGACTGGCAATCTGTGGGTTCTGGCAAATGCCAGAGGGGCTGCAATAGAAAGTCACTATTTAGAGGGCTGTTTGGGCCTCTGTGTGGGCTGATTGGGCCTCTGTTTACCTGAAATGCCAGGGCCTATTTTAATCCTAAATCCGGTCCTGGTTCCAGGCCTGCCCAAAATACCATAGTGGATTTGGTGTGTGCCTATTTTCACCAGGTGACCAGTAAGCGCTATCTGCAGATTGGTTGCTATAGGTTACTGCACCTGGGCAAACATAGTGCCTTTTATTACATAATAACCCCATGTTGCAGTGCAGATGTGGCCGCATTCACCCTCTCCCCATCCTTTCAGGGCAGAGTGGGCTCCAAGTATATCAGTGCTAGGAATTAAATAAAAGGGCAGCACATCACTACCCCTGTCTCTGCTCCTTGGGAGTATAATTGTTATAAAGTGCATCCCAAAATCTGCCAGGTTTCAGTAAAGCTGGATCTGAATCATGATGAGAATTCAGTGACCTACTTTATGTTGTATATTCTGCAAAAAAAAATATCATGTTTTTCAAATTGTAAAGGTTTTATACTGTTCCTAATGCAGCTAAAAATGCAGGACAAAGAAGACTAGCCACCAGGCATAACTATATATTTGATGTAGTGAGCGTTGGAGGAGGCTTTGCAAAGCTGTTGTAAAAACTTAAAAATGATCTTAAAACTTTCATCAAGGCAGTTTAACAGTTATAAATGATCTCCCTGGGTGTTAGACCCGTTAGACAAGCAGAACGCCGCATTATCCTTCTCACCTGTTGCTTTGCCTTCATTCCTGGCACGTCTATAATAGTAATCAAGGGATTTTCGGCTGTGTGATATATCATTTTTGTCCTATCGGTAAATCATCAAAAACAGCTTCCAAGAGGAGGAAGAAAGCACAGATAAAAGAAAGAAAAGTCAAACATTCAGCGCTAGAAAGGATACTTGACATTATTTGAAGACATGAATGGGCTCTCTCCTATCAGGAAACAGAAAGTGCCTAGACCTTGGGGCATTTATACAGCATTAACAAGCTGAACAGAGACAAAAAATGTTACGAAGTATTTTAGCCGCTGAAGTGGTGGCTTTGGGATGAATGTTACATAAAGTCATTTAACAGATCTGTTCTTAAGAAACCCATAGGATAAAAATCTCCGTGATCCAACAAGAGCTTTAAATAAATGTGTACTTTTAAAAAAAAAATCTTATATATAAGCATTTGATCAGGGACATGTGACCCTCCATCTTTTATTGAGCTGCAAGGGCAATGTACAGGTATGTGACCTTTTATGCAGAATGCTTGGGAGTTTTCAGGTTAATGAATTTGTCTGTAATTTGGATCTCCATACTTTAAGTAGGGTTGCCACTTGTCCGGATTGGACCCGGACAGCCCGGTTTTCAGAAGGGCTGCCCGGGTCAAGACAGTCTGCCCAGTTTTCCAAATAAGGAAAAGTGGGCAGGGCCACCCTTGATTGACATGACCGATCAGCCAAGTGAAGTTTCACACTTTGCCTGCAACGTAACTGGCCGACCCCTCTACCTGGATCATGGGCCACGGAAAGGTGGCAACCCTAATCTTTCAATAAGGATTCATATTTTAGTTTGGATAAGTACAAGCTACTGTTTTATTATCACAGAGAAAAAGGAATTAATTTTAAAAATGTTGGATTATTTGGATAAAATGGAGTCTTAGGAGCAAATTCACTAAGATTCGTAGTTGCGCCAGAATCTGCTTCGCCGCACTTCGCCAGGCGTATTTTCGCCAGCACTACGCAAATTCACTAAAATCTGAAGTTGCACTCAGGGGAAGCGTAAGGTTGCGAAGTTGCACTAGCGTTAATTCGCCAAGCAAAGCGAAGTTACGCGAGCGATAATTAATTTGCATACGGCACCAAATTGAAGTTACAATGGAGGAATATGTAGCAGCACTACACAAGCCTGGGAAACCTTCAAAACAGCAAATAAAATTGTTATTTTGCCCTACACATGTGCCCACTGTATAGTTAAGGTGCCATGAGTTAGGAAATGTAGGGGGGAAGGAGGGGAGCCCCAAAAAACTTTTTCGATCTTTTTCAGCCTATCACCCATAAAAAAAGAAAAAATGCCACCGTTTTTTGGGACTTAGAAAATGTTTAACCTTTTTTGAAGCAATCCCTATCTACTCTATTGCACTTCGCCTGGTCTGAGGTGGCGAAGGAAGTCTGGCGTAAAAGGTAGTGTTCAGAAAAATGCGCGCGCAGTGAATTTGCGTAGTTACGTCCATTGCGCAAATTCGCCAGGCGTAAGCATGCGAAGTAACACTAGCGAATTAACGCCAGCGTCCGTTAGTGAATCTGCACTTCATCCTTTAGTGAATTTGCCCATATGGGAGATGGCCTTTCTGTAATTTGGAGCTTTCTAGATAACAGGTTTCCCGATAACGGATCCCATACCTGTACAAACAGGAGTAATATAAGCTTCAGAGCCAGAGGGATAAAACTGTAGTGATAACAATGGCATTGTTTCAATATGGAATTATCCAATGGCACTTACTGTAAGAAATATATTATTCATAAAAAAGCTTTATTTATAAACTGGGTTATTGTTGTTGTTTTGTACAAATAGGCTTGTTTATATGATGTGTTTATAGAGACATGGGGGCAGATTCACGAATTTTCGCAGCTTCGCACCATTTTGCCAGGCTATGAATAAGCGAATTCACTAGGATGCAAAGTTTCGTCCCGGGCGTCAACGCTGGCGACTTTTCGCCTTGATGCAAACCAAACCTTTAATGATAACCCCCAAACCTAAATAACTAGACACATACTGAATCCCTATCTGAATGGTTGTTTAATCAGGTGACACAAAGGTTCATCAATGTTTTGAAATGGGGAGGTGGCAACCTTTTCCCAACACTTTTTTTTTTTTGCAAACAAATCAAAGCCGGCACTTTCCCGTTCACTTCTAAACAGTCAAAACAAGTTATGTTTCCCCTTGTTCACACATGCAGGTCTTTGACTAACCAGCTCTTCACTTTTGATTAAATATTTCCCATATTTGTGCTGAATGATTAGGAATAACTGGAATAGATCTAATCATTAACTGAGAGAAATGAGGAAGTTTTACTTAAGACACAGCCCTCCTATATTACCTGTTAATCTTATGGGAGAAAAAACAAGCAGCATTCTTTACGTTACAAGTGCTCTATTGACTAAAGTACAGACGGGAGTCAAACACGGCACAAAGGCGGAGAGGGGTGATTGTAGAGAACACAGCCTGTGGGCGACACATCGAAAATGTCACGGTAGGTTTTGGTTTTTACTATTAGAAAAATAATGGTAGTTAGAATGGAGTCTTTGGCTGTTAGTGGGATTCTGGGTAGTTGTTAAGCAATAAAACTATTATATTTAAACAGACAAATAAATGCTTCCATCACTTGACAGGGCAATATACAAACTGTAGTTCCCAAACTGGCTGTTGGAATTCTTTTTTTTTTTTATGCCAGCAGTTCTTGAAACATTAAAAATGCATACAGAAACCCATTATCCATGAAGCTCCGAATTACGGAATGGCCATCTCCCATAGATTCCATTTTATCCAAATGATCCGATTTAAAAAAAAAAAAAAAAAAAGTAACTTTTACCTGAACGTTTTCGCCTGTAATAAAGCTCAGGCTTGTAACAGCACATTTGGAATTTCTTGTCCATCTATTGCTTTCTCTAGTAGAGCCATCCCCTGTATAAGTAATAATCAGAATTATTGCCAATAAACCTACCACCTGTCATTTATTCATGTATCATGTCAATTAGTGCAAAGTCATGGAAGGAATTCTGTCTTTATATTGATGTAATTGATGACAAACAACACCTAAACTCTTTGATGATGGCTGCTGGGAGTTGTAGTGCAACAGCCACTAGGAGGGAATTAGGGGCCCTTCTGCCATGAGGCTTGGTATCATTCCCAGCAGCCATCGGGGTAATGAAAAAACATTTGGACCTATTACAGGTATGGGATCCGTTATCCTGAAACCTGTTATCCAGAAAGTTCTGAATTACAGAAAGGCTGTCTCCCATAAACAAATAATCCAAATTTTCAAAAAAAGATTTCCCTTTTCTCTGTAATAATAAAACAGTAGCTTGTACTTAATCCCAACTAAGATATAATTAATCCTTATTGGAAGCAGAACCCGCCTATTGGGTTTATTTAATGTTTACATAATTTTCTAGTAGACTTAAGGTATGAAGATCCAAATTACAGAATGATCTGTTATCCAGAAAACCCCAGGTCCCAAACATTCTGGTTAACAGGTGTGGGACCTGTAATCCAGAATGCTCGGGACTTGCGGCAGTGTTCATTATGGACTGGAGAGGTGACAGTCTCTGGCGGGGAAGGTCAATTAATAGAGAGTTACAGTAGTCTAGACGTGAAATGACGAGAGAGTGAATAAGAATTTACAAGAACCAGCGTTGCACCTTGTCATTCTACTCCTTTGAGTGTTTAGCACAAACATTCCTTGACATCACTAACTATGCACCATGCAGAGTGCCAAGTGCAAAAAACATATTTATCAGTATCAGTACCAGTATCAGCAGGAACAGCCCCTCTTCAGCCCAGTGGCATAACTAGATATTACTGGGCCCCACAGCAAATTATTTTTCAGGCCCCCAAAATGTTTAGAGGTTGACTTGTTTCTCCAATATTTATTGAAATTGTATATGAATTAGGGCCTCATGGGGCCCCTATACCTCCTGGGCCCCCCTGCATCCGCAGGGTCTGCTTCCTCTATAGTTACGCCCCTGCTTCAGCCTAACTGATAGATAAAGCTATTCCAGCACTGTGCAAAGTACAATCCAGCAGGATATAGTGTAAAGTGGCCCTTTAGCTATAGAGATTATGGAGTGATTATTATATCTGTAAAAATAAACGTGACTGCAATTGGAATTGTGTAATCAGCTCTTTATCAAAAGCACATTTAGCTGCATATATATTACACCTACGCTGACCTTTTTTTTTTTTTGGTAAATGTTTAATAAAATATATAGACATAGTTAATCACAGAATGATGCCACCCCCCATAAAGCATTCCCATTAATTTTATTAGCAGCCACATTGCACGTTATCAGTAGTCAATGTTATATGTCAGCTGCCAAAATGTGGACCTGTTATCAAGAATGCTCAGGACCTGGGGTTTTCTGGATAATTGATATTTCTATAATTTGGACAGTCAAGTCTACTAGAAAATCCTGTAAACATAAAAGAAACCCAATAGGCTGGTTTTGTTTCCAATAAGGATTAATTATATCTTAGTTTGGATCAAGTACAATGTACTGTTTTATTATTACAGAGGAAAAGAAAATCATTTTAAAAAATTTGGAGTTGGATAGATTGGAGTCTATGGGAGATGGCCTTTCCATATTTCCGAGCTCTCTGGATAATGGGTTTCCGGATAACAGTTGCCATACCTGTACTGCATAAGTCAAACACCAAAACCAAAGGTGCGGAGGGGTATTATTATGTGCGTATGCCATTGGCCTCATTCAGTGATGAGGGGACAAAGATCTCTACAAAGGGAAATTAAAATATTAAAAACAAAATACTGCACACACTCTAAAAACTGTAAAGTGCTAAATAGTTCTCATTAAGAATAAGTGGATGTGGGGCTTACATTTTACTGTCTATAAAGCCAAAGATTTTTAGAGGGTCAGCCCATCAGTGATGAATAGCAACCAATCAAAATGTATTTGTGCCTTTTTATCAAAAGAAAATCCAATCAATAGAGAAACAACCAAAAATCTGGAAACAGTTAGAGATGTTCAACAGGCTGGGAGGCATCTGGGTGCCCCAATCCTTCCCTTATTGCATGTCATTCAGATGCACAAGTAAGGGTATTGGTGCACCAAGGCTAAATCCTAGGCAATAAGTCCAGGGCTGCATTGCCTCTGCAGTGGTGCACCATGCATCTTGTGCAGCCTGCTCCTATCAGTCAACCTAGCACAAGATGCATTATGCACCACTGCAGATGCAATGCAGCCTAGTATTTGGCCCTGGTGCACCAATACCCTTACTTGTGCATCTGAATGACATGCAAGACAGGGGAAGGATTGGGGCACCCAAATGCCTCTCCAGCCCACCCCTCATGAATACAGCACTGCTCAACAAAGACAACACTATTCATTAGGTCCTCTAGGCTGTAGGCCAAAGACCTGCTCCTGTGCATGCTCTCTGCAGGCATGGTGCAAAATGTGAAAAACATGGGGATTTTTATCAACTATTTGTACTTTGCGCCTTGCGCTGCTCTTTGTAAATGACCCTTAAACCCTCTTTGGGCAGATGCAATCTTGCATTACATTGCCATTAAAAATAGGTTAATATACAGTAGTCCATATATGTATAGACCCATATGTATACTAGAATGCAAATAAATGTAACTTTCTCTGCAGTAAATCTTCTCCTGTTCTATAGCAGCCAACTCATTTGCATATGCAAATTAAGGGTGGGAGGGAAATTGCGTGACTTTTTGTCACAAAACAAGGAAGTAAAAAATGTTTTCCCCTTCCCACCCCTAATTTGCATACTCAGCTCTTTTAGATTTTCCCTCAGCAGCCGATTTGACTGAGCCATCCTTACTTAACTCCATGGCCCTTGGTTTTATAAATTTGATCATATCAGTTGTGCTCAATACACTCCGATTTTCTACTTTTTTACTCACTTTAATAAATATAAATTGAGTACAAATACATTTCAGTTGGCGATTGCATTTTTTTAACTGAGTTGAGGACCTGAGAATATTCTTACCATTTAAATTCTCCCAGGAAAAACTGTAGGGTCCATTCTGCAGCCAGGGTTGAATCCGACCATCAATGCATTGTTATCTGTTAGTGACCCCAATTTGGATGGGCTGCACTTGTGCAGAGATAAAGATGAAGCTGATAGATCAGTAAATTGGAGACTGAAGACACAATTGCAATGCACATAGCTCTATCTTGTGGCAGAAAGGGATAGTTCAGGCTGTGATGAGGAATAGGAAGAACTTCTGCTGATTTATGCAGACAACTAGAATCATATCATACTAAGTTATGCTGAAAGCACACAATTATATGTACAAGTATTATAAAAGGTGTCATATCATTAGTATTTACTAAGTGAAACTCAAGGCCAGGAAAATTATTTTACTGTTCATCCCAAGCAGCTAAACCTAGTGTTCATGAACTGGCTTGCCATCTATCCAAGTCAGGTGCAACTGTTTGCTCTCCAATGTAGGAGCTGTGCAACCTGTTTCTTCCAGACCAGCGCTATCCATTGGCACAAAGCTGCCATAATGAATTCTCTGCCTGGCAGATTTCAACCCTGCCTAAATCCTCTCTTCAGTTCTTCAGCTTTCCTGCTATGGCTTTCACACTGCTAAATTCCAATCTCTCTCCCTGGTCTCTTAATTGCTCAGATCCATTTCCTCCACTTGATTCTTATTTCACCAAATCTGGTCTTACTCCCAGTTTCCCACACTCTACAAAATCTTTCTCTACTTCCCCTTGTTCTGACAGAATACAATATGATACCCTTTTATCCTTGTTCCCAATTTTCCCCTACACAGAGCCCAGTTCCACTGTCTCTCTCCAGCACCAGTATTGTCATTATTCTATTTTACTCTATCCCCCTTCCCTCAGCATGATTGCTCAGCACTCACTGCATCTGCCCCACACCACTGATCATTCCTGAAGGTGGCCATAGACGCACAGATAATATCGTATGAAACGAATTTTCGTACGATATTCGGTGCGTGTATGGTGGGAAACAAACCGACCGATGTCGGCAGAAGACTTGGATATCGGTCGGCTCGTCGATCGGTCTGGACAGAAAATTTTTATCCGACGTGTTTGAAGGCACCAGAACATCGCCCATTGTTAGTGCTGAATCGTCAGATACAGGTAGAATTCTATTGTTTCTACCTGTGACAATTCAGCTCTACATGTGTTTTGAAATGAACGATCATTCTTGGAAACATCTTTTCCAAGAAAGATCAGAATTGTTACGTCTATGGCCACCTTTACTCTTATTTATTGCACCTCAGATAAGGTCCTCCGCCAAAAACTTTTTTAGAAATAATAATTCTAAGCAACTTTGCAATAAACATTAATGAAAATCATATATATTTATATTTATATATATATATGGTACTCTGGTGCTGAAATAGGGTGATCTGGTCAGGGCTGTTTGTGGCCTAAAAAATTAAAGCACTTGCTAGATATAACATTTAGAAAGAATCATCCCTTTCAGTGTATTAGAAGTATTTGTGCATAAACACACATATACAGTGGCACATTTTTATTTTGAGCTTATTTCCTGGTAGCCGCATGATTTATTAATTTCCTTGAGGCTACGGTACAATGAATTCTAGCTTTGTCACAGTCGAGCTAGTTAAACAGCAATATTGCAGCAGAAACTATATTATTCTATCTCTTATGGATTCTATTGCTTCTATCAAAACCCATGGTTTAACGAAGCTGGTTCCAAGAGAACTTTTTGAGATTCTTCATCTGTAATAATAATGTGAATAGAACACATGCATTGAACTGGCCATACATGGACTGATATTGGCTGCCAACCCTTGACTGGATTAGCCCCTATATGGGGTCAACACTGTTACCTTCTCAACCAATATCTTACTGGGTATCAATCATTAAGACTGGGAAATTCCATGAGACAATGGCTGCATCAGGCTGTGGTTGAGGCCACCTCAAGACAAGACTGCACTCTTCTTTTGGTGACCTCACTAAACAAGCAGATCTTCCTGTGCATAGTCATCATGGATAAAACTGTCCTATTCCAGTACTGATCCTCAATATTAAGTAGTAATCATTATATTATATTAAGAAGTAATCAATAAAAAGAGACATCTGAAGGTGCAAACCTTGGGGATCTTAAGAACCAAAGTCAATCACCAGTATTTTACATCTCAGTAATACACACACCTTGGCAGAAATAGGTAACAGAGTGGGAGAAAGGCAAGAAACCCTAAAGTATTAACCATAGTTCTTTCTAGAGCAGTGATCCCCAACCAGTGGCCTCAAAGCAGGTCCTTATATTTGAATTCCTGGTTTAGATGAACATTTTGTTTGCTTTAAAACCAGGAGTACTGCCAAACAGAGCACCGTATAGGCTGCCAGTCCACAAAGGGGCTACCAAATGGCCAATCACAGCCCTAGGAACCACCCAGGGACATGTTTTAATGCTTGTGTGGCTCCCCAACTCTTTTAACATTTGAATGTGGCTCACTGGAGTAAAAGGTTGGGGACCCCAAGTCTAGAGTATAAAATGTTAGCAGCATGTTGGAACAGTGGTTAGCTTTGCATAGTGCTGCCTTCCAGCGTTAATTCTGACCAATGGTCCAGTTGTACAGTGTTATATATCTCATAATTGCATTCGTTTCTGTTTCTTTGGATTCCTCTAACAACTAGGGGCCGATTCACTAACTTCGAGTGAAGGATTCGAAGTTAAAAAACATCGAATTTCGAAGTTTTTTTTGGGCTACTTCGACCATCGAATGGGCTACTTCGACCTTCGACTACGACTTCGAATCGAAGGATTCAAAGTAAAAATCGTTCGACTATTCAACCATTCGATATTCGAAGTGCTGTCTCTTTAAAAAAAACTTCGACCCCCTAGTTCGCCATCTAAAAGCTACTGAAGTCAATGTTAGCCTATGGGGAAGGTCCCCTTTTTTTGATCGAAGGATATTCCTTCGATCGTTGGATTTAAATCCTTCGATCGTTCGATCGTACTATCTGCGCTAAATCCTTCGACTTCGATATTCGAAGTCGAAGGATTTCAATTCCCAGTCGAATATCGAGGGTTAATTAACCCTCGATATTCGACCCTTAGTGAATCAGCCCCCTAAAGTGTGCCAAAAGTGATTGCAAGCTTCAGGGTGCAGCAGCTCATGTCAATAACAGCATTCTCTCTCTCTCTATAATGCTGGATAAGATGTCAATAATATAAATAATGAAGAAAACCTATCATTTAAAGATATCCGGAGCACATTGGAAATTGTGTAACAATGGTACTGATATCTGACAACGTTATTCATTCTGAATCTGCTACTTTTTTTTTACACCTCTGCTTTTTTATTTTATTTTTTTTTAATCATTTTACAGAAAATCAAGTCATTTTTATAAGCATAGTTTCCCTTCCCCTATTCAAAATTCTGAAAGCGCACCTGGGACAAGACGGGACCATCAAAACAAGCTTCAGTTGTTACAGGCAGCCAAGCATGACGTGAGAAGTACAGCAAAGTGACTTCATCTGACTGGATTGTGCCTCAGTTTGTAGGGCAATAATTCACTGTGACTATCAACAAAAAAAAAAATAATGAAATCTCATTAAAGGACATTAAAGGGGTTGATCACCTTCAAACACTTTTTTTCAGTTCAGTTGGTTTCAGATTGTTCATCCGAAATAAAGACTTTTTCCAATTACTTTCTATTTTCTATTTGTGACCATTTTTGAAATGCTGAAGTGTAAAATTTAGTTTTTTACCTTCTAAAGCAACTCTGGGAAGGGGGGGAGCGCCGAATCTTTAAAGGACCAGTAACATCAAAAAATGTTTTTAAAAAAATGTGTTAGAATACTTCGGGAAAAAAACACCACGACAAATTAAACTTTCAAATCACAAAGTCTTTATTAAGAAATACCTTACCAAAACTCTGCTTACACTCCTCTTCAGAAAAGGTGACATGGCGACGATCCATCGTGCGGCGCTCGATTTTTTTTTCTCCTATAAGGAAGGCAGGGAGGAGAAATCAAGCGCCGTACAATAGATCGCTTTCTGAAGAGGAGCGCAAGCGGAGTTTCAGTGAGTTATTTCTTAAAGGACCAGTAACATCAAAAAATGTAATTGTTTTAAAGTATTAAAAATATAATGCAGTGTTGCCGTGCACTAGTAAAACTGGTGTGTTTGCGTCAGAAACACTACTATTGTTTATATAAATAAGCTGCTGTGTAGCAATGGGGGCAGCCATTCAAAGGAGAAAAGGCTCAAGTTACACAGCAGATAGCAGATAAGCTCTGTAGAACATAATGTTATCTGTTATCCATTATCTATCCTGTGCCATTTAGCCGTTTTTCAATTTCCCCCATTGCTACTCAGCCGCTTGTTTATATGAACTATAGTAGTATTTCTGAAGCAAACAGATCAGTTTTACCAGTGCAGGGCAACACTACATGATATTTTCATTACTTTAAAACACTTTCAGTTTTTGGTGTTACTGTTCCTTTAATAAAGACTGTGATTTGAAAGTTTAATTTGTCTTAATGTTTTTTTTCCGATGAATTCTAACGATTTATTTTTTTATAATTTTTTTGATGTTGCTGGTCCTTTAACTGTTCTAAATTGATACAATTAGTTGACACAATTCTTATCTTTGTCCCTGCTGAGCAGAATCCCTGAACTTCATTACAGGCAGCTTTTAGAATTGATACAATAGTTGCTGATATTCCACAGATACTGCTCTAAAATGTATCAACTAAGGGGCCCATTTACTTAGCTCGAATGAAGGAATAGAGGAAAAAAACTTCGAATCTCGAATGTTTTTTTTTTTGGCTACTTCGACCATCGAATTTGCTTCTTCGACCTTCGACTTCGAATCGAACGATCCGAACTAAAAATCGAAGTACTGTCTCTTTAAGAAAAAACTTCGACCCCCTAGTTCGCCACCTAAAAGCTACCGAAGTCAATGTTAGCCTATGGGGAAGGTCCCCATAGGCTTTGCTAGCTTTTTTTGGTCGAACAAAAATCGGTTGATTCGAAGGATTTAATCGTTCGATGGAAGGATTTTTCGTTCGATCGTTCATTCGAACGAATAGTGCTAAATCCTTTGACTTCGATATTCGAATTCAAAGGATTTAACTTCGACAGTCGAATATCGAGGGTTAATTAACCCTCGATATTCGACCTTAAGTACATTTTCCCCTAAATGTAGCAAATTGTAACAGTTCAGAATTCGACACCGAGATTACTGAGCTGCCAGACTAAAACACTAAACATTAAACTTTAAACTTTAAACTTAAATTTTGGGAAATTGGTAAAAAAAAAAAAATTGGAAAGCAATTGAAAAAAAAGTATTTCTTTATGGCGAATAATCTGAAAACAACTGAACTGACAAAAAGTGCTTGGAAGGTGAACTACCCCTTTAACAGTAGATCCATGAATATAAAACAGGTTATTGAGCCTGTAAATATACACAAACACAATGCAACAATAGGACATAAAATACTTTTTCATATTGGAAAGAAAGTGCTTGATGTTCTTCTTTAGGGCTAGTCCACACGGGGAGATAGCGACGCGTTTGCGGTCGCGGCGACAAAGCGCCGCGACAGTCGCCGCGACCGGCGCAGGCGACAGTTTTGTATGGGCGCCTATGTAAAAACGCCTGTGCTAACCACACGAGGCGATGCGCTTTTCAACAGTCGCCTGAAAAAGCCTGGCGAGGCATTTTCAGGCGACTCGTGTGGTTAGCACAGGCGTTTTTACATAGGCGCCCATACAAAACTGTCGCCTGCGCCGGTCGCGGCGACTGTCGCGGCGCTTTGTCGCCGCGACCGCAAACGCGTCGCTATCTCCCCGTGTGGACTAGCCCTTATATCTGTTACGGAATGTCATACATGGTGAGAAACTTTCTGTAGGTAGGGGTCACATTAGAGACTTTCTGTAAAGCTTTTATTGTTTGTACTTTTTTAAATTGGAATAAATTCTGTGACAATCTTGGTTTGTGAGTTTAGTCGAGGTTTCCAAAACCTCTAAAACCACTAAATTCCACCTTTAATAAATAAGATACATATCAGCTATGAACAGCATATATCAAAATGAATTTTGCTGTAAATTTATTTATTGTTTCAACTGCTTGTTGAACTGCTTGGCCTTTAGAAAATCTTTAAAAATTAGAAAATTTAAAAGAATTTAAAAATCTTTAGGGCGGTCTCTGATTTGAAACAGTAGTTCCTTAATGATTTCAGGCATGTTTATTGCAATGGGGAATGTTCCAATAGGGTAGGAGGAATATGATATTATATGTGTTTGTTTTGGCACCTAGAGAAACCTTGAAAGCGTGCCATGACAATAACACATTTCTCAAGGCTGCTAGACTGGGATTTTAATTTGTGTTTCATCCCAAAACATTCAAAGTACAGAGTTATAGATGAGTTATTGTTCACTGGAATAAGAGCAACGCTGTGTGCAACACATGAAAGGATTGTCCCATTGCACTCAATAACTTCTGCATTATTCTACACTATCAGCATTGACCAAGAGCAAGAACAAATCATGCCTATTGATATATTTTCTTATGGAACCTCTACGTATATCCCTATATGTATGTACCATGGAATTCTCATTATTACAGTGTGTATATATATATATATATATATATATATATATATATATATATATATATATATATATATATATATATATATATATATATATATATATATATAATACACAAAAGCCATGAATATCTTGTAAATTATATCCTTATAAAAGGTGAGTTCTGATGTCATCAGTTATAAACGGTGAGTTCTGATGTCATTTCTGTCACATGACTCACTGAAATTTGTGTATTATAATAAATAAAGTACCCCCAGTTGTAAAATATGAGGATATTAGAAGTTACCTCGGAGTTCCATGACCCGTATAAAAACACTCGGCCTTCGGCCTCGTGTTTTTATATGGTCATGAAACTCCTCGGTAACTTATAATATCCCTATATTTTACAAGAGGGGGTACTTTATTCACTATATATAATTATTGACATATGTACACAATAAATACAATTTTTGACTATATATATATTATATTTTATAGCATTACCTTGCAGGACGTCTGATTATGAACAGCCTACCCTTAGGATGTTGCAGTTGTTGGAGGAAAACATGTATTTAGTGGCCAGTTTACAAGTATTTGTATGTTTCCGTTCCCTGAATCATATTTTTTTAGAGCTAAAAATCAAGGATTGTTGTTTGTTTAAAACCACAAAAACACTAATCCAAAATGCTGCCAAGGTCAGGCAGAAGACAATTGGAGCTGCCCTTTTTCAGCTGAAAAATCTTTGGTTTGTGGATTTAGAGGTTTTTGGGGGGAGTTTGTTGAGGATTTTAAGGTTTTCATAAATAGGTTTTTTACACAATTTTTCTTTGTTCGTGCTTTTTATATTAGGATTTTTTAAAATAAATTACTTGACATTCATAGTTTTGGAGAAAAGCAGTTTTTTTGTGATTTCAAAAAGCTCTAAAACTACACAAATCAGAATTTTGAATACATGAGCCTCTTAAAGGAGTGGTTCACCTTTATGTTAACTTTTAGGGGCACATTTATCAAGGGTCGAATATCGAGGGTTAATTAACCCTCAAATTCGACCCTCGAATTTAAATCCTTCGAATATCGAATTCGAAGGATTTATCGCAAATCCTTTGTTCAATCGTTCACAGTAAAAATAGTTTGATCGAACAATAAAATCCTTCGAATCGAACGAATCGAACGAGTCGAACGATTTTAAGTGATCGATCGAAGGATTTTTCTTCGATCAAAAAAAGTTTAGAAAAGTGCTGGGGAAGGTCCCCATAGGCTAACATTGTACCTCGGTAGGTTTAAACTACCGAAGTATGTAGTCTAAGTTTTTTTTAAAGAGACAGTACTTCGACTATCGAATGGTCGAATAGTCGAACGATTTTTAGTTCGAATTTGAAGTCGGAAGTTGAAGGTCATAGTAGCCTATTAGATGGTGGAAGTACCCAAAAAAATACTTCGAAATTCGAAGTTTTTTTCATTCGAATCCTTCACTCGAGCTAAGTAAATGTGCCCCATGATGTCATAGGATGCCAAATTCTAAGCAAGTTTCAATTGGTCGTCATTATTTATTTTGTATCGTTTTTTTAATTATTTCCCATCCAACTTCCAAATGGGGTTCACTGACCCCATCTAAAAAATAAAATGCTCTGTGAAGCTAGAAATGTATTGTTATTGATACAACTTTTTAGTCAGGCCTCACCTATTCATATTCCAGTCTCCTATTGAAATCAATGCATGGTTGCTAGAGTAATCACTCCCATAGCAACCAGATTGCTGAAATTGAAAACTGGAGAGCTGCTGGATAAAAAGCTAAATAGGTCAAAAAACACAAATAATAAAAATTGAAAACCAGGGTCCTGGGTTTTTTTTAACATTTCATGATTTCTTTCAACCTTTAGCAGATAATTCCTTAAATTAATTTTATTTAAAGTTATTTCATATATTCAGTCTAAGCCTCAGCTTCCTTTAAGATTAGGCAGCTTTATTGCAAGGGAACCTTGGACTCTAATTATCGGCAGCAGCAATTATAGAACAAAGTGCATTTCTGATCACTCGCCATTAAAGTATAATCTGTGTTTAATATAAATGATAAGGACATTTATAGCATTGTGGTTCACAGCTTGAAAGGGAAAATGTAATGGAAAAGTAAAGTCCATCTTCAAGCTGAACTTTGGTAGCACTGCGAAAAAAATACTCTTTTGTTTCAGTATAAATATTACTGCTACTGTGAAAATGGAAGTATTTTCTATGTGCAAACAGATTTTTTTATATTCAATTTTGAAATCTGACATGGGGCTAGACATTTTGTCAATTTCCCAGCTGCCCCAAGTCATGTAACTTGTGCTCTGATAAACTTCAATCACTCTTTACTGCTGTACTGCAAGTTGGAGTGATATCACCCCCTCCCTTTTCCCCCTCAGCAGCCAAACAAAAGAACAATGGGAAGGTAACCAGATAACAGTTCCCTAACACAAGATAACAGCTGCCTGGTAGATCTAAGAACAGCACTCAATAGTAAAAACCCATGTCCCACTGAGACACATTCAGTTACATTGAGAAGGAAAAACAGCAGCCTGCCAGAAAGCATTTCTCTCCTAAAGTGCAGGCACAAGTCACATGACTTGGGGCAGCTGGGAAATTGACAATATGTCTAGCCCCATGTCAGATTTCAAAATTGAATATATAAAAATCTGTTTGCTCTTTTGAGAAATGGATTTCAGTGCAGAAGTCTGCTGGAGTAGCACTATTAACTGATGCGTTTTGAAAAAAACATGTTTTCTGGTGACAGGATCCCTTTAATTTTGAAATCTGACATGGGGCTAGACATATTGTCAGTTTCCCAGCTGTCCCCAGTCATGTGACTTGTGCCTGCACTTTAGGATTGAACTACTTTCTGGCAGGCTGTTATTTCTCCTACTTAATGTAACTGAATTAGTCTCAGTGGGACTTGGCTTTTACTATTGAAAAATAAATACCTTTACATCCACTTTAGGGCAGAGACACACGTGGAGATTCGGGGAGATTAGTCACAAAGCGACAAATCGTCTCTTCTTGGGTGACTAATCTCCCCACAATGCCTTTCCTTGTGAGGCGACTTCAGGCGACTTCGGAAAAGGAAGCGCTCAGAGTGTCATCCCGCCGGTGATTTCGATTCTAGCCAGCAGGAAGGCAGTTCAGGAGATTTGTTGCCCAAAGAAGAGGCAATTTGTCGCCTTGCGACTAAATCTCCCTGCATCTCCACTTGTGTTTCTGCCCTTACTGTGTCCAACTCCAGCTGCAGGGACAAAGATCATGGAGCCAGATTTAAACAGATAAACTGGGATTCTATTTGGAGGATTATTTTGCTGCAGCCACTGGTTCTGCAGAGTTGGAGAAAGTTTGTATTAAACAATACGAAAACTATAATATCCACATTAGATTACATGAAAACACAGGATCCAGTGAAGTCTATATATTCTGATTATTAATCAGTCTTGCTGTATCGGCTTCTGGCAGATATTATTTGACTTGTGCTGTTTAGATCATTTATGACGATCCCTCAGCAGCCCAGACCACACTGAGCATGTGCACAGTCTTGGTCTTGCAGAGATGTTTAACAAAGTTACAAGATGGTGAACCCCTGGGCCAACTTTGAAAGCATAAATCATTTGTTTGATTAGGCTTGTGGTGCAGTAAGTTCATGTTTAAGTTGAGTATACAAAATACAGCATTTCTAGCCTTATTCTATTTTACACTTTACTTCCTTTACTCCTTTGATCTGTGGATCCTCGGTAGTTCTGAAAAGATACAAGTGCGGTCATGGATCTATTAAATTGGAATTTAACTTAGATTCTCCAAAACTCAATGCACTTTTTGCCTTCAAATCAACCAATGTACTCTAGTAATCCCGAAACCCAAAGCCAAGTGCCTGCTGAGGGGTCCCTTCCTCTAGGGTAATGTTATTCTCATTGATATACATTGAATGTCGGATGTAGATTCACCATCTACACCATCTTACTTTATCTGATCCCCCTGAGCCAGAATGTAAATTCAGGCACACCTATAAAACTATACTGTGCTGTTAAATGTTGCACTATCCCAGAGGTTTTGTATACAGAATGAAATTACAGATATTAACCAACAAAATCACATTTATCACATTAATAAAGCTCTTGCACGAAGAAATCAATAAAGTAGAAAAATAGAGTTTATTACCCTTCTAGGCTTACAGTTTCAGTCATTGTAATTTAATTGTAATTTATATTGGCAAAACCTGGTTATTGTAAGTGTTTTCAGTTAAAGGGGCATCTGCTCAGCTTAATATAGAATCCCTAGCAACGTAGAGTGCACTGCTGCCAGAGACAGCTAATAATTCCTATGTATATACATCAGTGATCCCCAACCAGTGGATCACAAGCAACATGTTGCTCACCAACCCCTTGGATGTTACTCCCAGTGGCCTCAAAGCAGGTGCTTATTTTTGAATTCCTGCCTTGGAGGTAAATTTTCTTTGCATAAAAACCAGGTGTACTGCCAAACAGAGTCTCCTGTAGGCCGCCAGTCCATACAGGGGCTACTAAATCGGCAATCACTGCACTTTTGGTGCCACTCAGGAACATTGTTCATGTTTGTGTTGCTCTCCAACTCCTTTTACATCTGAATGTTGCTTACGGGTAAAAAAGGTTGGGAACGCCTGCTATACACATTATACATTACTGCGCAGGGGTTATTCCCTATTTAATATGGTATCAAAAAATTGAGGATTGGTCATTATCACCCAAGTGACACAGATTAGCTGACATGTATGTAAATAACATGTAGTTATGTTTGACTTGTAGCAGACTAAAAATAGGCTTCATTGTTTCCTATGACACAAGCCACATGGAGTAAAATTACAGGGCAGACTGTTTACACATAAAGTAAATGGAATTAAAACAATTCACAAAGAGACGCCATTCTAATCCTTGGCTTAACATTGGTGACAGTAGGTCCAGTGTCCCCCTGCGTCAACAGATGCACTTGCGCAAAATTCATTGGAGATGGGAAAAAAACAACAGCACCAGGCATAACTATACAGAAGTGTAAAGAGCAGCTCTCGAGACAAGTACCTTTAATAAATGCCAAAAACTACTGTGCAAAAAGTTGCGAGGCCGTAACTGTGTTTTTTTCATTGTAAATAAGCCCTCTTATTTCAGGTAACCTTTGGTGTGTACTGGATTTTAAAGGGGTGGTTGCTAATTCTAAGCAACTTTTCAATTGGTCTTCCTTTTTTCTTTTTTATAGTTTTTGAATTATTTGCCTTCTTCTTCTGACTCTTTCCAGCTTTCAAATGGGGGTCACTGACCCCATCTAAATATCAAATGCTCTGTAAGGCTACACATGTATTATTAATGCTACTTTTTGTTACTCATCTTTTTATTTAGTCCCTCTCCTATTTATATTCCAGTCTCTTATGGAATTCAATGCATGGTTGCTAGGGTAATTTGAATTTGAAATTGCACACTGGAGAGCTTCTGAATAAAAAGCTAAATAACTCAAAAACTGCAAATAGTAAAAAAAAAAACAATTTCAAAGTGTCTCAGAATATCTGCAATAAGAATCTCTGAAGAGGATATTTATTAAAGTCCGGATACCAAATACTCAAACATTTAGATTTTTTTAGTATAAAATCCAAATTATTAGTGGGAAAAAAACCAAATTTTTTTTTCGAGATTTGTTATAGCCTGAGTCTGAATTCAAAAACCTGGCATCTCAGACCTGCTGAGGTTGTATGTAAATCAATGGGAGAGGTCCTTATCTTATTTGAAAGTTTCTGTGGTCTGCGCTGAAATTAGCCCGAAAATCTGAGTATTTCAGACTTACAGTATCTGGCAAAAGTCTGATTCAGATTTTCACTTGATTTTTTTTGTGTTTGTCCGGATCCGATTAAATTGTGATTTTTTAATAATAAATAAGGTCCAATCATGGATTCTAGTTTGGTAGGACATTTTTATTAAAATAATCAGAAAATTTCAGATTTTGATAAATAAGGCCTTAAATGTTCTTAAAAAAAAAAAAACAATGTGTATGAGCCCTAAAAAAAAATGCACTACTGGATCATTATCCTCCTAATGGCCAGGGGTTAGTCGATGTTTATGAACAGGATTGTGTTCTGACTAATGACAAAAGGTACTGACATGCCTGTGCTGCTGTGTACCCAGCAGGACACCGGGGAAAAAACAGATGGGTCCCGACCCTCATGGGTTCAGCTCCACGCAGCGCCGTCTGCGCATGGGCAATGAGTGCGCAGTCGCACATGCGCGTGGCGTAGTTCACGCATTCGCATCAAGCAGAGCCTTCAAGCATGCGCACCGAGTGCTGCATCACAGTAGGGGGGCCGGGGCTGCAGGGGGGCCCTGGACAGCAGTTCCGGTGGGCCCCGAGCCCCCCAGTCCGACCCTGCAGGTTGTTGTTTCTCCTACTTAATGTAACTGAATGTGTTGCAGTGGGACCTGGATTTTACTATTGAGTGCTGTTCTTAGATCTACCAGGCAGCCGTTATCTTGTGTTAGGGAGCTGCTATCTGGTTACCTTCCCTTTGTTCTGCTGATGGGCTGCTGGGGGAAAGGGAGGGGGTGCTATCCAACTTGCAGTAAAGAGTTTATCAGAGCACAAGTCACATGACTGGGGGTTACTGGGAAACTGACAATATGTCTAGCCCCAGGTCAGATTCAAAAATCAAATATAAAATAATTGGTTTGCTCTTTTGAAAAATGGATTTCAGTCCAGAATTCTGCTGGAGCAGCATTATTAACTGATGCATTTGGGGGGCAAAAAGGTTTTTTTCCATTACAGTATCCCTTTAAACATGTGCTCGAAGAGCTGATAGCAGTCTGAGTCTTTTCAAATACTTTAAAGGTTCACTGTGACTGGCAAAATGAATCCATATGGCAGCAGCACAGGTTGTTTGTCCCAAATAAGTAGAGGCAGAAACTGTTTGCTTTAACACAATTCATGAGCCAGATGGGGCAGGGAGTTGGTCATGTGATGAGAAGGAAACTCGAAACCTGAATATGTAATCAGGCAAGTTTTACTTCTCAAAAGAAATGACTATGTGCCGATACACATTACTCAAGGGAAATCTGCCGGAGATGCTGGTGATTTTACAGGCTGGGCACCTCTGTGGGCTTCTGTCTCAATAAGGACCTTGCACAATTCTCCAACACCAGATCCCTGGCTCACCTGTGGAGCATGGACAAGTTCAAAGAGATCTCAGCTCCAGCTGGTCAGAAGTTAAGGTGAGGAGGGTTTCTATTGTTTACACTGAAGGTGCTGATCAATTCCTAAGGGTGAAACACGTGTTACCAGGGGTGTGGAGGTGCGACTGCACCAGGGTACGCACCCCCTTGGGTCCCGTTGGCAATTTGCGTGTGCAAATCAACTGCAAAAATTGCTTTTGGAGGTGGCCCGGCAGCACGGCCTGCTAAACAGTAGATCTGCAGTTGGTCAGCATTGATATCTGTTTGCTGACCAGACTGAAACATACCTCCCAACTGTCCCATTTTTAGAGGGACAGCTCAACCCGCAGTCCCTCGTTTGTACTGGAAAGTCCTGATTTTCTCTGCACTAAACAGGCAGAAAAAGAAACAATGTTTCTAACTTAATTGGCTTTTGGCAGAGAGCCCATAACAGCCACAGCTGCAGATAAGATACTTTTGTAACAATTTTGAGATAAGCAAATAATTAATTTTAACAATATAAGATAAACAGGTCTCTTGGGTGAAGTTAGACTCACAGATTATAGGGCAATTCAGCTTCATTAGCAAAACTGTAATAACTGGAAAACATAGAAATATGTTCAAACTTTCATAACCTGCCAAATTTTGTAACATAAATATGGTAATTGGGGGGCATGGCCACAAAAATGGGCTTGGTCAAAAAAATGCACGCAACAACTTTATTGTCCCTGTTTTTATTTCCAGAATGTTGGGAGGTATGCAATTATAGCTTGCACTGCCTAAAAATCCACCACTTCAAAAGCCCGTGAGTCTGCGTATGTTAAACTGGCCATAGATGCAAAGATAAAGGTGTACCAATCAAACTTTTGTACGGTTTTTGGACTGTGTGTGGATCATCCTGAATTTTTTGTATCATAACTACTGGTGGTATAGTCATGGTACGAACATCGTCTGAACATCGTTGCTTTACTTCTTTATTTAGTTTGAATGGTTAGAGGCGGGTCGGAAGATTACGACATCCAATCATTCGCCAGATACAAGGGTAAAATCTGCACATCTATTGCCAGCTTTAGTCTACTCTGATCATCTCCATTTGACCTTGAGAGGGGACACTTACTTCTTGCACGTCAGCAACAACCTTACATTTGGTGAATATGAATAGTGGGCTGGACAGTCTAATATTTAGATGGTGATGATGGTTTTTAGGTGTGTTTTTAATATTAAAAATAACAGAATGTGAATTATGCATTTTTATTATGCACTGATTCCAAAATATTTGTTTTCTGACTTATAATGGGCCCCCTATAAAAGATTTGCCCAAATTGAATCGGAAACCCTAATTTGTATATTCGCATTTGAAAAAAAATACTTCTTTATAAAAACTGCATTAATGATGGGGGAAGAATTGTCATATTCAGCTTCCAGAGCTTTAAAGTCACATGAATTTAATGGTATGGATACTATTCAGTTGATCACCTACAATTCAGACAAATATGAATCCTGAAAATCCTGGGTTTCCTCCAGGTACTTTGTTTCCTCTGACGCCAAAAACACATACAGCGAGGTTAATTTGCTTCTACATAAACTGACCATCATGTGTGTAAATGTTATAAAGACCTTAGAGTGCAAGCTTGTGGGGCATGGTCTGATGTGGATGATATAGAATGTTTGTAAGGTGCTGCAGAAATGGCTCGGTGATATATAATTAAAGGGTTTGTTCACCTTTGAGTTAACTTTTAGGGGCCGATTCACTAAGGGTCGAATTTCGAAGTTAAAAATACTTCGAAATTCGACCCTCGGATTGAAATCCTTCGACTTCGAATATCGAAGTCGAAGGATTTAGCGCTAATCCTGCGATCGATCGAAATCGAACGAAATCGAACGATTCGAACGATTTTAATTCAACGATCGAAGGAAAATCCTTCGATCAAAAAATCACAGGCAAGCCTATGGGGACCTTCCCCATAGGCTAACATTGACTTCGGTAGCTTTTAGCTGCCGAAGTAGGGGGTCGAAGTTTTTTTTAAAGGGGAAGTACTTCGACTATCGAATGGTCGAATAGTCGAACGATTTTTCGTTCGATTCGTTCGATTTCGTTCGAATTCGAACGAATTTAACCAATTCGATGGTCGAAGTACCCAAAAAATACTTCGAAATTCGAAGTATTTTTCATTCGAATCCTTCACTCGAGCTTAGTGAATCAGCCCCTAGTATTATGTAGAGTGTGATATCCTGAGACAATGCAGTTGGTTTTCATTTTTTATTATTTGTGGTTTCTGAACTTTTTAGCTTTTTAATCAGCAGTTCACCAATTTGCATTTTCAGCCATCTGGTTGCTCGGGTACAAATGACCCTAGCAACGATGTGTCGATATGAATAAAAACCTAGAATATGAATAGGAGAGCCCTGAATAGAAAGATAAGTAATAAAAAGTAGCAATAACTATAAATTTGTAGCATTGCAGAGCCTTTTTTTGAGGGATGCACCGAATCCAGGATTCAGTTCAGGATTCGGTCTTTTTCAGCAGGATTCGGATTCGGCCGAATCCTTCTGCCCGGCCGAACCTAATCCTAATTTGCATATGCATATGCAAATTAGGGTTGGGGAGGGAAATTGTATGACTTCTTGTCACAAAATGAGGAAGTATAAAATGTTTTCCCCTTTCTACCGCTAATTTGCATATGCAAAATAGGATTTGGATTTGGTTCTGTATTTGGCCGAATCTTTTGCAAAGGATTTCGGGGGTTCGGTCAAATTTAAAATAGTGGATTCGGTGCATCCCTATTTTTTTAGATGGGTCCAGTGACCCCCATTTGAAAGCTGGAAAAAGTCAGATGAAAAAGGCAAATAATTCAAAAACTATAAAAAATAAATAATAAAAAAAAATTGAAAAGTTGGTTAAAACTGGCCAATTTACAACATACTAGAAGTTAAACTAAAAGTGAACCACCCCCAGTGGCGGAACTACCGGGGGAGCAGGTGGTGCGAGCGGGCCAGGGCCCCCCGGCAGCCCGCGCGCCTCGTACGGTTGCGCGTCACGCACCAGGGCCCGCCCCACTCTAGTTACGTTTCTGACCACCCCAAAATATTTCTAATACTAATTGCTAAGTGTGATATGGGTTGTTATTATGCACCTGCTTCTATTTGCATTTCCCCTTTTGTGCATCGTCTGTGATATTGTGCAGGGCACTGATTGGAAACAGATTATTCATTAGAAATTAGATTTTTTTTAAATGAGTAGTTTTAAAAAACTTCCATTCTGTTTTTTGAAGTAATCAAATTTTTATAGACAGTCCCCGTCTGTAAAAGCCTTGGAAGATCTAGACGTTTTAGTGCATTAGTGGCATTTCTTATGGAAGATTTAGATTCACCTGGATCTTTTGTGTTGAGTTGATCTATCGTCAAGATGAAAACTGTATATAAGCTTCATCTCAAAATTTCAAATTTTATATCAAAGATTCTTTTTCTGAGATAATCCAGATAAGATGAATCATCAGATATACAGTTAGAAACTATAGAAATCTACCTGTATTTGGCGATTCAGCAGTAAACAGTGGGCAATCAAAATTTTCTCGAGGACCCAAACGATATCCAAGTCTTCTGCCGATATCGCTTGGCTCATTTCCCACTATATATGCTCCAACTATTGTACGAAATTTCTTTCTTACGATAATATCTGTGCTTCTATGACCTTAAGCCCCAATGAATGATCCAATAGTTGGATAAATGCCCAATGGGGCCTAGCGTTTGTGGCACTGCAATTTGCAAAAGTGAAAAAGTGTTTTATTGTGGCAATGTTTTGGGCCTTTTCTTGCCCTTTCTCAAGCCTGCAGGAGTCGGGTCAGCTTTTGATAGACCGTTACAGTAGCTGTTAGGGCTCTTACTGATGAGCGGTTGAAGCTGCGCTCCCCTGCGTTCCATTTTTATGCGTTCAGCCGCAGGGGAGCGCAGAAATAGACGCAATACATTTTTTCCAATGGGGCTGTACTCGTGTAGGCGCCGAACGCAGGAAAAATGCAGCAAGTTGCGTCTCAACCTGCGTTTGGCGCTTGGAAAAAACACACATAGAAAATAGAAAGTAATTGAAAAAAGTCTTTATTTCTGGTGATCTATCTGAAACCAACTGAACTGAAAAATAATGTTGGAAGGTGAACAAACCCTTTGAAGGGGATGTAAACCCCTTCAAAAGATAAAACAGAAATATAATTCTAAACACATTTACAATATACAAGCATTTCTTAACCTTAATTAAAGGACAGTGAATGGTAATTCAATGGGGGGTGGCACTGGAGGGAGGTGCATTTGCATAAAGCACCAGCATTTTTTTAATTATTTGCCAAAGCTCCCTTGCAGCTCTCTAGGTTTAGTATAGTATAGTATAGTAAGATAAAAAAAAAAAATACTTTTTTATTGTGGACCTGTCCAAGTCTACAAATCTAAAGAATTAGCAATGGGTCCTTGAGAAATATAGGAAAGATGGGAGAATGTGCACTACTGGTGCCTAACATATTGAAACCCATCATTTTAGAACACTTTCTTGGTCCTTTAACAGAGAAAGCAGATTCAGAATCCAAACATTGATTTAAAACCAGGTATGCATCTTGCTGTAATGACTACTTCCTATTTATAGTGCGTTATTTCACTGTATTTTGGGGATATTGGGGCCCCATCTTGGGAAGGCATTTTTTGGGCCCAGGCCCATAGGCTACAGATCCCTAAAAAGTACACTTATTAAGATTGTCTGATTTTAAAATTTATTTGTAAATGTAATTTCTATTGAAAGCAGTCACTGCCTGTCCTTTTTATTTTCTGCACTGGTGGTTGCAACTATTGAAACAAATTAGCAGAAGCCAGCCGATTAACAGACCTGTGAAGAAGCACATAGGGCATTGTAAGAAAGTCTTGGCAGGAGCTAAAGCTGGCCATAAATGCAAAGATCCGATTGTACGAATCTTCGTACGATCGGACATTCCCATCTCCCGACCCGCCACTAACCATTCAGATCAAAGTCTTACCAGTCAGATTAGTTAAAGAACAGATCAGCAATGTTCTGCCCCTGACAGCAATCGTACGATATCTATGTCCAACCAAAGCTGGTGACAGTCTCCCACTGAAAATCGTACGATCGGCAGCCGGAGATATTATCGTCAGCCGACAGAAATTTTCTAACCTGTCTGATCGACCAAATGACCGATCTCTGCCGGACGAAAAATGTCGGGATTCTCCACACACGGTTCGAAAATCGTACGAATCCTCAATTCGTACGATCAGATCTTTGCGTCTATGGCCAGCTTAAGATGGATTCTGCTGCATTGTATAAAGAGATGGAACCAGGCAGAGTCGGACTGGGAAAAACCCGGTGGGTCCCGACCCTCATGGGCCCCCGCCGGGCCAGACCCCTCTCCCTCTATTCAGTTCACGCTGCACTGGCGTTCGCGCATGCGCTGACGAGGCTTGCGAATGTGCACCTTTGCATCATAGTAGGGGGATGGGGGGCGGAGGCCCTGGACAGCAGTACTGGTGGGCCCCCCAGTCTGACCCTGGAACCAGGAGTGCAGAAAGGGAGATCATTTAGAAATCTAAATTCACATGATTTTGAATTTAGATTTCTAAATTATCTCCCATTCTGGACTCCTCGTTCTGTGTCTTGATATGTTTAATCAGTTTATATTGAGAAAGTTCCTTTTCTTTTTTTTTTACAATATTCTATTTTTGGGTTGACGTCTCCTTTAATATTGGTCTCACATATTTAGGGGCATATTTATCAAGGGTCGAATTTTCGAAATGAAAAAAACTTCGAAATTCGAATTCAAAAAGACCAACCGAAATGAAGTTGATGGGGTTTTTTGGTCGAATAGCTGAGTTTTCGTTCGAATAGTTCCGTATTCGGCTGAATACGAACTGTAGGAATTGAAGTAATAGCGCATTTGATTCAAAGTTTTTCCTCAAAAAAACTTTGATTTTTCAAAGTCCACCAATTCAATGGGTTCTAGGAGGTCCCCCATAGGCTAAAACAGCAATTCGGCAGGTTTTAGATGGCCAATGGTTGAAGTTGAATTTGTAAAGAGACAGTACATGATAAATTTCGATTTTCAAATTTTTTCCCTATTCCCTAGTCGAAGAACACAAAAAAAATAGATCGAAATTCGAATTTTTTTTCATTCGAAAATTCACCTTGACCTTTGATAAATCTGCCCCTAAATTTTAGGGAGGCTTCTTCAGATTTATAAGGGACCGTGCCAGCTGTTCTGTACCACAGCTTCGCTAGATTCTTGTCCTGACTCACCGATGAAAGACAATTGGAAAGTTGGTAAGAATGGTTCATTTTATAACATGCTAAAAGTTAGCATAAAGTTGTGGCTTTATCTATAGAAATGCAACATTCTTCCCATTACGGCAGTTAACCTTTAGCACACAAGCAAAAAGAGAACTACATTTTCCATTATCCCAGCCACTAGGATCAAAGCCTAGAATGTGCTTCTGAGCTTCTTCTTTTTTGGAACATTCTCTTTATAGAAATAGCAACAAGGAAGTCCAATACGCACAGTGCACCACAACACGGTCATTTGTAGCGAATAAGGGATTGAGGACAGGCAGGTCACAGTTGTGCCTTATGTTATGCATTCACAGCAAATCTCAGACATAAGTATTTGTGCCTGAATAAAAGCTCATGTTTGATTTGAAAATATACTTTGTTTGCAAACTTTATGAAATGCTTTCTGTTGCCTTCTCGGGCTCCGCATTTGTGTTAGAAAGGATCCCATAGTTCTCTGATTCCAGTATCAACATACTTTGACCTCAGAGGAATTGTGTGCCATGTTTGATATTTAAACACTGATTTCAGAAATGGAAGTTATGAACTGTGACTACTGATACTGACTGTAGAACCCCTTTAAGGGTTAGTTCACACAAGGAGATTCGGGGAGATTTTGTCGCCTGGCGACTATTCGCCTCGTCTTCTGAGCGACAATCTCCCCAAACTGCGTTTTTTCCCATAGGCTACAATGAAAAGTCGCCTGCGCTAATGCACACGCGGCGATGCGTTTTCCATAGTCGCCCGAAGTTGCCTCACCGGGCCGGTGCAGGTTTCTGCTCATAGGAGCACCGGCCCGGGGAGTCAGATAAGTAAATATAATCACTTGGGAATGCACCCCCAAGTATAAAACAACTTTCCTTCTCCTTTAATGGAGAACTAAAGCCTTACCAAAGAAGTAGGCAGAAATGTTGTACATTAGGTTTGGGTTTCTGTACCAGCCCAAGGCAACCACAACCCTTTAGCAGTAAAGATCTGTGTCTTCAAAGATGCCCCAGTAGCTTCCCATCTTCTTTTCTGCTGATTCACTGCACATGCTCTGTGCTGCTGTCACTTGCTGAGCTTAGGGGCGACGCACAAGATACTGAATATATTACATACAAATGTCACAACATAAGGCTGATGTAAATAATATAATTCAGAGTATTGGTACATGGCAGTTCATAAACCAACACAATTTGCATCAATATTTATAATTATCCCTGTGGCATCAGCTTATATGACAAGCAAACCTCATTTACTGCTTGATGATTTGCAACAACCCCTAAGCTTAGCTTCTCAACAGTTGCTCAAAGCCCACTGAGTATGTGAGTGTCACAGACGCTTCTAACAAAATCCAAGATGAGAAACTCCAGTGTCAACGTTAAAGGCCTAAATCATTACTACTATAGAGATGCCGAACCTTTAGGCTGGTTCAAGTTCAATATATAAAATATGGCATTTTTGGGTTTAGTTCTCCTTTAGCATAATGTCACACCGAGATTGCTTTCTGCAAATCATTTTGGTACTAGTGGTTAAGCGGTGGAATGTAATAAAAGTCGGTAATGGAAAAACTATTCGCAATGCGAAAAGTTATGCCTTTGCGTGAACAAATTTTGCTTTGCACGAATTTAATATAGCTTTTGCGAACCCGGAAACTGTTTAGCGTCCACTTCCGACGGTGGAAGACCGTTTGTGAATTTTATAGTTTGCGCCAATGCGCAGTCAATGTAATAAAACTTCTTACTGAAAAGTCTTTATGTTTGCTCCAAAAGATTACGACCTTCAAGCACTTCTTAAGAATGCGCAATTACAATTTGCAATGCGATAACGGTTTATGGAACACTATTACATTGCGAGATGTGGATTTTTATTCTTATTGGTGCGAATTGTTTTGCTCTTTGCGCCTTTAATTACATTCACCCCCAAGGAGTTTCTTCGAAGCTGAATTAAACTGCGACATGACCAAAGGTGGGGGAATGTAATAAAAGTCGCAAAGAGCAAAACAATTAGCTCAAATAAGAATAAAAAGTCTCCTTTCACAATGTAATCCTCTTCCTTAAACTGTTATTACATTGCGAATTTTAATTGCGCATTGCCCGCTTTTAAGAAGTGCTTGAAGGTGTCGTAATCTTTTGGAGCAAATGTAACGACTTTTTCATTAAGAAGTTTTATTACATTTACTGCGCACTGGCGCTAACTATAAAATTCGCAAACCATCTTCCACTGTCGGAAGTGGTTGCTGAACAGTTTCCGGGTTCGCAAAATCGATATTAAATTCGCACAAAGGCAAATTTGTTCGCAGAGAGCCATAACTTTTCGCATTGAGAATATTTTTTCCGTTACCGACTTTTATTACATTCCCTCATTGTTGTCTAAAGATGGTGGCACCGGAACTAATTTAACACTGCTTTCACAAGGGGCATGGGCACTTATTCAACCACTATTCAACTATTTTTTGTTTATGTTTTTAATTAATGCTTAATTGCTTGAATAGGGTGTATAATAGTCAAACTAGGATGGTGTATTAAGCTGTATCCTTTTTATTAACCTTAAGCCTCCTCTCACCTTGCTCTGTAGTGTGGCATCATCCTTCTTCTGCAATGACAAGTTAGAATTTTATTGGGCCCACCAATCTCAGTATAAGTGACATATGATTCCCTGGTATAAACAGTGTTGGAAGTGATATTTTCAAAGAAGAATTCCTGGTAGTTTTGTTTCACAACTGTCTCATGACACTGAATCAGAAAGAGACACTGAGCATAGCAGCTGTGGTACAGACTAACCATAAATAGTGTATTTAGAGATTTAACCTTTTTAAAGAAGGAAGTCTTATTCTACATATCAGCACTGGGCAACCTACAGGCCTTGAAATTGTTGAACCATGTTCCCCCTGGCAGCCCACTGCTACTATAGGTAGTATCTCTCCCTACTATACTTGCTATCCCACAGCCACACTACCTTCCCAGAGACTATTATCACACTGTTACTATAGGTACTATCTCTCCCTACTATACCTGCTATCCCAGAGCCACACTCCCTTCCCAGAGACTATTATCCACTGTTACTATAGGCGCATCTCTTGTTACTATACCTGCTATCCCACAGTCACACTCCCTTCCCAGAGACTATTATCCCACTGTTCTATAGGCACCATCTCTCCCTACTATACCTGCTATCCCACAGTCACACTCCCTTCCCAGAGACTATTATCCACTGTTACTATAGACACCATCTCTCCCTACTATACCTGCTATCCCACAGTCACACTCCCTTCCCAGAGACTATTATCCCACTGTTACTATAGACACCATCTCTCCCTACTATACCTGCTATCCCACAGTCACACTCCCTTCCCAGAGACTATTATCCACTGTTACTATAGACACCATCTCTCCCTACTATACCTGCTATCCCACAGTCACACTCCCTTCCCAGAGACTATTATCCACTGTTACTATAGGCACCATCTCTCCCTACTATACCTGCTATCCCACAGTCACACTCCCTTCCCAGAGACTATTATCCACTGTTACTATAGACACTATCTCTCCCTACTATACCTGCTATCCCACAGTCACACTCCCTTCCCAGAGACTATTATCCCACTGTTACTATAGACACTATCTCTCCCTACTATACCTGCTATCCCAAAGTCACACTCCCTTCCCAGAGACTATTATCCACTGTTACTATAGACACCATCTCTCCCTACTATACCTGCTATCCCACAGTCACACTCCCTTCCCAGAGACTATTATCCACTGTTACTATAGGCACCATCTCTCCCTACTATACCTGCTATCCCACAGTCACACTCCCTTCCCACAGACTATTATCCACTGTTACTATAGACACTATCTCTCCCTACTATACCTGCTATCCCACAGTCACACTCCCTTCCCAGAGACTATTATCCCACTGTTACTATAGACACTATCTCTCCCTACTATACCTGCTATCCCACAGTCACACTCCCTTCCCAGAGACTATTATCCCACTGTTACTATAGACACTATCTCTCCCTACTATACCTGCTATCCCACAGTCACACTCCCTTCCCAGAGACTATTATCCACTGTTACTATAGGCACCATCTCTCCCTACTATACCTGCTATCCCACAGTCACACTCCCTTCCCAGAGACTATTATCCACTGTTACTATAGACACCATCTCTCCCTACTATACCTGCTATCCCACAGTCACACTCCCTTCCCAGAGACTATTATCCCACTGTTACTATAGGCACCATCTCTCCCTACTATACCTGCTATCCCACAGTCACACTCCCTTCCCAGAGACTATTATCCCACTGTTACTATAGACACTATCTCTCACTACTATACCTGCTATCCCACAGTCACACTCCCTTCCCAGAGACTATTATCCACTGTTACTATAGGCACCATCTCTCCTTTTTCTGATCAAAGTTGTGGTTACTCGTACTTCTTGCTTTTCTGTCTTAGTCATATTGTTTGCAGAATATTTGGGACTAAGCAACAGCACATCAAGACCCAGGTTTCATTATCAACTTTAGCTATTATTGGAGAAATTCTGTTTTCTTGACCTTTCATTGCTCTGAACAAGACAGGATTTATATACAAAATCTATAATTCCTCCATGGAGTTTGCATTTGTCCTTCAAGCTCTGACTGTGAAATTACATGAACTTTTTCCCACCATCTTGAAAAGGAGCATGGTGCAAGTTGGGTAGAATTGTTTATGATTTATGTTTATCAAGTTTCCATGAAATAAAGCATATATTCATTTTTGTTTTCATGATAGTTCCCCTTTAAATATCTTGCTGTGACCTTTTACAGAGATAAATGTAAAAGTGTTCACCTGCAGTGCATTATTTAGAGGGTGGTATTTTTAATTGTACAAAAAAAGTCATATATCTTTGCAAGCTTCACTTTATGGTTAGTAGTGTAGAATATAATATATATATATTATTATTTTAGCATATTTACATAGCAACAGCATTTTCCACAGCGCTTTTCAGAGATTTTACATCAGTCCATGCCCCAGTGGAGCTTACAGTCTATCGTTCTACATTCACAAAGACTCAGGTTATCGGGAGCCAATTAAGCTGCCTGTATGTTTTTGGACTAAGGGAGGAAACTGGAGATCCCAGAGGAAATCCAAACAGATACAGGGAGAATATACAAACTCCTTGCCCTGGCTGGAATTGAACCTAGGACCCCATCCCTGAAAAGTAATAATTTTATCAGATAAACTGTAAAAATCAGGGATGCATTCCACGATGATTGCGAACTGATTGCAGTTAAGTTAAATGCAGTGTTCTTGCATATCTGTCACATTATTTGGTCATGTTTGTATAGTGATTGAAAGAAGTGCACCCAGTATAAACACAGGTAACACCTGTTTCCTTCTACCACTTCTTTTCTCAGTGTTCCATAAGATATAAGGACACGAGTGGGTTATTTCCATGCAACTTAAACACAATAGAAATGACATATTCTTTCAGATAATTAAATACATGAAATAGATTACAGATATGAAATATATACAGAAGCTAATAAATAATTATTGGCATTATGGAAAGGCATGTTGTGGTTCTAAATCTGCCAAAAATATGTTATAATGGACTTTCATTTCCTCAAATATGTTTCCTGTGTATGTCCCCTGGTGCATTACACCACCATTCCTCCTGTCTGATGGGCAAGCCTTCCTTCCTTCTGCAGTCATATCTCCCTCCAACACTTACATTTCTAGTTGTTTTCTGACTTGTAGTGGGTGCTGCCCTACTGACTACATTCAGTATTATTACTTGCATAAAAAGGCAAAAAGGACTGATCATGTCCACACATTCACAGATGGAGATACCAGGGCAGTGTGTTAATTTAGGAGTGTTATAAATTATATATATGGGATCTGTTTTCCGGAAAACCATTATTCAGAAAGCTCCGATTTAAAGAAAGGCCATAGACTCCAAATAATCCAAATTTTAAAAAATGACTTCCCTTTTCTCTGTAATAATAAAACAGTACCTTGTACTTGATCGAAACTAAGATATAACTACAGTACTGTATATATAATTTTTTTTAATACATGCTCTCCTTTACACTCATGTGCCCGTAATGCCTGCTTTCTAAAATAAGGAGCAAGGTGCAGTGAGCAATGGTGCAAAGGAGCCCAGTATTTACACATGCCTTTAGCACTGAATCCAGAAGAACAGGGCTCCAAAGTAGGTCAGGACCCACAATATATTGTCATTCTAGGTCCTGCTCCAGCATCTTCCCTCTTTGTAAACTATTTCTGCACTTGCTTTTGGTTCCAAGGCAGGACATTTTCAGGAGTCTGACCTGCACCCAAAACCGCAATGGTCACCCAATTATTCAATCTGAAACCATCTGACCTGTGGGCAAACCTGAAGGTTTCGGGTCAACATGCACATCACTACTCTGTAGCACTTTCAATTCAGAGGTGACGTTTGCATCTGAATGATACATAAGTTAGGGGGCATCTAAAGGGGACTGGAGAACCCAGACAAGAATATATTTATAAGGTCTTTGCAAAGTCCTGTGACTGTGGGCTCTAAGTGCAGGGACCCATATATAGCAAGACAAAAACTGCTTTAAAATTCCTTTAATCTCCTTTCTTTTTGCCTTTACAGTGGATCTGTATGGATAATATAATCAAAACATCCCATATATATTCAGCTTTATTGTTCAATCCTTACAACGGCCCGTGGTCTAAGTAGTTGTAGCTATTGTAACTATTGTGGGTGCACAGACTGACAGCACATGTAGTACTGCGCTAATAAATCATTCAGTTTTGAAATTAATCAACCTGCCTGCAATAAGCTCTGAACCTTCAATAATTGGCTTCCTTTGTCCCATCCAGGAAACTTCAAAAGATTGTTCACGACATCAAGAAAAATGATGGGGGCATCATGAAACAGATCAAGAAGTAAGTTCCGTTTCATTGACAAAACAATGATTAAAGGGGAACTCCACACAAACATAACTTAAAAGGGTGGATAACCTTCAAACAACTAGTTGTTTTCAGATAGATCACCAGAAATAATTACTTTTTCCAATGACTTACTATTTTCTATGTGTGACCATTTTTCTAATATTGAAGAGTAAAGTGTCTTTGCCCAATGACAAATCTCCTCCTCTTCTTTGGGCGACTAATCTCCCCAAACTGCCTTCTCATCGGCTAGAATGTAAATCGCCGGCAGGATGGCACTCGGATCGCTTTGTTTTCCGAAGTCGCCTGAAGTTGCTTCACGAGGAAACTTTGGATGACTTCCGAAAACGAAGAGCTCCGAGTGCCATCCCACTGGCGATTTACATTCTAACCGGTGGGAAGGCAGTTTGGGGAGATTAGTCGCCCCAAAGAAGAGGAGATTTGTCGCTGGGCGACTAATCTCCCCAAATCTGAGCATGTGTCTCTGTCCTTAGAAGCAATGAAGAAGAAATGAGCATGGCCTCATAGCCCCAGGGGCATCAGGTCATCAAAATGTGACTAGTCTAAAGAGACCAAAGAGAAGCTCTCCATAGTAGATTTCCTTATAGTGCCCACAGATCAACACCATAAATATGATCAAATAAAAAACCCCTGAGAAATATATAATAGATCTATTACTAGAGGAGAATCTCAAAATGAATTAGTATTTTTAAAATATTCTTTCAATATATTCATTAATAGTAACACCAGCAAAAATATTGATCTTACGTTATTCCATGACAAAGCTGATTCTACACAATGTTTTTTTCTTCTTAGAAGAATCTCTGCACAATACAATCCAGCTTTATATTTCATCACTTCTTAAAATTATATGATTTTCATGTTTTAGCCTTGAATTTGTATCATATTTTTGCATGCTCTTATATTGCCTGTTCTAGTGGTTTTCAATTGGTACCCAAGTCATTTTCTATTCCTGTGTAACAACTGCTCATCAGATGTCATGCCTTATGAAACCTTATGATATATATATATATATATATATATATATATGCTTTATGATCAGTTCCATGTAGAATATTGCAGAAGTGAGGTCTCTGTCACTGTTAACCAATTGAAAACCACTTGGCGAGCATCTATTCAATACTTTCTACCAATGTGCTCTTCATCTGTATTTCTCTAATCAATGAGTGTGGGAACTTGTCTTCCTTGATGCCTAGGTTCCAAAATGATCAAGTGGCGTTATTTTGCAAAACTGGCAAAGAAACTTGGGATCGGTAGGAAACGACAAAATTTGCATGTTTTATTTGTCTGTCTGCTTTTACGCTCTCTCTTTTGTCTGCAATATCAGTAATTGAAGAATCTGATTCACATATTATTAAAATCAGCATGGTAGACCTAAAGAAGGTACAGGTATGGGATCCATTATCTGGAAACCCGTTATACAGAAAAGGCCATCTCCCATGGACTTAAATTTTTAGAAATAATTTAATTTTTCTCTGCAATAATAAAACAATAGCTTGTACTTGATCCAGACTAAGATAGAATTAATCCTTATTGGATGCAAAACAATCCTGTTGGGTTTATTTAATGTTTAAATTATTTTTTAGTAGACTTCATGTGTGTAGATCCGAAACATCTCTTATCCGGAAAAGTCCAAGTCCCAAAACAACAGGTCCCATATTATTATACCAATTATGAAGGTATCTTTAATATATTGTGATGGAGTTTTTTTTTTTTTTGCACCATTTCATAGTGATACCTTAATTTATTATTCACAATCAAGATTACAAGATTTCTGACCAGCACCCATAATAAACCCCTAGAAGAACTTAATGGCCAGAGTCCAACTTACACCCTTTAACGACATCAGAGATGATGGCAGAGGGGGCCAAGCAATGCTTACCTGCTCCCCAGCTAAACACAAACACGGATTCCAATTTTTTTAGCCTGACTCAAAGTCCCATGGATTTTGACCCATCTTTAGAGTGGTGGCACACATGGCTACTTGAAGAGATTCGTTGGCCAGCTACAAATCGGCTCTTCTTCGAGCAACTTATCTCCCTGTAAATGCCTTCCCGCTGGCTACAATGTGAATCGCCAGCGGGAAGGCCCTCAAATCGCTTTGGTTCTCCTAAGTTTCCTTGTGCGGAAAAACGAAGCGATCCGAGTGCCATCCCACCAGTGATTTACATTCTGGCCGGAGGGAAGGAATTTCGGGGAAATCAGTCGCCTGAAGATTGTCGCTGGGCGACTAATCTCCCCAAGTAGCCACATGTGTCACCACCCTTAATCTGTTGCAATTGTTGCAATTGCTGCAATTGTTTTTGCAGACATGTGTGGCAAATAATCACAGCACAATATCATGACCAAGTTCATGACCAAACAGTGGTTAGTTAATGTGATGTAACGTCATGTAATGAATAACGTCAGGCTATCTGCTATTTATGCTTTTGAGGCATATAGGACGCAAGGGTGATAATGGAGGAAGTCACGTTTTTTAGGCTGGCCAATGTGGTTGGAATGTGCTCCACAAAAGTTCACATAAAGTGTATTATAAAGAGCTAATAATACAAATATCACTTTTGTGCATCTGTATCAATTCTAGACTGAGCCAATAATAGTTGAGTCAGTATGAGCTTTTTAGTGATGAACTTTTTTCATACAGTACGTGAGAAAAGCAAATCTATGTGGAACTTGAGTTCATGATTCCAAAATAGACAGATGACTAAAGGTGGCAATACACGATAAGATCCGATTTTTTGTCAAGGTCGCCAAACGAGCATATCTTTTCCCAATATGCCCACCAATAACAGGGCGATATCTGGTTAATCCAATCGCTCGGCAATGGGGCCACAAGATTGGATTATAATGAAGGAAATTGACGACCACCATCGATTTTTGGCCAAAAATAGTGAGGTTTGATTTTTCTATGCGATCGAGGACCGCATCAGATAGTTGATGCGGTCCTCGACGATCATATAGAAAAATCAAACCTTTTTGGGCAGAGATCGATCAGGGAGACCCATAGAATTGGTCTAAAGGACCGATATCAGCTGCTTTAATCTGCCCGTGTACGGCCACCTTAAGGGGCAGATTTACCAAGGGTCGAATTGAAAATTTAAATTTTTAAATTATAATTTCGAGTTTATTTTAGTGTAATTCGACTAGGGAGTAGTCCAAATTCAATTCAAATTTACAAATTTTAAATTTATCATGTACTGTCCCTTTAAGAACTCAAATTCAACTATTCCCCATCTAAAACCTGCCGAATTGTTCACCATAAATCTCACTCTGATCCTCAGACTGGGCCTCCTAGATTATAAAGGGAAGAAAATCATAAAGTCTTCGGGGGGGGGGGGGGCAAGGCATGTTACATTCCAAGCTTCAAAGAGAAAAAAAGAAAGGCAGAAAAAGGCCAAATACCAGACTGTATATCTAAGCAAGTTTTCATAACCCCCAAGGGTTCTTCAAATTGAAATGAATTATTTTAGGGTTAGGTAATAAACATTTAGAAATGAACTTACTGGGACAATGAACTGTTTAAATAATAAGAAAGTAATGGACTAATATCTTTTCTGGAAAAACTGCTGCTGATTTTCAGAATGAAGCATAGGAATTAGAATTAGACTGAATTTGCCGTCCCATTTGGTGCCCTGAAGAGATACCTGTTGGGTTAAGCAAGACAATATGTGAAGAACATCTCCTAACTCTTCTCCATTGACAGATAAGGGATCAAGTGGGCCTCTCTGGCATTTAGACTGTGAAAGGGGAGGTGATTGGGCAAATGTGATGGAGCACAGGTCTCTGTTTGGTCACCTTGTCTTATGCTTTTTTAGGTGCCTCTGATACAGGTACCTACATTCATAACATGACTGCCTGGTGTTGCAAATGGAAGGAAACAAATTGCATTTTCTTGCAAAGCTGCACAGTTTGTTGCACAGCAGGGCCGGAACTAGGGGTAGGCAGAAGAGGCGCATGCCTAGGACGCAACAGGAGGGAAGGGCATCTGGCACGTACCCCTTCTTTTGCCTACACCTTTTTCCGAGCCCTCGTCCCCTCACTACTGCTACCAAAAGAGGGGCATGAAGTCGGCCAGGTTGCATAGGGCACCTGGCCGACTAAGCCCTGCACTGCTGCACAGGATGAATAATCTGATGTATAGTCGTAAGCTTGAGCAACTGAGCATCTTTCTCTGTAGTCTACCCTCCATCTAGGAGCACTGTGGCTGGGGGTAGGACTGAGAGTGCAAGAATAGAGTTGGAAAAATAAATACTTTTCATTGACCTTTTAAGACCGATCTGAATTTCTTTAAAGTGTTTCAGAGCTTTCACGTCTCTACTAACCACTCACACCTATGGGCTATTATTAAAGGTCTACATTATTGCACTCATTTCCAGATACGGGACGATCAATTTAATTTTGCTAAGGTTATATTTGTAATTAAAGTTGCACCCTAGCAGTTTTCTGAGCCAGACAGATTGAGGACTAAGTGAAATTTGCTTTCAAAATTGAAACTTATTTTATGTAACCTTAAATATCCAGGTCACTTGTTCAGTAAAAATAGTAGCGATGCACCCAATCCACTATTTTGGATTCGGCTGAACCCCTGAATCCTTTGTGAAAGATTTGGCTGAATACCGAACCGAATCCTAATTAGCATATGCAAATTAGGGGTGGGAAGGGAAAACATTTTTTACTTCCTTGTTTTGTGACATAAAGTCATTCGATTTCCCTCCCGCTCGTAATTTGCATATGCAAATTAGGATTCGGATTCAGTTCAGCCGGCCCGAATCCGAATCCTGCTGAATAACGCCAAATCCTGGCGAATCCAGAACCGAATCCTGGATCGGTGCATCCCTAAAAAATAGCAAACTATTACTTCTCGAGTAAGGGATTTACTTAGTGCCAAGTTATCTTGTTACGATTTGCATGTGGTTTGTGATGGACCTTTCCAGTGCCAATGGCCGGCTCTTTTTGGTGTTGCCATTTAAAGGCAGGGTCGATTGCAAATGCAGAATGCAAATGCATCATAAATAGTCGTTTTTACATCTTTCTGCCAATAATCAGGAAATGAATCAACAAATTTGTAATGAATCTCCTAACATCTAACCCTATTTACAGTTGACCATTCACTGAATGGCACATACTAGGAAGCAACATAGCACCTGCGCTACATTTCCAGAACATTTCCAATAATTACTATGAAAGTTGTTTCATGAATTTATACTGGACAATCGCTTCACCACCCTGTTAAATACAAGTTTATACATTTCGGACATGAGAAGCAACAGGCAGTCCTTATGAATCACACAGCAATGCCTTGTACTGTCTTTAAAGAAGAAGGTTAAAAAGGTTATAACTAAGTAAACCTTATCAGAAAGGTCCATCTAAATATACCAGTAAACCCCCAAAGTAATGCTGCTCTGAGTCCCCTGTCAAAAGAAACACTGCATTTCTTTCCTTCTATTGTGTACTCATGGGCTTCTGTATCAGACTTCCTGCCTTCAGCTTAAACCTCATTGCCCTGGGCAAGAGCATGCTCAGTTTGCTCCTCTTCCCCCTCCCCTCCCTTCTCTACTGTAATCTGAGCCCAGAGCAGGGAGAGACTCAGGCAGGAAGTGATGTCACACCAAGTTAATACTGCAGCTCCTATCCTAAACAAACAGAGAGTTTCTAGAACGTTTTACTCAGATATGGTAAAACATTCTACTGAATAAATATAGCATTCTAGCTTGCACTATTGCAGATAATCTATTGGCAATAAAATGCCTCAGTAGCTTTCCTTCTCCTTTAATGCATGTTATGTGTATGTCTGTGTATGTTCTTCTGCCACTTTCAGTTGCGATCTTACCAGAACCTTACATTTCTGTTTCTGTTTTGAATACATTTGTCATATATGTTAAATATTATTTATCCCACTGTATTATTAATTCCTTTCCTATTGCAGAATGAAAAGCAAATCGCCTCCGCCTCCTACTGTTCCGCAAAGAGATTACGTGTTAGGTAAGAGTGTAGCAGGTCAACAGGAATCCAGTTAAAATTGCACTTTTTTCATGAGACATTTTAGGGCTCATGTGCAGTCACTGCAATCAGTTGCACTTCATTAAAGGTAATTGCATCAAATTACTCAGCCCTGTGCTATATAGTCCTCTCTGCCTTCTATTCCAAATGAAGCACTGGAGCTCCAACCACCTCCGTGGGTATTCTCACAAATATTTGAAAAACTCGAATTAAAATAAATTACTTAGATTTTGCTAGGACAACTCATTGACTTCTACAACAACTGGCAAGCTTATGGATGCAGCAGTTTTACATTCAAGTTCACGCAAATCACATCCTCAATAAAAAATATTCACTGCTAACTTCTAAACTGTCTATTAAAGCAACAACAGCACAATCATTCAGTGCATTGATGTTCTAGTGATATTGATTGTTTTTATAATCATTGCCACATCAAGAATATGAGTGAGTGTGTTCCTGTTACAGCACAATAATGTTCCCATGCACAAAGGCTAGGTTCATCCAAACTGGATTTGCTGAGGTTAAAAGGACTTGACAGATACAATGCCTTGACTTTAACACCTGTAGAATGAATTGAGATGCTTACTGGCAAGATCATCTGTTCATTTTAACTAATGCTCTTGTGAACAGAAGCTAATCCCACCAATAATGTGCCAATATCTAGTAGAAAGCCTTTCTAATAAAGCAGAGGCTGCTATAACTGCAAAAGGAGGCACAACCCAGATTAAGATTTTGGATAGGCAGGTGACTGGATACATTTGTCCATATTTTGAAATGTTTAAAATAGATTAATGATTGTTATGTATGTTCTTATTTGCTTAAGGTGATGGAGAGGAAGAGCTTGATGAATGGTCAGATGAATCGGTAAGGGATTTGTACCTTTCTGCTATTTTATATCAACAACTTTGGTCAAACTGTAGACATAAGTACAGTGATAGAGTTTAGCTCTCTGGCCACCAGATATATTGGCTGTAGTTTGGTGCTGGGCCCCTCCTGCAACTGACAGTTCTCCTACAGCACCTACAACTAGGCCCGGACTGTGGGTTCTGGCAAATGCCAGAGGTGCTGTTATCAGTGGACATAGAAAGTCACTATTTAGTGGTCTGCTGGGACCTGTTTGGGCCTCGTTGTACTTGGAATGTCAGGGCCTATTTTGAATCCCAGTCCAGACCTGCCTACAACACACAAACAGCTAAACAATATTAGTGGGTGCTGATACCCTTCAGAAGAGACATGGCCAGTCAAAATAGGATTTAATGTAACACCAGTGTAGCTACAAATTGCATCCTAACATCTTGTAGTGCTGGGCGAATAGTAGATGGCGTGTATATTTCAACAATGATGCAGGTAAATGCTACATCTTATTTGTCAGCTTTAGAAAGCTGAATAATGGGTCCCTGGTAGGGTTGCCACATTTTCAGAATATTTTTACCGGCCAGTGTTGGGGGTGGGAAAAAAAGGGGCGGACGGTGACATAAAGGTGCGGGCCACAACATAAAGGGGTGGACCATCATGGAAAAGGGGCGGGCTGTGCTGCAAAAGAGGCAGGGTCACATCACACGATGGGAGAAAAGTTACGTTTCCATCGGAGGGCCAAGGGCTTTTGTTAAGGGTATTACAAATTTACCGGCATCTACATTGCCGGTTAATTTGTAATACCTGCCCCGGCCTTGGCAGGTGTTTTAGGAGCTGGGCTGGTAAAATACCGGCCGGGTGGCAACAATAGTCCCTGGAGTAATGCAAGGAGAGTGGGATGGGCCCTCCATTCTATATAGCAACCAGAGTTTGCAGGTGATCAGCCAGGTAGCTAGTATGGAGGAGAAGCTGATCCCTGGTAAATAGTGCTTCTGTTTGGGAGGTTTGCTATCTGTGCCTGGGGGGAGCAGGAGCTGCAAAAAAGTGAGAGAACCTGTTTGAAATTCTGTGAGTTTTTCCTAAAAATTGTGTTTTGTTTGTAGGGGCTGGGCACTAGGCCTCACCCTTTATAGAGAGGGTTGTTCTTAAATAGCCAAGTTGGCCTAGGTTTTGTTATTTTGTGTTTTCATTTTTTTTTTTAAACCAAAAACATTTATGGTATAGTGTCCCAGATGCTGGTACAGTAGTACATATACTCTATTCATTATGAATTCATGAATTCTTGCTTCTTAAAATATTATTAAACTGTAGTTAAATGAGGTGCTAATGATCTGTAGAAATGAGACAATTAACAAAATGACACAACACACAGGTAAAGCGCCAGGCCTTCATAAAACTTTAAGAAAAGCAAAACTGTAGCTGAAAATATGAATATTCTGTTTCTAGGACAGTGAGTATGTAAATCCAGATCCACAGTCAGATTCAGAGACATACGTCGAGCCATCAGAAGAAGATGACAATTACGAGCCTCCCCCAACAGAACCTGTAAAGACTCTTTCTTCGTCTTTCACTTTCAATTCCGCTGCAGGAGGATATGCAGGTAACACCATATCCCAAATGTATCTCTTATTTCAAATACCCTAATGTCTCTAAACTTGAGAAACGTTCAACAATTTTCATGTCAATAATCTAATTTTCTTGTTCATTTTTAGTAGATATTTTAATGCAATTAAATTGGAGATAAGGTTATTTTTTTTGTGTGGAGAACCCCAAAGTCACTTGTTGTTTCTTGACTTTAGCACCCGTTTAACTGTTTTGGCACTTTCTTAACATTAAGAAATGGAACCTTTCTGGCATGGATTTAAATCCTTCACACTATGTATTTTCTTTGAAAGATAAACAAGGAAGCAGACAACTACCCTCTATACCAGATCAAGCAAGCAAAACTTCTATGAGGTTACAGCCAAATGCGAACCAAACATTCCCCAAGGTATCTCCACCTTTGCCCAACCAGCGATTGCACAACGGTACAAATGCACTACCTTTGTCTGTACCAAAACCTCTTTTGCCAAAGAAGCCAGTCACCCCAAGACCCCATGCAATGTCTCAAAACCAGTCTGCCAGCAAGAAGTCAATCACACCTCCAAAGCAACAACAGTACTTGGATGAGGTATTTATTACCAGATAAGTTAGGTTTTCTAGAAATCAGTTGGGGCTGGGGGAGAGTCCAAGTTGTTGGACAATGCGGATGCTGCTCATGTTTGCAGGACACATTATATTAGGATGATGATGTCAGACAGAGATGTCCATCGAACCCATAACTGCCTGATCCCAGAATCAATGTATAGCAGTTGATTCTAGGATGAGGCAGTTTTGATAACGTTATAAGCCTGTAGCCTTATCAGTGCATGTTTGTCACCAGATATAGACTGATAGCATGCAGTTAGTAGGGATGCACCGAATCCAGGATTCAGTTCGGGATTCGGCCTTTTTCAGCAGGATTATGGAAATATTATACCTATTATCAGGGTCTGTAGCTCACATTACTGAAATACTTCGGCAGAATCCATCACTATCTCCTCTTATTCACTACAGTATCTTCGGTATGATAAGTGCCAGTGCTAGAGCCAAGACATGTTCCCCATTTAAATGAATTGGAAGTTGCAGTGGTAGTTTTGGGTGCTTTTTTGCCACCATTATTATGGCAGCGAAGAATACACCCATGTGCTGATAAGACAAACATAACATTTGTATAAATGCAGGCAATCATTTGTTGTAATTTATGGTATACAAAACCTTTTCATTTTGGGGGCCTTTTTGTTATATCTGAAATATTAGCATGTTTTATATTACAGTTTCATTTTATAGGGGAACTATTGCATAAATGAAAATTTAATATAAGCTTCAGCACACTGAAAAAAGGGAGGTTTCTAAACATAATCAATTGAAAGTTCTGTAGCTTTTCTGAAATAATCAAGTTTGATTTCATGCAGCAGTTGGGTGTCAGATAGTCATTGACAGTTAGATCCAATATATCTTATAGGAGGACTCCTTTTGCCTAGAAGATGTATTAGAGCTCACTCTATTAAAATCACCAGACATCATGTCTCTCTACATGCAGGATTTGTGCAAAAGGCAGTTATTTTGTTAGATTTTGTTTGGACAGTTATCATTACAGTGGAATAAGTTATTTGAATGAGTTCTATTACATCTGCTAGGAAAGGGAGCATCCCATAAAATATATTGGATCTAACTGTCAGTGAATATCTGACACCCAACTGCTGCATGAAGAGAGAATGAAGAAAACAGATGCTGAGAAAAGAATAGTGAAGATAAACTTGATTATTTCAGAAACGATGCAGCATATTTAATTGATTATATTTAGAAAGTTTCTTATTTCAGTATGATGAAGCTTATATTAGATTTTCGTGAAAGTTCCCCTTAAAGATAAAATTTAGGAAATGTATTAATTTAGGGGATGGAACCATGAACCCGTTCAGTAGAATTGATTAGTCTTTTAATACTGAACAAAGAAGAGCACTGCTCTAAGGTTGGATTTCTGTATTTTGGGAAATGTTGTTTCCAGTAGCTGAGCCTCATTTATAAATGCGGAGAAAAAAACCTTTTGCTCTGATACCAGAAAGTACAGCAAACAAGTAAAATACATTAAAGCAAATTTTGATATTGAATATACCGCACTATTATACTGTGCGTGCAAGTGGAATGACAGCCAGAAGAGAAGTGACAAAAGTATCCATTTACAGTGTTTTTATGTTCACTTTGCCATGAATATCGTTTGTGTTTATCTCATTTCTAAACCTCAGGAAGAGTATATTGTCCCAGAAGATGAAGAGGACAATTATATTGAACCTACACAAGATCCACCTTGCCCACGTAAGATCTTTAAAGTATACACAGGAAGAATATCTACATTATTAAGTGCATCTGTGAAAAGCAAAAACAAGAGCATGTTTCAACACAGAAAGTTGAATGCACTGTGCACTGGATATATTGTCAGTAAGTTTGCAGAGAGAGATGATGATAGACAGATAGATAGATAGATAGATAGATAGATAGATAGATAGATAGAGAGATGGAGAGAGAGATGGATAGATGGATTGATGGATAGATAGATATACCTTGTTAGAGCATATGTTGTAGCCCATCTCTCTCTTGGATGTAAATTTAAGGTGGCAATACATTGGTCTATAAAAGCTGCCAACTCAATCCTTCCAGGGCGTGTCAACGGGTCTGTCTGACCAATATCTGGCCAAAAGTCGGACAGACATGTTGGGCAGATTTGATATTGTCATCAGGGTAACACCCCATTCAGCGAGTGCAGTCCTCTTCTGATGACCTGCTTTGGCAGCCATTACGAGCTGATGGCCTGAAGGAGAGAAACTATCGGATCAGCTCCATATTGCCCAGCTTGAGGTGGGCCTAGTCTGGCAAAGAGCTGATCTTTAGGTGTATTGCCAGTTAGATTATTTTCTTCTCTTTGTGACCATTTTTCTGATATTCAATGTTTCATTTTTCACCTTCTTATATCTATTTAAACCAGTTCTGGGGGAGGGGGAGTCATCCACTGTAAACTGTTCTAATTGATACATTAAGGGGCTGATTCACTAAATTCGAGTGAAGGATTCGAAGTAAAAAAACTTCGAATTTCTAAGTATTTTTTGGGCTACTTCGACCATCGAATGGACTACTTCGACCTTCGACTACGACTTCGACTACAAATCGAAGGATTCGAACTAAAAATCGTTTGACTATTCGACCATTCGATAGTCGAAGTACTGTCTCTTTAAAAAAAACTTCCACCCCCTACTTCGGCAGCTAAAAGCTACCGAAGTCAATGTTAGCCTATGGGGAAGGTCCCCATAGGCTTGCCTAAGTTTTTTTGATCGAAGGATATTCCTTCGATCGTTGGATTAAAATCCTTCGAATCATTCGATTCGAAGGATTTAATCGTTCGATCGAAGGAATATCCTTCGATCAAAAAAAAAATATCCTTCGATCAAAAAAAAATTTTCTGCGCTAAATCCTTCGACTTCGATATTCGAAGTCGAAGGATTTCAATTCCTAGTCGAATATCGAGGGTTAATTAACCCTCGATATTCGACCCATAGTGAATCAGCCCCTAATTGATACATTTCTTATCTTTGGTCCTTCTGGGCCCAATAACCGAGTTTCATTAAAGGCAGGTGTTAGAATTGATACAATAGTTACTAATATTACACAGATACTGCTAAGAAATGTATAAACTAATGTAGCAAATTGTAACAGTTCAGAATCTGCACCTGAAAAAAGTCTTTATTTCTGGTGAATCTGAAAAAAGTTTTGGCAGGTGAACACCCCTATTAAAAAAGGAATAGTTGTAACACCGCCTTTATCACCAGATTCAGAGTTCACTGGGAGTAGGGAGTGCTATCATTTAAAAAATCGAGGGTGGGGGTTTAGTTCTTCTTTAAAGGTATGTAAATAGAGAGAAGGAACCTGCAATGTATCACACTATTCATTAATAATTTGCTTTACAGCTCCTGTTGTGAACAGAACTTCAAAACCTGTTACACCAACACTTGGTGAAAATCATTCGCATACCCCAGGTAGGAAGAATTAAATAAAAACGGATAGCTGATATTGGGTATTGTATGTTCTACCCAAAAAAAGCTTTCCCCGTGGTAATGAGTATAGAGAGTAATGTTGTCTGTCTGTTCCTCTTGTGTCAGAAGACATAGTGGCATTTGGCACAGGTAATGTGACACAGATTAGTACAACTCCATAGTAAGTGGCAATTGAGTAGTTTAAAGCCTAGGGAGGCACATGATGAATGTGGCATAATAATGTGCAGATTATTAGGCAGGTTCTGGGGAACAGATAGAGGGAGCAGAAGTTATTTAGCGATATCTGTAAAAGGAGCATCTTCCTTAGCTTTAGTAAAGACTCTGGCAATGAACAGAAGCAACAAAACCATTTGATCATTAATTTTTATGAATCAATAAAACAAAAGGTTAGACCGCTCAAGCTCACCGATACTCCCCTCGTCCAGGTGCTCAGTCGACAGTGTCCCCACTGTAAGTATAACAAGAAGGCAGACGGCACTTCTGGATGGATTTATTTGGAAGGAATGCTGCTGTATACCGCCTAACGCGTTTCGGGATTGTATCCCTTAATCATAGGCTGGATACAATGATTAAGGGATACAATCCCAAAACGTGGATGCACCGAATCCAGAATTCGGTTCGGGACTCGGCCAGGATTTGGCCTTTTTCAGCAGGATTTGGATGTGGCCAAATCATTCTGCCCGGCCAAACTGAATCTGAATTTGCATATGCAAATAAGGGACGGGGAGGGAAATTGCGTGACTTTTTGTCACAAAACAAGGAAGTAAAAAATGTTTTCCCCTTCCCACCCCTAATTTGCATATGCAAATTAGGATGCGGATCGGTATTCGGACAAATCGTAAAAGGATTCAGGGGTTTGGCCAAATCCAAAATAGTGGATTCGGTGCATGCCTATTAATTTTACCTTTTCTGTGCTGGGGTTTCTCTATCTATTTGAGGTGTGGGTTGCCAGTAAATATACTGGTATGGATCAAAGAGAAACCCAAAAACAAAGATGAAATGATAATGAAACTTTTATGCTGGTTCTGTAGATTCTATGGTGGGTGGCAGGCAAAAGGTTAATACACTATGGGAGACACTATGGTCACTGTAGTGGCTGGACATTAGTAAAGGGGCACCGTGTATGGCTATAGATATGATATTTAGGTACACCCTACTGTAAAATCTGATAGATGAGTAGGAACCTACGCTTATGACAGCCCCATTAGTTATGGTATGACCTGTATGGGTGTTACATATTACAGAGAGTACAGAGGCAAGAGCACTCTGTTGGCTACCTCTTAGGCTGAAGGCTTAAAGTAGATTCAAGATGCCATAGAACCAGCTGGAGACAAGGACATTACATGCCAGGCCAGCACCTATGCTTTTATGTGTCTTTAAACCTGTGGTAACTATTGGAAAATGTGCTGAATTCTTCTGGCCCGGCTTTGTGCTTTTAGTCCCAGAGTCTCAGTATAGATGTAAACGCATTATTGTTCATCACTCCGTAGAAAGTATATTTTTAATAATGTTTGTCTTTGATTAGCCAACAGCTCCCCCTTGTGCTCTAACAGACTCTAACACAGCCACGTGAAGGAACAGCTTGCACAATCATTATATATGGTGACACGCCAATATATAATTAACACTGTGCTTAAATCTATCACTACGGAAAATACATCCGGCTCACTCATGGCTCATTATAGGTTAGATGTCAAAAGACCAGAAGAGAACTAAAGGGTTGCTACACAGGTACTTAAGTATTAGGCGGCTGCAGCGTTAGTGTTATAGACAAGTGATAGGCAACCTTTGTTAGTTGTCAGCTCGTCTTCAGCAGGCACTATAAGGTTGCCAAAATAATGGAAACACAATGAAAAAGGGACTTATTAAATTTGGAAAAGGGTTAATTTATATCCATCTCAATGACAAACGTCATTAAACACATGTACTGGATTTGTAAAGTACAGGTATTGGACCTGTTATCCAGCTTGGGACCTGGGGTTTTCCAGATAACCGATCTTTATACCTACTAGAAAACCATGTAAACATTAAATAAATCCCAAAAAATGGTGTTGCTTCCAATAAGCATTAATTATATCTTAGTTTGGATCAAGTACCAGGTAATGATTTATAATTACAGAGAAATTGTTTAAAATTTACATTAAAATTTTGATTATTTCATTATAGTGGAGTCTATGAGAGACGGCCATTCCGTAATTTGGAGCTTTCTGGATAATGGGTTTCCGTATAATGTATCCCATACCTGTAAATGAATAAATGGGGTACTTTTCTCTTCAAACTGTAATATATTGACGTTTTTTTTCTCCCCAGCTTTGTATGAAGTCCCTGAAAGTGAGGTAAGGCTGCAGGAAGAAAAAAAAGAAAAGAAAATTGAATCATTATAGACATCATGAACAAAAGGCTCAGAATTATAGATTTTATTATATTGTTGGATCAGCTGACAAACTGCATTAGATATAGCTGTATAGTTTACAGTTTTTTTCTTCTGTTGTTCCCTCTAAATGATATTATTGCTGAATTCTAGTTATTATTATACAAGAATTAATTACCCAAATTTTGAGCCTGGTGGTATTTTCTAAGGATGCACCAAATCTACTCTTTGGGATTCGGGTGAATCCCCGAATCCTTCGGGAAAGATTCGGACTGAATCCGAATTCTAATTTGCATATATTAATCAGGGATGGGAAAGGGAAAAAGTGGGGGACAAAATTTAAAAATTTGGTGCCAAAAAGTCACGTGATTTACCTTCCCGCCCCTAATATGCATATGCAAATTAGGATTCGGGATGGCCAGGCACAAAGATTCAGCCTAATCCGAATGCTGCTGAAAAAGGCCGAATCCTGGCCAAATCCCGAAACTAATCCTGGATTCGGTGCATTCTTAGTATTTTTTAAACTACATTTCCCATCAAGCCCACCAGCTCAGAGAAAGTCGATTGTGGTTTAACAGCAGCACATTTCACTGTAAACAATAAAAACATCAGTATAATGTAATATGTTCTTTGTTTAAACCTAAGGCTTGGTCTAACAAAAGGTCATCATTTCAGCCTAGCAAATTACCTTTCTGCTCTAACCTATGTATTAATCTTTTTAATTGGAATCACATAATTTTGTTTTTCAGCAAAAGCCACCTTCTCCTGTAAAAAGGTATTTGCTGACAATTATACAAATTGTTTTTTATTAAAAAATTTTTATAAGCAAAGCGACAAAGTGCTATGTTACGGAACTAGAAAACTGGAAATTGTGACATCCAGCACCCAGGTTTCTGCTCCTATTGTCACAGGCTCAACTGATACTTGGTTTCAACACAGGCCAATGAGGCACAAAACTAATGTCAGTTAGTAGGTTTCCTCCCAAAAATTTGTTATTGCAAAGGAACCAAATATGGTGCATGTTTTATGGGTAAAATATACTATGAAAGTTTTTTTGCATTTATTTGCAATATGGGGCGTATATTCCAGTGGAGTTTTCTACTTTTGGCAAAGCACCAAACAGTTTCAATTATTATATTTAACATGTTTTTATAAAGCATCAACATATTCCGCAGTGCTGTACAATAAATAGGTCTATACATACTTTGAACATACAGGTTTACATACAAAGTAACAATTAATAAAAGGCTTTGATGCTAGATGAGAATATGCCTTTTGTGCTACAGACAATATAGACTTAAATATGAGTCTGTAGGTTTATAAATAAGAGGAGAGTGCATCCACATTTACACACTGTACAATTTGAGTTTGTTTTTACTATAAAATCAGAATTTTAGTGGGAAAAAATTCTTTCGAGATTTATTATACCCCGGCCCGAGGATAGAAAAAGTCCAAATCTGAAAATCTGGCATCTCAGACCTACCGAGGTTTTATTTAAGCCAATAGGAGAAATTCTTATCCTATTTGGAATTTTCTGTGGTCTGTGCTGTAATTAGCACGAAAACAGACTATTTCGGACTTTTTGGCCAGAAATACGAAAATTTGCCCTTTTCGGGAAAAAGCCCAAAAATATCCAGCGATTCTGGAAAAAATTCTCGATTTTTTCATGTTTATCCCCAACAAATCAAAGTGAAGCCTTCTGAAATCAGAAGGTATTTACTTGTGTTATGCCATACACACAGTACTGCCTAGATACCAAAATAATTTTTCATTCTCCCATAAGGCATCATGGGCGGAGACATGCAAATCCCTCCTTTATGTCTCTTTGGCCAACTATGCATCCAGAGCCGCTGGTTTATAGCACAGATACAGCCGAAACAGGCTGTCTGCAAGTTTGGATATATGGTTCTGAACCATTAGGCTGTATCTGTGCTATAAACCAGCGGTTCTGGATAAAGGTGTGATTTGCATGTCTCCGCCCATGATACCTTATAGGAGAATTATATTTTGTTATCTAGGCAGTGCTGTGTGTATGGCATGAGATATGTAAATACTTTCTGATTTTAGAAGGCTTTACTTTGCATGTAAATTGCTAGTGAAGGGCTTTTTGACTCCTTTTAGCCCTTCTCACCCTAACCAGGTTCGGTTTCCCATTTCCCCAACAAATGGTGATTTTTTTTTTTAATAATAAATAAGGTCCAATTGTAGTTTGGTCTGAATTTTTTTAATAAAAAAGATTAACTCGGACTTAAAATAAGGCCCCCCGTCATCATTACAGTCACTTTCCAATGCAAATTATTTTGGGTTTTTTTGTTGATGAAAAAAACACACACGCACACACACACACACACACACACATACATACATTCATACATATACTGTATATATATTTATATATATATATATATATAGATATATATATATATATATATATATATCTATATATAGATATATATATATAGATATATATATATATTATACAATAATATTAAACAGAATAGCCATTTCAAAGGAAATCATTTCAGTGATGCTGTCATATAACCATGAAATTGGTATCTGCTTATAATTACAGCCATCTATAAATGTATGTATTTCAGGAATTCTATACCTCTTCCAAGACTCAATTCATCACAAAAAGCGGTATGTATATATAAATAACATGTTTTTCTATGTATGTGTGTGTATATTTCCTTCAACCCACAGGCCTTTTAGGAAAGGGATTCTGTTTTACAATTTATCATTTAGAGCATTTAATGTTGACATGTTATTGTGTTCTAAATGTATCACCTACAGATGGAGTACAGAAAAGAAAGCCACGCTGGGAGGCCTCATTGTATAAGAGCAGCTCTATACAAGTCAATAAATGAGCCTGCTGTTTACTGCTGTGTTCATGTTCAGCTTAACAATGAGTGCAAAGTATATTATAGTCAAGCGTGTTCCATCTGTACTTCACGAGGCTGCAAGCATGTATCTGTGCATTAGATTTCAAATGAGATGCAGAAATGAGACGTCAGTATAAAGATGTTGTATTGATTCAGGATAATGTATTCCTGGCACGGTATATGTAAATACAGCAACGCAGTCTGATCTGTATCCAAGCCATATCTGTAACCAAAGCGAAGTGACTGTAGCAAGTGCAATGTAGAAGAGATCCTATCATTGGCTGCGCGAGGATTTTTCACTTCTTAAGGAAAACATAACACTGAAATGTACTTGTTTTGTTTTTACAACTGAGAGCATACATTTTCCAGTGTCTCAGAAATATGTTGAGTTGACTTAAAGGAGAATGAACTTGAAGATGAAAATTCAAAATAAGCTTCATAATGCTGAAATAAACCATTTTCTAATGAATTAAACAATTCTGCCCTGTTTCTTAAATAACCAAGCTACTCTTCACTAGCCCCCTCTCAGCGCTCACTCAAATAACTATGATTCTAGCACACATAAAAGCTAATAAAATAACTGACTTAGGCACCAATCCTGCATGTAGAAAACAGGATTTCCGGTGATTTCAAAAGACAGAATTCGAATACATCGTCTATGCCAGTGATCCCCAACCAGTAGCTCGTGGACAAGATGTTGCTCTCCAACCCCTTGGATGTTGCTCTCAGTGGCCTCAAAGCAGGAGCTTATTTTTGAATTCCAAGCTTGAAAGAAAGTTTTAATTGCATGAAAACTAAGTATAGTGCCAAGTAGAGCCTCTTGTAGACTACCAGTCCATATAGGGGCTACCAAATAGCCAATCACAGCCCTTATTGGCACCCCAAGGGACTTTTTCATGCTTGCGTTGCTCACCAACTCTTCTTACATTTGAATGTGGCTCACAGGTAAAAAAAAAGGTTGGGGACCTCTGGTCTAGGCAAAAATACTGCCCCTAATAGATATATTGGATCTAACTGTCAATCAAAACCAGACCCTACTCCATGAAGAGAGAATGAAGAGAGACCAATGCTGAGAGGAGGATTTCGAAGAATAAATTGATTATTTGATAAATGGGATCGAATTTTTAATTTATTATATTTAGAATATTTCTTATTTCAGTAAATGTGATGAAGCTTTTCAATTTTGCAAAAGTTTCCTTTTAAAGGACAAGGAAAGTGATTTATAAATAAAGATATAAAAAGGACCTCTACAGAGGCATCCCTACTGAACTGCACCACCCATACTAGTATCTAGATACTAGTATGCATCTAGTAATTAAAGATGTGTTGGTGACTTCGATATCTGACCACATGACTTCCTGACCTTAGTTTTTCATGGCAATTGCTGACCAGTTACACGGACTAGTGATGTGTGGGTCAGGAAAAAACTACACTTACACATACACCCTACTCTAACCCACAACAATGAAACCCATTCATTGTTTAAAGGAGAAAGAAAGGTTTCGTGCACTTGGGGGTGCCAAATGTTAGGCACCACCAAGTGATTGTATTGACTTACTTGAAACCCTGGGCCGGTGCTCCAATCAGCAGAAAACTGCACCGGCCCTGGGTTATACCAGTGAGCACCACGGAGCGATCTTCTTCCGTCTTCCTCTTTCCTTTGCACGGCTGCGCATGCGCAGTTGAACGAAAAGCCGAACTTTAACTAAAAAGTCAGGTATTTCATTCAACTGCGCATGCATTTGCCCTGGGAAATTTGAAGATAGCCAGAAGAGGATTGCTCCGTGGTGCTCACTGGTATAACCCCGGGCTGGTGCAGTTTTCTGCTGATAGGAGCACCGGCCCGAGGGTTCAGGTAAGTCAATACAATCACTTGGGGTGCCTAACATTTGGCACCCCCCAACTGCACAAAGCCTTTCCTTCTCCTTTAACTAACAGCTGGCTGAAAAAAGCTAATCACTGATTGGTTGCCAGTGTTTATAAATGAGGCCCAGTGTGTTCCCTTTCATGCGCTATCCACCACTGTAATTACCTCCTAACTTGGAAGCCATAGATGATGGTGGCTAACTGATCTTCAATAAATCCTAATTATAACCAACAAAAATATTACCGCTGTCCTATTCTAAAATGGGAAACTAGTGAAGCTTGTCAGAAAATGTAGATTTATTTCTAGAAGCGAAACCTTTTTTTTTTTTTTTACTTGATATTTTTAGGAGCCAGCGTGTGAAGATGAATATGAAGCATGTGATGAACCCGGTGAGTATGATTATTAGTATTAATATTCCCGGAGCTGGGTTCTGCTGGGGGGGAAGAAGAGAGGGACTATACGTGGGGTGGGGGGTAGGGTTTTTTTTTGGTAAGCGTTTGTTTCTCCTTTAATCTCTATTTGTGCATGTAATAGGGTAGTGGTGACAGCATACAGGCTCTGTATATATATATGTATGAATACCATATTCCTGATGCAGGATAATTATTCAAATTCTTGTGTTTAGAAACTTTAGCTGTTGGCAACAGAAAAAACACACCAAACACTCCATCCCCATTGCCAAGGTATGTGTAAGTAATGGATGATATACGAGTGCGAGCATATGTATACTGTGGAAATTCAACTTGCAGTTTTAATTCAGTGCATTAAAGGAACAGTAACACCAAAAAAATGAAAGTGTTTTAAAGGAATGACAATATAATGTAGTGTTGCTCTGCACTGGTATAACTAGTATGTTTGCTTCAGAAACACTACTATAATTTATATAAACAAGCTGCTGTTTAGCCCTGGGGGCAGCCATTCAAGCACAGGGTGCACAATAGATAACAGATAAGTTCTGAAGGATCCCATTGTATACTACAGAGCTTATCTGTTGTGTATCTTGTACCCTTTCTCCATTTTCAGCTGTGAATGGCTGCCCCCATGGCTACACAGCAGCTTGTTTATATAAACTATAGTAGTACTTATCTGTTATCTACTGTGTATCCTGTGCTTGAATGGCTGCCCCCATGGCTGCCCCCATGGCTACACAGCAGCTTTTTTTAGAGTCCTGCAACGGGGCGGGTACCCGCGGGTTACCCGCAAAAACCTGTGGTACCCTGCGGGTTGTGGATAGAAGTTCCAGGTGCGGGTATAGACGCGGGTCGTCGGTTCTGCGGGTTTGCAGGTCTCGGGTCGGGCAGCGGGTCTTCTCAATAGCGATATTTACTCCTTTTTTCTGGTCACATCTACTTCCGATGACGTCACTTCCGGTTTACAATGACAGCACTTCCTGTTTTACTCCTTTTTTTCTGATCATGGCTACTTCCGATGATGTCACTTCCGGTTTACAATGACAGCACTTCCTAATTCTTGATGGTTAGCGGGTCCGGGTTGCGGATAAGGTATTTGCGGGTCGGGTTGCGGGTCCAATCGGGTAAGGTTGCGGGTCCGGGTTGCGGATTGCAGGTTGCGGGTATGAGTCGGGTACGGGTCCCAAAAAATGGACTGGCGCAGGACTCAAGCTTGTTTATATAAACTATAGTAGAGTTTCTGAAGCAAACACACCAGTTGTACCAATGCAGCACAACAGTATATTATATTGTCATTACTTTCATTTTTTGGTGTTACTGTTCCATTAACCCAGAGTGCACAATTAGTTGTGTGCATTGATATTATGATTCATGAGACACACATGGGCCCGGGCTTAGATGAAATATTGATAACTGCTCTAGATCAGTGATGGGCAACATGCAAGATGTCTAGGGTCCTCACAGATGGACTATGACTACTTAGAAAGGCTGCATATTAGATTTCATGATGGTGTTGATAATGTAATAAAATACATTTAAATAAAAAAAGATCTTTTCACTAACATATCTGGACCTTAAAGTTCTCAACCATTTTTTGTATGATGTGCGTAATTATTTGCAAGACCAACACAACTAAGCATAAAGGGGCCCCAAGCAACCTGTTTGGCATTACAGTACTAGATGATCAAAGCTAATTGCCGATTGGTTAGTATGGGTTGCATCTCTCCTTTAAAGCTTCCCCTGTGTTCATGGATTTCCTGCTGCTTATCAGTATTTAGAGCCAATAAAATCTCCTGGAACATTTAAAGAACATTTAAAAAAACTTTTTTCATTTTTGACTTTCAGAAAATCCAAACCACTTCCTGCATGGCCGGTAAGATAACATCCAATATTTTATACACATAGAATTTAAACAATGTACATACTGAGTCATTGAAGTGAAATACACAGACCAGACCACAAAAAAAAAAATACAAATGTCAACAAACATTTTTATATACAGTATATATATATATATATTTTTTTTTTCAGTATCTCATTGTTATGCTGCTAAGAAATCATTTCACTTTTTCTCCTTTTTACTGTATATCTGGTACCTGGCTTAACCTGAGAAAATATGCATGTGACTATAGTTGGAAGATGATTAAAAGGAACTGTTAATTATTATAAAACAGATTCACCAAAATGTAGTAGATGTTAGTGATGTTCAGGCCGGCCCGTACCCCCCTTTCCGGGTCGCAGGCGGGTCTGGGTTGAGCTCTTCTGCCTGCTCTGCCCGCTCGCGAAGTTACAATGCCGGCTTCCGACATCCGGGTTCAACTCGCCTGCTCGCCCCACCCGTTTTGTGACATCATCGGCGGGCCAAGTCTATAAAAGGAGCTGGGGTGGGTGTGGGTTTCCCAACTTGTGTAGGGTAATGTATTGGCTGTAACAAATACGTCCATTGAACTTTAACTTCCCACTGTATGCAAATGAGGCAATGCTGGCACAACTTTGCTTTGCTTGCCACAGTGACGCTAGCTTAGTGAGTCTGCCCGTATGGGAGATGGCCTTTCTGTATATCTATATACACAACGGCGTTTTGGCGCATGCGCAGTAGGATCCCCTACAAACGGGAGGGGGGTGGGGGGTTTGCGCCGACTAGGTTTCCTTCCCCTTTAAGGTACAAGAGGAGGGTTGTGGGTGCACTCCTAAGGCCATATAAGAAAATATTTAAATACAATAATTCCCTGTCTAAAAAAAAGAAAAACAGGGTTTTTTGTTACAAAGTTATGATCATAAAATTGGTAAGCCGCCATACCACGTCAAAGGTATTTGCTGCACTTATCACTAGGTAACACTTGCACAGACACACACACACATTACACCTATTACACTTCTCATTTAGCTTTTCCTTTTTCATCTCCTTCTACATCTATACTCACACCTGTACTTATACTTATACTCACACACATACACACACAAGTGTGCACTTATATATACAACTTTACTTTTCCTTCATTATAGTCTCTTCACAATCACCTTTTTTTTTAAAAAAAAAAAAAAATGGACGTTGGTCTGGGCAGTCTCCCCTTCAAAAGCCGCATATGCAGGCTTAGTAGTGCACCCACAACCCTCCTCTTGTACCACTTTGTTATTAAACAATAACCATAATCAATCACAAATTCTACATATAAATATAACATTTTTGTTGGGTTTTTTTTGGAATAAGAAGCAGCCAGGATGCCCAACATGCAACTTTAATAAGTGGTGTTTACATACAATTTTCAGCAACCGAGTTGGGTGTCCACTATGCAATAGTTTTATGGACTGTATACTGATTTTTTTTTTTCTTTTTTTGTCTTTTTTTCTTTCTATCAAGCAAAAGACAGGCGAGTTTTCCCCTCGCGATGCAAACAGCAATAATGGTGAGTTTCATTCTACAAAGTAATTCAATACATTGACTTATGATGCTGCTATTCATTGGTGGGTTCCTTTACAAGGGGAAGCACAAGTGTTTTCTTCCCTATAAATATAGTTACATTGTTAAATTGGGTTGAAAAAAGACAAATTCCTTCAAGTTCAACCCCTCCAAATGAAAACCCAGCATCCAAACACAAACACCCCTCCCTACTCTCAGATAAATTATATATACTGTACCCATATCTATACTAACTATGGAATTTAGTATCACAATAGCCTTTGATATTATGTCTGTCCAAAAAATCATCCAAGCCATTCTTATAGTCATTAACTGAATCAGCATCACAACATCACCCGGCAGTGCATTCCACAACCTCACTGTCCTGACTGTGAAGAACCCCCTACGTTGCTTCATATGAAAGTTCTTTTCTTCTAGTCTGAAGGAAAGGCCTCTGGTACGGTGATCCACTTTATGGGTAAAAAGGTCCCCTGATATCTGTCTATAATGTCCTCTAATGTACTTGTAAAGTGTAATCATGTCCCCTCGCAAGCGCCTTTTTTCCAGGGAAAACAACCTCAACCTTGACAGTCTCCCCTCATAATTTAAGTCTTCCATCCCTCTAACCAGTTTAGTTGCACGTCTCTGCACCCTCATATATATACTTACAGGTCTATTCCATTAACCCAGACAATGAACGAGCGAAGTTCTTTTTCTGCTAATAAAATTTAGAATATATTCCATAAAGTAAAAAGAAGCAGAGGACAGCACCTACATATATAAAGCTGAGCATACATGGAAAGATCCCCTCATTTTGCAGGGTCACTAAACGAGCAGATGTTCTGCTGATTGGGCTCATCTAAACGTTTGGTGCTCTGCTAGATGGGATCATGCTGCAGATCTATGAAAACCTGTTGGGAAAGGACCCAATTATTGCACCATTACTGTCTCCATTCTCAAGGAATTTTTTAAACTACAGTACAAAAAAATCAGATAGTTTTAGGGGCTGATTTATCAAAGGTCGAATGTTAGAGCTTTTTTTAAATTCGAATGAACTCGAATGACTTCGAAATTCAAACAAGTATCTTATTTAAGAAAAAACTCGAACTAATATTACCGACCTGAAAACTTGAATGGAATTCGACTAACCTCGAATCAAGTTTTTTCTCCAAAAAAAACTCGAATGTCAGGAAGGCTATTAACATCTTCAAATCATCATTGGACCTCAGCCATTGACTGGTTTTAGGTGGCGAATAGTTGAATTGCAGTAGTTCCCTAGGTCCAGGTAAGATAAATTTGAAATCAAGTTTGGATTATTCCCAACTCGAATTTGTGAGCTTTGACCAAAAATCCAACTCAAAAATTTGTATGCGAATTTACAGTTCGAACCTTAATAACTCTGCCCCTTAATATTGTAAAGGCCCCATACATTCATTAACCAATAAACTGGAGTACAAGGTACTATTTTATTGCTACAAAGAAAAAGGAAATTATTTTAATAACATTTTAATTATTTGGATAAAATGGAGTCTTAAAGGAAAAACTATACCCCCAAAATGAACACTTAAGCAACAGATAGTTTATCATATTAAGTGACATATTAAAGAATCTTACCAAAATGGTCTATATATTTAAGTAAATCTTGCCCTTTTACATCTCTTGCCTTGAACCACCATTTCGTGATGGTCTCTGTGCTGCCTCAGAGATCACCTGACCAGAAATACTGCAGCTCTAACTGTAACAGGAAGAAGTGTTGAAGTAAATAACAGAACTCTGTCTGTTAATTGGCTCATGTGACCTAACAAGTATGGTTTGTTGGTATGTTTGTGTGCACAGTGAATCGTACTATCCCAGGGGGGCACGGCCCTTATTTTTTAAAATGGCAATTTTCTATTTATGATCACTCAATGGCACATACTACGAGAAAAGTATATTATTATGAAAAGGATTTATTCAGATGAAGCAGGATTTTACATATGAGCTGTTTTATGCAATATCTTTTTATAGAGACCTGCATTGTTTGGGGGTATAGTTTTCCTTTAAGGAAGAAGACCTTCCCATAATTCTGAGTTTTGTGGATAACAGATCCTATACCTCTACTATAAGTTTCATTTTCTTTGCTGTACTCTATTCTATATAACAAGAGCTATTCAGTTACAAATATACTACAATACTTACTGATGATCCTAAACAAAAGAAAAATAGAAAACATATTTTCTATTACAGGTAAGCCCACAGCAGCAGATCGCAACCGAAAACCAAGTGTTGGAGCAAATCTTCCTCCATTGCCCCATTCAGCTCAAAAGTAAGTAGTTTAAGCACGTTTGTAACCAAGATGTGGATCGCTGGCTTTTTTTGTGAATGCTCTGGGGTTTAGGTCATGTGGCAGAAGTTGTAGAAACAAAGAGACAAACATATTCAACATACCATTACCCCAAAAGCTCTAGAAGCAAAACTGCAGGTACAATGTAAATAGTTTTATTATTACAGAGAAAAAAGGAAATCCTTTTTTAAAAATTTGGATTATTTGGATAAAATGGAGTCCAGGGGAGACGACCTTTCCGTAATTCGTAACTTTCTGGATAATGGGTTTCTGGATAACGGATCCCATACCTGTACATGTTTATATTTGCATATAAGGCAGTTTAAAAAGAGGTCATATTAACTCTTATTCCCAGGGGTAAAAGAAGGTATATCCTTGAGCAGAGATGATTCCATGTGGCTTAAAGGGGTTGTTCACCTTCAAACAATTAGTTGTTTTCAGATAGATCACCAGAAATAACATTTTTTTTTGCAATTACTGTCTATTTTTTATGTGTCACTGTTTTTCTAATATTGAAGTGTACTTTTTCACCTTCTAAAGCAGCTCTGGGAGGGGGGGTCGCTGACCCTGTAAACTGTTCTAACCTGATATATTTAATTGATACATTTCTTATCTTTGTCCCTGCTGAACAGAATCTCTGGGTTTCATTGCGGGCAGCTGTTAGAATTGATACAATAGTTGCTAATTATTCCAGATATGCTGCTGAGGAATGTATCAACTAAATGTTGCAAAATTGTAATCATTTACAGTCTGCACTTGAATTACTGAGCTGCCAGAGTCAAACACCAGAGACAGGGACATTTAACTTTAAACTTAGATTTTGGAAAAACAGTAAAAAATAAATAATGGAAAGTAATTGAAAAAAAAGTCTTTATTTCTGGGGAACAATCTGAAAAAAACTGTGTTTGGAAGGTGAACAGCCATGGGGAACTAAGCCCTAAAAATGAATATGGCTAAAACTGCCATGTTTTATATAGTGAACTTATTGCACCAGCCTAAATTTTCAGCTTGTCAATAGCAGCAATGATCCAGGACTTCAAACTTGTCACAGGGGGTCACCATCTTGGAAAGTGTCTGTGACACTCACATGCTCAGTGGGCTCTGATTGGCTGTTGAGAAGCTAAACTTAGGGCTCGTCACTAATTATCCAGCAGAAAATGAGGTTCCCCTGTAATATAAGCTGATGCTACAGGGCTGATTATTATATTCTGATGCTAATTACACTGGTTTCAGTGCTGCCATGTAGTAATTATCTGTATTAATTATTAATCAGCCTTATAGTGTGACATTTCTATTCTATGTGTACTGTATATTGTGAGTGTGTCCCTAAGCTCAGTAAGTGACAGCAGCACAGAGCATGTGCAGTGAATCAGCAGAAAAGAAGATGGGGAGCTACTGGGGCATCTTTGGAGACACAGATCTTTGTTGCTAAAGGATTGTGGTTGCCTTGGGCTGGTACAGAAACCCAAAACATAATGTACAACATTTCTAGCTACTTAACTGTTTAACTGCCCTTGTCCTTTAAGCCAAGGGAATGTTATATTGACGTGACTAATACAGCAAAGATATTCCAAGTCTATTTACAGTAGAACCTTCTATTTAAAAAAAATGGTGAATTAAATTTGAAATATTTGGAGTCTTAAGGGACAAGACCTTCACATAATTCTGAGTTTTGTGAAACCTCGATTATACATTTCATTTTCTGTGTTGTAGATATTCAGTTACAAATATACTACAATACTTAGGGGGTTGTTTATTAGGCTCCGAATATGAAATTTGAATAATTTGTGGTTTTCGGACTAAAAAAAAACTAAACATTTTTCAGAATTCATTAAAGCCTGATGGTCTTAAAAGCCAGACTCCGAAAATCTCAAATCTCTCGAGGTCCTGTATAAGTCAATGGGGAAGGTCCCAGTGTCTGCGCTGTTGTCCGTATTGATATCCAATAATTTCGGGGATTTTGGACCAAAAAGTCAGAAAAACTCGTAGTATTTGCGGAGCTTTGCCCGAAAAGTACGAATTTTTCCTACTTTTCGGGCAAAACTTCAAAGTTATCGGATTTTTGGCAGACCCAATTTTTTCTGACTTATTAAATGATAAATAAGGTCCATTCGGGTAATCGGATTTTACATTAGAAATACTTCGAAAAATTCGGACCTTGATAAATAACCCCCTTACTGTATGATCCTAAACAAAAGCAAAATAGAAAACATATTTTCTTTTGTATTACCTTCTATTTTAAAAAAAAAAATGGTGTAAAATCAGGGAAGTGGACTACAAAAACACAATGTAAAATGAGGGAACATTTTAAACTGTATTGCCTATTTCAGCCTGTCCTTCAAACCAGTAATCATTATGCCATAGGATCGATATTGTATGAATCATGTTTATATTTTCAGAGCACCGATTCCTCTGCCGAAAACCAACATGCAGAGTAAGTAATACAGAACAGAAATGCTTCATTCTTTCTTTAAGTGATTACGTGCTAATTAATGATGACTTTTAAGGTCACAATGTGTTCTTTATTGTACAATACTGCAGTAGAGGAGGCTTTGCTTATTGCTAAAACTGTCAGACCTAAGAACTTCTACACAATAAAGACTTCCCTTTGCTCATAGATCGCTGCAAAATGAACAAGTAGCTACAAAGCAAAGTTCCGATTACTAAACCAGACCACCCTCTGGTGAAATACAAAAGGGTGAGAGGGAGGATACAGCTGTTACCAGTCTATTCCACCAGTCTGGTTGTTCTAACATTAATGTTTTGCAACCTTAAAGGGATCCTGTCATCAGAAAATATATTTTTTTCAAAACACATCAGTTAATAGTGCTACTCCAGCAGACTTCTGCACTGAAATCCATTTCTCAAAAGAGCAAACAGATTTTTTTATATTTAATTTTGAAATCTGACATGGGGCTAGACATTTTGTCAATTTCCCAGCTGCCCCAAGTCAAGTGACTTGTGCCTGCACTTTAGGATAGAAATGCTTTCTGGCAGGCTGCTGTTTTTACTTCTCAATGTAACTGAATGTGTCTCAGTGGGACATGGGTTTTTACTATTGAGTGCTGTTCTTAGATCTACCAGGCAGCTGTTATCTTGTGTTAGGGAACTGCTATCTGGTTCCCTTCCCATTGTTCTTTTGTTTGGCTGCTGGGGGTGAAAGGGAGGGGGGTGATATCACTCCAACTTGCAGTACAGCAGTAAAGAGTGATTGAAGTTTATCAGAGCACAAGTCACATGACTTGGGGCAGCTGGGAAATTGACAATATGTCTAGCCCCGTGTCAGATTTCAAAATTGAATATAAAAAAATCTGTTTGCTCTTTTGAGAAATGGATTTCAGTGCAGAATTCTGCTGGAACAGCACTATTAACTGATTCATTTTTTAAATTTTTTTTTTCCCATGACAGTATCCCTTTAAATTAACTAAGCTTGAAAGTAATTTGAACCAGATAATGAACACACTCTCAGTGGGACAGTCATATCTGTCTTTACGATGAATATATTTTCATCTTATATTTAACAAGAGGCCGTGGTTATGTGCTGTAATTGTATCATCTGCAGAACCTCCAGACGTTCCAAGTCGTTACGTGATCAACCCAAGCCGTAAAAGTTCTCACAGTAGCCCAGAAGAGGTATGGAAAATTGAGGAAATCTTTGTTTTATTCCTACTTGTAAATTCCTTACCAAATAATTGGTTATTATGAGCTACGATTCAAATAGATTCCTTAGAAAAAACACACAAAATAGTATTATATTTTCAAAGGAAAATGTTGTGTAAAACAATGAGAACTAGCAATGCCTCTAGTACCCCCTGCCCATCGGCATTGAACACAACGGGTTATTTACTAAACCCCGAATGCAAAAATCACGAAAACATGCATAGGTTGCATATAATTAAATGTCCCAATGATTTTTTTGATGTGCGCTGTGTTTCGTGCAATACCCAATTTCAGAGTTTTCGGGCAAAAATCTGAGTTTTGGGCTGAAAAATCAGAAAAAGATTGTGAAAATCGGATGAAAAATCCGAAAAAAAACTAAAAATAAGATTTTTCCCGCAAACATTTTTTTCAGGAACATGTAATTATAAATAATGGCGAAAAACTTGAGTGGATTTGATCTGAGTTTGTAGCAGAACATATTGAGATAAATTCTGACTTTGATAAATAACCCCCTATAAGTATCGAAAATTCATTATTTGGCTTTTTTCACTGCTGTCAGGTTATTTCCCTTCAGAGAAGGGCTTACACTTGTGCCAAGAGTTAGTTGAAGAACACTCCATTTTGCTTCTCAGCAATTTGGGAGGCAATTACAGACTCAGCTTCCAACTTATTCCACTCATTTCAGCTTGCTGGAATAAGCTGAACTGAAAAGCATCCCCTCTGATATAAGCCTTCGTGCAAGCCTACAAGTGCTACCAAGAGCCAAAGATACAGGGCCGCCATTAGAAATCAAGGGGCCCCGTACAACAAAATTATTGGGGCCCCCTGGGCCCTGCCCAACCCCTGCTAAAAAAAGGTAACCCCTCCCCCCCTCACACACACACACACACAAGTTATAAAAAGCTATTGATGGTCAGGGCCTTCTTATAACTGTGGTGCCAGGACCCCCCTTAAAAGTTTTTTTAGAAATTGATGATCAGGGCCCCCCTACAAGTTAAAAGAAATAATTGGTGACCAGGGCCCCCATATGAGTTTAAAAAAAAAAAAAAAATGCCAGGGCCCCCCTTACAAGTTAAAAAACAAAATTGGGGCCCCAAAGAATATGTTTTTTTAAAAAAACATTGGCGCCAGGGCCCCCCCATACAAGTTAAAAAAAATTGGGGCCCCAAAGAATATTTTTTTTAAAAAAACATTGGCATCAGGGCCCTCCTTACAATTTAAAAAAATGGGGCCCCAAAGAATATTTTTAAAAATACATTGGTGCCAGGGCCCCCCTTACAAGTTTTAAAAAAATGTAGAGTATTAAATCAATACATTGGTGGCCAGGGGATTAAAAAAAAAAAAACACAAACTGGTGGTCAGTAGAATTGAACTCGTGGCTTCAGGACTTGAACTTCACCTCCTTTCGTGACTTCGGGTCTTTTCGCCGCTTCGGGCCATCGGCTTTTCGGCACTTACGCATTTCGGCTGATCGTGACATCGGAAATGCCCACACGGCTTCGGCGCTGTCAAGGGGGACCGGCTCTTTCCAAAGTGCAGCACTGCCAGGCCCCCCTTCAGGCCCAGGCCTGGGATACCTGTACCCCCTGTTCCCCCCCCCCTGATGGCGGCCCTACAAAGACAGCATGAAACTATAATTGGTCCAGTTCCCATGTAATCTCATGCTTGTCCACAAACTGATAATTCAAACCATATAAGATGTGGGGGCAGAATTATCAAGGGTCGAAATTCGAATAAAAAAAACTTCAAAATTCGAATAAAAAAAGACCAACCAAAATTTATTTAAAAAATCCACGTTTTTTTTTTTGATGAATAGGCCGTTTTCATTCGAATCGCATGAATCGAAGTAACATCGTATTCGATCATATTCGATTCAAAGTTTTTTCTTAAGTCCACCAATTGACTCCAAATGGGTTCTAGGAGGTCCCCTATAGGCTAAAACAGCAATTCGCCAGGTTTTAGATGGCGAATGTTCGAAGTTGAATTTTTAAAGAGAAATACTATGCTTAGTATATAGTTGGTATTGTTTCACATAGGATCAACATATTAATTAGCTTTAGCTTTCCATCAATATATTTTGGTTGTATATATTTCCTGGAAATACTGCGAACATTGCTGATCCACGTTTTCATTGATCTTCCAAAACTAAAGTCGTAATTTGCTCTCTTTATGGTAATCTTCTGGTTATAAATACATAATGAAGCTGAGTCTACAAGACTGAATGCATAAAGACACACTAATGCTCCTCTATAACACAACACAATTGCTGCTCTAGAGTAAATGACTTTGTTGTTCCAGGAAATAAATGAAATCTATTTATCAGGTGAGCAGAAAATATGCAAGCAATGTAGATAAACCGGAATGATCATCCGACCATGCTGTAAAGGAAAATCATAATACTAAGGCCACATTTTATTTTAAGATTGTCATTTTAAATTCTAGTGAGGCCCAAGACCAGACTGGAAGTCAAAATAGGCAATAGAATTTCATATACACAGAGGCCCAAACAGCCCCCACCTGCCCATTAAATAGTGACTGTCTATGGCATCTTACAGCAGCCTCTCTGGCATTTGCCAGAATCCATAAATTGCCAGTCTGGGCCTCATGAGGCCCCCACATGGACTCCTTTCCCTTACATATACGGCTTCTGGCGTAATATCTTCTATTATGTCATTGCATTTCCATAGTTTAAAGGAGAGAGCCTGTTTTTATTAAAATTTTCTGCAACTGTAAAAGTGGTATCGGAACATACAGTATGTCTGGAAAGAGAATTAAAATATACAGTATGTTCTATTTGTTTGCATGTCTAGTATATATACTGTATATAGTTCACACCAGGGTCGGACTGGCCCGGCGGGAAACCAGGAAAAACCCATGATGGTCTGGGCGACCATCATGGGCCCCCCTGGGCCAGAACCCTCTTCCGTTATTAGAATGGAAAAAAATTTCCGCGCTGCGCAGTGCCGTCTGCACGCCATTATTCGCGCATGAGCACCAGCCTCCTAGTCCGACCTTGGTTCACACTAGGGACAGATTTACCTTGAATGAATTCGAAACGACCTCGAAGCTCGAATGGTACCTTATTTAAGAAAAAACTTGAACGTCTTAAACTCAAACAATTGTTATTGACCCGAAAACTCGAATCGAATTTGAACCGAATTAGATTCGAGTTTTTTCTCCGAAAAAAACTCGGATGTCAGGAAGGCTATTAAAGGAGAAGGAAAGGCTTGGTGCACTTGGCGGTGCCAAATGTTAGGAACCCTCAAGTGATTGTATTGACTTACCTGAAACCCCGGGCCGGTGATCCTATCAGCAGAAAACTGCACCGGCCCAGGGTTATACCAGTGTGCACCACAAAGCGATCCACTTCCGGCTTCTACTTTCTTTAAATTTCCCGGGGCAAATGCATTTGCAGTTGAACAAAATAGCAGTCTTTTTAGTTAAAGTTCGGCCATGAGAAGGAGGAAGACGGAAGAAGATCGCTCCGTGGTGCTCACTGGTATAACCCTTGGCCGGTGCAGTTTTCTGCTGATAGGAGCACCGGCCCGGGGTTTCGGGTAAGTAAATACAATCACTTGGGTGCTTAACATTTGACACCTCCAAGTGTACGAAGCCTTTCCTTCTCCTTTAACATCTTCAAATGTGTCACTGGACCTCTGCCATGGACTTCTACGTGAACTCGGCAGGTTTTAGGTGGCGTACTGTCAAATTAATCTTTTCCCAGGGTCGAGAAATGATAAATCTCGAAATTGAATTCGAGTTTGGATTCTTCCCAACTTGAATTCGTGAGTTTTGACCAAAAATCCCACACGAAAATTCAAATTTACCATTCAAACCTTAATAAATCTGTCCCAGGAACTATTGCATTCAGTTTCTCATGTTACTTCAGGAGGCGGGAGTGCTAAATAAAGAGTGGTTCGCTGCATCGTGTGATCGTAAAAAAGCAGAAGAAGCCCTGTACACATCATGCAAGGTATTGCCTCTACAGTTGTTTTACCCTAATGCTTCATTCTCTGTGCTATCGCAAAAATAAAAATGTAAAATAAGCTTCAGCATACTGAAATAATCCAATATATCTTAAAAGGGGGCTCCTTTTACCTAGAAGATGTATTAGAGCTCACTCTATTAAAACCACCAGATATCATAGGGGTTATGTAATACAAGGCACTAAGTTTGCCTAGGAACATAAACCCATAGCAACCAATCAGCAGGAAGCATTTAATGGCCACCTGTTTAAAAGCAATCAGGGGTGTAACTATAGAGGAAGCAGACCCTGCGGCTGCCGGGGGGCCCAGGAGGTATAGGAGCCCCATAATGTCAATAAATATTGCTAAGACAGGTCAACCTTTAGACATTTTGGGGGCCTGAAAAATATATTGCCGTGGGGCCCAAAAATATCTTGTTACTCCACTGAAAGCAATCATCGTATTGGTTACTAGTGGTTACTGCTCCCGGGCAAACGTAGTGATATAAATGGGCGCATGTCTCTCTACATGTAGGATTTGCAGGTTTTTTTTGGGTAAACGGTTGAATTCTCCTTAAAAGTGACACACAAACAAGCACCTGTGCCTAGCCCTGGAATATTGAGAATGTTATGTACTGATTCAATAAACTGTTGAGCCGTTGTATGAATAAAGTTTTTTTTTAGTTCTTGGTGAAGATTAGACATAAGTGTATAGGCTGCATTTATCACTCTGTCAACAAAGTCTGCCCTATATACCTACACATTCATACAGATATAGCACACATTGATTGCACAATCATGGGTCCCTGATAAAAAACACTGGGGCTCATTTATTAACGCAGCGCAGCGCTAAAAAGAGCGCAGTGGCCAGACATTTGCCCAGCGCATGCGAGTATTTAATAATGTAGCGCACGATACCTTAACAGTGCGATTTGTGCGCTAATGTAGACACAAGACAGGTGCGACGTGTGAAACTGCGTATCAGCTGTCGCAGTGCTTATAATAAATTGTGCGCACAGGAAGATACCGCAAAGGTAAGGATTAGTTGTGCTCATGTATGAATGCGCTGCTTTAATTAGTTGCGTCACATATTGCGCATATTGCGTTCACTTAGACGCATCTGCATTTGTTTCTGTGCTAATATTTGTTTGGTTGCAAAGGTGTTTAGCCTACCTGATACCCTTAAAGGAACCTTGGTCAATATAAACATGTTGGGTGGAAGGCGTGGTTAATATGCACTTTACAAGGGTTGTTCATCTTGAATATACTAGCGCAGCTGGGCAGGAATGCGCATTTTGAAGAGCGTTACTATTACGCCACGAAGAGGCAGGCGTAAAAATTGTGGTGCTGTTGCCCGGGTGCAGTTTTGCACATATACAGACGCAAATCTGCGACGGCCGCAGTGCAAGCGCATTGTAGCCACGCCCACAGCCACGCCCCTAACAACCACGGCATCGTTTGCGACATAAATGCCCAATCTTTTGCGCAATGCGCATAAACAAAACCATCGCAAAAGCTCTGTGTTATGCGCAATATCACGCAAATATATTAGCGATCACGCTTGTGATGGCGCAGACAACCTTTTGCGTCCACTTATGCGCTGCGCTGCTTTAATAAATGAGCCCCACTGTTCCTTCAGGGTTTTAGTGTGCTTTAAAGGAGAACTAACCCCCACAGCAATAGCCCCCCTAATCTTCCCCTCTCCACGATTTGCTTTAGTGTTAAAAAAAATCCTTGAAAAAATTCTCACCCTTAAATGTAGAGAAGCAGAGCTCCCATCTTTCAGATCTTCGTGTAGTCTTTGGGTCTCAACGCTGATTTGCACATGCTCAGTTGAAGCCGATTTCTGATTTGGCCGAACTGCGCATGCGCTACAGGCTTCGGGATGGTAAGAGACCCGAAGACTACACAAAGATCTGGAAGATGGCCACCAGGAGCTCCGCTTCTCTGCATTTAAGGGTCCAAATTTTTAAAAGGGTTTTTTTTTTAACACTAAAGCATATTGCAGGGAGGGAGGGGGCAATGCATGCAAGATATGGGGGGATTTTGGAATGGGGTTTAGTTCTCCTTTAAGGCAATATAATTCACTGGAATGGTCCTGACAACCATTCTATTCATTTAAGCACATTAAATCCAATAGGGAGTTGTGAACCTTGTCAGGATCAAAGGACCTTTCATTAGTTCCAAAATGTCCATTATTTCAATAAATGACCTTGCTCCTTGTTTCTCCATTGCTGTTTTAACATAAAACAATTGCTTTTCCTTTAACAGGATGGGTCTTTCCTTGTGAGGCAGAGTTCTGGGCAAGATCCAAAGCAGCCATACACGCTTGTGGTCTTTTACAACAGGAAAGTATATAATATACCGGTTCGATTTATTGAAGAAACAAGGCAATATGCGCTTGGAAGAGAGAAAAGCGGAGAGGAGGTATATAGCTTTTTATAATTGTATTTATAGGCAAATTAATTCTAATCTGTCGTACGTCTCACTGCTGCTCAATGTGTGCGGAGGGGATTGTTACAACAGTTTATTTGTAGTTGGACAATGTTTGGGTTCAGGCAAGAAACATAAAAACTGTTTTGAGTAGCAGGAGCTTCTAAGGGCTTGGATACAGGAAATATTTTGCCATAGAAATTAAATATAGTAGTTAAAGGAGAAACAAACCCTTTACCAAAATAAAACCCTACCCCCCACCCCACGTAGACCCTAGTCACAGCATTGGAGTTCACAGCAGCCATCTTCCGGGTCTTCTGTAAGCAGAGCCGGAGATCGGCGAAGCAGAGCATACGCAGTTTGGGCAATTTACTGGTTTGCAACAACTGCGCATGCGGCGAAATGGATGGAAATTGTCGAAGCACCAGAAGAAGACACAAAGACCCGGAAGATGGCTGCGGTAAACTCAGATGACTCTGCACCAAGGGGTAATTAAAAATTAGGGGCATTTCCCCGGGGGGCAGCTAGGCTGGGGGGAGAGGGGGTCTACGTGGGGTGGGGGTAGGGATTTTTTTTTTGAAAAGGGTTTGTTTCTCCTTTAAGGCTGATTTGGGGAAGACGCAATAGTAGCCTGGAATGGGGTAGGTACTGCAACTGATGTCTTTGCCCTTGGAAAAACGACTTGTTCTATAAACAGGACAAATGGGCAACACTTTACACAATGGTTAGCACTGCGAACCAGTGCTATGGACGTAGGATAAATTCCAACCCCTATCGGCAAGAAGTTTGTATATTCTCCGCATAGGAAGGGGTTTCCTCAAAATACTCAGTTTTACTGACACTGCAAACACATAGGGGCCAATTTACAAATGATCGTAAAAATCTTGAATTATACTACTCTACCCCACGAAAAAATGTGTAATTTAACACAAAAAAAAAACATGAAATACACTAATACAATATGTCGAGGTCATATTAAAGTCAATGGGATTTGTCTTTTTTCCAAATTTAAAATCTTTCTTAAATTCAAATTTTTTGAGCTTTCTGTGGAGGGTTGGTTTGTATTTGCAGGAAGGATTTTGATGTTTTTGTATTAGTATTCAGGTTGGTTCCGCATTTTTATTTTTCGTGCTTTTTATATCAGGTTTTAATAAATGACTTGGCATTCGTGGTTTTAGAGAGTTTTTTTTGTAATTTCTAAAAGCTCTAAAATCCGATAAATTGACCTCACAGAAGGTTAATTGGCTCCTGATAAAACCGACCATAGTGTGTGAGAATGCGATGAGGACCTTAGGCTTTAAAGGGCAACTAAAGTCTAAAATAGAATAGTGTTAGAAATGCTGTATTTTGTATACTAAATATAAACATGAACTTACTGCACCACAAGACTAATCAAACAAATAATTTATGCTTTCAAAGTTGGCCACAGGAGGTCACCATCTTGTAACTTTGTTAAACATCTTTGCAAGACCAAGACTGTGCACATGCTCAGTGTGGTCTGGGCTGCTGCTTAGGGATCGTCATAAATTATCAAAACAGCACAAGTCAAATAATATCTGCCAGAAGCCGATACAGCAAGACTGATTAATAATCAGAATATACAGACTGCACTGGGTCTGTGGATACAAATCTACACAGTTGGTACAGGGAAACAAACAAAGCTGCTCGAATTCATGGAAGTAAGGTGGGAGGGCCGCTCCACCCGTTTGAAAGTATGATTGTTTCCCTGCACAGCACTTAGGGACCTTCTGAAGTTTCCTAACTGAAGGTGTCAGAGCAAGTAAAATTTCACTGCATACAGTCAGGTTTCTTATAAAAACTGTACATATTTTTTAATTAAAGTATATTGGAGATTGGTTTCTTTTTCATTAAAGAAAGTAATATTAGGATTTTATGTTTTTGCCTTTACATCCCCTTTAAAGGAACAGTAACACCAAAAAATTATTGTGTTTTTCATAAAGAATGCCAAAACTATTGTTTTCAACCTAACATTTGTTCTAGAAAACTGGCCTCATCTGACTAAACACAAGATATATACTTCTCATACAATCTTCAGCAACATCTACTCAATTGTGAATTTCTGTGCAACTGCTGGTCCCAAGCTTTAAAGCATGTGTGCAAAGACTTTACAGATAGGTTCCTCTTAAATAGATTTTGCAGTGGGGCCTGATAGGTCACATGATACTACTGTAACTGATCCTCGGTTCATAAGGTACAGGACGGGGTATTTTTGGGAACCAGTTGCATTTATTTAAATCTCACCACTTATTTTAAAAGTAATCCAATAACTCTGTTTTATTTTGTTCCACAGAAATTCAGCAGCGTTGCAGAGATGATTATGAGCCACCAGCGAATGCCCCTTGTGCTAATTGACAGTCAGAACAACACAAAAGATTCTACAAAACTGAGACAAGCGATCAAAGTTTTATAGGTTCCGTGTGGCATTTGGGGGGGCTCTTTGCCAACGAGAGGCACAGACAATACTGCCATCATTCAATGACCGAGAACACTCACAATTGTGTATATATTTCTAATTATTAAGCAGTGTGGTTTCTGTGTTTGTTGCTTGGTAAATTTCTATGTTCCTTTCTGTAAATATTGTTATAATGTATCCAGATGGTGCTCCTGCGCAATAAAAGAACAGTGTACATTATTATTAGTAACAAACCATCATTTAACAAACAGGGCTGTTGTCAGGTGCTGCTACATTAGATGGCTGGCTTCAAGCCCATTTGAACTGCATTCAACATGGGACTCTTAATTCAAAATAAAGTCACATTTATACAGAGCTGCCATCAGAAATCACTCCTCCCTCACCCATCAGTATGAAGGCAACACGAGCGTTAAAACATTAAGTGGCCCCCTGCAAGTTAAAAAAATAAATAAAAAAAAGAACTTTGGTGCCCAGGGTCCTCCAACAAGTTATTTAAAAACAAAAATGGTCAGGGCCCCTACAAGTTATTAAAAAAACCATTTGGCCAGGGCTCCTACAAGTTAAGAAAAAAAAATTGGTCAGGGCCCCTACAAGTTGTTTCCTGTGCTCTGATTCGCCAGTGAAATGTAAGTCCTGGTAAAGCCGCATGGCAATTGGATAAAGTAGAGGACATTCAAACTCCAACCATCCAATCCCCATGCGCTTTACCGGGACTTACATTTCATGGCGAATCAGAGCACACAAAGCAAGAAGCAGTTATCGGAGCTCCACCCAGCCCTCCCTTCTGAAGCCTGCAGCTCACTGATGGCAGGGCTCCGGCTATGCAAGTAAGTGCAGCACGGCCAGGCCCCCTTAACTCCCCAAATCATCCGGGTCCGGGACAACAGTACTCCCTGTCCCCCCCTGATGGCGGCCCTGTATATAAAGTCTCAAAGGAATTCCATGGCCAAATAAAACCTTTTATGCAGATCATGGAACTCCGAGGTAACTTGTAATATCCTCATATTTTCCAAAAAAGGGTAATTTATTTATTATAATACACAAGTTTTAGTGAGCCGTGACAAAAATGACATCACTAAGCTCTGTTTATGACTAATGACATCAGTGAGAGTTGTTTATAATGATATAATTTACAGGCTATTCTTGGTTTTTGTGGATAGATAGAGGGTTGCCTGGCACCTTTCTGTTATTGAGAGTCTGGAAAGGGACGGGTGACATCAGGGACGGAGCTGATGATTGTCTGGCTGCCAATTTAAAGGAAAACTATACCCCCAAAATGAACACTTAAGCAACAGATAGTTCATATCATATTAAGTGACATATTAAAGAATCTTACCAAACTGGAATATATATTTAAGTAAATATTGCCCTTTTACATCTCTTGCCTTGAGCCACCATTTCGTGATGGTCTGTGTGCTGCCTCGGAGATCACCTGACCAGAAATACTACAACACTAACTGTAACAGGAAGAAGTGTGGAAGCAAAAGACACAACTCTGTCTGTTAATTGGCTCATGTGACCTAACATACAGTACAGTGAATCCTACGATCCCAGGGGGCGGCCCTTATTTTTTAGAATGGCAATTTTCTATTTATGATTACCCAATGGCACATACTACTAAAAAAGTATATTATTATGAAAATGGTTTATTTACATGAAGCAGGATTTTACATATCAGCTGTTTTATGCAATATCTTTTTATAGAGACCTACATTGTTTGGGGGTATAGTTTTCCTTTAATCTGTGCAGAGGCCAGTCTGGCAGGCAGTTTATATATATATATATATATATATATATATATATATATATATATATATATATATATATATATATATATATATATATATATATATATATATATATATATAGAGAGAGAGAGATATAGAGATATATATATATATATATATATATATATATATATATATATATATATATATATATATATATATAGAGAGAGAGAGATATAGATATATATATAATAAAAAAAAAATATACACAAAAGCCGTGAATATCTTGTAAATTATATCCTTATAAACGGTGAGTTCTGATGTCATCAATTATAAACAGTGAGTTCTGATGTCATTTCTGTCACATGACTCACTGAAACGTGTGTATTATAATAAATAAAGTACCCCCTGTATATATATATATATCCATCACATTATACTTATTATGACAAACAGGACTATACTTAGTTAATTAAGAAACAATGAATTAAACAGGACACGAGGAACCTGTTTCCAAGCACTTACAACCCAAAGGGTTATTGTAACTAGCTTCCAAATATAGTTCCATTAACAGCCCAGACGAAAATGATAAATTCAACAAAATCTCTTCCGAAATGGCCATGCAACAGTCACCCCACTTACTATTATGGGCTCCCCAGATGAGGCAGCCACACCAATTAGAAACAATTGTATTAAACATTTAAATAGCATTTTTCCTAAAAATATCCTTGTGATAATTTCCCTTCATGTTATATAATCAAAGATCATCCAGAAATTCCTCATTTTCAACAGTCGACTTTTTAGAGTATTAGAACTTTTCTAGGGCTTGTCCATAACTAAGAAAGTCTATGTGGGTGCCTGCAATCTGACAATTTGTTTTCTTCAAAGGGACATTATCTCTCTTTTTAAAGGCCACTCCAGAATAAAAACTTGCCTAATCAAAGAAAACATAATTCTAATCAACTTTGAAATATACATTCATTACAAATGTTTCTATTTTTTTGAAGGTATTTGTATATATAATGCTATTGAAAGCAGTGTCTGTCCCTTTCTGGTCTCTGCCCTGATGTCTACGACTGTTCATACAATGTAAAACAAGGAAACGGACTAACAGACCTGTCTTTGCTGGGGAACCAAGACTGTTGCAATATTGTTTAAAAAGTAACAACTGGGAGTTAAGCAAATGTGATGAATGTATATTGGAAAGTTGCTTATAATTAGGGTTTCTTTTATTAGGCAAATTTTTATTTTAGGGTCGACTTGCCCTTTAACTGCTGGTTACTTACCTCTCCTTTATTTCAATTTTGTCAGTGGTAGAGGGAACAGATTCATTAGTAAACTTTACATCTACCTCTTAAAAGAAGCGATACACAGTATATAGGGCAATGTTACAAAAAGGGGTTTCTACCTCGTCCACTTAGGGGCCGATTCACTAACTTCGAGTGAAGGATTCGAAGGTAAAAAACTTTGAATTTCGAAGGTTTTTTTGGGCTACTTTGACCTTCGACTACGAATAGAAGGATTCGTCGTAAAAATCGTTCGACTATTCGATAGTCGAAGTACTGTCTCTATAAAAAAAACTTCGACCCCCTAGTTCGCCATCTAAAAGCTACCGAAGTCAATGTTAGCCTATGGGGAAAGTCCCCATAGGCTTGCCTAACTTTTTTTGATCGAAGGATATTCCTTCGATCGTTGGATTAAAATCCTTCGAATCGTTCGATTCAAAGGATTTTATCGTTCGATCGAAGGAATTATCCTTCGATCTAACTATCTGCGCTAAATCCTTCGACTTCGATATTCGAAGTCGAAGGATTTTAATTCCTAGTCGAATATCGAGGGTTAATTAACCCTCGATATTCGACCCTAAGTGAATCGGCCCCTTAATGTCAAGGTCTGGCCCACAAATATGATTGAAGAGAAGAGAGTTCTTAAAAACATTTAAAGACAAGTACAGGCCCTGGGGTGCCAATATGCTAAGCAATGAGGAAATCAGAAAGAAGTGGAGACGTTTACAAAGTGACATCTTATTATGAAGTTAATAGGGATGCACCGAATCCGCCATTTTGGATTCGGCCGAACCCCCAAATCCTTCGCGAAAGATTCTGCCGAATACCGAATGGAATTTGCATATGCAAATTAGGGGTGGGAAAGGGAAAAAAATATTCTTTAGCAAAACAGCTACAGGCACAGTATAGACGCAACTTGTAAATGGCTACTCGATTCTTCATAGTGTTGGTCGGTCCTGATATCTTAAAGAATATAAAAGTTTCACGAGGGTGAGCCAACATTCCAGCATAACCCCACAAAGCATGTTCGTGCTATAATATAGCCACATGATATGGGTAAGTAACACTTACTCTACAGTGGTTGTTGGACTTTTTCAGTTGAAGCCACCCCAAGGTCATAATAATGTTCAAGTAAAATGCATTCAGCCATATCCTTTAATCTGGGTTTCTGGTGTGTTTAGGAATTATTTCCAAATCTCATTCTATCTGGTCTTCAGGCCAAGCCCCTCAGCTTTTGCTCCCTGTTCATGGAATCTGTAAACACATTTCCTCCAGCTCTTAGCCCGATTGCAGCTTAAAGAAGAACTAAAGCAAAACTGTTGTACATTATGTTTTGGGCTTCTGTGCCAGCCCAAGGCAACCACAGCCCTTTAGCAGTAAAGATCTGTGTCTCCAGCAATGACCCTGAAGCTCCACATCTTCTTTTCTGCTGTCAGTTTCTGAGCTTAAGGACCAACTCACAATATACTGAATAGATATAATGCAAATACCCCAATATAAGGCTGATTAGTAAATAATTCATATTACCATCACAATTAGCTTCCGAATTTAATAATCTAATAATTTAATAATTAAGTCATCTTGCACTTGGAGGTGTCAAATGTTAGGCACCCCCAAGTGATTGTATTTACTTAACTGAAACCCTGGGCCGGTGCTCCTATCAGCAAATATACTGCACCGGCCCGGGTTATATCAGTGAGCACCACAGAGCGATCCTCTTCCTGCTTCTTCGGTCTTCAAATTTCCCAGTAGAACGAAATAGCCGACTTTTTAGTTAAAGTTCAGCTTTCCGATCTACTGCTCATGCCCAGCCGCCCAAAGAATGAGGACGACTGAAGAGGATCGCTCTGTGGTGCTCGTTGGAATAACCCCGCGTGCCTGGGTACCCTTGTTAACACCCAATGGATCATACCACACTACAGTTAAATTCTGTCCATTCAGATCAGATTATACCAACCGTAATTAATACCAAGTTCCTCATATATAAATATATTTTATATTCACACAGGGAGGCCCGTTTATCAACAGTCTTATTTTAGTGGTTTTTGAAACCACAAATAAACTCACTTTCTTTAAAACCAAGAATGCCATTGAATTCATTAAAAGATCAAAATTTTCAAAGGCAATAATGAAAAAGGTGCTGAACAAAAATATGAATACCGCTAAATATTCGAGTTTTTCGGGCAATTCCTAGAGAAAATAAGAAAATCAGAAAACCTCTAAAAAATTTTTAAAAAAAGGGGATCATCGCAACTGCCACTGACTTCTGTAGGACAGACAACTTTTACCTGGTGAATTTTTGTATTAAGAGTTTTTCATGATTTTTACACTAATGGGCAGATTTATCAAAGGTCAAATTTTGACTTTATGTTAACTTTTTTTACTCTAAAAAAATTTGAATATACTCATAACTCGAATGGGAGGTTATTTAAGAATAAAAATCAGAAAAACAGTTGAATGTCAGGAAGGCAATTAACAAATTCAAATATATCAACAGACCTCTGCCATTGACTTGTAAAAGAACTCGGCAGGTTTCACGTGGCGAACATTCGAATCAGAACGGTTTCCATGGTCGAGGTGTAATAAACCTCACATTCGAATTGGGAGATTATTTTGTGAATTTTGACACCAAAATATATTAGAAAATTTGAATTTACTATTCGACCCTTAATAAATCTGCCCCTTAATAAATCTAGAATTTTTAGTTTTTGAAAAATATAGAAAAACCACTAATTAGAGAACTGTGAAAAAACAGACATTCGAATATTAGTAAATAGGTCCCCTAGTTCTAGTTAATTCAGGTTGAAAAAAAGTTCAACCGATCCAAATTTAAATCCTATAAAAAAAAAATCAGCTTTCTGTAGCCTGTAACAGTGAGTACTAAACTAGAACAAGCCTGCAAGAGAGGAGAACCCCCACTCATTGGTGTGGGAAGCAATGATAAAATCTCATCTTTATTAGAGCAAACATATATACATAAAAAAAGTAAACATTTATTTTCAGTTTCTTGTAAGCCAGTAACAATATAAGCAGTTTTTGCAACTATTTCTTTATTTTGCATTATACAGTTCTACACTACCGCTCTCCAACCTGAAATTGAAATTGCTATCCAGTTGCTAAGCTACCCAAGCAAGTAGAAAGGAGAATCACTGTGAGAATGGAATGATACTGAAGTAGCTGTTGCAGTAAAGGGATTTCAGTAAAACTACTTACTATTTAAAAACAATTTCAACCATATTTTAAAATTAGTAGATAAATAGTAAAAAAAATATAGAAAATATGATGTTGCTAGGCAAGAGCTGGAGAATAAATGTTAGTGATGGTTTGTGGACATGTATACAGGGTCCCTTACAGTCTAAAGGTCTAACCCACCCAGACATGGGGTGAATATACAAACAACTTGAAAACAGGTCACACATCAGAACTGAACGTGGGACCCCAGTGCTGCAAAGCAAGGTGCCATACACTGAATTATCATCTGCTGTAAACATATGCATCTTAATTCAACAACAGAGTGCTTATAAGGGCATATTCATAAAACTATTTTTTTAAAAAAAACCATGGGTGAAACATCAAACTGGCCCATTAACACCTATTTTTAAAGGAAACTATACCCCCAAATTGAATACTTAAGCAACAGATAGTTTACATCATATTAAGTGGCATATTAAAGAATCTTACGAAACTGAAATATATATTTAAGTAAATATTGCCCTTTACTCATTTTCCCTTAGTTACATAGTTAGAATTGTTTGAAAAAAGTCCATTAAGTTCAACGCTCCAAATGAAACCCAGCATCCATACATACACTCACATAAACTATATATACTCATATACTAACCATAGATTTTAGTATTACAATAGCCTTGGATATTATGTCTACCCAATAATTCATCCAAGCCCCTTTTAAAGGCATTAACAGACTCAGCCATCACAACATCACCCAGCAGTGCATTCAACACTACTCTATTCTGAAGGGGAGGCCTCTGGTACGGTGATCCTCTTTATGGGTAAAAAGGTCCCCTGCTATTTGTCTATAATGTCCTCTAATGTACTTGTAAAGTATAATCGATCAATGGATATTTCTTTAGTGCATGGCTTTAATTCAGGCTTTACATACAAACACACTCCTCCACACTTTTTTACATAGTAAGTTAGGTTGAAAACAGACACACATCCATCAAGTTCAACCTTTTAACTCTATTTAAACCGCCTGTTAGTTGATCCAGAGGAAGGCAAAAAAAAACATTTGAAGCCTCTCCAATTTGCCTCAAAATATATTCCTTCCTGACTCCAAAATGGCAATGGGACCAGTCCCTGGATCAACTTGTACTATGAGCTATCTTCCATAACCCGTATTCCCTCACTTGCTAAACACCATCCAACCTTCATAAAGCTATCTAATGTATCAGCCTGTACAATTGATTCAGGGAGAGAATTCCACATCATCACTGTAAAAAAAAACCTTCCAAATATTTAGGCCTTAATTTTTAATCCCTCTGTCCCTCCTAAAAAGGGTGTAACCATTTCAGTTAAAAGCCCAGTCACATGTTTCATCACACCAGGCCTCACTGATTAAATTATATCATACTTTTTAATAGCATAAGATTAACTTTAGCTCTCCCATTTTACCGGACAAACTCTGTGCATTTGCCAGCACACAGCAGAGGTTACTACTTTCCTTTTGTAATTTACATTACTTGATGGAGAATAATATATTTAATATAAGCCTGTTCTCCTTGTAACAGAGAGACCTCCTTAGCTGTAAACTGTATCTGCTCCCCCATGACTCCTTACTAATCCCTCTGGCCCGCCTCAACCTAGTTGCCCCATAATTCTTTGGCTCAACCCCCCTTGCCTATCTTAAACACTCCTCCAACCTCTTCACCATTCTTTCCCCTAGCACAGTGGATCCCCTACCATTGAGATGCAAGCCTTCTTGACTTAATAAGTTGTACCCCAAAGAAAAATCAAGCCAGTGCTCTAGGAACCCAACCCTTCCTTCCTATATCAAGACTTGAGCCACACATTTTAAGAAAAAAACCCATTAAACTACTTGAATGCTACAAATACATGGGGTAAAGACACATGGAGCTACTAGCAGCAGCTACTTGTTGTTGCCAAAGCCATAGACAACACTGAGAATTAGCCGTGACTAGTAGCTGCTACTAGTAGCTCTGTGTGTCTTCACCCCAAGGTAGCAAAGTTTTTAATACAAAGTTTTACATTTTTGTTTGCTAAATCTCCTGAAGTTCAAGTTTGAGTTTTCATCTATCTTCACTTGGTATCACCATCAAGGCAAATGCACTTATGTTGCCAGTCAAAATGATCTATGCATTAGCTTTGATCTGGCTACAGAAGTGGATTTGTCTCAAAGATAATCCCACAACATGACAAAGAAATCAACGTCCCCACAAGATAAATACGAGGTAGCTATATTGTTACCATTCAGCCACTGTGCATTTAAAATTTTATCTGGTTGGCACAGCTCACAATCAATCAAAAACAATGCCTTCAGGCCTCCTTTTTTATGAATGGAGGGCACCCATCAGCTTAGTTTCAGTGTTATATGATCCAAATGATTGCCAAAAGGGTTTGCAGTTTCAAGTGGCTGGGTTCCAAAAGCAGCAAAAGTGACATACCTACCTACTAGTGATCAAACCAAATGTTGAGATATTGGAAAAATGATAACGTGGATAAAAATAAACGTGGTTAGCTTTAATCATTGACAGGGATCTATTCATTTGAGTTTCTGTGGCAACTCCCTATGACTTCTAAGAGTACATATCCCACCTTTCCTTATCACCCCAAGTAATCGTATTGGCAGAAGAAAAAATAAAATAAGACTTTACAGATCCAAGTGGGCACACAGGGAAGGCCCAAGAGCAAGGCATAAAGCTCGGGGGCAAGGGATCCACATAAGAATTCATAGTCAGTTTGGTGGAGCACTTATATAATCATGAATCATACACCAGAAAACGAAGAAAAAAAAATTGTACTGTTAAAATTGACTTTTTTTCAAATTACATACAAATAAGTGCATATTCCTATAAAGTGATGTTCGCATATCTTTAAGATGAAAATTATCATGGCAATAGTTTAGGGTGATCACAAAGAAGATGTGTACACAACTATTCACGATGTAACACTTTTAATATTCATGGAAAAAGCTATATATAACGCAATCTTGAAATATTCACAATCATGCTTTTTCTTTGTATTTACAAGTGTCAAAATAAATGTTAATATGTTGTTTATTTAAACTTTGTATATAAAGAGAAAAAGGTAGAACGTTAATACCCATACTTAACACCTATATAACCGGATGGTAAGTGAAGAAAATGCTATACATCATGAAAAATATCAACTTATGTGAGAATACAATTATGTATAAAAAGTTTTGTATTGACAATTTCTGTACATTTCCATTATATTGTCCCTGACTTTGAAAGTACCTTGCCTATTACAGAAAAAGGCATTTTACTGTAAAATTATGACATTCCATCACAGGCAAAGTCTGCAAATTCCAGTTATTTTTTTTACAAATGAACCACTACTCTAGAGTAGAAACCAAGCACACGCAAATTGTTTGAATCTTGATGTTGTAAACACATAGCTTACATTTGTAAATTAAGTTTATTTCTAAAAATGAAAACTAAATAAAAAATATTTTCAGACACTGACATAGGGGAAAAAAACCTGAATAGAACGTGAAATGTTTTCATAGCAACACTACCCAGTATTATCTAGGGTAGGGGATAAATGAGGTCACTGAGAAAACAAAATATATTCCTGATGCTGTTTAAAATGTCCCATGATCAATAACAGAAAAAATGATTAAAATAAAGTGTTCCAGTCTTTTGTTGCCTCCATTAGGTGCCTTTGCCCATGACCAACCCATTCGTCCTGATTGTCAAATATCCTACCACAGAACCAGCAATGGAATTTTGCTTTGTCTTGATTTTCGGATGTGTTTTTCACAATTTTATAATTGTTTTTACTGGTTTTCTTTAATGTCAACTTGAGCACAAAACGCTCATTCACCGGGCTTATGGGCTTTGCCCTCCTGCTACGTCTTCCAGTTAACCCATCAGAAATTGCTCCTGCAGCACTGTTTAACTTTGACTCAAGAAGGGCCTCAAGTGTTCTTTTTGACAATGTCACTGTTAAAACGTGGCTGCTGAATTTTGAGATGGTTCTCATTATATTTACTACTCCGGGAATATCTGCATCAGGGTGATTCAGCACAACAACAGGCTGATTCTGTTGGGGGCACGTCACAACTTGGCTGGCATTAAAAGGATACAATCTTAATGTCTGCACAATATCTTTTGGTGGGCTTGGTGTTGGAATGTCTATTACAACATCACTTGTGTAGTATACTTTCTCTTTACATTTCCTATGCAACATTTTCTTTCGTGGCAGTTCCACAAATTCATCAACTGTTTTTTTCTTGGCAATCTTATTTTTAAAATCAAAGTCTCCCGTGCAGCTGCTAGAATCGGATGCTTTCCTTTTCAATGATTTGTTTCTGGTGTTCCAAGTGTTTGCAATGCTTGGTTTGCAATTTAATTTATTTGCTGCACAGGGTTGCAAAAGTGTCTGGTGGCTGCTTGTGGAATACAAATGATCTTTAACTGAAGCAAAATTTGGTCTTGGCCTCAGAGACCATTGGGAGTGTTCAGTGATACCCTGATGAGAAGTACTACTAACAGCATAGGTGTTCTCTGGAAAAGAGGGATTTTCAGCACTGGTATCCTCAATTTTAACTTTCACTAGTGAATTATCACTGCTGTTACTGCTAACAAATGAGGTTTCTTTTGCTTCTTCTGTGTTCTTTGGTTGAATATTCCAGGGCAGGAATCTGGCAAAAGTTTTTGGTGATTTGGTTGGAGCAGATTTTGGTAAAACATAATTTAATAAGACAGCTTGTTTTCCATCAGGCAACAATGCATAAACAGGTTGCTTTTGAACAGACTTCTGATTTCTTACAGATTCCAAATTGCCAGCTTTCCCTACTGAAGAATTTGAATTCATGTGATACTGAAGTAAATTCAAATTAACAGGAAGCTTATTTGCTGGAGTAGAACCAGAAAGGATTTTAGCAGGAAGGTTATTTACAGTTCTGTCTTTTAATTCTGCATTCATCAAATATGGCGCAGCAGGTCGCTGCAGCCTCTGAAGTGGAAATTTTCCTTGGTAATTTCCTGCAGTAGCAACAGGAGACGCCATGGTCTGAGGATTTCCATTGGACACATTTCTAATTGTTCCAAAAGGTCCATTTGTTAATGTTAATACCATGTTGGATTTTGCATTTACAGGAGTATTAGTGTTGATGCCTGTGTTACTTTGAGTGACAGGTTGACTTGCAGTCATTTTCAAGCCACTCTGATGGGTGGGTAAAATTGGAAGCAGCAATGCATTTGAATTTGAAGGCAATAAAAGTGTGTTAGAATGAGGATAGCCAGCATTCTGTGGAGTTTTAACTACTCTGAAAGCAGGTGAGCTGCCAGCTGGCCGTGCTATTCCCAGCATTTTTTCTTTTGCCAGCTGCTGATTCACAATTGCATCTGAATGTGCTTTAAGTAGATCTCCTACTTTTGAGGGGTGGGGTGTCTTGATGTCTAATGCAGAAGATAGTTGTCCTTGCATGAATGATGAAGCAGAACCTTTCGATATGTTGTCACCACTTGTTAAGCGAGGGTCAAATCGTGATGCTACATTAGGTAACCTAGTAGATGTTGGTGTACTGTTACCAGCAGGATTATTTTTAGATGCAGCGAGCCTGTCATATAATGTTTTATTTTCTTGCAACATGTTATGAAGGTAAGTATTTTTCACAATTGATGAAGAAGCTGGTGCCCTATTTTGCAATGAGAACACAGATGTAATTCTTGGCATAAACAAGATATTGTCAGACTTACTATTTTTTACCAATAAGGTTGCTGGCTTGTCACGCATGTGTAAATTTCCACCTAAATAGTTATTCTGAGGCTTTATGTTAGTGTTTGTAGAGTTCAATCCACCGGGTCTGCTAGCTGTTAATGAATGCAATACTGAATTTCTAATCTCGCTATCTTTAGTGTACAATGTTTTAGACAGAGCTAATCCACTATCGCTGCTGTGTCGATGTCTTGGCAAATGCTGCATGCTAGGATTTAGATTTGAGGGATTTGGCATTCTACCCTGACGCATAGGCCCTGCAGCAAACTCATAGCCATGATTCCGTTCCTTTTGCATATTCTGTTGTTCATTAATACTGTATTCTTCAGGCTCTTCTTTAATGTTGCTTGCTCGGTCAGTACCAATAGAAGAGTTAGGAATAGTACTGCGACATACTAAATCTTTCCGAAGGCTTTGCAAAAAAGCTTGGCTGGCAGCAGTCCCCTGTCTGATAAGGTTTGGTGTGCCATGTCTGATAGGATGTGATTCAGTTCTGGGCCTGAATGGGACACTAATTTTTTGCAAAGAAGCAACAGATGTAGGGCCTAAGGACATATTAGGTTTAAATGATGGTGCAGGTCTTCTGTCAACACCATTTGAGGACACCTCAAATGGTCTCAGACCATGGGCTTGAGGAGTCAAACTTCCTAATTTTGGAGGTGGTGACTGTAGTGCTGCTCCTGATTGTTTATTTGAAGGTAGCAATTTGATTACAATATTTTGTTTTCCATTCACCATCTTGTAACCCATGAATGTTGCACTGTAATTAGCTGGAACATTAATTTTATTGTTCTTAACCATTAGCACGGTTGGACCATGAACTGCATTTTTTAACACATTTGAGTTAACTTCTTCATTGTTGCACTTTATAGTTGTCACCGATGAAATGCCATCTTGAATTGTTTGATCCATATTATAGGTTGAAATGGCACTCATAGCCTGGCTTTTATCAATGGAATTATATTGCAACCCGCTTGTACCTTGACCATCATCTTCGTCATTCTCCATTTGACCACGGTTTGCTTCTTTTCTCCATGAACCCTTATCTGAAGCATCTGTTTGGAACGGTTTAAAAACATGTTTTAGTCCAGCAGAAGTCTCCATTTGTCTATCACAACTTTCTTGCAAAAGTTCATCTTTTGTGTGAATTTGTTCTCTGTGCCTGGCTAAAACATGCTTTACAATAAAATCTTTCCTCATTGCACTGTAGTTGCAGTACTGACAACTAAATGGAAATAGTGCACTGTGGCCCTGAAGATGTTTTTGAAATTCTGTTTTTGAGAAGCTAATGTGATTACATTTCTGACAAGCATACTCAATTCCATTATGTCTGTGAATGTGCTGAACAAATGTGCCAACGTCTCTGGTAGAAAACTTACATTTTGAGCAGTTAAAGTGGCCATTATTACAATGCATAACTGTAAAGTGCTTTGTCAAAGCTAGCAAAGTATACAAATAGTCATTATTGCAGAGCTCACATTTAACTAAAGCACTTCGATGTGTCTTTCGATGTTGTTTGAATGTCTGAAAATCATTAGCAGAAAAGTCACACATTTCACATGGATACAAGGGTGATTCCCCATTGTGCATTATGAGAAAGTGTTTTTGAAGATCATTGGGACTGTATCGAATACCATTGCTGCATTTTTGGCAAAAGAAATGTAGAACCTTTGCAGATATATTTGCTATGTCGTCATCCAGTTGAGGTTCTGATTTAATGACTGCATTAAGATCTGCAGAACTATCTAAATTACTTAGGGTTCCTCTCCAGAATGACTTTCTTGCAGTCTGCTTTTTGCTTGTGGAGTTTTGAGCTTTTTCTCCCTTTTCATTACCAGCTGTGTCTGGATCTTCATCAACATCATGTAAAATGCTTTCATTTACAGAAAACGATGACAGAGAGCTTGGTTCATTGGTATCGGAATCATGTTCAGCAAAATTCCACAAATCCTCTTTAGCGGGTCCTGATTCCTCAGTCTCTACAGACAAGTCCTTATTTGGTGATTTCATCGTGTATATATAGTGAAATCAATGATCAAGAGGATCTGATTGTAGAGTGAAGTGTATCTTTAGTTAGCCTATGTGAAAGAAAAATGGATATATGAAAAGGAAAATACAAGATTGTTTACAATATTTCAAATATAAACAGCTTTAAATATAAATGGTATATTAGGGAGCTTCCTCAACCTAACATTTTCCCCTGCTCCAAACAATGCAAACATGCTCTTGTGCTTATGTGTTACAGCTTTCCTAAACATCCACTACAGTTAAGTGGATTTTAATAAGAGCAACAGTTATACTTTAAACCAATAAAAAAACCCTGCCCTCCATAGTCCTCCACACAGGTGTTAACACCTGTAAATGTCCCTGGACCGCGCCAAAACCAATTGCTAAATCCGCATGCGTGTCTGTAGTCTTATGTAGTTAAAAGTCTTCCTTAAAAGGACAACTATCGCAGGAAGGATTAAATATGAAGAGACCTATTTCCTTAGAGTTCTAATATAAAATCATATGATCACTCAAAACTAACTTCTAGAAACAATATGCTGTCAGTACAAATAAATCGATACTTAAAACCAAGGATACAATTTAAAATATTTAATTTTGTATAAACACAAGTTAATTCCTCACCTCACTCAGAGAATGGCACTGCTTCTTTTCATAATTTGCTACAACATATGGAATATGCAGAACCTAAAAATAAACAAAACAGATCTTGTCAAAAAGGGAAAAAATGGATGGGGGAGTTTGGAGGCTGCAGACAGTAAATAAGCAAATGAAGAAGCAATTATAAAAGCAATTTTTAATTAATAAAACACAACAACAATGTGACACCAAGTTAGGAGGTTACCTCTTTTTTTTTTTTTTTAAATGCAAGGTATACAAGAGGTTCACCAGTGTTCACCTGACAAAAATGAAACTTAAGTCACTGAACCCCCATCTATTAGGTGATCTGGCAAATACAAAATCACCATCCATGTATCATTTCAATTTACAATAACCAACCTATCTGCAAAAAAAAAATAAAGGAATAAAACATTACCTCTGTGTGTTTGTATATGGTGTACAAATGCATGAATACAATTCTTGTACAAATCACGTAGTGCCAATGATATTACTCCCCTGTGAGCTGTAGCCATACATTGTTTAATAAATACAACCAAGATAAAGTATACAGTAAGTTATCCACATAGCTAAGAAATAAATGAATTGTAAAACCTTTTAAGTCCCAGCCACATAAAGTTTACTGTACTGAGTTCATTCTCGAGGCCCTCCGGTTTGGTATAATTGAGTTAAGCTGGCCATAGATGTTGAGATTTTTAAAAGATCAGATCCTCATCGCGAGACCACGATTTTCTCGAAACGATCGTACAAATTTACGACCAATTTGCCAGGAAAACAAAGGGGAGCTGCATGCTTGGCCCTGCAAACATAGATAGATTGCACTGGGACCGACAAAGATTTTTTGACCTGGCCGATCAATTTCCTGACAGATGTCGGCCGAAAAATCGTAAGATGTACGATCGTTCAGAATCCCACTAACCGCATGATAATTTCGAAGGATTGGTCGGACTTCCCTAAAATCGGTCGTTCGGCAAGAAGAATCGTCACGTCTATGGGGAGCTTAACAGTTTAATTAAATATCTGTGCTTTGGTGGCCTCCCTGCACCTGTCTGCTACAGTAAATTTACCACAAAGACCTCTCCTTCCTGTTCATCTCCATAATGTGTTCCCTGCTTAAAGATACCACCCCACCCCAACAGTACTTTATTTCAGATAGAAGTGTGCAGTGCTAGGATCCTGCAGAAAGCTGCTTTACTTGCTACACTAAAATATCTGGCAAACCATTTCACTAAAAACAAGTAGCGACTTAATAAGAGAACCCGGTATATTAATGTCAACATGGTGGGAAATAGTGATGTGTGGGCCGGCCCGATACACGCGGTTTACCCACTGGTTAGGCGGGTTAGGGCCGACCTTGCACCCTTTTTCGCAGTGGCCGGCAGCTGCAGCTCTTCTCCTGCTCTCCCCGTCACCATCAAATGCCGGCTTCTGGGTTTGTCTCTTATAGACGCTGCACCTTCTCACCCTGCCCCTTTCATGACGTCATTGGCGGGGCAGCGCTGGTCTATAAAAGCAACCCGGAAGTGCGGATGTGGGAGGGCGCGGGCAGGTTAGGGTTGGGTGCGGTTCAGGCAAAACATATATTATGCTGCAAGCCAATAATAGAGTACTATGAGCAAAGCAGGATCCTTTTGGGGGGGGGGGTGCAAATTTTTACCTACAAATATAAATATCTGTGTACAACATGGTGAAAAAGAAATACGCAGTAACACTTCACCTGCCCACTCATTTAGGGATATCTCAAGTTTAAGTGAAAGGTAACCCATTCTTTTAGGGACAATTTGTCAGCAGATCTACCTGCCTGGTCCCCTATGTATCAGAAATGGAGCCATTATTATTGACAATTGTTTTCCCTCAATATCAATGAGGTCTTCCAGCTAGTGACAGTAAGGTTTCTACAATTTCAGGGAAACTGAACATGATTTCAAAAATGTAAATTGAAATAAAGCTCCAGTATTACTTTTACACATTTGTCCATAACAATTTTTTAAAAAAACTTTTGAAATAATGCACTTGCATTGATGGCAAAGAAGTCTGGGGATGATGCACCTGGATTGTAAATCTGCAGATATTTTAATATTCTTTTGTAGCACTTCCATATTCATTTAACCTATATTCTATAATTACAGGAAGTCTCAATCTTTAAGTTGTGGGATAAGCTTACTGCTTTCCACGGTGGGTCCGGGTGCTCATGCCAGGGGGCGTACATCACAAAAATTCAATAGTAGGCAGGCATCAATACGGAACACAAAGCATAGATGTTGGTGCAGGGCACACTGGCAACTCACGTACGTATTGATCAGACTGAAGTTTATGGATAAAAAATGAATACTTTATTTATATAATCACCTCTCGCCTGACACGTTTCGTGTCACTGGGACACTTATTCATAGGCTTGTCAATCCGGAACACCACAAAGTATAATTCAGGAGCCCAAAATTCAAAAAATACAAAGTTTTTATTTTACATTATATTTAAAATGAAACAGTCTAGGTGCACTCCCACGCATCCTTTTATCTGTACAATTTAAGAAATGCACTTTTGCTGGAATGCAGGTCGCATTTTCATGTTGCTGCAAGGCCCATAAACAGCTTTGATAAGCAGTTTTAGACAAAATTTCTAGGTCTTCCATATCCCTTGATTAGACGAAAAGTAGCATTCTAGGGATTGTGAACTTGTAGGACGAATGAATGAATTAGTTAGCAAGGACCTTTTTCCCCCCTTGAAAATTCAATCAGCCAGTGAAAATATAAAGGCCCATCATAAAGGGGTTAAAAAATAGCATTAGAATGATGGCTTATTTTTATGATCAGAAACTGATGCCAAAAAGGCACGTTTTTAAAAATAAATGCACTTGTAGAGAGACTATTAGCTCATAAAATACTTGATCACTGATCTACATTTGGTTGCAGTAATCGTTTTACCATCAATTGAACAAATTCTTTTTCACAGGCCTTTTCTCATCAGTTTTTTTTTTTTTTTTTGGTTTAAGTAACGCTCTTAAATTGAGGTCTCCAGCTGCTGACAAATAATTTCTACAAAAAAAGTTGCATCCATTAATCAAATCTAATGTCACACAAAACCACACACAAGCTGCGGTGATATAAACTACATTCACATAGACTAAAAATGCAGTCATTGGTAAACTGCTTTGCTGTAAGAAAGTGATTTTAATAAAGGAAGTTAATACAAGTCAATGGGAAGAATGAACTACAGGTATGGGATCAGTTATCCGGAACGCTCTTAATTATGGAAAGGCCATCTCCCACAGACTCCATTTTATCCAAATATTTCAAAGTTTAAAAAAAAAAAAAATCCTTTTTCTCTGTAATATTAAAATAGTAACTTGTACTTGATCCAAACTAAGATACAGGAATTGGATCAGTTATCCGGAAACCCGTTATAAAGAAAGTTCTGAATTACAGAATGGCCCATAAACTCCATTTTATCCAAATAATTCAAATTTAAAAAAATGATTTAATATAAAAACAGTACCTTGTACTTGATCCAAACTAAGATATAATTGATACTTATTGGAAGCAAAACCAGCCTATTGGGTTTATTTAACCTTTAAAGGATTTTCTAGTATGAAGATCCAAATTACGGAAGACCCCAGGTCCCGAGAATTCTGGAAAACAGGTCCAATACCTGTATAATTAATCCTTATTGGCAGCAAAACAAGCCTATTCAGTTTATTTACTCTTTACATGAAATTTTAGTAGACTCAAGGTATGAAGATCCAAATTACAGAACGTTATCTAGAAAACCACAGGTCTGGGGGATTCTAGATAACAAGTCCTAGACCTGTATTAGGAAAACCCCTTTTTTCATAATAGAGCACAATTTTTATTTTTATTAGGCCTTTTCAACTGCAGGATTCTATAGATGGAGCCAGTTCAAATACAGCCAAATAAAAATAAATATTTCATGAATTGCATATGTGGAGGCTTTTCGATTAAAGGTCAGATTTTAGTGGTTTTAGAGGTTTTTCAAACCATGACTGCACTCACAAACTCAAACCACTAATGTCATTGAATTAGAATTGTTAAAAATAAGAATATCTCTAAAACCTCTAGAAATTCGAGTTTTTAGGACAATTTCTAGCAAATAAAAAAATCCAAAAACCTCATCCTTGCAGCTTAAGGATGGCTTTGACCGCATGTTGTCAACTCAATTCAACTCCAGAGCTTTTATCTGCTTAATTGATAATGACATAACGAAGGAATTGCCCACACCTGCCCATAAAATAGCTTTTGAGTCAGTGTCCAATTACTTTTGAGCCCCTGAAATGAAGCGATTGTGTTAAAAAAAGGCTTTAGTACCTTTAAGTTTTCATACAATCTTTTAGTTCAACCCACTGAATTAAAGCTGAAAGTCTGCAGTTCAACTGCATCTGAGTGATTTCATTTAAAATTCATTGTGGTAATGTACGGAACCAAAATTAGAAAAAGTTGTGTCTGTCCAAAAATTTATGGACCTGAAAAAAAAAAATTATAATCTTTATACAACTTACGATGGCCATAGATGTTAAAGGTGCCCATACATGGAGAGATCCGCTCGTTTGGCGATGTCGCCAAACGAGCGGATCTCCCTCCGATATGCCCACCTTGAGGTGGGCAATATCGGGCTGATCCGATCGTGGGCCCTAGGGCCCAACGATCGGATCCTAGCGAACGCAAACGGGCGGTCGGATCGCGGGGCCGCATCAACGAACAGATGCGGCCGCGATCCAACGGGATTTTTAATCCCATCCGATCGAGATCTGGTCGACTTTTGGCCAGATCTCGATCGGGGAAGCCCGTCTGTGGCCCCCATACATGGGCCAATAAGCTGCCGACTCGGTCCGTCGGCAGCTTTTAATCGGCAAGTGTATGGCCACCTTTAGACTTTTAAAAGATCTCTTCATTATTGTAAGACCAAGCTTATCTTGAAAGATTGTTTCAATGTAAGATTTGTCCATCAACTAAAAAAGACAGTTTCAAGAGATATTGTCTAATTGAAGCCAGGAAAGCTGTGGGTTGATGTCTGCTTGGCCCTGCAAACAATTGGATAATGGATTCATTTCACTGAATGATGAAAATCTAACTAACCTGCCCAAATATCTGTGGAAAAATTGTAAGATACACAATGGTTCGGTGCCACTAACGTAACAATAATTTTGACTTGGATTGCGCTTAAAACGGTCGTTAAGGAGAGAAAAATCTTAACGTCTATGGTGAAATTATACAAATACAGCCACAATACTGTAGGACAAAGTTCATAAAGACAAAAAAATAAATAAAAAAAGTTGGTTCTCAATAAGTCAATATAATGAACAGGCTTTTGGGAGGTTAAACAAGCATTTATGCTTCAAACTTGATAGTAAATGTTTTTCATGTTAATTCATGTCCAAGTCTAGCATTAAAGGTATGGGAGGTTAAACAAGTATTTATGCTTTCAAACTTGATAGTAAATGCTTTTCATGTTAATTCATGTCCAAGCCTAGTATTAAACAACTCTCCAAATATTAAAGAAACTGTCCTAAATAAAACAGAAGAGACCATTATAATAGTCTATTTCCTTACATCACCAAAAGAACACAAATCAGCGAGATGAGTTGATGTTTCCCAAATTTTAGTTGCAGAAAAAGACAACGGAAAGTTGCTTAAAGTTTTAATTGAAATAAGCCGAAGTTGGTTTCTTTTGTTTTTTTAAACCCAATTCAAAGGATTTTATTCAAAGCACACAGAAAAGGCTTATCTTCAATCCAAGCTAAAAAAGTATTTTGATTCATTTATATAGTGCTAAAAAAAATTTCTAATGTTGGAGCTAAAGATAAAAATGTACAATATCAATACAGCTTCTAACTTGTGAGATTTTGTTGGCATGTCATTTCCAATATTAGAAGAGTGAAAACTTTCAAATAGTCACTTCTCGCCCACCTGTTATTCAAGAAGAAATCCATTACATTAAAAATATTAGAAAGATGGCCAGTTAAGCCATAGTATCTAGTGGCATATAACTATATAAAATGTCCAATTCAGGTGTTTTACTTTTTATTTTTCTTTGGATGCATGGTAAATATATAAGAATTTGGTTATTCTTTAATGAGAGCCTTATTGTGTACATTTAGTTAATAATTACTGGTAGTTACTGTTCTTACTGATTTGCCAAGGTAAAATGAGTTCTGTTCATTAGGCTCCAAGACGTACTTGTAATGGTCAAAAAATCATAAAATACCTTTGGCTGGACCAATTTTGTATATATCAGCACCCATATTTTATTACTTTGGTCAAATATTTTTATTTTTTTTAAAAAAAAAAAAGGTTTTTGTTTTAAACCATTACCTGATATATTATTAATAATACTTTAATATAGCACAACTGAAAATAAGAATGTGTGCGTTAACATTAAATATATAACAAAAATAATTATATTTATATATACACACATATACTGACTGATGGATTAGGCAAAGAGGTCCCTATCCATTATAGCATAAAAACACGTATCCAATTTCTGATTCATTTAAAAGAAAAACCTCCTAACACCCCCATGCAATCTTTATGACTTTCTTCCATGAAAGGAGGGCTTCCTCAATAAATAACAGCTAGCTTGACAAATAATTGTACCCAAAAAAACAGAAAACAAAATGTGCTGAAAAAAAGTTGTGGCCATTTTTCGATTTTAATTCTCTATTGATATTAGTGCCAGCACATTCTGCAGATCATCTATCAATCACACAAGTCCCTGCCCCAAAGGAGTTTGTTATGACTAGTGAACAAACATCTATAAAAGACAAGAAAATTTAATATATTGTGGCTTATTTCTAAATTCTTGATAACAGTAGTAGGGATGGGTGAATTTTTTCGCCTCGTTTCGCCAAAAAAATGAAGCCCATAGACTTGTATGGCGACGTGCATCAAAAAAAAAAAAAAAAAAAAAAAAAAGACACGTGTCAAAATAATTTTGCCGCGCTACAAAATTTTTTTGACACCCATAGACTTTAATGGGCGTCTCCGGCGAATTTTTGGTGAAGCGAAACGGGTCAAATTCGCCCATCCCTGAACAGTAGTCAATCACTAACTTTGAAACAAAAAAATCGTGGAATAGCACCAACCATACCACATTCCCAACACAAATACCACACCTACCCAATAGAACTCAAACCTGAGATCTCTGCATGGGCAGGAAAAACTGTAACCCATATTGAAATGAACCGAGTGAACAAATTATTGAAATATCAAATTTAAATTTAATTTAATATAAATATCAAATATTACATTTCAATTATTTTCCTGTATTTTTTTGTATTTGTATCTAATAAAATCTTGAGGAAAATAAATAAATAAGGATGGTTGAGGATCAAAGAAAAAAAAAAATCACAATACAGGTTCATAAAAGTAGATTCAAGTAGCAAAACACTTGTAAGAAGCCTATTTATCAACACTCATTTTAGTGGCTTTAAAAAAACACGAATAAACGAATCAACTCTAAAACCACAAATGCCATGAAAGTTATTAAAAGGTAGGAATATAAAAAGCATGAATGAAAAATGCTGAACAACACGCTGAAAAAAAAATACAAAAACCTCTAGAAATTCACGTTTTTCGGACAATTACTAGCGAAAAAAATCCCAAAAGCAGGAATGGCTAAAAGAAGGTCTACGGGTGGTGGCAGACGGAGAGATTAATTGCCCAGTGACAAACGGCCTCTACCATGGCAACATCGGAAATCTGAAGCAATCCCGCTGGCAATTCGTATTCTTGCCGGCATGAAAGCAGTTCGGGGAGATTAGTGATATTTGTTGCTGGGTGACTAATCTCCCTGCCACCACTCTAATAGGATTCGGAGCAGATCCCAATGACTTTTATAGGACCTCGACTGCTTTTACTTGGCGGGTTTTTTAAAGTTTTTTGTGTTTTTTAGATTTAATAAATCTAATTTTCAAAAACATTAAATTTTTGGAGAAAAGAAATACAATTTTGATAAACAGGCCCCTTAGCGTTGAAGCCAAGTTCACTCCATCTTAAAAATATGGCAGTTATTTAAGGTGCATTGGGACAGAACTTTGAGTTACACTGTCACAGAATTTGGAGGTACGCGGCGACAGAACTTGGAGGTACACCGTCACCGAATTTGGAGGTACGCGGCGACAGAACTTGGAGGTACGCGGCGACAGAACTTGGAGGTACGCGGCGACAGAACTTGGAGGTACACGGCGACAGAACTTGGAGGTACAGGGCGACAGAACTTGGAGGTACACGGCGACAGAACTTGGAGGTACACGGCGACAGAACTTGGAGGTACACGGTGACAGAACTTGGAGGTACACGGCGACAGAACTTGGAGGTACACGGCGACAGAACTTGGAGGTACACGGCGACAGAACTTGGAGGTACACGGCGACAGAACTTGGAGGTATATTGTGACAGAACTTTGAGGTACACAGCGACAGAACTTGGATGTACACGGCGACAGAACTTGGAGGTACACAGCGACAGAACTTTGAGGTACACAGCGACAGAACAACTCACGTTTTTGGGTCGGCGTGTTGACATTTTGCTTGGGTTAATGTCAAATTCACAATGTTGTTGATCCGCTTCACCCCAACTTTGACATTTAAAAAAAAAAAAATGAAGGTGATACAAAAATTTTTTTTTTGCATTTTCATGATTTTTGCGCCTAGATGAACATTTGTCGTCTTCGGTAAGGTTCACCCTTGTCAGGCTGGTTGCGTAGCCAAGGAACGCCAATGCGATGACAGCCATTGGCAATTACAGACTCACATGATATGCAACAATTATGAGGTAATGACATGACACAAAGTGTTCTAAAAAAAAAAAAAAACACATATTCCAAGTGTATGTGTGTAGTTGTTGAGTGCAATTTCCAACTGCAATGTGCTGTGCAGGGTCTGTGTGTTTGCTGTTGGCTTCCAATTTATAAAATACTGAAGTAACAACGTGAGCTGCTTATTGAAGTGTTCTAGGGAGGCACATATGGCTGCTCACTGCAGCTACAAGCAGCCACCACACCTGGGGGGACAACATGGATCCCTAGTAAGGCTATAGCAGGGCATGTGGGAGAAACCACTGACCAGTCAATGGTGCAGAGCAATCAATAGTCATGACAAGGCAGCATGTGACCCCACAGGTACACATGGAATCAAATAGGGCGGATTAATCCGTTCAAATGTAACACGAAGCCCAAAGGTAGTGTTTTTTTTTTTGCCAGCGCGGACGAACATGCAGACACGGCAGAGAACCACCCCTCATGTGACTGAGCCCTGATAATAGAGAGCGGCCATTAAAGAGGCGCCGTGTCCATGTGGGGGAGACCTTCCCTAGCGACCCCATGGCACCCCACCTTCGGGAAGTTTCGGGAACTTTCGGCAACTTCACCCGAGCGCTATTTTAACCGCTTCCCTAAGCAGCGTCCCCCTCCGCCCACGTCCAGTGCAGAGGAAAAAAAAAAAAGTCAACCGAACTTTCAAGCTGCTTCATTATTCAATGGGGGTAAGACCCCAGAAGGAAAATGACGCTAAGATTACTACGGACGTAACCCCCTCGACAGACTACCCTTTTCCCTTTGCCCAACCGCTGCGCTCGCTGATAAATTACCTTGATTTCCTCAACTGCTGCCCGAGTTTGCCGTTGGCGGCCATGACAGTTACATCCGGGAATTGTCCCTGGTTTTTTCGGCAGACCTAAAATGGACTCCAAGCCGAGACGGCGGAGTGATACGTGCTCCACCTTGTCCCAGTAACAAGGCAGACAATGCTTTGCCCTAGAAACAGGAAGTGTAAGGAGACGTTCATTTGCCCAGTTTTTTTGCTTATATCTATTGTTTTTCTTTTTTTTTTTGTATCTTTCACCTTACCTTGTTTTCCACACTGTTCTTTTTTTAATATTCATTGAGGAAATGCAACCCCAGAGCTCTCACAGGCAAAGATCTATTGGATTGTGTTGTGGCACTATTTTTTCTTTTTTTTGCATGGCAAGGTCTGTGCTTGAGGTTGCAGTGTGGTTCAATGAAAAGCTGATTTTTTTAGTTGCATTTAGTCAGTTATTGTTGTAAAAGACACTTGTCAAAAATATACTCAAATGTGAATTTAAAAAATGTAAACAAATAAATGCTCCATATTTCTGTGCCATGGATTTATGAGTATGTTGTTTTCCAGACTGTCATTTGTGTATTGAGATTGTGTTTTTGTTTTATTAATAAAGCAGAAATTTAATGTTACATTTATGGGGATTTTAACCCCCCCCCAAAAAAAACAAAGTTTGCACAATGAAAGAAAATGTCATTAAAATGAACTTTCCAATAGACATTCATTCATAGAATGGTGTTAAAGTTATTTTTTAAAATGTATTTGCTATTGAAAGCCGTTGCTATCCTCTGCACTGGCGGTTCTGGCGTTTGAATCGATGTAGCAAGAGCCAGATGATTAACCCACTTGCCTAGATGACTTTGGCTACGTGGTTTCAAGATTTAGAAGGAGGCAGCCGCGTACAGATACAACATAATTATTACATTTCCAAATAATGTTTTTTAAAAATTGACAATATTTCGTGAATGTCTTAAAGGGGTGGTACACCTTCAAACAACTAATTGTTTTCAGATAGATCAACAAAAATAACGACTTTTCCAATTACTTTCTATTTTCTATGTTTCACTGTTTTTCTGATATTGAAGTGTAAAGTGTAATTTTTAACCTAAAGCAGCTCTGGGAGGGGGGGAGTCGCTGACCCTGTAAACAGTTCTAACCTGATACATTTAGGGGCAGATTTATCAAGGGTCGAAGTTTGGATACTTCGACCATTGTATAGGATACTACGACTTCGAATCAAAGTAAAATCGTTCGAATATTCGACCATTTGATAATCAAAGTATTGTCTCTTTAAAAGAACTTTGATTACAATACTTCGCCAAATTAAACCTGCCGAAGTGCTATGTTAGCCTATGGGGACCTTCTAGAGCATTTTTCTAAGGTTTTGGAAGTCGTAGTAAAATCATTCGATCAGTCGCTGAAATCCTTAGAATCGTTCGTTTTGAAAGATTTTTACTTCGACCGCAGGATACCCAAATTGATGAAAAATGTTCGACTTCGATATTCGAAGTAGAAGTATTCTAATGCGACGGTCGAATTGCGAAGTATTTTTAACTTCGATATTCGACCCTTGATAAATCTGCCCCTTAATTTATACATTTCTTATTTTTGTCCCTGCTGAGCAGATTCTTTGGGTTTCATTACAGGCAGCTGTTGAAATTGATACAATAGTTGCTAATATTCCACAGATACTGCTGAGAAATGTATTACCAGAGACAGAGCCATTCAACTTTAAACTTTGATTTTGGAAAAACAGTAAAAAATAAACAATGGAAAGTAATTGAAAAAAGTCTGGGGAACAATCTGAAAAAAAATGAACTGAAAAAGTGTTTGGAAGGGGAACAACCCCTTTAATGTATTTTAGACAGAATCACATTTTCTTTCATTATGTAAAATAAAATTTTTACATTTACATTCCCTTTTTTTAAGGTTTGTATCCTATGTTAAAATTGGATGCAGCAAGATTAATTAAGATTCCTGATGTATATGTCAATTAGTATTTATTTTTCTGTAAAGTTCCACCAATACAGCTTACACGGCAGAATTTTATTATTAAAAGCGGGTGCTGCCATGCTACTTACTGCTTATCTCTCTGAAGGTAAAAATCATACATTTTCAACCCTTGGTTTTGTGCTATGTAAGGAACATGGTTAATATTGATTTAAATTACAGAACACTACAGTTTTGGGGGGAAAATACAATTTGATGTGGCAAGTCAGGCCTTGAAAAAAAACATGAAAGTAGCAAAATTTGAATATAGGTTTAAATGTAATACAGGTATGGGACCTGTTATCCAGAATGATCGGGACCTGGGGTTTTCCAGGTAACAGATCTTTCTGTAATTTGGATCGTTATACCTTAAATCTGCTAGAATATCATGAAAACATTAAATAACCCAATAGGATGATTCGTCTTTCAATAAAGATTAATTTTATTTTAGTTTGGATCAAGTACAAAGTACTGTTTTATTATTACAGGGAAAAAAATAATTATTTTTTGAAAGATGGATTATTTGGATAATTCCATAATTCAGAGCTTTCTAGATAACTGGTTTCCAGATATGGGATCCCATAACTGTATTGAATAAAAGGGTACAGCACCTCCAGTGACCACATTTGTTTTAGTTCCAAAGTATGTATAGTAATACAGAGACATAGATCACTGTACACAGGAGCCATTGCTTACCTCTTTGTGTTTACTTTGACAACTCACAGTAACCTCATTCAAAGACTCCAGTAAAACAGTGCCCTCCACTGGCCCCAATATGATAAAAAAATGACTTAGTTGTGCAATAAGTTTTAAATGAAGCAATGGGAGTAGCCTTGTATTATGCAAAACGTAATCATTATAATGTCACTTAAATGGAACAGAAACTTCAGAATTAAACATCTTTGTGGCAAGGGAATACACCATTAAAATCAACACAAGTCATTTATGTGCTTCGTTTTAATATTGTTGGTATAATGTGCATTTAGACATGACTTGGGGCAGCTGGGAAATTGACAATATGTCTAGCCCCATGTCAGATTTCAAAATTGAATATAAAAAAATCTGTTTGCTCTTTTGAGAAATGGATTTCAGTGCAGAATTCTGCTGGAGCAGCACTATTAACTGATTCATTTTGAAAAAAAAGTTTTTTTCCCATGACAGTATCCCTTTAATGTGTGTGCCACCAAATACTTAAATAATTTACATAAACAAAGATGCATACAATCATTTATCCTGTCTATATAATCTCATTAAATCTTAACTCAGCTATATGTTTATATGTATGTGTATTTTATTTATCTTTGACTACTTGCGTTTATTGCACTGAATAATGTTACAGCGTGTTTATTATTTAGACTGTTGAAAGTAAATGTGAAACATTGCAAGTGAATAAATAAATATAAGATTATATCACATATTAAGTAAAGTTATAAATAAAGACAAGAGGAGGATTTTCCATTGCCTGTAGCATTTCTAGTCTTAGTGGGTGGGTGATGTGCAGACACAAATGGCAGGGTAATTAATTTTGTATTTTACAATGATGGGGTATTGGCCCCAAGGGCCAAGATTAAATCAGATACAGTGATAGTGCTACAAGAACAATTCTAAAGATATGTAGTGGTAGGAGACAAAGGTTTATACTATGCTAAAGTACAGGTATGGGATCTGTTATCTGGAACCCACTATCCAGAAAGATCTGAATTAAAGCCTGTCTCCCACAGACTCCATTTTATCCAAATAATACAAATTTTAAAATGATTTCTTTTTTCTTTGTAATAATAAAAAAGTACCTTTTACTTGATGCAAATTAAGATATAATTAATCCTTATTGGAAGCAAAACCAGCCTATTGGGTTTATTTGATGTTTACATGATTTTCTAGTAGACGTCAGGGGTTATTTGTCAAGATCCGAAAATATCTCATTTATTTCTGAAATATACTCCAGCCAAATACATTACAGTATATGATTTTTTTTTCTTTTTCATAATACAAGTAATAATGCTGTCTTTGATATTTATAAACTGTATTGTACATCCATGTTAATGGTAAAAATATGATTGTGGATTTTTTTATTATAATAAGAATTTCTCATTTTATTATTATTATTATTAATAATAATAATAATAATAACATATATTTTTGGAGTGCCAACATACTTCACAGAAAATTGTAATGCTCTGTAGATTTTATTTCTAAAATTAGTAGCACACTGTATTAATGTATATTTTTATTTATATAGTGCTACTTGTGGACGCAGCACTATACAGCAGGACAATAAATTAATTAAACAAACAGAGGGTCATTGCAGTAATAAATAAATACAAATAAATCCAATGAACAATTCCATTAAAGATTCCCTAGAGAGGGAGTTTTCAATCTAAATACTGTCCCATCCATATCTTTTTTTATTTAGTACAACTTTTAAGAGCTCCATTGTTTGCATACGTTGTACCTCTTTGCCTTGCTTCTCTTTAATTGCCAAAAAATGGCATGTGTAATGTTATAACCATATAACTAAAAATGATTAATAAGCCTAAACTGAAAGCTATGCACTGTTTAAATGGTACAAAATTCTTTACTCCAGTTTGTTTTTCTTTTCCACCCCTCCTCCAAAATGTCTTTTATGCCAAATAAGATTAACTAACAGTGTTTCCACCAAATGAACCCCATTATCAAGTTAAATGGAGTAAATAATGAGAAAACGTTGAAGCAACTTTATATTATTTTGATGGAGCTGTGTGCTGTCTAAAATGTTGTCTAACAAAAGAAAAAAAAGAAAATTAGCAGCTTCCAGTGCGGGTATGGGATCCATTATCCAGAAACCCACTATCCAGCAAGCTCTGAATTATGGAATGACTGTCTCCCATAGACTCCATTTTATCGAAATAATCCAAATTTTTAAAAATGATTTCCTTTATCTCTGTAGTAATAAAACAGTAGCTTGTACTTGATCTAAACTGAGATAGAATTAATCATTATTGGAAGCAAAACCAGCCTATTGGATTTATTTAAAGGATTTTCTAGTAGACTTAAGGAATTAAGATCCAAATTACGGAAATATCTATATCTATAAAGCTGCAGGTCCCGAGCATTCTGGATAACAGGTCCCATACCTGTATACAGCAATTAAAATCTTTTAATGGTTAGGAAGTTATGTATAAATATAATTGCCTTTGGAACCCGTTTTGCTTTGTCCCTTTTTGCTTTACTGTTGTTCATAAACAATGTATCAGAAGTCAGCTTTCCTCCAGCAAAGACTCTACTTCCCACAATGCTTTCCGTGCTTATTTACAGAGCTGGGTTCTGCTTTATGGTTTTTGAAAGACTAAATCAGCAGTGCCAAGAATCAAAAGAAATAGAAAGACAGATAATGCTTTCAATGGCAGTTATTTACGTAAGAGATCCGTTATCCAGAAAGCTCCAGATTAGGGGAAAGCCATCTTCCAAATAATTCCAGTTTTGAAAACGATTTCCTTTTTCTCTATAATGATAAAACTGTACCTTGTACTTGATCCCAATTAAGATATAATTAATCTTTCTTGGAGGTAAAATGATCCTGTTGGTTTTAATTGATGTTTAAGTAATTATTTTAGTAGACAAAGTATGGCGATCCAAATTTCAGAAAGATACCTTATCCGGAAAGCCCCAGTCCCGAACATTATGGAAAACAGGCCCCTTATCTGTTATACTTTTAAAATTATGAAAACGGTGTAATGGATGTTAGCTGGAAAGTAACTTAGAATTACGTTTTACCATCCCTTCAACGTTTTATCAACCAATAACATTTGCACAAAGCATGAGTGTAACGTTAGTTTGCGCTGAATAATAAAAAAGCATGTATACCCCAAATCCACAATTTATAGTTTTAACTTCCCTTTAAATATTAATTTTAATTTGTTATGTTACAGGTAAGTGAACCAAATGATCATCTGCCGTGGAATGTTAATATAAAGGGTTAAGAAAGAATCTACTGCATATGTGAATGGGTGCAGCCTTTTCATCTTCATATTCAGGTACATATCATGATATGACATACGTGCCGTCAGATTCATGTGTTTCTAGATATTTCCCCCTATATCAGATCTACTGATATGTCAGTTTCCTTACATATATGCATGAACATTATCCAGATCTGATGATTTTTCAATATAGAATACATACACCTACTCACCTGTATGTCTTGCCCATTAACAGTATGTTGCAACTAGGATTATATATGTATAACATGGGTATATACATATGTATTCTGCCTATGCACCAGCAGCTCTGTTACAGGTAACTCTGGGCTAATATAATCAGCATATATAACAAGCATGCCTGCCACCGATTGCATATTTTAGCCCAATACTAAGCACCAATGAAAAATATGTCCTGCATTCCAGAACTGAAATTTTTCTATAGTAGCACAGTAAAGGGGATTATATTAACCATCACTCATCGCTTATACAACACAAGCAGTGTTACATATACTGAGCAGACATTTAGGGGGTTATTTACTAAAATCTGAATTTTTCTGATTTAAAAAAATCCGACGTCCAGAATCCATGATCTACAGTGCTACGCAATATGTTGGCACTATATAAATACATGTTAATAAATACCCTTATTTATAATTTAAAAAAACACAAAGAAATCGGATCAACAAAAACCACAACTTTTTTGGATTGTCGGACGGAAACCAGGTCTTTTTGGGATTGTCGCAGGAAAAATCAGATGTTTTCAGATTTGACCCCCGAAAAGTCAGAATTTTTCGTGAAATCGTAGGAAAAGTTTGGATTATTGTACGAAACCCAGCGCAAACCAGAACATCTTCAAATTGTAAATAGGACCTCTGCCATTGACTTCTACAGGACCTCAACAGGTTGAAGGCATATATTCAGATTGGACTTTTTACAGCCTCTGAGTATATTTAACCTCGAAAAATTATTCCACTAAATATTCGGTTTCGAGTTTTTACCATTCAGACTTTAATAAATAACCCCCAAGGTGTTTGTTCCTGCATCCCACTGTTGTTAATCCTTCATGCATTTTATCGCTGCAGACTGTAGGAACAAACACAGCAAGGATGCAGGATGTGTTCCACCTGTGTTTGGCACCTCAATTCTTTATATAGTGTTTTTAATTGATTATATTTAGATTTTTCGAGTTTTTACCATTCGGACTTTAATAAATAACCCCCTAAAATTAAATAGTTGACAGCAGACATTCATTTAAATAGTTGTGTTTATTGTTTTAGAAACCAGCAACAAAAGGCCATCACACGGAAAGTAGCAGAAAAGTAGTTTGGTAAGTACCTTTTAATATTGATTTCAATGTGCTAACATGCAGGTATTTGTAGAGCTCTTAACTGCAGAGAAGACAGAGATTCTCAAATCTGTCATAACTAAGCAAGCCTGATTGTTATTGTCTGTATGTAAGCAGCAGCAGCACAGATGAGCCAGCAACCAGGCAGGTAATTCTGAAAAATCCACCTGTGCAACTGGTTCACCCACCTGCATTATCAAATATGAATAAGTACCTGAGCTGTGTGTTTTATATATGAGTTTCAGCATTTTTCCTTCCTGCTTGTGTGACTTGCCCTTGCTGGTATTCTGCACAGGTTTCTGTATCATGCCATAAAAAACAAAGGCAGAGTTATCATTGCTTGTTCTAATGCTCATAAAAGAAAAAGGAACACTCAGTCCAGATTCGTCATTCCTTTCTGAAAACTGTCAGACCTTTGCACAGATTTATAAAATAGGCCATACACTACATTAAATCCCAGACCTTACATGGGAAAAAATATTTACCCTACACTTCAAATCTATATCATTTCTTACATCAAGCCACTTTCAAGCCATGTCCTTAAAAATACTGGATAGGGTTTTTTTTATCAGAAATACGGAAACTGGTGGGATGGTCTGATTCTGATGCATGTCCTAAATGCCAAGCTCTAAAAGCAGATATTATCGTTGTTTATGGTCATGTCCGATAATCAAACAGTTTGGGAAACGGTAATTTCCTGTTGCAATAATATGCTACATATTCAGGTTCATTTAACACCTTTATGGGCAATTTTTGGAGACACAACTAATATTTTAAAGGTAGATAGGAAGTTTGCAAATATAATCTCAGCATTAATCAGAAATGCAATGCTACACTGCTTAGCAAATCATCCCCCACCATGTAGACAATGGTTAAGCAAGTAAGCAACTACATTTTGCCTAAATCATCGACTGGCTGGAAGCCTCCCTAAAAAGGGAACGCCAAGTTACAGCTTTCTTTACTAGGTCAAAATATATACAAACACTATCCACTACACACCAGCAGGAAATCTCCTATGTCTTTTGTCTCACCACATTGTATATGTCAGAGGAATTAGCAGGGAGAAACCCAATGACAATAAGAACTTACTACTGGAATCAGTGATGGTTCAGGTGGTCCAATATTTAGAAAGATTCTCGACATCAACAAGTTTTCGGTTTGTGGAGATAGGGTACATCACCGTGCAGCATAAATTGATGGATATGGGGGTAGGCCGGGGGAAACCCATGTGTGTAGGCCAACCTCCTACTATTTGTAACCCTATGTATAACTATTAGATGATATGACCTTCAATTCTGTTTTGTTAGGTGCAAATAAAGACATTAAAAAAAAAAAGGCCATACAGTTGCATTATGTTTGATGTTTTAAAATTTTACCCAGAAATTGGCAGATATGAGGTGTTAAAAAAGGGATATAAGCCATGTCAATACAGTGAAGACAAATCTTAGGCAGTTAAGTGTTTGCCAAACAAGAGAATCACTCATTGTGACACTGGCATTATATTTGTTTACATTCTATGGCTGCCTTTAACACATCCCCAGATCATTTTTTTACTGAGAAAGCACAAAACCATGTGCAGTATCTTGGATTGGAATATCAGCTACTGGTCATTTATAATGTCCCCTTTAATGGGATAAGTACAGAGATTTTTTTTAAAAAAAATGCAGATAATTAATTATTACTGTTGCTTCCTTCTTTCCCTTTGTCTTGATATTAATTTAAGTCAACATACTAAAAGGGTTTCCTAAATTTCCACTTTTTAGCTGGTTGGGTAAATATTACCTTTACATGTAGCAATTTTGTCTTGATAGATCATTACTAGCAAAGCTTAGGTTGTTTTACAAAGCGTGCCTAAATCTTTGCATTGTACATATATAAAGGAGCTCCCATGTACGTTGTTTTGGATGTTGCAATTTCATTGGGCTCCCAAAGAACACCACTGTATATTTGTCAAACATAGAGAACACTGGAGGTCCTTCAGGGGGCCCAAGTTATATAAATGGGGTTTGTTCTTCTTTAACAAACTCTCACTTTTATCTAAGCAGGCTATGAGCAGAACATCATTCTAAATTCATTCACACTAAAACCCCTCCCAATGCACAGTAATGGGAGTATTTAAAACTCAAGCAAGGTCTTTTCAGGTCCTTTGTTTATTCAACCTGAAGAGCTTGAAGACATAGCTGTTTTAACGGGGGAAAAACATATATTTTCATAAGGGACAGTAACTCCATTCATAAATTAAAATCAATGCAACTAAAGGCAGTTATATTAAACTTCCACATTATCTTTTAAGACTAAGCCGAAACCCAAATGTGATGTGTGTGTGTGAAGAACTCAGGATACTTCACGCTGATCGGAAGTTTCAAAGGAAAGCAAGTCAGTACAGGAGTGGAGTTTAGCTGAGTAGGCAAAACATAGAAAATCCTTCCTCCAAAAAGGAGATCAAATGGTGGAATATTTTCAAGATTCATTATGGATGTACTACACACCTACAACATGACTACGTGGATTTTTTTGTCCTTATGTTGTTTTATTACAGTACCTAAAAATAAAACTTCTGTTATTCCTACATAGGAATCAGTAAATGAATCTTCAATCTTGTATCTCTCATCTGCTGATTATCGCTACCTTCTGTTCTGGAAATTATATGTATTCAAGATATAATATATTCAGGAACTATTTGCATTGCTAATTTATTTCTAGCCCCATAAACCTTCCAACACACAATAAAGTTAGTGTCAGTTGACATTAATACTTAGCCATGTTAATGGAATTTGTGTTTTATATTTAGATAGATAGATAGATAGATAGACAGACAGACAGACAGACAGACAGACAGACAGACAGACAGACAGACAGACAGACAGACAGACAGACAGACAGATAGATAGATAGATAGATTGATAGATAGATACAGACAGACAGACAGACAGACAGATTGATAGATAGATACATAGATAGATAGATAGATAGATAGATAGATAGATAGATAGATAGATAGATAGATAGATAGATAGATAGATAGATAGATAGATAGATAGATAGATAGAGAGAGATAGATAGATAGATAGATAGATAGATAGATAGATAGATAGATAGAATGTTAGCGAGAGAGAGATAGATGGTAGAGAGATGATAGATAGATAGATAGAATGACAGAGAGAGATAGATAGATAGATAGATAGATAGATAGATAGATAGATAGATAGATAGATAGATAGATAGATAGATTATATAGTTGTGTTTAATAAAAAAATGTACGGTATATGTTTCAACTTACATACAAATTCAACTTTAGAACAAACCTACAGACCCTATCTTGTACATAACCCAGCGCTATATAAATAAATGATTATGATGCTGATGATAACCCAGGGACTCCCTGTAATTTATTGTTCCACAAGACACATTTTCTATACATTTATGATGTTATGATTTAAATGATTTTATTTGGTCAGCATCAAGCATTCCATCTTCCTCCCTATTTCCAAATGTGTAATCTTCCCCACCCTACAGTGGTAAAACTGCAAATTGTAGAGACAATAAGTCTTTCAGGTAAAGGATCATTAATCTTTACAGTAGACATATCAAGATTATTTATTTTTGTAAGCATGGCAGGGATTCTGTCTAGAATATGAAGTGCACTTTTTTTCTCCAGTACACAAAAAGGACATACAAGGGAGGGAGTCCATACAAGGGTCCATAGAATTAATCAACTCACTTATTACCATAAGCAGGCTAAATGTGGTTGTTTTAAAGGAACAATTCAGTGTAAAAATAAAACAGATGTTATGCAAAATAGATTTTAAAACATCAATATACTAATTTAGCCAAAATGTAATGTATAAAGGCTGGAATGAACAGATGTCTAATGTAATAGCCAGAACACAACTTCCTACTTTGCATATCTCTAACCTGTTAATCAGTCAGCCACTAGAAGGGGACATAACTGTTCAGTTAGTTTGCTTTGATCCTTAGCACAAAGGTCAGATTAAAAAGCAAACTAACTAACTTGTTACGTCCCGTGTGGCCCCCCTTCAAGTCACTCATTGGCTACTGACTGGTAACAAGTTAGAGAGCTGCAAAGCAGGAAGTAGTGTTCTGGCTATTATGTTACACATCCAGTCACTCCAGCCTTTATACACATTCCGTTTTATTTTCACGCTGAACTGCTCCTTTAAAAAGTAGAGGTTATTAAAAACGATATGATCCCTTAGGGTGTTATGTATCAAAGTCCGAATTTATTTCAATATTTTCTGCTACAAACTCCGCTCTGGTTTTTTTTTTACGCTTATTTAGTATTACTTTTTCCCACAAATTTGCTTTTTGGGAAAAAAAATATCTGGTTTTCGCGATTTTTTTTTATTTTTCATCCGATTTCCATGATACTTTCGGATTCCATATGCTTTTTCCCCCAAAAACTCACCCCCCCCCCCAATTCAGGGTATTGCAGGACTTCTCCAATTGACTTATATGCAACCTCGGCAGGTCTGAGATGCCGGATCCTCAGGGTTTAATAAATTCCATTTTTTTGTGATTTGTGATTTTTTAAAAGTCAGATTTTATAAGAGAAAAAAACAACAAAAACATGGATTTTTCATGATTTTTGCATTCGGAATTTCGTAAATAACCCCCTTAAAGTAAACAGCTATCAGAAATTCTGGAAATGTGTTGACTAATAATCTTCCATAATTGTCTTTATGAAATATGTATATTGGCTGATACAGTAGTTAGTTTTAGTAGGGACTGGGTGCTTTCATACAAAACCATAAACCCTTTTCATTTGTTTGTTTCCTTTTAAAAGTAAAAAATGCACTCTAAACACTTTTTTGTTAGGATGTTTATACACCTGGTCAAAGATTTGCACAGCAGGGGAATGAGCAGGTAGGACAGCACCCTATGAAGCAAGTCAGACTACTGACTGTTTTATACTCCTGAAACCATAATTACTTCCTGACCACAAGCACTGCACTACCTGACACTGGGGGCTTTCATGCAAAATCAGATTCCCTAAACAGTGATAAAAATCACACTCGTTTAGAATAGTGCGTTATCTCCTAATTCACTGAACTTTTTGGTGTTAATGTTGCTTGAAAAGGAAATTACCTCCACAAGTGATATTATCACTCTATAGTCACTAACCTTGGTGATATCAACACCAAATAAATTAAGACCACGTCTATACAAGTATGGGATCCATTATCCAGAAATTCAGTGTCCAGAAAACTCCAAATTACGGAAAAGCCATCTCCCATAGTCTCCATTTATCCAAATAATACTTATCTTAAAAAATAATTTCCCTTTTCTCTGTAATAATAAAACAGTACCTTGTACTTGGTCCCAACTAAGATAATTAATCCTTATTAAATGCAAAAGGAGCCTATTGGGTTTAATTAATGTCTAAATGATCTTCTAGTAGATTTAAGGTATGAAGATCCAAATTACACAAAGATGCATTATCTGGAAAACTCCAGGTCCCGAGCATTCTGGATAACAGGTCCCATACCATGTACTTTTCTTAAAAGGGATCAAGCCTTTATTGCACACACTCACATCTATATAGCTATAGATTTTTCAAATAAAACTATTTTTTTTGCATCCTAACTTTAGTGCCCACAATCAGTTTTTTCACTAACAGTGCATTGCAAATAAGGGACAATAACATCTGACTTTTTTTTTGTTGAATTCTAAGAAACAATAACATGAAAGATGTGGAAATATTCTGACCTTACTGGATCTGTGCCACAATAGCTTTAAAAATGCTGAGAAAACAAAATCAGAAACACACAGGGCTCATGAAAGGAGTTTCAGCATATTACCATTTGCCTGAGGGGGTTACCTACCATTTATATAGATGTGTCAGCACTTCTTATGGTGTTTAAACAAATAACAAGTCCTGAAGAATACATCTGCAAATTATACTTAACCATACACTTTAACATGGGCATTACATCAAGTCCAGAAGGGATCCTAAAGAAATCAAGGCCCCTTCTTGTTGTTGTTTCTAGGCAGTAGCAAAAAAAGAATGATTCAGCTTCCAGTCTTCCATCCAAACCCGCTGCAGTTTCCATTCTGTATAACAAAGCAGAAATTAGTCACAAAATGTATTTAATAATTTTTTAAAGTATAAGCATTGTTCTATTTTAAACCATTTAAACCCCCAGTGGCGGGAAACAGGAAGTGGTGACATCATAGTGACGTGTTGTCAAGGTGAATAAACATAATTAATTAAAACATACCAAATAAACTGAAAATTCATAAAGAAAGAATGAAAATACATATATATATATATATATATATATATATATATATATATATATATATATATATACACAACAAGAACATAACCCTGTGTTTTTGTAAGATCTGTCAGTGCAAGCTTCATCCTTCGCTCTATATATATATATATATATATATATATATATATATATATATATATATATATATATATATAAATATATATAAGGTTTGAATGGTAAATTCTAATTTTCAAAAACATTTTTGGTCAAAACTCACAAATTCGAATTTAAAACCACCAACTCGAATTTGAATGTGAGATTTATCACACCTCTACCCTGGAAACAGTTCTGATTCGACTATTCTCCACCTAAAACCTGCCGAGTTCATGTAGAAGTCAATGGCAGAGGTCTCTTGAACTATTTGAAGATGATAATAGTAGTGATAAGCCAAAGTTTCAAAAAAAAACATAGTGTGCGTCAAAAAGTGGAGGGTTTTTTTTGGAGGAAAACTCGGTTTGAATTTGATTTGAGTTTTTGAGTTGGGACTATTCAATCGAATTTTAGACATTCAAATTTTTTCAAAAATAACATACCATTCAAATTCTGAATAAAATCTAATTTATTCAAGTTTTCAATAATTCACATTACTCTAAAATTAAACCTTTGATAAATAAAGGGTTTGTTCACCTTCCAAACACTTTTTTCAATTCAGTTGTTTTTAGATTGTTCCCCAGAAATAAAGACGTTTTCTAATTACTTTCCATTATTTATTTTTTACTGTTTTTTCAAAATCTAAGTATAAAGTTTAATGTCCCTGTCTGTTGAGTCTGGCAGCTCAGTAATTCAGGTGCAGACTCTAAACTGTTACAATTCTACAACATTTAGTTGATACATTTCTCAGCAGCATCTCTGGAGTATTAGCAACTATTGTATCAATTCTAACAGCTGCCTGTAATGAAACCCAGAGATTCTGCTCAGCAGGGACAAAAATAAGAAATGTATCAACTAAATGTATCAATTTAGAACAGTTTACAGGGTCGGCGACCCCCCCTCCCAGGGCTGCTTCAGAAGGTGAAAAAAGACACTTGACACTTCAATATTAGAAAAACAGTCACAAATTGCCAGGGCCCCCCCCCCACATTATAAGAAAATTGGTGGCCAGGGCCCCTTAAACGTCCATGCCTTACCGAAGTCAGCAGTTAGCCCGGCTAATCAAGTAAGTGTGACGTGGCCGGGCCCCCCTTACCCTGGGGGCCCCTACAACTCTCCCCCCTGTCCCCCCCTGATGGCTGCCCTGATTGTAGCACAAGCCAACGAACATATATGTTGGCTTGTGCTTTTGTACTGATAATAAAACTATAGCAAGTGCAGCTCTTTGCTTTGAATACATAAACAAAGCCATTCCACAGACCGTTTTTTGTTCACTAGTAGATCATTTGTTGAAGAGAGTTCGTCCATACACGTACAAATTTATATTGCATCGTACATTAATGTATAATCTTTCATCTCTTTCAGCAAACTATACGATTATATCTGTTCATATAATCGTATGGTAAAATAATCGCCAGACGATCGTTTAATTAATGATACAATCGTTCATCGCAAAACGATAAAATTATACTCGTGTACGGCCACCTTAACTTTGCCTCTCATTGAGATAAAAAAATATAACTATACCAGCCCTACATGCCAAAAGTCAACAGGAATGAGGCAGTTGTAACTCAGGTACCAGAGCAGACTGAAGCTTCAAGTATTTATTTTATTGAGTGCAAAAATATGGACGTACTTCTAAGGTCCTACAGCTTTAAAATATGACTTTTGCATCCAAACTGACCTGAAGATTTAAATTATGAATATTTTATTGATGAAAGCATACAAACCTAATATTAAACCAAGTAAGAAATGCAGCACAGTCCAGAATTTGCTATAGAAAAATAATAAATATTTGCAAATGTATGCAAAAATAAATTCTTTATCAATCTAGTAGTTTACCTGTTGTTTTGCACATTGCCTGACTACTTTATTGTGCTAATGTCTTCTAATTATAGATTACTTCCAGCAAACATCACTCCTGACCTCATCAGGGCAACCAGAGTTTAGATTTAAATTTAGTAGCTGCTACTATGGTTCTTCAAATCACCAGATTTAGACTCCGGGAAACCTAATCCTTTCCCCATGTTTCAAATACAATATGGAAATTTACAGAAAGAAGTGCAAGGCTATGAACAGCCATGCCACAAAACCCTTTTTCAAAACTTAAAACTAAATAAGAACAGATAAAGGAGAATATATTCCAAGTATTTATTTCATAATTACAAAAAACTCATTGGAGTCATTTGTTTTACCAAAATGTTTTTTTTCTTTTTACTTTCAAGATATAAAAACATGTGTGACTCCTGAGCCGAACATTCCTGCATTCCATAGATTTGTTAGCATATAAGTGTGAGATCATATTACATCTTTCTCTGTTTTTCTATTAACTGCAGTGTCGAAGTCCAGGAAATTTCAGCAATGCGAGGGAGAAGACACAGTATCTGTATCAATTTACAGTTTTATTTATCAAAATCCAAAAATATCGCATTCTTTTCTGAAATCTACTCCGACCAAATCCGCACAGGTTTTTTTCCCCAAAAATTCCAGTGTGGGAAAAAAACTGGAAAAAAATTGTACGAAAACTCGAATCATACAAATTTTTCAGATTTTCCTTCCCATAAACTTTGGATTTTTGCTAGAAAACCAAGAAATTATTATTGCATGAAACCCAGCGCAGATCAGGATATCTTTGGGACTTTTCCCATTGACTTATATACGACCTCAGCAGGTCTGAGATGCTGGATTTTTGGAATCTGTTTTTTTTCATTCTCGGGGTATAATAAATCCCGAAAAATTTTAGATTTTTTTTTTCACTAAAAAATTCAGATCTTATAGTAAAAAAAACTCAAATTTTTAAAGTTTTTGGCATTCAAACTTTAAAAACTTTAATAAATAATCATTCTAATTAATAAATGTTAAAGTATCTAAAAAAAAGTATCTTGCTTTTAATAGCATTTTAATTATGAAGTGGTGCTTCAATGAGGTTATAAGAACATCATTTATACAAACAATCCTCTCATGGGGCTGTTTTATCAAAGTTCTAATTTAGGGTTTTTGCACTAATACTCACAAACTCAAATGATAACTTTGATTCAAATATTATTTAAAGTAGTATTTAAGCTAAAAAAAACTTAAATGTAAAACTAAAACCTTGCAAGGTCATGCAGGAGTCACTGGGAGTTGTCCTAGGCAAATTTTCAACTATTTATTCAATTCGAGTTTTTCAAGTTTTTTTTTTTACCTTGTAAACTAACAAATTCAAGATATATATTCGAGTTTTTTTGGATTGTAAGGTAACATTCTTGTTTTTTTAGTTTTATTATATTACAAAATAAACTCTTAAATTACGCAAATCCTTATAATAAATTCATAAATAAGGCACTATGGGGCAGATTTTCAAGGTTTTTTAGTGTACTTCGATTAGGGAATAGTCCAAATTCGAAAATTCGAATATCGAAATTTATCAAGTCTCTTTAAAAATCAGACTATTTGCCATCTAAAACCTGCTGAATTGCTGTTTTAGTCTATGGGGGACCTATTTGGAGTAATTTGGTGGTCTTTGAAAAATCCAAGGTTTTTTTTAGAAAAAACTTAAATTCGTATTGGATCAAATATGATCCGAATTCTAATCGAACGATCAAATACAGCCTATTCACCTGAAGTTTTTTTTTGTTTTTTTTAAAATATATTATATATTTAAAAAAACTCCCATCACTTCGAAATTCGACCCTTGATAAATCTGCCCCTATGTGATGATGTACTTCTGATGGTATGCATGGGGCTTTTAAGCTGGCTGAAAAGTGTGTCAAATTGATTTTCAATAGCTTGAAAAGAAATGCCAGAAAGTGCCATTATTTGTGCTTGTTTGTCCAAAAACACAAGGTACTCACTATTGACTGTTCATGCTGAAATGCTCTACTACTGGTGCTTTCAAGCATTTCCCCATTTATCCATAATGGAGCTGGGGGAGGCTTTATTGTGCTTTTCACATGGGTTAAAAGTGCAAGATGTATCATTAAGCTTAAAGTGTATGTCCACCCAAAAAAGATTTTTGCATAATGAAACAAAACTTAATTATAAGCAACTTTTACCTATATATTATTTTAAATGTCAGTATTAAATTAATTTGTAAATGCTATTGCTATTAAAAGCATTTTTGTTTGTTTGTTACAATTCCATTCTCTCATTTCCCTGGCATGTTGTGTGATTAACAAATTTAGCTCATCACTACTATTAACATCTTCAAATAGTTCATGGGACCTCTCCCGTTGACTTCTACATGAACTTGGCAAGTATTAGGCGAAAAATAGTCGACTTAGTACTGTTTTCAGGGTCAAGGTGTGATGAATCTCACATTCAAATTCAAATTCGAGTTGGTTCTTTTCAATTAGAATTTGTGCGTTTTGACAAAAAAAAATCAAAAATTCGATTTTACCATTCGAAGCTTAGTAAATCTGCCCCATTATGTGCATGTAAAGAAGAAGGAATATTTAGTAACCATTTGAGAATGTGTTGTTTAATTAAAATGGATAATGTAACACGTAGCAAATGGAATGTGGGACACTCTCTTCTAGGGACAACATTTCAAGAACTATTTCTATTCTTTGTTGTTGACAAAGCAGCCTTATAAAACATCTAAAACAGGTATAGGATCCCTTATCCAGAAAAACTCTTTATCCAGAGAGCTTCGAAATACGGGACAGTAATCTCTCATAAAGTACATTTCAAGCAAATGATTCTCATTTTTAAAAATAATTTTCTTTTTTTTTGATTAAACAATACCTTGTACTTGATCGTAACTAAGCTGCAACTAAGTTTGTTCAAATACAAGTTCTTTTGTGCTACAGCTCCCAAACACAATATACGGCTTCTAAAACTGAGATGTTGAAGATAGATGCTAAACCACGAATTCTAAAAAAAACTACAAAAGTCATATTTTGGTAAATCTGCCCTTGGGTGTTCTGTTTGTGACACTCACACACTCAGCAGCAACGACCATTATTATTTTTCATTTCCAGAGCTGTTGATCCTCAAGCTTAGTTGTAGCAATCTAAAGTAGCAAAAGTAGCAAACTCTAAAAACAGAAAACAAATGTAAATTGCAAAAGTGCTCCGAGTAAGGTAACATCAAATAATGTTTAGGGTTTAGAGTTAACATAATCTGTATGTTGTATGTGCAGATTACCTTTATGATAATTACCATTGTAAATTAATGAATTTTAGAAATTTGCTTACAATTACATTTTTTTTTTGGGTGGAGATCCCCTTTACATTGGACACAGTAGTTGAGAAAACTTAGGTATGAATTGTAACAGTTGCTATTATATATACACCTATCAGTTCCATCTTTTTAGTTATGTATGGGGTTTTTAGTAGGGTGTTTTTTAAGTTCATTTTGGAAGTACTAATAAAATGCTCTACATTTTATAGTACTGAACAATTGCAATGATTTCTATTCATAGGATGAAATTACAAAGAAAACTGAGTTCTGATGACTGCAGCCTATTTTCCTCTTAACGGTATAGTCTGATGTTTTTGTTCGATTTTATTGAGTTTTTCACCAATCCAATTAAATTGAGCTTTTTCAATAATAAATAAGGTCAAATAGTGGATTCTAGTTTGGTCAGACTTTTTTAAATTAAATAATCTGAAAAAATCATATTTTGGTAAATAACTCCCTTAGATATAATTTTTCCCCTTGGTCCTTAAAATTTAATTTCCTTCAGAGCTGTATTTATAAATGGCCTCCTTATCCTGCTGGTATATTGACTTCCCAGCATGCTTCTATATAATTATTAACATTTGCATGAAGAATATAAGAGAAAGAAGACCTTAAAGGGGACCCGTCACCCAGAAAAATTACTCATAATCCTATTTTATCACATCAGTCAAGCAAAATGAACTTTAATTACACTCTATAAATTATTTGAATCTTGTTTCCTCCAGTCTGGAAATTCAGAATTATAACAAGCAGGCAGGAGCCATTCTGTGTACACTGTTATTAAGACAAGCCTTGTATCATCTCAGAATATTGTTTGTGCACCAGAATGGGGGACCTGATGTCCATCCCCATGCACTGGCTACACAATTAAATGGTGAAGAGAACTGGGGGAATGTGGGGAGAGCAGTGACATCTAGGAAGTGCTGAATGGAAAGTGAAAGTAATTGTCTGCCCCGCCTCTATGCCCAGGGCATAGAGGAGGGGCAGACAATATTTGATTGACAGCTGAGATTTTTATATGAGCTTACAACAGCTATGAATGCTTTAATAAAAAATATAAATCGGATTTCATGTTTAATTTGAAAAGGACTTTTATTATACAGCTTTTTGTGTCTGGGTGACAGGTCCACTTTAACATTGTGTTCAATGAGAAAAATACAGGCATGTACAAATGGCACCCAAGTCATCTTCTAAAAATGTTTCTATTCTTTTATAAATTTCTCTTAAGTTTGTTTCCACTTAAAAAGATATCTTGCCAGTGATCTCATTCACTTAATAATTGACCCTAAACAGCCAGGTGTTAATCACAGTATTATCAACACATATATCAGCATCCTAATAACATGTGGAAACAGAAACCCAAGTCACATGCTTTTATACAAGTGTAGGCAAAGAAATTAGCGTACCCATATCATGTTCCTGGCAGTGAAAGGAGCACCTCGATTTTTCCAGCTGTGTAGTCTCTCATTAGCCTCATCTTGGGTTACATGAATTTTGCTGGATCTGTTCCATTTATTTAGTAACCTCAGAGTATTACTACTATATAAACACTGGCCTATGTCTTTCAAATATCTACTTTATTTTGCAAATGGCTTTGTTATACATCACCATTACAAGGGAGATTAAAGGGCATTTAAACCACAAATGAATTGTAATTTATACAATTTTTTGGTGATTTCTGAGATATTCATCTTTTATACAGTTTTAGACTGCCAATGCTAGGCTGCTTAACAACTCGCCCTGACAGTCACAAACTCAGCTCCCTAGGGTTAACTGGCTTTACAGGAAGGGCATAGACAGAGACAGATTTGTAATTTTTTAAGGGTGGGGGGGAATAACGACTGTGAAAAAAAAATGACAAAACTCACATTGGAAAGAAAACATTCAAAGTCACATTTTGTCACAAATCACATTGTTCCTTTCATTTCAATGATGCTGAAAATCTCAACTGTTCTTATAAACTGGGGGAAAATGAGAAATGGAACAAAGTTGCTTGAAGATTCTCACTGATATAGAATAGCAGTTTTTACTTTCTGATATTTTTCTCATGTGAAATTTCACTTTCCTTTAATAAATTGCGACTATTTGAAGTTTCAAGAAAATATTCTCTAGTTGGTTATTATGTTTTACTGCTGTAAATTGTAGAAAATACTATCTTGAATGTTCATAAATGTGCTGTTAGTGTAAAGTAAGGTATCCCAAAACCCAGAACAAGCACCAAGTTCACGGCTCACATCTCGCTTCTGGAGAGGCCCACTGGTACTCAGATGCCGCCTGGTCTCAAAGTGAAAGGACCAAGGAGAGAGTTCTGGGCAGACAAGGGAACAAAACTTGTACAGGAGGGACAGGGAACAAGAAGCGCAGTACAAAGTCAAGATCGGAAGAATGGTCAGTAAAAGGCAAGGGTTGGTACAGGCAGGGAATTAGCAGAAGAACAGGCAAGGGTCAAAGAACAGAGATCAGAATTATAAGGGCACCCAGGAACTATTAAGAAATAAAAAAATGTTGGACGATGTGAATAGGGACGTGATTCCTTTAAATATTTAAAAATCAGGCCAAGCACAATGATGTTAGATGTGTCGTGCACGTTAAAAATCCAGAAGTGGAGAAATCACGTCAGTTAACGAACAGCACACGACAGAAAAGGAGGCACTGAATGTCCCCATAGCCCCTCGAGACCACCAGGTAGGGTCACTAATATGCTGACCTCACCTTTCTACATTTACAGCTTTTTTTATTCTTACTTTTTTAGAAATTCCATACCTCCCAACATTTTGGAAGTAAAAAGAGGGACAAAAATGTTTTTCCCGCACGTAGCGCAGCAATTTTTTGGCCACACCCCTTTCTGTGGCCACACCCCCTAATTACCATGTTTGTTTTAAAAAATTGGGCAGGTTATGAAAGTTTGAAAATATTTCTCCTTATCTAAACTGTGTTTTTGTGTCTCAAAATTGTTACAAAGTATCTTATTTGCACCTGTTAGCTGTTCTGGGCTCTCTGCTAAAAGCCAATTAAGTGAGAAACTTTGTTTCTTTTTCTGGCTGTTCAGTGCAGAGAAAAGAGGGACTTTCCAGTACAAATGAGGGACTGCAGGTTGAGCTGTCAAAAGAGGGACTGTCCCTCCGAAAAAGGGACAGTTGGGAGGTATGAAATTCTCTTTTTTGGGATTAAAAAAAATAAAATAACAATTAAAAATGTTGCCACAGAATAAACCAGATTTTTGGTCAGTGTCTCAACAACCAGATGGCATTTAAACTGTACACTAGGGGGGGGAATTTAATAAAGTCCAATAATAAAGTGAAATTTGTGAAAATTGGATGAAAAAAATCGGCAAAATCATGAAAATCTAATTTTTTCCTGCAAAGCAAATTTTATGGAAAATGTAATGATAAATAAGTGTAAAAAACTTGAGCAGATTTGATTGGAATTTGTAGCAGAAAATATGGTCTTTGCCCGCACCAGATTTTTTTGGGATAATTTATTAATAAATAAGGTAAAAATGTGGATGGGAGTGTGGTCAAAGTTACTAAAATAATGAGAAATATTCTGCCATTCACTTTTACATGATTTACACAGGTTTTAGCTGGAGTATTTTTTGATTCAGGTTTTTAACAGCTTTGGAGCATTAATCTCGAAAAATTAGAGGGTTTTTTGTCTTAAAATTCCCCTTATAAAAAAGCTTGACCAGAGAAAATCGAGGCTTTATAAATAGGCCCCTAAAACTCAACTCAAAAAGCACACCATCTAAAAGATAAAAATTCATGTAGAAGTAAAATTTAAGGAATTTACAATTCCATAAGATTCATTTGAAATCTGGCAGCCTCATTTAAAATAAAAGGTAGCGTGTGATTTTAATGCATTTGAGTTGTTTTTTTTTTACATTTTTACTATATCCAGTTTTCAAAATTTTATAAATAACTAAGCATGCATTTGAGGTTTTACAGTTTTTTCAAATAAGAAAAAACGTAAACGTTAGATTTTTTTTTATAAAACGGCCTTTGTCTTTTTTTTCACTATTCATCTGGACTTTCATCCTTGTTATTGATTAATGGACTGGAAATTTCCATAGAAGATCAAAAAGACTGTCTACATGGTGTCTTATCTACAATTGTTACTACATATTAACTCTGAGTAAAAGTCTAAAAAGTAGAATTGAAAGTAGAATCTGAAGTTTAGATAAAAAGAATTTCAATCTAAATTTTAATCTTTGTGAAATGTTTAAACTGCTTTTGATTTTTTTAAATTTGCATTTATTTAATTATTAGTCTTCTTTCTCTGTTTCTTTCTAGGCTGCAACTTTGTGGTTGTTCCGGTCACTGACCCTGGCAATCAATCAATAAGTATGGCTTTAGTTTTACAGTTATTCTATTTTCATTTATCTTTCTGCTCAGACATTCTCCTATTCATCCTTCAGTCTCATGTCCAAACATTTAGGGGCTGATTCACTAAGGGTCGAATATCGAGGGTTAATTAACCCTCGATATTCGACGGGAATTGAAATCCTTCGACTTCGAATATCGAAGTCGAAGGCTTTAGCGCAAATAGTGCGATCATACGATCGAAGGATTATTCCTTCGACCGAACTATTAAATCCTTAGAATCAAACAATTCGAAGGATTTAAATCCAACGATCGAAGGAATATCCTTCGATCAAAAAAAGTTAGCCAAGCCTATGGGGACCTTCCCCGTAGGCTAACATTGACTTCGGTAGCTTTTAGATGGCGAACTATAAGTTTTTTTTAAAGAGACAGTACTTCGACTATCGAATGGTCGAATAGTCGAACGATTTTTAGTTCGAATCCTTCGATTCAAAGTCGTAGTCGAAGGTCGAAGTAGCCCATTCGATGGTCGAAGTAGCCCAAAAAATACTTCGAAATTCAAAGTTTTTTTACTTCGAATCCTTCACTCGAAGTTAGTGAATCGGCCCCATAAACACATGGCCTGAATTAAATTCTTATCACAATATTTTTCCTGATGCATCTCACTGCATTTCTCTAAACCATTTCTCACTTTTCTTTGGCTTATAGGGGCAGATTCTGTAGAAAACGGCTACCCAAAAAAAGTTTAAGATAGGACTTTTGCAGGCAATTTTGCTTCAAAAAAGGAAAAGTCGCCAGCGTTTTTGGAACTTTAATGCATTTTCAGCATAAAGGATATGACGTTAGTGACAGAAGATTGAGGAAGATCTAGCTTCTTTTTAGCACTATGCCTGGTCTGAAGTGGCAAAGTCAACTCAGGCAAAAGAGCTAACGTTCAGTAAAATCTGCACTCTAGTGAATTTGTGGAGTAGCGCCCGTTCGCCAGAGCGAAAATACACCTGGCGATAGGGTCCGAAACTATGCTAGCGACGGTCTGGTTCACTAGCAAATTGGTGCTGTCCCTGCCTATAGGTAGTCAGGGAAAGGAGAGAATGTAATTTAAAGAAACAGACAATTAAATAGTCAAAATCAATATATAAGCAGTACAGATAAATAGATTCATCATTGATCAGAAAACCTTACTAATATGGAATTAAATTAAAATCTGGCCCATTTTAAGAGACGACGAGACCATGTGATTTCATGGTTTATCTCATGAAAACCATGAAACATTTTTCTCATTGAATCTTGGTCAATAATTTATTTTGGTTGAAAAGGACACCACACAGAGAAGTAACCACAGTGAGACAAGATTAAATTATGAATAATATATATAGTGGGTTTTTCCCAAAAATTCCAATAAGCAAAGTTTATTTAAAAGTGGAAATCATTTATAAGGACAAAAAAATCGCCTAACGCGTTTAATGTCTGATGTTAACAGGACATCAGCCATTGACTTCTACATGAACTTGGCAGGTCTGAGTTAGAGTACTTCTTTGTTCTGACTTTTAACACCATTGGGGTTTAATAAATCGGAAAATTCCAGGGTTTCTTCTATAAAAAAAAGGTGTTTTTCCCATTTAAAAGTCTGACCAGAAAAATCTAACTTTAATAGGTATGTTACAGAACAGGCAATTCTAAGCAACTTTACACATAAACTCCGAATGCAAAAATCCTGAAAATGTTGTGATTTTGAGAAAATCTGACTTTGAAATAATCTCAAATTTTTTGGAATTTATTAAACTCCAAGGACGGAAAAGTCAGAATCCGAAAATCCGGCATCTCAGACCTGTCGAGGTTGCATTTAAGTCAATGGGTGAAGTCCCAATGATTTTTTGATGTGCGATGGGTTTCAAGCAATACCCTGAAGTTTTCGGACAAAAAGCATAGGAAATTTTTTTGGGTGAAAAATCCCAAACAATTTCTGGTGAAAAATTGTAATAATAAATAAGTGTAAAAAAACCCGAGCGGATTTGATCGGAGTTTGTAGCAGAAAATGTTGAGATAAAATCGGACTTTGTTAAATAACCCCCTTGGTTTTCATAATTTATTTTTTATCATTTGCCTTTTTCTTCTGATTCTTTCCAGTTTTCAACTGGGGTCACTGACCCCATCATAAAAGAAATGCTCTGTAAAGTTACACATTTATAGTTATTGCAAACCAATTGCAAATTGTCTCAGAATATCACTCTACTAAAGGTTAAATCAAAGGTGAATAACACCTTTAAATAAGTTGCACGTCACATTTTTTTTCCCTGTAAATGTTTTTAGACCTTAAACATTGTTATATATTATAGGCCTCTTTGTTTTCCTCCCCCCAAAACTATACTGGTTTATTGTTTCTTCTCATGCATAAGTAAGCACTTTTCAGTCTAAACATTGCTTTTACTACTGCAAGAAATTGATATGTGTTGGTAAATTATTGATTTTGAAAGCAACACAAATATATTTTCTTGCTGAATAAAGACATGGTTAGTACCTAGGTAACTCCAAGCCAGGATTCTGCTATTTAGTTAATAGAGGCAGAAGTCTCTGTAGATGTAGATAAGTAAAGCTAACTGGACAAATATTTTATGACATTATGTTTAACTCAAGGCACTGTGATTAGTATTGCTCTGAAGCATTGGGTTCCTAGGTTGCTATTGGCAAGGAGTTTTTCTATGCTCCCTGCATCTGTGTGTGTTTCCTCCCACACTCTTTGTTACTGGTTCATAACAAAAGTGGCCACCATGTGCCTGAAAGGGACTTTGTAAGCTCTACTGGGGCAGTAGAAATGATTTATAATTTATATAAATTGTCCTTAAACCTATAATGGACACTATTTACATTAAATACAGGATGATAACAATAATAATAAACATTTATAAAAAAATTAAAGGGAACGTTAAAGGAGAGATAAAGCTTAACTAAAGAAGTAGGCTAGAAATGTTGTACATTATGTTTTGGGTTTCTGTACCAGCCCAAGGTAACCACATCCCATTAGCAGTAACGATCTGTGTCTCCAAAGATGCCCCAGTAGCTCCCCATCTTATTTTCTGCTGATTCACTGCACATGCTCCGTGCTGCTGTCACTTACTGATCTTAGGTCCGGCTCAAAATATACTGAATCTATATAATATAAATGTCACAATATAAGGCTGATAGTACATAATTTAAATTATTGGTATGTTGCAACTCAAAAACCAACACAATTAGTATCAGAATTTAATAATCAGCCCTGTAGCATCAGCTTATATTACAGGCCAACCTCATTTTCTGCTTGATAATTAGCAACGACCCCTAAGCTTAGCTTCTCAACAGTCCTGGATCATTGCTGCTATTGACAAGCTGAAACTTTAGGCTGGTGCAATAAGTTCCGTACATAAAATATGCCATTATTTGGAGATTTATTAAAGTCTGATGGTGTTGAAAGTCTGATGAAAAAAGTACTCTAACTCAGACCTGCCGAGAACATGTAAAAGTCAATGGCAGATGTCCCATTAACAATTGTAATATTTTCTGAGTTGCACTGGCTTTCTCAAAAAATTTTAGCAATTTTATGAAGAAATCATAGGTTTTGAGAGCAAAATCTTAAAAAAAACTAGAATTCTGATTTTTTTTTACGATTTTATCATGACTTTTTCCGTACAAGAAAAATTTGTGAAAATGTATTAACAAATAGGAGGGGAAAGTTTGTGCGGATTCGGTCAGAGTGGTTTACAGAAAAAAGTGATAACATTTCGGAGTTTGATAGATAACCCCCACATTGTAAACTTAGTTTTACATTCCACGATTTTAAAGGAAAACTTTACCCCCTAAAGGAATACTTTAGCAACAGATAGTTTATATCAAATTAAGAATCTTACCAAACTGGAATAAGCCCAAAAATTGAATATATATTTAAAGCAAATATTGCTCTTTTACATCTCTTGACTTGCACTACCATTTCGTCATGGTTTGTGTGCTGCCTCAGAGATCACCTGACCAAAAATACTGCAACTCTAACTGTAACAGGAAGAAGTGTGGAAGCAAAAGACACAACTCTGTCTGTTAATTGGCTCATGTGACCTTACATGTATGGTTTGTTTGGTATGTTTGTGTGCACTGTGAGTCATACGATTCCAGGGGGCGGCCCTTATTTTTTTTAAAATGGCAGTTTTCTATTTATGATTACCCAATGGCACATCCTACTAAAAAAGTATATTATTATGAGAATGGTTTGTTTACATGAAGCAGGGTTTTACTTATGAGCTGTTTTATGCAATGTCTTTTTATAGAGACCTACATTGCTTGAGGGGTATAGTTTTCCTTCAAACATTCGCTTCTTTCAAACTTTTTTTTTTGTGGTCCCACCAATATACAATGCATTTCCCTGATTTTAGATTTTCCCAGATTTCACACCATTTTTTATGATCCCCTTAAAATGTATAAGGTTCTACTATATTGTGTTAATGGTATTAATGACTAAGCACACAATGGGGGTTATTTAAAAGTCTGAACTTATCTCTTAGATAGAGTTTTTTTGGGCTTATTTATTAATACACTTTCCTGAAAAATCAGATTTTCAAGATTTTTTTCAAATTTTTCATCCGATTTTCATGATTTTTTTTCACCTGAAAACTCAGAATTTTCCGCAAAAACTCAGAAAACTTCAGGGTATTGCCAAAAACCAAACACACAACAAAAAATCATTGGAACTTCTCCCATTGACTTATATGAAACCTTGAAAGGTCTGAGATGCCAGATTTTCTGATTCTGACTTTTCCATTCTCGGGGTTTAATAAATTCAGAAAAATCCGTGATTTTTTAAAAGTCCAATTTTATATAAAAAAATCCCGAATTTTTTGTGATTTTTGCATTTGGAGTTTAGTAAATAACCCCCAATGAATCATAAAACACACAAAGCCATGTTCTATTATGTTTCCTATTATACTGTAAATCATGACTAAAAAAGGTTTTTTAACTTTACGTAAAAATGAATTATTTGTATTCTCTAAAACTGCCATCCAAGCGCATTGTCCCTAAAAAGCCTGTGGTCTTGTGCCTTGATCCTGGGCTGAAAATCTTGGGGGCAGATTTACTAAAGGGCAAAGTGACTATTGCTGGCGATGATTCACCACCATTTCCGCTTTTAGGTGCTTCGCAGATTTACTAATAGGTGCTAGTGAAAGAGACAGACGCTATCGCTCATTCGCACTCTATCGACAGGCGCCCTGGACGCAACGTCGCATTTTAGTAAATCATCGTTGTCTGATCGAATTTCGACTGGCGACTTGTAGTGATGGGTGCGAAACCGTCGCTGGCGAATTTTCACCGCTTAGTAAATTTACCCCTCGGTTCAGATTTCATTGTCATGTCCCTGTGATCTTGAACACTATTATATCTTTAGTATTCCTAGCAGACATAGGGCAAACACTCAACTGTGAGTTTTACCCAGAGGAAAAACCTTTTGTAAATCAAAGACATTTTTTATATTCACTCAAACAAGCCTGTGTTTGCATCTGTATTTCGAGACTGTACATTTTATTGGCATTTGCTGAAGAAAACTAGAACCTATAAATTACTTTAAATGACATCAAATTATATGGTTTTGTGCTTAATGATAGAGCACACTCATCCCTTTAAAAAGTAACGTTTGCAGTGCCCTTTCATTATCTGGAAATAGAAGCGTGTACTAGCAGATTTGCTTATTGTTAGAATCTCAAAAGGCCACAATACCCTAGATTTATGAAGGTACGATAACTGGCATTCAGAAAAGAAATTCTCTACGAAGGAATAAAACTGCACTCGCTCATAATCACATGGACTACCGCAATATTTTTAGATTCTATATTAATAATGGAATGAATAAGGGGAGGCATTTGTATTCTACTTCAAAAAAAGAATGCATCAGAATGTATGCCATGTTACTATAACGAGGTGAGCCACACCATGGGGTAGATTTACTAAAGATCCGTGACTCCTCTTTACTGAACTGCCGAAGTCCCAAAAAGCCAAAGTCCTGAACAGCTGAAGCCCCGAAAAGACCCAAAGTCACGAAAAGAGTCAAAGTTGAAGTTCTGAAGCCACGAGTTCAGTTCTACTGAACACCCATGTGTGTTTTTTTTGTTTTTTTATACCCCTAGCCACCAATGTATTATTTTAAAACTCTATAGGCCCCTGCCACCAATGTTGTTTTTTTTTTTGACCAGCAATTTTTTAAAAATAACTTTTATGGAGGGCCCTGGCTCCGCAGTTTTTTTTTTAACTTATAGGGGGGCCCTCAATTACTTTTTATAACTTGTGTGTGGAGGGGGGTTTACCGTGTGATATCTGTGATGTCTGTGTGGGGTGGGTGGGATCTGGGTTGGGGCATGGGGCTGGGATGGGTGAGGTCGAACATGGTGGCCCTGAAACAGAGTTAGGGTCGCCACCTGTCTGGTTTTGACTCAGACAGTCCAGATTTTACAAGGGCTGTCTGGATCAAAACTGCCTGCCTGGTTTTCCAAACTAGTAAATCTGGACAGGTGCTTGAATGATGTGGTGATCAACCAATCATAAGTCAATGCATCATAGTCCTGTTCCATGGCATCAACCACCCTGGCAACCCTAACTGGGGTATCTGACCTAAAAGAACCCACACTCCAGCCACCACCAAAGCCACCACCTCTTCCTATGACACCTCTGCCACTGCAGCACCCCAGCCGACGATCACTACATCCTGCATCCAACTCAAGATCCAAATCAAAATGGATGTGTGAGCACATGGCATTCTCCTTTTATATTAGTGCACAGCGACACCTTGTGGCTTCCTTTGGGATCAGCCATGCTGCACCAATCCAAGAGCTCTGCCCCTAGAAACTCTAGGAAACCCCACTCTCAGTTATGAGGCTCCGACCGGAGGGGAAATTAAACACATTAAAACCTGCGGTATCCTGCGGGTTGCAGGTAGAAGTTTCAGGAGCAGGTATAGACACAGGTCGGCGGTTCTCCAGGTTTGCGGGTCGTGGTTCGGGTTGCGGGCCTTCTCAATAGCGAGTTTTACTCCTACTTCCAATGATGTCACTTCCGGTTTACAATGACAGCACTTCCTGTTTTACTCCTTTTTTTCTGATCACGCCAACGTCCAATGATGTCACTTCCGGTTCACAATGACAGCACTTCCTGTTTCTTGATAGTCAGCGGATCGGGTTGCGGATAAGGTACTTGCGGGTTGGGTAGTGGGTCCAAGCGGGTAAGTATGCGGGTTGCAGGTCGGGTTTGGGTTTAACAAATTGGTTCCACACAGGACTCCAGTCTGTAAGTCACGTTATTCCACCACTTTTACATCTCTGCCTGAAGACAACAGAGCAGCAGATGGTAGAGGTAGAAAGATGTGGCTGTGGGGCCCATTGGGATTTTACCTGGTATACCAGTGAACCAGTCTGACCTTGGTTTTATATTTAAGGTTTTATTATTCTGCACCCTCAGCCTGTCACTTATACCTAGTTGCAAATAATTACTACGTCATCAATTATGTCTACAGTCTAAGTATCATAATAATTGCAAGCTTGACTGACTTTGAGTCAGTGGAAAAAAAAATTTTTTTGAGACTTCAGTTATCAAGCGGCCTCTACTTTAAGCTCAGCAGAAGCAATTGAATATCCGTTTGGCTCTAAAGGAATAAATGTGTTCAGCAGGAAATGGGGTCAATGGAATTCAGAGAGGCAGAGGAAGACTATAAATAGCTGGGAAAATGGGAATGAAAATTGAACAAAGCAGAGAGGAAAGGCAGAATGAGGAAGCATAGCAGAAAGAAGTGGACTGGTGGGAATTATAGGAAACATCACAGACAGGTTGATTTGTGGATGAGTATTTATTCCAGGAAACACTGTACACTTGCAATTCTTCCCATTTGTCTAATATACAAAGCAGATTGTGTTTGCACCTTTTCAACAACTAGCAACTGTACAAAGGATTTCAGGGATCCTTTAAGAGAAACGTACTGCATTTAATAAATTAAAATATAATTCACCTCTTCTAGATTAGCTCACATGTCTATTTCTATGGTGAAAATACTGATACTTTGTTGCTCTTTACATTTGGCTATATGTCTTATTGGAATCACTTCTTATCACAGTATATGCTGATATTATTTTGCTTTAAGTTAATTCCAGACCTGTGACTCATTACACACCATGGGTAACAGGCAGTAACATAACTAGAGGGGGCGGGCCCTGGTGAGGGACACGCAGTCGGGCCCCCCGCCCCCCTCCGTATGTGATTTTTGGCCCAGAAACAGCGGCGCTGAGGGGGTGCGGGCCCTGGCCCAATCGCACCCATTGCTCCCCCGGTAGTTCCGCCACTGGTAACAGGAGTACCCTACAGTTGGATAGTCCAATATGTTGCTTTAGAATATGGCATAATCCTGGGTAACACTGAGTGCCCCCCGATAAATGCTCGTACCCGGTCCTCGGAGGGTTCGGAGAGAGGTGGTATCAGTCAGCTTACAGAGATCGCAGAAGATGGACGCGTGGAACTCCGCTTAAAGAATCTGCGCCGAGGGGTAAGTTTGGAGTATGGGGCATCTCCCCGGGGGGGTAGTTAGCCTGTGGGGAGGAGGGAGGGGGGTCTACCTGGGGTGGGGAGTACGGGTTTTTTACGAACAGGTTGAATTCTCCTTTACGTTTAGTTATGCTTTGTAGGAATAAACACTTACAGGTTTCTCTATTTTATAGACTGTTCCTGGTAAACCGCATGAATCAATAACTGGAAATGCTCGATGCTTTTTATTGTCTACGTCATGTCTGTCCAGTGTTATACCTAAGAGAAATTAGTTGCCCTTTAACAATCCCAGCTAATAGTGACATCCCAGTCAACGGTCCACCATAAATAACAGTGAAGTAAAGTTAAAATGAATATATCTTGTTTTATCTTTGACACTGAAAGCAGGCTATACTATATTCCCCAGTAAACAAAACAATACATACTGCATACCATCCTAAATTCATAATATCAGACATAATTATAGGGGGTGATAGCTTAATTCATCAGCCTACTGTCAATCATGTGCTGAATTTGAATATAACCAGGTTCAAAAGGCAACAAAAGCAGACTTGGGTTTGTACAGGGTGTCAATTCATCACGTGTCATATTGGGTGACAGATAACAAAAAAGCAAACAGTACTGGGCAGAAAAATCAATATTTATTAAAATTAACCAAGAATGTGTTCTCTTTTGATGGTCACGTTGCGATGTTTTATTATCCTATCCATAACTGTATATTCACTTCTTATTTCTATCACATACGCACAAGGCTAAGAGACACAGTAGTAAAAACCTGAAAGTCAAAAACATAATTCTTTCAAATGTCTTACAGATACTGATGAGGCTCTGTTGGGTGGGATTGAGTTTATATATAGCAATATCTGCTTGTAGGTTGTGAATAACAAAACAATATTTCACTTCTAACAAGCTAAAACTGAACTGCTGGAAACCATAGCAACTACACATACTGTAGTTTCCCAAAGGCAATAATTATATATGCTATGCTATCCATTCAGGCACACGTCTAGAAAATCCATCTATAATGGCTACACTGATTGCAAGTTATTTCGGACTGGGGAGCCCAGGGCCCACGGGGGCTGCTGTCTCAGGGCCCCCTGAGCTCCGACCCTGCCGTAGCCACCTTTGGTATGACCTAACCCCGTGCATGCATGCACATGTACATACCTTTTTAGATGCCAACCGGGGCTGGAGACAGAGATCGGGGAAGAAAGAGCAGAGAGCAGGTCAGAGCCAGTGGGGTCCCACGAGAGCTGGGGCGTACAGTGGTTTTTCCAGGCACCCCGCTGGCCCAATCCGACCCTGTTTTCATGATATCAGCTGTGGAGTGAAGAGTGTATATTCAAAATTTTGGTTCACAAGTCTATTAATTTTCATATTGCAAATTTATTTTTACAATATTTTGACAATTTACAAAATGTCTGAATACAATTACCAACAGACCACACTCCAAGGACTTTGTTGATGAAAATGAAGTGATTTATTTCAACGTTTCTGCATCTCTACTTGGGCCGTCATCAAGATGTCCCAATTTTCCTGGGAGATGATCTTTTTGCGTTTCAAATAAGGTCATGTTCAGTAGTTGGAGGTATGGGTTTAGCTACTATTAATTTTGTTTCCCCCTGGGAAGTTCCAATCCCTTGACATTTAAAACACGCAGATCAGGGAGTGAGACTTCCAAGGGGAGATTTAAATAGGTGTTAATTTAAATGTAGCTTTTAAACCAAACATGTCTTCTTTTATAAACCCAACAATATAAGATGACCAGAAGCACTAAAGTTCCATAACAGAAAACAAATGTTTGTCTCTTGGAGATAGTGGGGGTTATTTATAAACACTGGGCAAACTTTCACCTGGGCAGTATCTCATGGCAACCTATCAGGTGATTGCTTCCGGTGTTCAACCTACAGCTGTCTGAAAAAAGCTTATCCCTGATTGGTTGCTATGGGTTACTGCCCAGGTGCACATTTGCCCAGTGTTTATAAATGAGCCCCAGTATGTTGCAGAGAGGCAATTGGCAATCAATCTAAAATTTTTAGTTAATAGTTTTTTAATTATTTAGCTTTTTGTTCAGCAGCTCTTTAAAAAAAATGAAGACCAACTGAAACGTTGCTAAGAATTGGCCATTCTATAACTTACTAAAAGTTAACTTAAAGAAGAACCACCCCACAGGCATCTAGGATGGGATCTATTATTTGTAAGCTAAAAAAAACTAAAAATAAAAATAGAGGATATATATATATATATATATATATATATATATATATATATATATATATATATATATATATATATATATATATATATATATATATATATATATATATATATATATATATATATATATATATATATATATATAAGATTATAAAGATTATCACAAACCCAGAAAAAAATTATGGAAATAGCAGACACTTAGGGGCAGATTCACTAAGGGTCGAATTTCGAAGTTAAAAATACTTCGAAATTCGACCCTCGAATTGAAATCCTTCGACTTCGAATATCGAAGTCGAAGGATTTAGCGCTAAACGTTCGATCGAACGATCGAAGGATTTTTCGTTCGATCGAACGATTAAATCCTTCGAATCGAACGATTCGAAGGATTTTAATCAAACGATCGAATGAATATCCTTCGATCAAAAAAAGTTTAGCAAGCCTATGGGGACCTTCCCCATAGGCTAACATTGACTTCGGTAGGTTTTATCTGCCGAAGTAGGGGGTCGAAGTTTTTTCTAAAGGGAAAGTATTTCGACTATCGAATGGTCGAATAGTCGAACGATTTTTCATTCGAATCGTTCGATTTCGTTCGAATTCGAACGAATTTAACCAATTCGATGGTCGAAGTACCCAAAAAATACTTCGAAATTCGAATTTTTTTCATTCAAATCCTTCACTCGAAGTTAGTGAATCTGCCCCTTAGGGGCCGATTCACTATGGGTCGAATATCGAGGGTTAATTAACCCTCGATATTCGACTAGGAATTAAAATCCTTCGAATATCGAAGTCGAAGGATTTAGCGCAGATAGTTCGATCGAACGATCGAAGGATAATTCCTTTGATCGAATGATAAAATCCTTTGAATCGAACGATTCGAAGGATTTTAATCCAACGATCGAAGGAATATCCTTCGATCAAAAAAAGTTAGCCAAGCCTATGGGGACCTTCCCCATAGGCTAACATTGACTTCGGTAGCTTTTAGATGGCGAACTAGGGGGTCGAAGTTTTTTCTAAAGAGACAGTACTTCGACTATCGAATGGTCGAATAGTCGAACGATTTTTTCTTCGAATCGTTCGATTCGTAGTCGAAGGTCGAAGTAGCCCATTCGATGGTCGAGGTAGCCCAAAAAATCTTCTAAATTCGAAGTTTTTTACCTTCGAATCCTTCACTCGAAGTTAGTGAATCGGCCCCTATATATAAATACACATTTAACGGGATGTTGGTGAAATTAATGCAAAAAACATGAGAAATATTAATCTGATGTGATATTTGTTTGCAAATGTTTTATTTGAAGAAGTCTTGTTTTATTCCAATGTGTTTTGACCAGATGTGGCATCTTTTATTTGTTGGATGGATGGATGCATGGAAGGATGGATGGATAGATAAAAGATGTATCTAAGATTTTATTTGTTAGCAAGAATTTAACTTCAGCTTGGATAATGCATTTCAGAACCCATAAAAGGTACATTTCATCCTTAATTATATTTTCTGGATTAATGTCCTGCACTGCATTTACAAACTGGCCTAAATGTTGCTGGCACTAAATGGCAGTTACCAGAATTCCTGAGAATAGTTGTGGGAGCTGTACAGTAACGTAGATCAAGACCATGTCAGAGGACACGTGCACACGCAGGCACATAATACTGCCATCTGGTGGCTGCTTGCAGGCATTCACTAGGCAGAATTGCTGCAATTACTGAAAAAAAAACACAGAAATATGTTTAAACTTTCATAACCTGCCAAAATATTGGGAGGTATGTAATTTCCTTGATGCAGATTCTAAATCAGTTTATGCTAATGTGTAATTCCCCGCTCCAAATGTATAGTATTCATAGAGATATTCTATCATTTGTAGCTATACATTGTCTTTTGTGACCGACTGATTTAAATATAGCTGCAGACATACTAACACACACCAGCATCATCAGTACAAATAAACATTTTATTTACTCCAGAGACTTAGGACTACGGAACCATGTGTTCGTTATTTGATCTACTCTAGATGTATAAACTCCATTTTGCAGGGAACCAACTGCATATTAAAGGGCACCTGTTGCCAAGATATATTATATAATATATTACCCCCAAACAGAGGGCACTCTGGTTGGGGGTAAGAGTCGTTTTTTCTTTGAAAAGCGATAGAATACTCGCACTGGTGTGAGCGGCCATGTCAGTCAGAGCGAATGCACATAGCGCGTCTGACATCACAAGCATAATGAGCAAATTGCGCCATTCACTCATTATGCGCATGTGCATGCCCCAACATGGCTGCTCAAACCAGGAGCACTGCATACCGTCAGGCCCGGATTTGCGGCAAGGCCGCATAGGGCCGGCCTAGGGCGGCATGCCGCCCAGCCGCATTATGGGGACGTTCGCGTCCCCGTTCAACTACATCTGCTGCGCCGGCGTTTCTTCGCCAGCGCGCTGGGAAGGCGGGCGCTAGGACCGCACGGCCGCCTGGTCGGACCGCGCGGCCTATGGGCGGCCGGAGAAGAAATCCGGCGCTGCATACCGTGTATAGGAGCTTACTCAAAATGCACTTTTTTTAGATTTTATAAATGTAATAGCAGTTGAAAGCTGAATGTATTTATCCCTTTCTTTCTCTGGTTCTGAAAAAATGGAACAGGAGCCAGTTCTCCTCCAGGTCTGTTATTCAGTTGTATTCAGATGTATAAACTCCATTTTGCAGGCAACCGGCTGCATATTAAAGGGCACCTGTTGCCAAAATATATTATTATGTTATTCTAATAGAGCATGCACTCTGGTTGGGGGTAAGAGTCGTTTTTTCTTTGAAAAGCCAGGTCTGTTATTCAGTTGGCTTCTGTTTCATTGTTTCAGGAGTCAGAACCAGTAGTGCAGAGAATATAAGCAGACACTGATTTCAATTGTATTTACACTTTAACTTTAAAACCACTAACATTCTGCAAAGCATGTAATTAATGTTGCTTAGAATTACATTTTCTTTCAATGTGCAAAAAACTGTTTTTGGATGGAGGACTTCTACTTCTAGACAGCTCTGTAAGGGCTCTTACACAAGGGCGGTTTTTCCTGCAATGCGTTGCACTTTCTTCCATTCAGCTGCAGGGGAGCGCAGGAGTAGAAACACTCAGTTATTGTCAAGGGGGCTGTACTCACACAGACGCATGTAAGTGCCAAACACAGGTTGGGATGCAGCATGTTGCATTTCACCTGCTTTCGGCGCATACATGCGTCTGTGTGAGTACAGCCCCCTTGACAATAACTGAGTGTTTCTACTCCTGCGCTCCCCTGCAGCTGAATGGAAGAAAGTGCAATGCACGGGAGCTCAGGAAAAAACACCCTAAATAGGCCCCTAATTACCTACCTCCTGTGTATCATTCTAATAAAATTAGATTATTGTTATTAATAGAAATAAATACAGTACGATGTTTGGCATATAAGACAAATATATATATATACATACAGTATATATATATATATATATATATATATATATATATATATATATATATATATATAAGCAAAAAGAAGTCCAGCAACACAGAGATCTCTTGTGATATATTCAAATCTGTATTGTGAAATCAAATGTAATCCAACGTGACGTTTCGGTCCACACAGGGACCTTTCTCAAGGTCCCTGTGTGGACCGAAACATCACGTTGGCTGACATGTGATTTCACAATACAGATTTGAATATATCACAAGAGATCTCGGTGTTGCTGGTCTTCTTTTTGCTTATACTATATATTACCGTGTATATATATATATATATATATATATATATATATATATATATAAAACTTGGAACTGATGCATACGGCAAAAGAAAGTCCAGTGCTAGTGTGCTGGTTTATACAAATAATGTAATAACTAGAAGAAGAAACAGCACCAAACAGGTCTTTATATTGTGTCAAAAAACATAATTTATTTATCGATATTTCGGCTCGACCTACAAGTACAGTACATTGTACTTGATCCAAACTAAGATATAATTAATCCTGACTCGAGGCAGAACAATCCTACTGGGTTTATTTAATTTTGTAAGCATTTTTTAGTAGATTTAGGGGGTTATTTACTAAAACTTGAAATTTTCTCATTATTTTATTAAAACAACTTAGGCCAAACTCCCCTCCACAATTTTACTTTATTTATCAATAAAATAACGTGAAAAATTTGGTGTGGGAAAAGATTCAATAAAATCATGAAAAACTTAGAAGCATATTTTTTAGATGCCTGAAAACTACATTTTTCTGATTATCACCAAAAAACCACCAATTATTCAGATTATCATATGAAACCAAGCGCAGATCATGATATCTAGTTGTAAAAGGGACATCTGCCATTGACTTCTACATGACCTCAATTCATCTTTCCTATATAAATTCACTGAAACTTTAAATAATTTTCAAGTGTTTTGTAAATGTTGTTCCTATTAAAAGCTGTATCTGTCTAGCTCTGCATTCATGGCTTTGACTCCGGAAACAATTTAGCTGAACCCGAAAATGATTAAAACACAATGGGGCACATTTACTTTGCTCGAGTGAAGGAATAGAATAAAAAAAACTTCGAATTTCGAATGTTTTTTTTTTTGGCTACTTCGACCATCGAATTGGCTACTTCGATCTTCGACTACGAATTCGACTTTGAATCGAACGGTCCGAACTAAAAATTGTTTGAATATTCGACCATTCGATAGTCGAAGTATTGTCTCTTTAAAAAAACTTTGACCCCCTACTTCGCCACCTAAAACCTACCGAACCTCAATGTTAGCCTATGGGGAAGGTCCCTTCGAATTGTTCGATTTTTCATTCGATCAAACTAATTGTGGTAAATTCTTCGATATTCGAAGTCGAAGGATTTACCTTCGGCAGTCGAATATTGAGGGTTAAGTAACCCTCGATATTCGACCATATGTAAATCTGCCCCAATGTGTTTTTATGTCAAAATATTATATATTGAATGTTATATTATCAACACCAGCAAAATCAAAATACCAAAAGACTTCAGATATTGGGCATTTGTTCTCCAGATTAGTTTGGTTCTCCAAATTCATTAATTAAAAACACTAAAATTCACAATTACAATAAAACGTTTTTTAGATCCGACACCATCCGACTTTTGTATTACTTACCTTGTTTCCCGTTGCATCCAACTTGATGCGGGTGTTTTGTCGCCGATCGTTGGATCTGATAGAAGCGCACGGAAATCATCCATGTAGTGCTACCCTAAAGGCATTGCTCACCTTCAAACACTTTACCAGTTCAGTTGGTTTTAGATAGATCACCAGAAATAAATACCTTTTCCAATTACGTTCTACTTTCTATTTGTATCGTTTTTCTAAAATTGAAGTGTAAAGTGTAATTTTTCACCTTCTAAAGCAGCTCTAAATTGATACATTTGGGGGCATATTATCAAGGGTCAAATTTTGAATTGAAAAAACTTGAATTCGAATTCAAAAAGACCAACCGAAATTAAGTCGAAGTTTTTTCTTGGTCGAATAGGTCCGTTTTCGATCGAATAGGTCCGTATTCAGCCTAATTTGAATCGTACAAATCGAAGGAATATCGCATTCGCTCGAATTCGATTCAAAGTTTTTCCCAAAAACAACTTTGATTTTTCAGACTCCACCAATTGACTCCATGTAGGTTCTAGGAGGTCCACCATAGGCTAAAACACAATCCGGAAGGTTTTAGATGGCGAATGAGACATAATAAATTTCGATATTCGAATTTTCGGTTTTATTTCAAATCGAATTTGGACTATCCCCTACTCGAAGTACACAAAAAATAGCTAAAAATTTCAAATTTTTTTCATTTTAAAATTCACCTCAACCTTTGATAAATCTGTCCCTTATGTTTTTAGATTTTTTTTTTGATTCACCTATACTAGATAAATCTGCCCCTTAGTTGATACATTTGTTATCTTTGTCCCTGCTGAGCAGAATCTCCGGGTTTCGTTAAGGGCAACTGTTAGACTTGATACAATAGTTGCTAATATTTCACAAATGTATCAACTCATTGTATCAACTTAATGTAGCAAATGGTTCAGTTCAGTTTGTTCAGTTCAGTTGCTCCTGGATCACTGAGTTGCCAGACTGAGACACTAGAGACAGGAACATTAAACTTCAATTTTGGGAAAACGGTTCAAAATAAAAGCTGGAAAGCAATTGAAAAAAGTCTTTGTTTAATCTGAAAACAACTGAACTATATAAAAAAAAAAACTGTAGGTACAGCCCTTTAAACGTAAAATGAATGCTAAACTTTACAGTAATTGTTTCCTTGTTGCTGCACCATTAAAGGGGTGCAAAACCCAGGTTTAGAACCCCTAGAGTCCTCAACTGCACCACTGCACTCCCCCAAGACAGACCCACTTGTCCTACCTGTTCCCAAACTATGAGTAAAAGCAGCCCTGCAGTATTCCGGAACAGGCAGGGCAAATGGAGCTGTATTGGGTGAGTGCAGCGCTATATACAGTACATTGATTTTAATTTTGAGTAAATAGTGCCCCCCATGTATGAAAGATGCTTTTTTTGCAGTTGCAGCTGTTCAGCACATGTGACAATCAGCAGGATATTATGTAATTCAGTCACACATGCAGATGGTTAAATTCCGTAGGAAATGCAGGACCACACTGGCAATTTGGAAATTCTGGCAAAAACAGACTGGCACTTTTTTATTTGGGGGTTATTTATTAACATTGGGCAAATTTGCACCTGGGCAGTAACCCATAGCAACCAATCAGTGATTAGCTTTTTTCAGCCAGCTGTAGGTTGAACGCTGAAAGCAATCATCTGATTGGTTGCCATGGGTTACTGCCCAGGTGCAAATTTGCCCCTTGTTTATAAATAACCCCCTGACACCAGAAAATAACCTTTTTTTTTTTTATATCCATCATAATATTATCTTTGAATGCTATTTATAATTTTGCCATAAAAGTATTTGCCTGATGCTTTTTCATTACCTTTCTTACCCCCATGTTCCTCTATGAGGCGGCTGCCATATTTGTATCTGATCTACAGGTATATCACTTAAAACAAACAAGAGGGGGTCTGACTCACGTCAGTTCATTAGCATATGTGAAGTAAAAAGAAAGATACCCCCCTCCTACTTGCTTATGAAATACTAGAACTTAGACTTAGAAGTTTGTGATGCAATTCTATAGAACAATACTAAAATCGATTGCTCTCCTAGAGCGAGTTTAATTCATAAAAAATCTGATTATTAACTGATGTGGAGGGTGATATTCTGAGACTTGGTTTTCATTTTTTATTATTTGTGCTTTTTGAATTATTTAGCTTTTTATTCAGCAGCTCTCCAGTTTGCAATGTCAGCAATCTGGTTGCTAGGGTCCAAATAACCCTGGCAACCATGCCTTGATTTGAATAAGAGAATAGGAGATGCCTGAATAGAAAGATGAGTAATAAAAATTAGGAATCTAGGATTCTGCCTTTTTCAGCAGGATTCAGCCAACCCCTTCTGCCCGGCCAAACCGAATCCTAATTTGCATATGAAAATTAGGGGCAGGGAGGGAAATTGAGTAACTTTTTGTCACAAAACAAGGAAGTAAAAAATGTTTTCCCCTTCCCACCCCTAATTTGCATATGCAAATTAGGGTCCGGGTTCGGTATTCGGACAAATCTTTCAAGAAGCATTTGGGGGTTTCGCCGAATCCAAAACAGTGGATTTTGGTGCCTCCCTAATAAAAATAAGCAATAACAATAAATGTGTAGCCTTACAGACCGTTTGTTTTTTAGACGGGGGTCAGCGACGCCCATTTGAAAGCTGCAAAGAGTCAAATAATTATAAAACTATAAAAAAATAAAGAATGAAAACCAATTGAAAAGTTGCTTAGAATTGGCCATTCTATAACATACTAAAAGTTAACTTAAAGGTGAATAATAGATATTCGTAGAAATAAACAGGAGGGAAAGGCGCCTTCATTCTGAAGAGAGATTTCATTTTCCCTCACAACTCATGTCCCTAAGTAACCTTATTCCGCCTCAGGTCAGTGGAACAGCTGACCCCGCCCCTTCACTCTCCCCCTGAAACGTATTGAAACTAACATCAGCCCCGCCCACAACCCAGCCATCTCGCTGACGTTTCCTGAGTCTTTAGTATACAAAACTACGGAAACTCAGCAGGATCAAGGGCGCATTCGCTTATTTGTGGGTTCATTGATTTTTTTTTTTTTTTTAAGAAGTGTGAGCCTGGCTGTGAATGGACGGAATCTAAAGCGGCGGATGTAAGCTTGGCGCTGATTGGCTGCGGCTTCCCAGCGGCATGTGTCCGAGGCAGGCTTTTGTATATACCAGCCGCAGCTCGGCCCTTTAACAATGGATGGGGAGAGCCGTGCGAATTGATGGTCTACGGGAAGCAGCGGGGGCTAAACGAGCAAAGGGCAAGAGATGACTTGGGGGTCTACGCGGCGATCGGAAGCTGGATACTGACTGAGGTCGGTGCTGGGGTATTCGGGGGGTTTTGGAGTTATATGAGAAAGTTCTAAGTGCGGGGAAGGGAGGGGGCAGGGGGAGAGAAGCGTGTCCGGGGGTCTTTGTTGCCTCTGCCAGACATGGAGTATCATTGTGATACACTGACCATTCCTTACTGATCTCACCGAGCAGCCATTCCTTTCACTATTCTCCATCCGCGACTAGAAAACCCTTGGGCAGCGACTGAGGTTCCCCCCTCGTCTCTGAGATCCGCGACCCCTGCCCGTTTTATTGCCGACAATTATGATGATGATTATTATTTCCCAAACACCCTTTGTTGCCAGAACAGTGTTCCTCTGAATGAAGGTCTGTATGTTTCATTCATACTGACTTGGGACATGTGTCCATAGAGTACCAGTCTCTTCATTCACCCACATCAATGCATTTCTCATTACAATGTCCTACATTCATCATTCTAATGTCCTACAGCTGTAAAAGCTCCCAGCATGCACTGCTAGCCAAAAAAGCTGTTGGGGGGTGGTTAGGAGTTTTCCTTCCAGCTGGACAGGTTGAACATTCCTGGTGCGTATTGTATACCTTACGCCTCCCCCTTTCAATTGCCATTAAACTTTATTTTCTCTGGTTGTAACATACATAGTAGGCGAGGCTGAAATAATACCTTTCCTAGGAAAGTGCTGCACTGTTACCTTATACGGCTTCTAGTCTGGTTTTACTAATATTCGTATAATAAAATAAATGCGTGTTTTATTATTTGCTTGCTTGAAAACGCCCTGGAAGCCAGAGCGATAGACACGTCTAACGTCTTTGTATTTTGGGCAATAATGATTCCCAGGTGTTCTAGGAATGGGTGTGTAAGATTTTTTTTTTGTTCACGGTAGGGAAAGGGTTAAACTGCTGGTTGATTTTAATTAGGTGCAAAAAGGTTGTTGTTGTTTTTTTGTCTAAGCTTGATCCCATTTGAGGAAGCCTTTGTATGTAAAGTTGGCCTGTCTTGGGTGCAACAAAAAGTAACTTGGTTCTTATCCTGTTTGCAGAACTCCATTTTACAGACTTTTCCTGTCTGATCTTCCATGCAATGGAGCTAGAAGGGCTGTGGTGGAAGGGCCAACTTGCAGTAGATATCCATCAGACTCTTCGATATAAAGTAAGTCTTGCATTCCTTGTCATTACTGTGTATGGTAGGCACTTGCTGGGTTTTATATCTATCTATCTATCTATCTATCTTTCTATCTCTCTCTCTATATATATATCTATATATCTATATATATATATATATATATATATATATATATATATATATATATATATCTCGGCAGTGGTGCTTATACACTTATCCAGGACTTGCATTTGCAAGAATATGCACTATACGACCTTGCCTAAACCCTGCTCTACTGACTTGGTACTCTTCCATGTCTCAACTACAGTTCAGTTGAGCTACATTTACAGTGCATGAGAATGGTAACTCTTCCACAGGGAGCCCTTAATGCAGAAGAATGCATGCCTTGTGTTTCCTATCATGGAAATATAGCTCTAACTTTAGTGAAAACCATTTAGATGGTAAGCTCCTTTGGCCAGGACCTTTTGGTCTAGGTTATTAGGGGTTTTGTTTGCATGTAATGTGTCTCCGCCAATTTATTGTACAATTTATATGTTGGAGCTTTATAAATACATGTTTATTTTGATGTTTTTAATCCATTATTAATACTGACTTTTAAATGCAGTGCTTTCTGTATATTATTAGATAACAATTAGAAAATGACTGGTCAGCTGTCCGCGGACCTTTCACAATATCAGTGTTTTGAATGCTGGTATAATTAGAACTGTTAATTATCAAATATTTACAAAGAGCTGCCATGTTCATGTATAATTAATAAGGGTGTGCTCTAATTACGCACTTAGACACAGACCTCTCTCAAAGCCGAAGAGAGATTTAGGAACGCTTAACCCCCCCCCTCAAAAGGGAGATCAGCTGCTCTATATGCTGATGTATTGATATGATCTCTATTGCAAAGCCTTCTGTTGGTTGTCTGTCCAAATAAAATGTCACCCTCTGTTCTTGAGTGCAGGACCACCACCAAAAACCTTTCATTTATAGGCTTCATAGAAGACAGAGCTGCTACCAAAAAAAAAAAAATACAAAGTCTGGCTCTCCTAGTGCACACCATAAAACAAACACAGATGTGGGAAATTGTGTTAGCCTCATAAATCTTGAGATTGAATGGAATGTCCTTAAATCCTGTTTCCAGGTTTTAAAATCCTTAAAACAGGGATAAAAACGCTTGGGGCTCTTACACACTGGCGTTTTTTCCTACGTTTTTTTTTTTAGTTTGACGCGTGTAAACGCAGGGTTGAGCACGTAAAAACGCACTCACTAATTGATTCCATTATATTCTGCCAGGTTGTCCTCATGAGCATTCTGAGTTGCGATTTACTTCGAGTGCATTTGTTTAGACGCGCTTTCTCACACTTGACGCGCATTCAACTTTCAGTAGAATTAGGGATGCACCGAATCCACTATTTTGGATTTGTCTGAACCCCCGAATACTTCGCAAAAGATTCAGCCGAAAACTGAACTGATTCCGAATCCTAATTTGCATAGCAAATTAGGGGTGGGAATGGTCAAACATTTTTTACTTCCTTGTTTTGTGACAAAGCCACGCAATTTCCCTCCGCACTCCTAATTTACATATGCAATTAGGATTCGGTTGAGCCAGGCAGAAGGATTTGACCGAATCCTGGATTCGGGCATCCCTAAATAGAATAGAGGGTTGCTTTTGGAATAGGAAAAAATGCGCATAGCTGCAGCCCTTAAAGCAGTGATCCCCAACCAGTAGCTTGTGAGCAACATTTTGCTCTCCAACCCCTTGGATGTTGCTCCCAGTGGCCTCAAAGCAGGAGCTTATTTTTGAATTCCAGGCTTGGAGGCAAGTTTTGGTTGTATAAAAACCAGATGTACTGCCAAACAGAGCCTCAATGTAGGTTGACAATCCACATAGGGGCTACCAAATGGCCAATTACAGCACTTATTTGGCACCCCAAGAACATTTTTCATGCTAGTGCTGCTCCCCAACTCCTTTTACTTATGAATGTTGCTCACGGATCCCTGCCTTAAAGGCATATTTAATTGGCCGGTGCTCCTATCAGGAAAAAAACGGTCCGGGGGTGATTCCAGCGAGCACCACAGAGGACTTCCTCCTTCTTCAAATTTCCTAGGGCAAATGCATGCGCAAGAGAACAAAATAGCCAGCTTTTTCGTTAAAGTTCGGCTTTTCGTGCCGCTGTGCATGCACACCCGCGCAAAATAAAGAAGCCGGAACCCGATTGCTCTATGCTACTTTCTTGAATAACCCCAGGCCGGTGCAGCTTTCTGCTGATAGGAGCACCGGCCCAGGGTTTCAGGTAAGTATATACTTGGGGGTGGCTAACTTTTGGCACCCCCAAGTAAAAAACGCCGTTCCTTCTCCTTTAAAAAGTAGTGGCACTGTAGTAGTGCAACGGGCAGAGCCCAGAAGTGTTTCGCTAGGTCATTTCTCTAAAGTAAAATGGTGAATATCAGAGCTTTAGTGTCCCGTTGGCCTGAGCTAAGGCCAGCTGGTAACTTCCCAATGGTTCCTTTCACAGGCAAGTGCTAAGTAGCAGGGTGCCGGCAGCCCCCCTCAGGACATATCTGTTCAACATACTTTGTGAGCAGGCTCTGAGGTGCTGCTGCTGCTGCAAGAAGATTTCCATGCTTTCAGTCCTTTTGTTATTCAGCAGCAGGCTGGGATGTCCCTCATAACAGCAAACTGACTAGCGTTTCCCAACACAAATGTGTCTTTTGTTCCCACGAGTGTGCATTGCACTACTCCTGAACTTCAGAGTTTGCACCTCTTGTGCTCGCTCACTGCTAGGAGTCACAAATGCCATATTTTCTCAAAATTACATTTTTTCGGCCCCTTTTCCCTTCTTTCTGTCGCTCCATTGAGTGGATTAGGTTGCCAGGGTTACGTACATTAATTATTTTGATGAATTGCTTGTTTCGCACTCTGCCCAGTCATGTCTATAATCTGCACAATTCAATTAGTGCTTAAGGCGTGTTTCAACCCCAAACAAGGGCATGCTTTGTGTGAATTGGAGGATGTGTGTGGATATTCGTTTGCATAAACTTGCTTGCATAAAATTTAGGAAACAAAGGTTTTTGAGTTGTGCACTTTTGAAGGGTGACGGGCAATAAAGGAGATCTCCAACCAAAAACTTAGCAGTGAAAGAAATTCTAAGCAACTTTCCAATGTATTATTTAAATAATTTATATGTTAAAAGTAGTTAAAATGTAGTTAAAAGTTATCCCTGTCTGTTTTCCCTGTCCTACTAAAAGTTAAAGGGATACTGTCATGGGGAAAAATGTTTTTTTCAAAATGAATCGGTTAATAGTGCTGCTCCAGCAGAATTCTGCACTGAAATCCATTTCTCAAAAGGGTAAACAGATTTTTTTATATTCAATTTTAAAATCTGACATGGGGCTAGACATTTTGTCAATTTCCCAATGGATTTCAGTGCAGAATTCTGCTTGAGCAGCACTATTAACTGATGCGTTTTGAAAAAAAAATTTTTCCCCATGACCGTATCCCTTTAACTTTAAAAGTGAATAGCTCCATTAATATCGGGTAAATTTGTGCCGTTTTTGGGTAACCCATAGCAGCTAATCGGCAAGAAGCATTTACTATCACCTGGTAATCACCTGTTAAAAGCCAAGGTGATATACATTTGATATTTTGATTTAACAGTTCATTTTAAAGGAGAACTCAAGCAAGTAGGGTAGAAATGTTGTACATTATGTTTTGGGTTTCTGTACCAGCCCAAGGCAACCACAGCCCTTTAGCAGTAAAGATCTGTGTCTCCAAAGATGCCCCAGTAGCTCCCCATCTTCTTTTCTGCTGATTCACTGCACATGCTCTGCGCTGCTGTCCCTTAATAACCTTAAGTTCAGTATATAAAATGACATTTTAGCCATATTAATTTTTAGGGTTTAGTTTTCCTTTAAGGTGCCTCTTCTCTGGAGACAGGTGATCACTGCTGAACATTCCATGGATTCTGAAACATTGTTAATGTCTGGGTATTTCGCATGTTCTGTCTAAATAACATAAATGTATATATCCATGTGTTAAAGGGAATGTTACCCACAAAAAATCTTCTGCATGTAGGTAGTATCTGTTTGAAGATGAGGTTTATTCTTAGTGGTTTATGAATTAATGTGTTCTGTCCTCTGGAATGTTGTTTGCTAGGGCCCTCTTATTCTATTAACCAGCAATGGTTTGAATCACCTGTAACTCCAAAAAGTCATAGCTTAGCCTCAAGATAAATAAACTTTCTAGTTTTGAGGGTTGTTAAGTTCAGTTTCAGGATAGAGACAGGTAGGCAAATTGTTAAAAATCAAGACCAGTTGCAAGCTCCGAACAGATATGAGGAGAGGGCTTGAATAGAAGGATCAGTAATAAAAAGTAACAATACATTTGTAGCCTTAGGACTTTTACACACGGCTGTTTTTTCCTGCGCTCCCCTGCGTTTCGCCACAGGGGAGCGCAGGAGTAGTCGCACTCAATTATTGTGAAGGGGGCTGTACTCACACAGATGCATGTATGCGCCGAACACAGGTGAAATGCAACATGCTGCGTCCCACCTGCGTTTGCGGTTTACATGCGTCTACATTATAGTTAACGCAAAAGGTGACTCGCATGTAAGCCGCAAACAGATGCGACGGAAATAAGGTAAGTAATTCTATTGTCGGATTGTGTTGATGCGACACGACTGTCGGATGCAGACGCTGCGTCTGCATCAACACAATCAGACAATAGAATTACTTACCTTATTTCTGTTGCATCCGACGACACCTTCGTTTTTGCGCATTGTGGCGGAATCGTCCGTGGAGTCCCGCCCTAATGTGTGGCAGGCAAAGCTCCCTGAAAAGGTAGGGAAATGTCCAGAAACATCCAGAAAGTAATTCCTCATTGGTAATGGGGAGGGCTCAGGTAGGTACTCAGTGAGTCCATTGTCCTATGCTGCAAACACCCTGTGTGTTATAGGCCTAAAAATTCCAAAATGTGTAGTGCAATCATATATAACACAAATCTTAAGGTTTCTGTCTGGGTTTAATGATTTAAAGGGGAGCTATCACAAAATGAAAATTTAATATAAGCTTCATCATACTGAAATAAGAAACTTTCTAAATACATTCAATGAAATAATCAAGTTTATGTTCACTGCCCCTCTCTCAGCATCTGTTTCTCTTCATTCTGTCTTCATGCAGGAGTTGGGTGTCAGTCATTGAAAGTTAGATCCAATATATTTTATAGGGGGGCTCCCTTTCCTAGCAGATGTATTAGAGCTCACTCAAATAACTGATTTCAGTACAAACAAAATTAACAAAATAACTGCCTTTTGCATAAATTCTGCATGTAGAGAGACATGATGTCTGGTGATTTTAATAGTGATCTAACTGTCAATGATTATCTGACACCCAACTCCTTCATAAAGAGAGAATGAAGAAAAACAGATGCTGAGAGAGGTATAGTGAAGATAAACTTGATTATTTCAGAAACCGTACATAATTTTTAATTGATTGTATTTAGAAAGCTTCTTCTTTCAGTGTGCTGACGCTTGTATAAAATTTTCATGATAGTTCCCCTCTAAGTGAAATCTTGCTGAGCGTTCTCCTACTTCTGTTTACTTAGGAACTGAAACTTCCTTCCTACAAAGGCCAGTCTCCCCAGCTCAACCTGAGACGCTACTTTGCCGACTTGATCGCCATCGTCAGCAATCGGTTTAAGCTCTGCCCTACTGCCCGACATCTTGCTGTGTACCTGCTGGATCTCTTTATGGACCGATATGACATATCTATCCAACAGCTGCATATCGTGGCCTTGTCGTGTTTGCTTTTAGCGAGTAAGTATATTTTTTATGTTGACACGCCCACACAACTGCATCTCACAGTTGACCAGTTGTTTTTTGTTTTTAAGAAAAAAGGGCATTTATTGTTGCTATTTAATAATAACTGATTGAGAAAAGTATCTCTGACAGTTAGTACAGACTGGCCAATGACCAGCGAGAGCCAGAAACCAGCTGCTTCAGCTGTGCCGCCAGTTGCATTCTGTCATGTGACCGTCAAGAGCTGAATTCTTCTCTCTGTGCCAGTCCTAAGCCTGCTTTGGGTTTATGGCACCAGTTATGTGACACTTGGCAGTAGTAACAGCTGGGGGAGGGATTAGCACCAGATGCTTCAAGGTTCCCTACTGCAGTCTCTGATTTCTGCTATTACAATTAGACCTGCACCCCCTGTAGTGATAATGACAAGTGAACATCAAAGAAAAATCCTGGTGACCAAAAATATGAAATAAGCCTCGGGCCTCTCCATCCTGCAGTTCATATCTGTTTGCCTTGAGTCTGTCGCCCCCCCCCCCTGTTATCCCTTTGCACACTATTAATAGAAACAATGGCCCTCTACTTGAGGACACGCCGATTAAAGGGCAATTGTGCATATGTGTGATGCTAAGAGAGGAAGGCGAATAAGGAGTGACTTATTGCATCACATGCACTGGGGCCCCTTGGGACATAGATATCTGTAACTTTTTTTAATATTTTTTATGGATGTGTGATAAGTGACATATTTGTGTTATCACCAACACATACGGGCAGATTTATCAAGTGTCAGAGTGAAAATTTTAATTCTTGAGTTTTTTTTATGGCCAAAACTATTCAATTTGACTTGGGAATTGTTAAAACGTTTTTTAAAAAATTTGATTTTTTTTTTAAATGTATAATGCACTGGCCCTTTAAGAACTCAAATTCGACTATTTGCCACCTTAAACCAGCTGAATTGCTGTTTTAGCCTATGGGGGATGGCTTGGGATCAATTTGGAGTTGTTTGTTGCCTTCCTGACATTCAGAGAAAAAACTCGATTTGAATGCGATTTGTATTCGATTCGAATTTGATTCGAGTTTGCGGGTTGATCCCATTCTCCCGAGTTTCAAAAATTCTAATTTTTTAATAAATTGCAATTGGTCAAATTTCGAGTTCATGGGAGTTTTTAAATAACTCCCATGAACTCGAAATTCGACCCTTGATGAATCTGCCCCATAGTCTCTTTGGGTATTGGTATTATTGACTAGAAGGGTTCCATCCAAATGGGAAAGTCCACCTTTATATTAATTTCATTTTCACATTTTACCGTAGTGGTGTTACTGTATTTATTCCTTTATAGTGACTTATAGATGCAGTGGGTCTATTCACAATAGGGTAAATCTATTGTATATCTGTCAACAATAAAGCCTTTTTTTTAAAACAAAAAATACATTTCTATTGTTATGAGTGATTGTGTGCCCCAGGGTGTCTTTCTGGTTTGAGTGAACTGTGCCCTTTGTGTGTCTGGACACGGCTCACATTTACATTTTCTAGAGGCCAGACCTGCTGAGAATAAGCACTGACGCCTTAGGAGAAAACTGGTTTGTGTGTTTTACAGCAGAGCTTTCAGGCATATTGCTATGAAAGGTTCAGGAACAAATGAAGGAGCACATGTACCTAAATTAACTACTGTTCTGTTAAAACAAGAAAATGGGATTCTTTTTCATATAGTTAAAAATGTAAATGGCCAGGGGAGTCGGTTTGACTGACAGTTTCTCCAGTGCTAATACAGGTACAGCTGTATAGGATTTGTTAACTTATTATTATTATTATTATTATTATTATTATTATTATGGTGGTGGCACACGCTGCTATTTGGGGAGATTAGGCACCCAGCGACAAATCGCCTCTTCCTCGACTAATTTTCCCCCCCCCCCTCCCGCAATGCCTTCCCGCTGGCTAGAATGTAAATCGCCGGCGGGATGGCACTTGGAATACTTTGTTTTAAGACGCCTCACAAGGAAAATTCGAAATGCGGTCCCACTAGAGTCCTGCAGCGGGTCGGGTACCCGCGGGTTATCCGCAAAACCCTGCGGTAGCCTGCGGTTAGCAGTTCCGGGTGCGGGTATAGACGCGGGTTTGCGGGGCATGCCGCGGGTCTTCTCAATAGTGACATTTACTCCTTTTTTCTGATCACGTCTACAGCGCCGATTCTGTCACTTCCGGTTTACAATGACCGCACTTTCTGATTCTTGATGGTCAAGCGGGTCTCAGGTCCGGGTTGCGTATAAGGTACTTGCGGGTCGGGTAGCAGATCCAAGCGGATTGCAGGGTACGGGTCGGGTATGGGTTCCAAAAAAATGGACCCACGCAGGACTCTAGGTCCCGCGATCCGACCACCCGTTACCCACCCGTTACCACGATTGTATCAGCCCGATATCGCCCACCTCAAGGTGAGATCTGTCAGTGTATGGCCACCTTAGATTGATGACCAAACAGTTTTCTGTTTTTATAATCTTTTCATGTTGGGCTTTTTCAAAGAGACCCATGTTTGAATGTTGGCCTTGTTTGCTTTAATCCAATTATAAAACTCAGTCTGCAGTACTTACTGCTATCCCCCCCCCTGGCTCTGTTTTCTCCTCTGTGTGTAACTCCACTCTCTGTTTGATGCCATTTAGCAAACAATCGCTGGTATGTCAGACACTCATAATGATTATTGTCTGGGGAAAACAAAACCAAAAGACCTAATCATAAAATGGCTTCCTTTTTTCTTACCTGCTGTCAAGCAGATGAACTGTGAGATTTCAGTTTTGTTTTTAATCCTATTTTAGCTGCTTATCTATCTTCTGGCCCTCCCCTCTATAGATAATGCTATACTCTTATCCAAACTGCTTATTTGTTGCTACAATAATTACGCTGTAGCAACTGCTGGAGGATGCAAAAAACTCAGCAGTTTGTAATTTCAGCAATCTGGTTGCTAGGGTCCAAATTATCCTAGCAACCATGCACTGAATTATGGACAAGACATAACCTGAATAGAAAGGAGTTAAAAAATAAAAAAGTAGCAATAACAGTACATTTTGTAGCCTTAGGTGCAGATTTATCAAGGGTCGAAGTGAAAATTTTGAGGTAATTTCAGTGTGTACTTCGACTAGGGAATAGTCCAAATTCGAACTGAATTTGGGGGGGAAAAAATCGAATATCGAAATTTATCATGTACTGTCTCTTTGAAAATTCAACTTTGACTATTCGCCATCTAAAACCTGGCAAATTGCTGTTTAAGCCTATGGGGCACCTCCTAGAACCTATTTGGAGTCTTTTTTTTTTTTTTTTCGAATTCAGTCGAATACGATCCGAATTTCAATCGAACGATCAAATACAGCCTATTCACCTGAAGTTAAAAATTAGATTTTTTTTTTTTAATTAAATTTTGGTTGGTCTTTTATTATTCGAATTTCGAGGTGATATGGGAGTTCAAAAAAAAAAAAACTCCCATCACCTCGAAATTGGACCCTTGATAAATCTGCCCCTTACAGTCATCTCTGTAATGTGTTGTGGATATGTTTATAGATACAGGTATGGGATCCATAAACCCGTTTTCCAGAAAGCTCCTAATTGCGGGAAGGCCATTTGCCATAGAAGATAGTTCAAATCTTTAAAAATGATTTCCTTTTTCTCTGTAATAATAAAACAGTAACTTGTACTTGATCCAAACTAAGATAGAATACCCCGAGTATGGAAAAAGTCTTCATTCTGTCTTCATTCAGGAGTTGGGTGTCAGATATTCATTGACAGTTAGATCCAATATATCTTATGGGGGGCTTCCTTTCCTAGCAGATGTATTAGAGCTCACTCAAATAACTGATTCCAGTACAAACAAAAATCTAACAAAATAACTGCCTTTTGCACAAATCCTGCATGTAGAGAGACATGATGTCTGGTGATTTTAATAGAGTGAGCTCTAATACATCTTCTAGGCAAAAGGAGCCCCCCTATAAGATATATTGGATCTAACTGTCAATGAATATCTGACACCCAACTGCTGCATGAAGACAGAATGAAGAGAAATCTCTGAGAGATGCTGAGAGAGGGATAGTGAAGATAAACTTAATTAGTTCAGAAAAGGTACAGAATTTTTAATTGATTATATTTAGAAAACTTCTTATTTCAGTATGCCGAAGCTTATTTTAAATTTTCATTTTTGCGACAGCTCCCCTTTAAACAAATAATATTTTTCAAAATGATTTCCTTTTTCTCTGTAATAATAAAACCGTACCGTGTACTTGATTCTAAATAAGATATAATTACGTCTTATTGGAGGCAAAGAAATCCCATTTGGTTCATTTAACATTTTGATGGTTTGTTTTTTTTTTTTTTTAATGGAGGTCCAGAATTACAGAAGGATCCCTTATCTGGATCCCGAGCATTCTGGATAACCCAAACCTGTACAACAAATGTGATTTTTTTTTATTTTTTATTATTATTCATTCTTAGGAGTTGAGCTGACCATACACATTAAGAACAGCTTGTCCAATTTTATCTGAAAGGGACAAATATGCCAAATATGCAGTTTAAATCTGCCCCATATGGCAAGTTTTAAGACTACTTTCCAAATGAGCACATTTGATACATCCTAAAAAGCCCAGACGTGGGATGGAATTTGCTCACCCTTTGATGCCAGTGTGTAGTAATATATAACTGTCATTGTTCAAAGGTAAATTTGAAGACAAGGAAGACCGGGTGCCGAAGCTGGAGCAGCTCAACAGCCTGGGCTGTATGACCAACATGAACCTGGTGCTGACCAAACAGAACTTGCTGCACATGGAGCTTTTGCTACTGGAAACATTTGAGTGGAACCTGTGTCTCCCCACACCTGCCCACTTCATTGAGTACTACTTGTCCATTGCGGTTCATGACACTGACCTCCATGACGGCTGGCCGATGATTTGTTTGGAGAAGACGAAGATTTATATGGCAAAATATGCAGACTACTTCTTGGAAGTATCTTTGCAAGGTATAGTCATCATCCCTATCCGTGTTTATTATTAAGGCTTCTCCGATATCCGTACCTTGTACATGAATACATTTTATTTTTTTCTCTTTTCACAGATCACATGTTTTTAAACTACGGCCCATCCTTGGTGGCTGCTGCATGTGTAGCCGCATCTAGAATTATCTTGCGGCTCTCACCGTCTTGGCCGACGAGGCTGCATCGGCTCACCGTGTACGCTTGGGATATCCTTGTGCCTTGCATTGAGAGATTATTAATGTAAGTTCTGAATTTAATTTATTCTCTTATATTTTCCATTAGAGGGTAATGCACAGCAAAATGGCTCCGTTTTTTTCACCTTCATTTCATCAAGAGGCTGAACGATGCATACTTTGACTGCTTCGGCCAGCCACAAACAGGTGGATTTGGGGTTTCTATTTCAAACAGTACCTGTAAACTCTTGTTTACCTGGATCCAGGGTCGGACTACACTGGCAGGACACCGGGAGAAAACCCGAAGGGCCTCGGCCCTCAGGGGCCCCAGCCAACCAAGACCTGCTCCTCAATCACCCCTGATGGGCCCCTAAAGAAAAAGAGTTTGTGCATGAGCTGGCCCAGCATTCATACACCAGGAGAGCGTTCACGTGTACGCACGAGTGTATGGGGGGTCACGGGAGTTGGGGTGTCCGGAGGGGGGCCCCCGGTGACTTGCTAGGAGGGCCATTGTCGCTGCCGGTGGGCTCCATGCTCCAGTCCAACCCTGCTTTGATCTGTATGTAATAACAGCCTTGCTTTAAGATAAATTGAATAGATCTAATGGCTAGTAAAGATATTGGCATGTATGTATGGCCGTGGGTCTCTTGATTCATTAAATCTCACAGTTGTCACCAAACTAGCCGTGTCAGATTTAAAAGGCTAATGACTATACCAATAATACCTATAACTGAACAAATGGCAAAACCACACTGCAGGGCTGTGCAGAGATACTCAATGCACCTGGCACAATGTGTTGTTTCCAATAAATCTTAAAGGAATAGTTCAGTGTAAAAATAAAAACTGGCTAAATAGATTTATTGTGCAAAATAAAAATTGATTCGAATATAGTTAGTTAGGCTAAAATGGAATGTATCAAGGCTGGAGTGACTGGATGTCTAACATAATAGCCAGAACACTACTTCCTGCTATTCAGCTCTCTAACTCTGAGTTAGTCAACGACTTTAAGGGGGCCCACATGGGACATAACTGTTCAGTGAGATTGCAATTGATCCTCCGCATTCAGCTCAGATTCAAAAGCAACAGTTATGACCCATGTGGCCCCCTCAAGTCACTGATTGGTTACTGCTTGGTAATGCCTGCCATGTCAGCATGGAATATGCCATTACTTGCCTTCCAATTGTGCTGTAAACATTTGGGAATACTCCTGTTTGTTTTTATAAGGGTTTGTAATGGTATAATATCTTTAAATAAACTGAGTGAGTTGTAAATCTAATGCCATGATCTAACCAACAAAAAGTAGCTTTGATGCCTGAGGGTACCAGAGCAAGGTGAAGCCTATGATTAGGGTCCATAAGCACAAAACATGTTAGTCCTGTTTGTGTTTCACAGACTACACCTGTTGTTTTAATGAACCACGTAAAGCATCATTTGTACTTACTGGAGGTGTAATTTGTTTTGCACATTTGCAGTTGGTGAAATCAGCCAGGGGTCCATTCTGTTTATAATACCCTATATGGCAGCTTTGCAGTGACAGTACAAGCCTAAAGGTAAAGGGGTAGTTCACCTGTAAATTAACTTTTAGTATGTTTTCGAAATTAAGCAACTTTTCAATTGGTCTTAATTTTTTAGCAACCAAAAAATCAACTGGACGGCGCTGTGGTTAAAAATTTATTGTAGCAGACTGCGGATATGTCTGCATAATGCGTTTCGGAATCACTCCCTTAGTCATAGAAGCCTAGAAGGTAGTGATTCCCAAAACGCGTTAGGAGGACAAATCCGCATACTGCTACAATAAATGTTTAACCAGAGTGCCGATTTTTTTTTTTTTTTGGTTGCTATTTGTACAGTGGGGACGCTGTGGACTGGAGCTGCTTGAAATAAGGGGGAGCTTGGAGTAGTCTTTCTTTTTTTTTTTTATACTAACCCTGACAGCAACAATTTCAACAAGGTTACAATTTTATTATTGATACTGTCTAAGGCTGCTAAATAGCCAATCGTAAACTTTAATTGGCACTCCCAGGACCTTTTTTTTAATGCTTGTGTTGCTCCTCAACTCTCTTTATATTTAAATGTGGCTCACCGGTAAAAAAAGGTTGGAGACCCCTGTTCTACGTCATACTAAAACGTAAAAGGTGAACTACCCTGTTAAATGTACAGACGTTTTATCACAGTCAGAGAACAAGTACTTTTCGCGGGTGGGAGGTTCTTTTTTTTTTTTTTCCATTAATGAATTTGTATTTATCCGTGGATAAGCATATCTAATCACAAAAGACGGATAGGTGCTCCAACTGAAATTATAAAGCCCAAGTATCCAAATACTTTTTTTGCAAGGGCAGAGACGCACGCTGCAGTTCGGGGAGATTACTCGCCCAGCGATAAGTCTTCTCTTCTACAGGGCGACTAATCTCCCCGAACTGCCTTCCCGCAGGCTAGAATGTAAATCGCCGGCAGGATGGCACTCTGATCGATTCGTTTTCCGAAGTCACCCGAAGTTTCCTCGTGAGGCGACTTAGGAAAACAAATCACTTAGCCTGCAGGGGCAGTAGTTTGGGGAGATTAGTCGCCCCGAAGAAGAGGAGATTTGTCGCCGGGCGACTAATCTCCCCGAATTGCAGCATGTGTCTCAGCCCTAAGGGGTTATTTGCCTTGAATGAACTTTTAGTATAATTTAGAGAGTGCTATTCTGAGACAATTTAAACTCGGTCTTGGTTTTTTATTTTCTGTGTTTTTTAAATGATTAAGCTTTTTGTTCAGCAGCTCTCTCCAGTTTGAAAGTTCACAAGTATCTGGTTGCTAGAGTCCAAATTACCCTAGAAACCAGGCAGTGGTTGAGAAAGTGGAATATGAGTAGGAGAGGGTCTGAATAGAAGTAGCGTAATAAAATCAGCAATAGCAAAATTGTATAATGGCAAGCATTTTATTTTGGCTGCTGGGGGACAGTGACCCCCTTTTTGAAAGCTGGAAAGAGTCAGAAAAAAAATCAAGACCTATTGAAAAGTTGCTGAGAATCATCCTATAACCTACTAAAAGTTCACTTAAAGTTAGCTACACCTTTAATAAACTGGAAACCGTGTTTATGAAATCGTAGAATTCAAGCAGGGATGCGCCTTTCTGAATTTTTGCATATTCTGTAAAAAGAAAAGACAAACGTGCTCTATGTGTGTTTGATGCATATTTGTATTTTTTTCTTTTAGTGCACACGACAATGATGTTAAAGAAGCCAGTAAGCATAAGAATCATCTGTCGCATACTGCAGCACAGTGCCTCTTTCCTCCTGCATCTCCAGCGCCCCCACAAGCTCATGTCCAGCAGCACATGCCTCCGTATCTACAGTCGCAACATCACCAGCTGCAGTTCCACCACTCGGCCCCTCAACCGCAAAACTGCCAACCGATCATAACAGCGGCCCATGCCTCTGCTTTTCCGCTGCAGACTTGCGCTTCTGCTATCCCCACTAGCATTCAGGCTCGCGGCCACATACAGACTACTGCAAGCGTCTCCTTAGCTGCCGTCCCAATAGAAGTCAAGCCGTGCATTGGGGTGTCTTACAACAGAAGCTACCAAGTGAACGGACACTACTCGCGATTAACACAGTGTTTCGACAGGTGATGAGGCCTGAATGTGAACATTCTATAAACCTGTGAATTCTGCGGTGATCCAAAATTTTCCGTCAGCTTTATTATTTTGTCTTTTTGTTTTCGGAAAGATGCAATTGCATATCGAGATGAGTCCGATAAACAAGAATTGTGCAAAAGCTTCCTCCGTCAAACCACTTTCTTGCTGAAAAAGCAATCGCCGGACCTTTTTTTTTTTTTTTTTTTTTTTTTTTTTTTTTTATCCAGTAAACATTGTGACCTTCAAGGAAACCTGTCTTCTCTAAATGCAAATGGTTCTTTTTTTTTTTTTTATGAAGGAGACTTAAGGTGACCATAGACGTAACAATTACGATCTTTCTTGGAAACGATCTTTCCAAGAAAGATCGTTCGTTTCAATACACACGTGTAGAGCTGAATCGTCAGATATACAGGTAGATATACGGGAATAAACAATAGAATTCTACCTGTATCTGACGATTCAGCACTAACAATGGCCGATGTTTGGGTCCCTTCAAAGGCAACCGATCAAAATTTTCCATCCAGCCCGATCGACAAGCCGACCGATATCCAAGTCTTCTGCCGATATCGGTCGGCTCTTTTTCCACCATACACGCAACGAATATCGGACGAAAATTCGTTTCGTACGATATTATCTGTGCGTCTATGGCCACCTTTACAGTATTAATATTTTGCGACTTAAGGAGTACAGAACTACAGATATGGCAGTCGGCCGGTTTAACACAATCGATAACCACTCGTGCTTTTGTAACTGTAGATAGTCGTACGGTGCTCAGCTATGGGAATTATGGGTAACTAATGTTCCTTATGGTTCCGTCTTCATTGAAAGAGCTCAAGAATTCCATTATACCTCAAAGGATGCCATGTTTGGAAAAGCAATATTCCATACTAACTCAGGGAAATGAAATAATCATTTGTGCTGCTGGTATACTGTATATTGTAGCTAGGGTTATACATGTATACTATTTTGGTTATTGTTTGTCTAACCTTGTGCTGCTTTACAACCTAACTTGGAATGTGTGACCTCATCCATCCAATTGAAAATGTCCATTACTTTCTCTTGCAAGGAACATCGTATCTGATGTCTTTTCTGTAACACTAAAATGTGCAACACAATCGTCAATATACTGGTAATTTTTTAGGCGTAGCCGTAGCTGATTGTAGGTAGATGTAGTATATGGTAGTTTAATTACATGCCAAATGAAACCGACCAAAACTGTTATAGAATTCCACTTTGGCAAAGTTTTAAGACTGGAGTGGTTGGCCTGCCTGCTTCCATATGGAGAACGATGGGAGTTCTGTTGCTGAACGCAAAAGGAACCACTGGGGATTTAAGCTCTACTTTGCTGCCTCTAAAATATATAAAAAGGGTGTCATTATTGCAGCTATATGTGTATGTTCAATGAATGTTGTTCCATAGGGTGCTTAACGCGACGCCTATATAATGTGACAAAAATTGAATATATCCTTGAAATCAATCTAGCATTCTCAGAATGTTTCTCGAAAATTCTAGTTCTGTTTTATTACTTTTTTTTTTTTTTTTATGTAGTGATAAGGTTTATTTTCTCGCTAGTCTGCCATTTGTCCTGTTTGTGTTGGATCAGTATTTATAGCGTTTTTTTTTTTTTTTTTTTTCACTCCCATAAAATAGTGTTATTTTAGGGATTGCCGGGAATTCTAGAAATGGTTGGAGGCGCAATTGTTTAACATTTCAGTATCATTACAATTATCCTAATGTAACTACCTCGTGGGAGCTGTCTTTAGTGGGGTCCAAGGGGGTTGTTTATCAAGGTCCGGATTTATCTCCGTATTTTTAATATCAAACTTCGAGCAACTCCGAATTCCCGAATGGACCTTATTTATGAAGAAATAAGCCCGAATAAATAGGGTCAGCCAAACTTCGGAGCTTTCCCCAAAAACTCTCAATTGTTCGGAGTTTTCCGCAAAACGACAATCTTTTTTTCTGCGTTTTTTGCGCCAAAACCCGAAATCATCGGATATGGGTACAAACATTAGCGCAGACACTGGGACCTTCCCCATTGACTTATACAGAACCTCGAGAGCTTTTAGATCCCAATATTCGGACCTTGATAAATAACCCCCCAAGTGTTGGTGCTTTGTGCATAATGGTGTTTGCCAGTGCAGAATTGTCGTCCGGAACACTTATTGGCCGTGCACTGCTGGTTGCACAGCAGTATCTATAGTATCAATAGGGGCAATTGTATCATGGAAAGGGTTTTGCAGTTTAGCTGGCACAGTATGGTGACATGGCTACAGCCACACAATCTCAGAATACCTCAAAACTGATTTTGCCCCAGGCCCCGCCATCATTTACATCATGGTGAGAACAATTCAATTCCTCCTTGCTTCAAGGATTCAACTTGAAACTACAGATCAACGGCTGCTTGAAAACCAAGCGGCAGCAGATTGTTTTTTGTTTTTGAGCACCAATAACACTAGCAGAATAACCATTTTCTACATTTACTAACACTGGATTTTTTTTTGATTATTTTTTTTTTTTACTAAAAGGGAAGAATGGTGGGAAGATGTAATTAACATCTATATTCACAGCTACTGTACATATTTAATTTTTGATTACTTTTTATTGTCTTATAAGTAGTAGGATGCCAGGTCAGTACACTACAGTTTTATTATTTATTGCGTAGAATCACCTTCTGTTGTTGTAAAGCTACATAATCATGATACTGAAACAGCCAAAGGTATGTGCACTGTGAGCTGTTATGGCTATTGAGAATAATCAACCATAATTTCCTGTTGGAGCAGAGAAGCCAAAACGTTGTGGGCCTTCATCAGAATGTAGAGAAACTGATCCAAGTATTTAACCACAACAAAGAATTCGGGGTGAGTGCTATGCACTTCAGTTTTTTTAAATAAACATTTTCTTTGTTTAAATCTTGATTTATTTGGACTTGTTTTTGTTTTAATTGCTTTCGGCCAGATCTCGATCGGGGAAGCCCGTCGGGGGCCCCCATACACGGGCCAATAAGCTGCCAACTCGGTCTGTCGGCAGCTTTTGTCGGCAGCTTTTATCGGCCCGTGTATGGCCACCTTTATGGTAAGATATGACTACAATGCCTATATGGTCTCTTAAGATGGCCATAGACTTAACAATTATGATCTTTCTCAGGAAAAGATCTTTCCCGAGAAAGATGGTTCATTTCAATACACACGTGTAGAGCTGAATCGTCAGATATACAGGTGGAAACAATGAAATTCTACTGGTGATAAGCGAATAAATTCGCCAGGTGCAAATTTGCTGTGAATTTTTTCGTTTCACCGCCAAGAAAATTCGCAGACGAAAGCTCGCCATCGACAAAAAATTTTGGACGCGTGTCGGAAAAGTCGCTTGAGTCAAAACCATTGCGCATCAGCACTATTCGGACGCCCATTGACTTTAATACCGGCAGCAAAATTGCCGTGGGCGTTAAAATTCGCATTTTGCTGATTTTTCAGCATTTCGTGGGAAATTCGAGAGTTTTTCGGTGAAGCGAACTGGGAGAAGTTCGCCCATCACTAAAATTCTACCTGTATCTGACAATTCAGCACTAACAATGGCCGATGTTTGGGTTCCTTCAACGGCACCCGATCAAAATTTTCCATCCAGCCCGATCGACAAGCCGACCGATATCAAAGTCTTCTACCGATATCGGTCGGCTCTTTTCCCACCATACACGCACCCAATATCGTGCGAACATTTTTTCGTACGATATTAACTGTGCGTGTATGGCCACCTTTACATACCTATGAAATCCTATCAAGAAGGTAATTCAGGATGACATTTGAAAATGAAAACTTTTGCTGCCAATAGTCCCGGCTGAATGGTTGATACCAACATATTTGTATATCGCTGACCACAAAAGCCAATGGGGAAGTGGGGATAGGCTTTAATAAAAGGAGATAAAGGAGAAGATTCATTAACATTTTCAGGAATTGAGTTAATGTTAATAACAGGAAAAGATAATCTGATTACATTAGAACTGCTGGGAAAATACAAGGAAATTATTTGGAATCTGAATCTAACCCTTCATAATCCACCCCCCACCATATAATTATTGGGGGAATGGTATGAGGAAATATCACGATTTTCAAAGGGGTCATTGTAACCCATGCTTAACAGCTCAGCAACCAATGTTAAAGGGATACTGTCATGGGGGAAAAATTTTTTTTTCAAAATGAATTGGTTAAAAGTGCTGCTCCATTGTTTGCCCTCATTATTGAACCCCTGGCAATTCATATTCGGCAACATGTTGACATCCATGGTCTTCAGATAGGTGAGATTCATCATAAATGTGTCCTCTATGCTGATGACTTATTACTGTTGGTTTCCAAGCCTATGACATCTCTCCCATATTTATATACTTTACTCTCTGAGTTTGGCTCGGTCTCTGGTCTGAAGGTTAATTCCCAAAAATCCGAAGCACTGAACATTAATCTCCCTCCCCATACTCAAAAGCTGCTGGAGATTAACTTTGGATTTCACTGGCAACCTAAAAGCATAAAATATTTGGGGGTTCAGATCACTCCAGAATATAGTAACCTATCCCAAGCCAATTATCCGGGGTCAATTAAAAGACTGTTCTCTATGTTACATTCTTGGGAACCCTTGCAGTTATCCTGGTTAGGGAAAGTACATGCCCTGAAAATGACAGTCCTCCCCCATCTGTTATATTTGTTCCGCACACTTCCAGTTAACCCCCCTATGACTACTCTACTTAAACTGCAGTCTCAATGCTTAAAATTTGTATGGGGTGGTAAACGGTCTAGGCTGAGGGCAAGCATAGCCTACCGGAATAGGACTAAGGGTGGCTTGGGGATTCCTAGTCTTAGGGCCTATTATATTGCGGCTCAGCTGGCTCAGATGGTGGAATGGCATACCCAGAGTACTTCCCCTCTCTGGACACAGTTAGAACTAAGCTCTGTGGGGGGCACTCTTCTCAGCAATTTGATGTGGATTGGGGCCTCCCCTGACCCCACTTATTGCCCCACGGTGAATCATTCCCTGCAAGTGTGGAAGTCGGCTTCTACCAAATACCCATTAGTGTCGGCCCACCGTCCTGTGTTATCTTTCCTGAACAATCCTGACTTCCCTCCAGGCAGGGAGGGGGGCGCCTTCTCTTGGTGGCAGGACAATGGCCTTTTAGCTCTGCATCAGCTCACCAGAGATCATGTGTTTCTGTCTTGCCAAACACTCCAAGAGAAATTCCATATGCCTATCACTGAATCATTTAGATATGCCCAAATACGCCACTATTTTCTCTCCCTAACGGGGAACATTCTGCGGGACTTGCCTGCACCCACAATATTTGAACACTTATGCCTGCACTCCATCCCATATAAAGGGGCCATATCTAGAATTTATGATGTCTTAATACACCAGACGCCTGTTAAAGATTTGATTTTTGTTAAGCAGTGGGAGCAAGACCTGCGTCTCTGTTTGGAGGAGGATGCTTGGCTGGACATGTTGCGGGACATGTCTAGGTGTTCCCCTAGTATTTTGGTACAGGAAACTTCTCAAAAGGTGGTCACTAGGTGGTACTTAGTTCCCGAAAAGCTTGCGAAATGGTACCCCACCTCCTCTCCGGTGTGCTTTAGGGGTTGCGGGCAGACTGGTTCCTTTTTTCATATTTGGTGGCATTGTCCTAAGGCTGTCCGGTTCTGGACCAGGGTCTATACGATGGTAACTAGCATCACTGGGCTTATACTTAGGAAATCCCCTCTGGAAGCTCTGATACATGGACGAGTGCCAGGTGGGAACAAATGGGTTCGGCAGCTAGTAGGCCGTATATTTACGGCGGCCAAACAGACTATTGCCAAGGCTTGGAAAACCAACTCATTAAATTTACAGGAGGTGAAACACAGACTTGATAACTATATGTCTATGGAAAGGCTTTCCTCACTTGCCAGGGGTGACTTGCGCTCTTTTCACAAGCTCTGGGGCCCCTGGGTTCAATATAGAGGGCTATCGGCACTAGGTTAGATGTGGGTACGTTAGGTGGATTGTACCCTAGATTTGCCATTTGCCATTTTTCCCCAAGACACACCTATATTCTTATGTGATCATATTCTTCACTGAATACGCACCCCCTATGGATACGTTCTTTGGTTTCTGTTTTGCTACTTCTGTCTATTCTTTCCTGTCTAACTAAGGTTGGTATCCTATTTTCCTCATTGTTGATTGCAATAATTGTACTCTGTATCTTTGCATTATTGAAGCTGTTTTTTACATGCGATGCATTACTTTCTGTAAGACTTTTCATGGAAGATAGGAGCAACGGCTGTATTTTGATTTTCTTCTGTTTCTTTTTCTTTGAAAAACAAAATAAAAATATTGAAAAAAAAAAAAAAAAGTGCTGCTCCAGCAGAATTCTGCAGTGAAATCCATTTCTCAAAAGAGCAAACAGATTTTTTTTATATTCAATTTTAATATCTGACATGGGGCTAGACATTTTGTCAATTGCCCCTGGTCATGTGACTTGTGCCTGCACTTTAGGACAGAAATGCTTTCTGGCAGGCTGCTGTTTTTCCTTCTCAATGTAACTGAATGTGTCTCAGTGGGACATCGGTTTTTACTATTGAGTGCTGTTCTTAGATCTACCAGGCACCTGTTATCTTGTGTTAAGCTGGCCATAGACGCAAAGATCCGATCGTACGAATCAACGTACGATCGGACTTTCCCATCTCCCGACCCTCCACTAACCATTCAGATCAAAGTCTTTACCATTCCGATCAAATAAGAACAGATCACCCAATGTTCTGCCCCTGACAGCAATCGTACGATGTCTGACAACACTAGTGACAGTCTCCCTCTGAAAATCGTACGATCGGCAATACATGCAGAGATATTATCGGCAGGCGACAGAAATTTTCTAACCTGTCCGATCACCATCTCCGACGGACGAAAAATGTCGGGACTCTCCACACATGGTCCGAAAATCGTACGAATCCACGATTCGTACGATCGAATCTTTGCGTCTATGGCCAGCTTTAGGGAGCTGTTATCTGGTTACCTTCCCATTGTTCTTTTGTTTGGCTGCTGGGGGGGAAAGGGAGGGGGTGATATCTCTCCAACTTGCAGAACAGCAGTAAAGAGTGATTGAAGTTTATCAGAGCACAAGTCACATGACCAGAGGCAGCTGGGAAACTGACAATATGTCTAGCCCCATGTCAGATTTCAAAATTGAATATAAAAAAAATCTGTTTGCTCTTTTGAGAAATGGATTTCAGTGCAGAATTCTGCTGGAGCAGCACTATTAACTGATTCATTTTTTCCCATGACAGTATCCCTTTAAAGAGTTAAAAATATGGAAGTATGCAGTACAATATAGAACCTTGCATTGCTAGCGACCAATAGCAGCAAACACTCTCCCTAACGCAGGGGTACCCAAAACGGTAGATTGGGATCTACCAGTAGACCTTTAGCTGGTGATCAGTAGATCTCAAGACACTGTCAACAACTAAATCACCCTCCTGTTTCATTCTCTTCATTCAGATATTTATTATATTAAGGTTCCATAAGAAATAGTTGTTTGTTAACAATATACATTTGCTCATAAATCAATATTTAAGTAATATTTCCCATGGAACAGAATGCTAACTGCTTTTATGGATGTAGATCATAATGGGACAATATCACTAAAAGTAGACCTCACATTAGTAAAGTATGGGCACTCCTGTGTTGTGCAGCAGCTCTGCAGTTTGGAATTTCGGCAGCTCTCTGGTTGCTAGGATCCAATTTAACTGAGCAACCAGGCAGTTGTTGGAAAGAGAGACGGGAATGTACCTAAATAGAAACATAAGTAATAAAATGTAACCGTAACACAGAACAATAGTTTTTGGCTGCTGGGGTCAGTGACCTCCATTTGAAACCTGAAAAGAATCAGAAAGAGGAAGGCAAATAATTCAAACACAATAAAAAATGAAAAGATTATAAGAATCTTGCCATTTTAAAAAAAAAGTATTTCATTTTTCTCTGTAGTAATAATAATGGTTCATTTTACTTGATCCCAACTAAGATATAATTAATCTTTATTTGAGTGGTGTCAATCCTGGTGGTGTTGGCCAGGAGAGAAAACATTAGCCTAAAGTGATACTTGTGGTGGCCCATTTACTTAGTTTTGAGCGAAGGAATAGAGGAAAAATAGTTTAAATTTCAATGGTCGGATATGGCTACTTCGACCATCGAATGGGCTACTTCGACTACAACCTTCGAATCGAACGATTTGAACTAAAAGTCGTTTGACTGTTCGACCATTCGATAGTCGAAGTACTGTCTCTTTAAAAAATTCTTCGACCTCCTAGTTCGCCACCTAAAACCTACCGAGGCCAATGTTAGCCTATGGGGAAGGTCACCATAGGCTTCCTAACAATTTTCTGATCGAAGGAATATCTTTGATCGATGGATTAAAATCCTTTGAATCGTTCCATTCGAAGGATTTAATCATTCGATCGAACGATTATTCCTTCGATCGTAGGAATATCGGTAAATCCTTCGACTTTGATATTCGAAGTCGAAGGATTTTACTTCGACGGTCGAATATCGAGGGTTAATTAACCCTTAATATTCGACCCTAGGTAAATGTGCCCCTTGGTGTTTAAAAGCCTTTTCAGAAATGCTAGTGATTGTCTCCTTTAGTTATGTGATCCGTTATCCAGTAACCCGTTATCCAGAAAGCTCCTGTTACAGGAAGGCTGTCTCCCTTAGACTCCATTTTATTCAAAGAATTTAAATGTTTAAAAAGTATTTCCTTTTTTCTCTGTAATAATAAAACAGTAGGTTGTACTTGATCCAACAAATATATAATTAATCCTTATTGGAGGCAAAACGAGGCCATTGAGTTTTATTGATGTTTAAATGATTTTAGTAGACTCTTTATTTTAGTAGAAAGGTGCCATATCTGGAAAACCCCAGGGCCTGCACATTTTGGATAACAGGTCTAATACCTGTAACAAAAACCAAGAGTATAATCACAAATAACATTACACTGCTGGGTACAATACCTTCTACCCCAGTAAGATGTGAAATGAAGCAGAAAGTTATTCAGTGTGATTCTGCTATTCCCAGTACACAGGCCACTGGCTCAGTTGTCGGCTGCATTATTAATGTTGAAATCTTGCTCGTTTCCATGGTACTTTTCTTTTTGCTTTTTTACAGTGACTGCTCTTCTATTCTTTTTTTCTTCATTTATTAAGTTCAGGATACAGGTAACAACAACAATAGCAAATTAATTATTAATGAGAAAATAAAGTAGAAGCAGGAAGGAAAACATACTAGAATGAGAGAGAGAGAGAGAGAGAGAGAGAGAAGGGGACAGGGATCTGTCAAATTTTAATCCTATCTTTAAACCACTTAATCAGTATAAAAATATGGGTTATTTGTAGCTGGATTTAGAATCCAGAAAAGCCATTTAATTTGCCCTGGCACCCTCTTGAGATATATTCTGCCTTGTAATAAAGCAACATCCTGTTTAGTCTCCTCCCCTTCCTCAAGGATGGATGAGATGATCTGTGCCATTGGTTAACTGTTTTCTAGCAAAGTATAGAAAGATCAGGAGTAGGGATCTAATGCTTTCTTAGTATAATCAAATCGAATAAGGAAACTGAAGCTCATCTATGTTTGGATCTTGCAAACAGATAATTAATTAACAGTGCACAGATAATCTACCTGCAAACAAAACAGTCTGAACAAAGGTTAAATGGAGGGGTTGTATACTGAAAATCTAATCATCTACCTTGCAAGGACCAAACATACAGTAGCTTCAGTTCCCTTTTTTTGTCCTGTTTAGCTCACAAAATAACAAAAGATATTTTTTCATGGTTACAAAAAAACAGGCAAGAGCCTATTTATTCAACTCATGTTGAACAAGGGAGTATACTGCCCCTTTAATGTATCAGACGATGTTCTACTTCTTTAAGAGAAAGGATTTGCATTTAGGTATGAAATAACTGTTGAAATATCTCCCAAGTGTCAGGGACACACTCAAATGTTATAAATATACATAAAATAAATACACAGGGATGCTAAACCTTTTCCTTGAAATCCAATAACAAATAATGAAACAAGGGAAGCAAATCACTCTGAGGAAACCCAAACAGACACAAGAAGAACAAGCAAACTCCATGATGATGATATGCTGGTCAAAAAAAGACCCAAACACTACAAGACATTAACCATTACCTCTTGCATCGGTTATTGGTTGTTATTGTATGGAAATCGGTAGGTTTATTGTATATACGTATTTATTGTACAACGCTGCAGAATATCTTGGTTTTAATAATAATAGTAATAATAATTAGTCACTGTACCACCATGCTGCACGATGCTCTATATGTGGCACATAAACCCCCCAAGGGGCTACAAATGTAGCCAATGATATTTTAGAACTGTGTTGTCCTCAAACTGAGAAGTAATTATTCATTATGTCTAACCCTATCTAATTTTGTTGGCAGTCCAAATAATAAGGGGGGAGAGATACGTTATCCCATGCTGAGACCATTCTAACCACTCCCTACCATCTAAAAGAGCCATTTAGGGGGTTATTTATCAAAGTCTGAATGCCAAAAACTTGAAAAATTCGAGTTATTTTAAGTATAAAATCCGACTTTTGAGTGGAAAAAAAACCTCGAATTTTCCGGAATTTATTAAACCCCAGAGGCTACAAAAAGTTAGAATCCAAAAATCCGGCATTTCAGACCTCCAGAGGTTGGATATAAGTCAATGGGAGAGGTCCTTATCCTATTTGGACGTTTCTGTGGTCTGCGCTGGAATTAGCCAAAAAAATCTGACTATATCAGACTTTTCGGGGGGATATCCGAAAAATTCAGGCTTTTTAGGAAAATCCTGAAAAAAAATCATAAGGTTTGGGAAAAAACTCTGTAAAAAACAAACAATCTGATTTTTCATACGATTTTTTCGGGTTTTTTTCTCTAAACCAATTAATTTGTGCTTTTAAAATAATAAATAAAGTTTTATTCAAATACACAAAAAAAATTGGATTTTGATAAATATGAAATACTTCTCAAGTGACTCAGAGCTTCTTGGGAGACTGAAGGTGTCAGAGAAACATTTGTTTCCCCATGAAACGATCCCCTTAATAACAAAATTGTCATACCTTATGACATATACCATACCCTAGTGGTGCCAAGTATTTTTTGACTTTTTACTGGCTAATCCCCTCTTTTCTCTTCAGTTAATGTGAGTAAAAGCAAAGCAGAGGGACAATGGTTTGTGGAACAAAGGAGAAGTCGCACAAAGGTCAGATGTTAGTGAACAAGATTTGGTAGCCCTGTGTCTTGGGTGGCCATTAGAATAGACTGGCTGAAAAGCAAAGAGGACGAAGTGGGAAATATTTAAAAAGCACAATAAGGGCAGAGACACACGGGGAGATTCGGGGAGATCAGTCGCCTGGCAACAAATCTCCTCTTCTTCGGGGCAACTAATCTCCCCGAATTGCATCCCCTGCCTTCCCGCCGGCTAGAATGGAAATCGTTTTCGTTTTCCGAAGTAGCCTCACAAGGAAACTTAGAGCGACTTCAGAAAAAAAAGCGTTCTGATTGCCGGGCGACTAATCTCCCCGAATCTGACTGTGTGTCTCTGCCCTAAAGAGTTTATAAAGGATTTTTAAAAGAAGCTTTAGATCTTTCAACATATGTTAGCAGACATTGCTATAAAGACTTTATTTCAAGAGAAAAGTGATGAAACATGTCATTCCCATGTAAAAGAGAAAAATAACAAATTGCCCAAACAATGTGACTGGTGAGCAGCCTTCTCCCTTGAAGTTTATCAGAGCCCAAGTCACATGACTGGTGGCAGCTGGGAAACTGACAATATGTCTAGCCCCATGTCAGATTTCAAAATTGAATATAAAAAAATCTGTTTGGTCTTTTGAGGAAAGGATTTCAGTGCAGAATTCTGCTGGAGCAGCACTATTAACTGATGTGCTTTGAAAAAAAAACATGTTTTCCCATGGCCTGTGCCACCCTAGGCACAGGCCTCGGGGGCCTATATATATATATATATAAATACGGCCCAGCCAACAATGTCACCAGTTTCAAATGCAAGCAGCTTTTTGGTTGCTAGAGTCAAATATACTACATTTACCATGAATGTTTAACCATTCAAATCAGTGATTGCCCCATGGAGCTTTATGTGTAATGCCCCAGGCACATATGCAGATACACAAACCACAAATATTAGTCCTTTGTATCAGAAACCAATCAATCTTCTAGTAGTACAGGTATGGGAATGCTCAGGACCTGGGGTTATGTGGATAAGGCGTATTTCTGTAATTTGGATCTTCATACCTGAAAACTACCAAAAAATAATTTAAACGTTAAATAAAACTAATGGTATTGTTTAGAAGATAAGAGACCAGGGTAAAAGACCGCTACTAGGTTAGGATTCACAGCAGCAACCCCAATAAATCTTTTCCAGAAGTGCCGTCTACCTGTTCTTGTATTTATTTAATGGTATTGTTTAGCCTCCATTAAAAAGGGATACTGTCATGGGAAAAAAAAATTCAAAATGAATCAGTTAATAGTGCTGCTCCAGCAGAATTCTGCGCTGAAATCCATTTCTCAAAAGAGCAAACAGAATTTTTTTATATTCAATTTTGAAATCTGACATGGGGCTAGACATATTGTCAATTTCCCAGCTGCCCCAAGTCATGTGACTTGTGCTCTGATAAACTTCAATCACTCTTTACTGCTGTACTGCAAGTTGGAGTGTTATCGCCCCCTCTCTTTCTCCTCCCCCAGCAGCCAAACAAAAGAACAATGGGAAGGTAACCAGATAACAGCTCTCTAACACAAGATAACAACTGCCTGGTAGATCTAAGAACAATACTCAATAGTAAAAACCCATGTCCCACTGAGACACATTCAGTTAGGGTAGGGACACACTGGGCGATTTGGGGAGATTTAGTCGCCTGGCGACTAATCGCCGCGACTTTCCACGACCAATCTTCCCCGAATGCCTCCCCTCACTCTGCGCCTGGATAAAATGAAAAATCGCCTGCGCTAATCACACGCGGCGATTTGTTTTCCGAAGTCGCCCGAAGTTTCCTCGTGAGGCAACTTCGGGCGATTTCGGAAAACGAATCGCCGTGTGTGATTAGCGCCGGCGACTTTTCATTTTATCCAGGCGCAGAGTGAGGGGAGGCATTCGGGGAGAAAAGTCGCTGCGATTAGTCGCCAGGCGACTAAATCTCCCCAAATCGCCCAGTGTGTCCCTACCCTTACATTGAGAAGGAAAAACAGCAGCCTGTCAGAAAGCATTTCTCTCCTAAAGTGCAGGCACAAGTCACATGACCAGGGGCAGCTGGGAAATTAACAAAATGTCTAGCCCCATGTCAGATTTCAAAATTGAATATAAAAAAATCTGTTTGCTCTTTTGAGAAATGGATTTCAGTGCAGAATTCTGCTGGAGCAGCACTATTAACTGATGGGTTTTGAAAAAAACATGTTTTCCGATGACAGGATCCCTTTAAGGTTTAAATATTTTTTATGGTGGCCAATAAATAAAGTTGTTTGCGAACATTCCCATTGACTTCTATACAACCCAACCAGCTTTTACTTGCCAAGTTTTTGTCTACATGTTTTTCTCAGGAAACATGCCAACTAAATTTTCAGCCCCTAGTAGAATTGTTTTACCTCCAATAAGGATTAATTGTATCTTAGTTAAGATCAAGTATAAAGTACTGTTTTATTATTACAGAGAAAAAAGGAAATTATTTTTAATATTTTTAATTATTTGATTAGAATGGAGTCTATGGGAGATGGCCTTCCCGTAATTTGGAGCTTTCCTATACAGATCCCATACCTGTATTATTATTGCTATTAGCATTATTATTAGTAGTATTATCACATATTTATAAAACATCAACAAATTCCTCTGCGCTGTACAATATATTAGTGTCTACATTTGAAACATACAGATTTTTTATGCACAGAACCAATAACCTATACAAGAGGGCCTGCCCAAATGAGCTTACAATCTAAAAATATTTCTTTTTATTCTTACTTGTAACATTTTCTTTTTATAGAGGTCCTCTCCTATTCTTCTTTCATTCTGACTTCCAAAACCACAGCCTGGTTGCTAGGGCAACTGGGGCCCCAGAGAGCTAAAGAAATGTAAAACTGGACAACAAAAAGTTGATTTTAAATAAATCTTGTAAAACAAAAATTAAGACTTCTGCAAATTCTCTTTGAATTCAACAGGCAGAAATATAATGGGCTAGTCGTTCTTTTTCCCCCTGTATTAGGAGCTATAGTGGCATCAAAGGGGCATTATTGCTGACATATAATTATTGCATTTGTCCCAGAATGCAATGTGTTATATATAGAAAAGTAAATAATGTGGGAAAAGGTGATTCATTCATTTAAATTCAGAATTGTTTTTAGTCCTTTTGGCATATCCTGTTACTCACGCAGCAGCAGATACCTGAAGTCCTTTTCTGTTTTATTAATGATATTCCAGCTAACAGAGCATTCTGTCGCATTCTTACATCGATAGCGGCTGAAATGAAACGCTGATGATGAAGTATGTGTTGATCTCACTGACATTTTGCATTTAAAATACAATCTCGGCCTTTGATTAATTGAAACATGGGTGGATACACAAAATGAAAGACTTTTGTTGCAAGAAAGCTGTTAACTACATCGCTTTGTTAAACACATTAACATGAGCGACACTTACCTTTAAAGGAGAAGGGAAGGCTAAAATGAATTAAGCTTTATTAGAAAGGTCTATATAAATACACCAGTAAACCCTGAAAGTAATGCTGCTCTGAGTCCTCTGTCAAAAGAAACACAGCATTTCTTTCCTTCTATTGTGTACTCATGGGCTTCTGTATCAGACTTCCTGTTTTCAGCTTAAACCTCCAGGGCTAGGGCTTGAGCATGCTCAGTTTGCTCCTCTCTCCCCCTCTTTTTCCCCCCTTCCTGTTGTAATTTGAGCCCAGAGCTCTGAGTGAACAGGGAGAGACTCAGGCAGGAAGTGATATCACACCAAGCTAATATGGCAGTTGCTATCCTAAACAAACAGAGTGAGCTTCTAGAGCTGTTTACTCATGTATGGTAAAGCATTCTGCAGAATAAATATAGAGTTATAGCTTGCACTAATAGGCTAATCTATTGGCAATAAGCTGCTTCAGTAGCTTTCCTTCTACTTTAAGGGTAAACAATCCCATTTTGCCTTTCCTGCCAGGCACGGTATTCACCTTTTATCATGTAAATTATGATGAAACGCCAAATTAATCATTGAGTTTCTAACCATGTGTTTATATAATGCTATATTTACTGATATATTATACCTACAGACTAATGGTTTAGAAAAAGATTGTGCCTCACCCCACTGTGCCCTCTTCATCTCTTGAGCCCCCAGCAGTTATGTTTAAAAAACATAGACTTGTTATCCAGAAATTCTCTGATGGAAGGCCATCTCCCATACACTCCAGTATAAGCAAATAATTCTATTTTTTTTTAAAAAAAAGTCCTGGCTTGTTCTAGTAATAATTGTATTATGTTGTTACCATTCAAAAAAGGTAAAAGTATCATAAATAAGGATGGGAGTATCAGTATTACATAACCATTTCAGAATTTGGGGATATAGATAAGAAAGCCTGACACACAGCAAAAGCAACCCAGGATAATATAAAAGGTAAAGCTTGCCAGGGACAAATGTTTTTTTCTTACTGAGCAGGAGAATAAGTCATGTTAGTAAACACTGTCATTTAATCACAAAACCCTGGATGTTCAGCCAAGATGTATCACGTATTCCCATTTCTCTCTCCAGCTGGGATGCTGTGCGATAGCCAAACTGCCAAATACAGCTATGGGATCCATTATCCTAGAAACTCGTTATCCAGAAAACTCAGTATTATGGATTTAATTTTAATCAAATACAGATAAAGGTATGGGACCTGTTATCCAGAATGCGCAAGACCTGAGATTTCTGAATAATGAATCTTTCTTTCATTTTAATCAAATGCAGATAAAGGTAAGGGACCTGTTATCCAGAATGCTCAGGACCTGGGATTTCTGGATCATGAACCTTTCTATAATTTGGATCTTCATACCTTAAGTCTACAAGAAAATCATGTAAGCATAAAATAAACCCAATAGGCTGGGTTTGCTTCCAATAAGGATTAATTATATCTTAGTTGGGATTAAGTACAAGCTACTGTTTTGTTATTGGAAAGAAAAGAGAAATCATTTTTTAAAATTTGGATTATTTAGATAAAATGGAGCCTATGGGAGACAGCTCTTCTGTAATTTGGAAATTTCTGGATTATAGGTTTCCAGATACCGGTTCCATATCTGTATAATTAATCTTTATTGAAGGCAAACCTATTCCAATGGGTTCAATTCATGTTAAAATAATTTTTCTAATTATGTAAAGATCCTTCATTTGGAAATCCTCAGGTCCCGAACATCCTGGAGAATAGGTCCCATACCTGTACCTCTCTTTTTAATGTCAGTATGCTGTCATTGTGAGTTCCAAGACTCAAGGGAACAAAAATAAATAAAATAAAATAAATAAAGTTTAATTGGTCTTCATTTTTCCTTTTTTATAGTTTTTGAACTATTTGCCTTCTTCCTCTGACTCTTTCCAATTTTCAAATTAGGGGTCACTGACCCATCTAAAACACAAATGCTCTGTAAAGCTACACATTTATTGTTATTGCTACTTTTACTCATCTTGCTATTCAGACCTCTCCTATTCATATTCCGGTCTCTTTAGACCCTAGCAACCGGATTGCTGAAATTGCACACTGGAGAGCTGCTGAATAAAAAAGTCAAAATACACAAATAATAAAATATTAAAGTCAATTGCAAATTGTCTCGGAATATCACTCTCTACATCATACTAAAAATGAATTTAAAGGTGGACAACCTCTTTAAAACAAGGGGCTTCTTGGCAGAGAGCAGAGCAAAGACACAATTGTAATTACTTTAGATAAGCAAGTCTCTTGGGAGAACTGAGACTTGCAGCCTAAAGGGCAACTTCACCTTCATTAGCAAAACTGTTATAACACATAAAATATGGCCCTAAAACTCACAGAAATATGTTCAAACTTTAAGAACCTGCCAAATTTTGTAGATTGGACACTGTAATTATGGGGTGTGGTCATAGAATGGACGTGATCAATACATTATCGCAGATCTGTTTGTCCCGCTTTAGATTTTTCAAATATTGGGAGATACAGTATGTACTGCTGGCCTCGTATCTACCATAAGTCAATAACCCCAGTATTGAAAAGCCTAACTTGTATGAGTCAACTATTATCCAAATTAAAGGAAAAGTGCTTTCTATGGGGGTGCCAAATGTTAGGGCAGCCCCAAAGAATTGTAATGACTTACCTGATACCCCAGGCTGGTGCTCCTGTTAGCAGAAAACTGCACTGGCCCACGCCGGGAGTTCTGCTGCCATGAGGAGAGTTGAGAAACTTGCCTTGGGTGGGATCAGCTCTCATGTTAGCAGGGGCAGCATAAAAGCCGCTCCTGGTAACTTTAGGACATACCTCCTAACTGTTCAGTTTTCTGTGGGACAGTCCGGATTTTGACAGCTCAGTCCCGAGTTTCTTATTGAAATGTCACAACTTTCTTTTTGTCCCTGTTTTAGTTTTTCAAATGTTAAGAGATATGTTTTAGGAGTTGAAATACCAATTTTTAAATCGCACGATTGCACTTTCCACACTAGTAAGGCAGCTCCCCTGCACTCGCTCCAGTGCTAGAAATGGTATGCGCCGGGTGTGAGGGGCTGTGGCATCAAAAAGGCCGCCTCAGAGCGGCAAGGAGTCCCCAACTCCCCTGGGCCCGGGGTAATTGCAAGTGAGCAATCCTCTTCTTCCCTTCATCAAAATCCAGCGGCCAGCTTGTGCATTAGAGCAAAAGCTGAGGTTCTATGCCCACACGCAGAAGGAAGAGGATCAGTGGTTCTCAAGCACCCCTGGGAGTTGCAGTTTTCTGCTCAGGAAAATCATTATACTCCTTGGGGGGGGTTCCCTAACATTTGCACCCCACATCGACTGTATATTTCTTTCTTCTTTAAAATTATGTTTTGCAGTGACTGCTTTATTTCTTTTGAATGCAGTTCATGTGTGCTTCAAAAGCGGAAAAACGGCTCTCTGCAGCCCCATGTAGTGTTGCCACCTGGCTGGTATTTTACTGGCCTGGACGGTAAAAATGATGGTCTCCGTCTCAGATTACCAAAGACCCGGAAGATGGCTGCGTGGAACTTCAATGCCTGAATCTGCGCTGAGGGGTAAGTAAAAAGTTAGGGTTTTTTCCCTGGGGGGGTCTAGGTGGGGTGGGGGTAAAGTTGCCACATTTTCTTGAAACAAATATCAGCCTATCTCTATTCTTGCCATTTTTTCTTAATAAAACCTTTCAATAAAATTTGCACCGGCCGGTCCTGGGGGCGGTAAAAAGGGGTGGGGTGTGCTGCCAAAGGGGGCGGAGCGTGGCATCAAGGGGGCTGGTGTGACGCTGAAGGGGGCGGGCGTGACATCAAAGGGGGCAGCGTCGCGGCGTGCAGTTGTCCAGGCGGTGAAGAAAAGGTACATTTTGAGCAGATTGGGGCGGGCCAAGGGCTTTAGTTAGGGATATTACAAATTTACCGGCAGCTACATTGCCAGTATATTGCAATGCCGGTATTTTAGCGGCTAGGCGGGTAAAATACCAGCAACCCTTTTCTGCAAAAAAATACCGGCCTTCCTATATATTTATCTTTTTTACCTATTAATAACATTGGGATCAACCATCATTTTTACCGGCCAGGTGGTAACCCTAGTACAGGGGGGGTTAGGTTTTTTTTTTGCTTAAGGGTTGAATTCTCCTTTAAGGCAACGTTTCAGGCTACTATAACCCTTTCTTAAGCCTCGACAAAGGGCCGTAGTAGCCCGAAACTTTGCCTTAAGGCGCTTTAAGTAAAAGTCTTTCACTTTTCTCAATAATACCGGAGTGCTGCTGCTTTTATTGCTTTATTTCTTTTACTGTTTTTGAACCGACACTTTTGTTTGTAAACCTCTCTTGAAAAACCTCTATGAAAAACCAAATAAACACAAATTAAAAAAAAAAGTGTGTGACCCGACACATCCTGGATGAAGACCACCTTGAGGGGTGGAAATGCTTTTTGTTGTGTCATTTTTCTTCTATTTAACCTTTATACATGCAGACAAGTCACGCTACAAGCGTCATGGAACGCACCGTGGAACGCACCGCGGAACTGCGCACGTTAATTGCGTAAAAGGAAGTGTGACAACTTCCGGTTTTGGGCGGTGTGTGATCCTCGCCGTAGGTACCTGCTCCTTTATTTTTATCAAAAAATAAAGCAGACTTGATGCCTTTTGGCTGGGCTTAAGCGGACTCTTCATTTCTTAAACTGAGCGTTAACTCGATTCACGCAGATTGGTGACCGACCGAAGGTATTGGGAGCGTGATCAGTCGCAGCTGCTTCATTGATTGGGATTGGGCCTTCTTGCAGTTCGTCGGTTCCGGTTCTTTTTTTTTTTTTTTTATTCCCGTGCAGTTGGGAGGTGGAGTCTCTGTTTGTTGCCATGGTAAAGAAGAAGAACAGCATCCCCGGAAGGTGAGTATACAGGTTGATGAGCCCTGTGCTTTCCATATTGTTCCGCATGGGCACCCTCAGCTTGAAGGTCCCGTTTTTGAAACAGAGGCAGGTTGTCATTTCAGGGCTGGTGTTAGGGAAAGGCAGGCATGTGCCTGGGAAGGGAACTGGTGTAATAGTTGGCAGAAATGATTAAAGGAACAGTAACAAAAACAAAAGAAAAGCGTTTTAAAGGGATGACACTTTAACATACTGTTGCCCTGCTGCTGCACTAGTAACACTGCTGTGTTGGCTTCAGAAAGACTACTATAGTATATATAAACAAGCTGCTGTGTAGCCATGGGGGCAGCCATTCAAGCACAGGATACACAGTAGATAACAGATAAGTACTACTATAGTTTATATAAACAAGCTACTGTGTAGCCATGGGGGCAGCCATTCAAGCACAGGATACACAGTAGATAACAGATAAGTACTACTTTAGTTTATATAAACAAGCTGCTGTGTAGCCATGGGGGCAGCCATTCAAGCACAGGATACACAGTAGATAACAGATAAGTACTACTATAGTTTATATAAACAAGCTGCTGTGTAGCCATGGGGGCAGCCATTCAAGCACAGGATACACAGTAGATAAGTACTACTATAGTTTATATAAACAAACTGTTGTGTAGCCATGGGGGCAGCCATTCAAGCACAGGATACACAGTAGATAACAGATAAGTACTACTTTAGTTTATATAAACAAGCTGCTGTGTCGCCATGGGGGCAGCCATTCAAGCACAGGATACACAGTAGATAACAGATAAGTACTACTATAGTATATATAAACAAGCTGCTGTGTAGCCATGGGGGCAGCCATTCAAGCACAGGATACACAGTAGATAACAGATAAGTACTACTTTAGTTTATATAAACAAGCTGCTGTGTAGCCATGGGGGCAGCCATTCAAGCACAGGATACACAGTAGATAACAGATAAGTACTACTATAGTTTATATAAACAAGCTGCTGTGTAGCCATGGGGGCAGCCATTCAAGCACAGGATACACAGTAGATAAGTACTACTATAGTTTATATAAACAAACTGTTGTGTAGCCATGGGGGCAGCCATTCAAGCACAGGATACACAGTAGATAACAGATAAGTACTACTTTAGTTTATATAAACAAGCTGCTGTGTAGCCATGGGGGCAGCCATTCAAGCACAGGATACACAGTAGATAACAGATAAGTACTACTATAGTTTATATAAACAAGCTGCTGTGTAGCCATGGGGGCAGCCATTCAAGCACAGGATACACAGTAGATAACAGATAAGTACTACTTTAGTTTATATAAACAAGCTGCTGTGAAGCCATGGGGGCAGCCATTCAAGCACAGGATACACAGTAGATAACAGATAAGTACTACTATAGTTTATATAAACAAGCTGCTGTGTAGCCATGGGGGCAGCCATTCAAGCACAGGATACACAGTAGATAAGTACTACTATAGTTTATATAAACAAACTGTTGTGTAGCCATGGGGGCAGCCATTCAAGCACAGGATACACAGTAGATAACAGATAAGTACTACTTTAGTTTATATAAACAAGCTGCTGTGTAGCCATGGGGGCAGCCATTCAAGCACAGGATACACAATAGATAACAGATAAGTACTACTATAGTTTATATAAACAAGCTGCTGTGTAGCCATGGGGGCAGCCATTCCACACAGGATACACAGCAGATAAGTTCCCATTGTATACTACAGCGTATCTGTTCTCTGCTGTGTATCCTGTGCCTTTTCTCCTTTTTCTAGCTTGAACGGCTGCCCCCATTGGTACACGGCAGCTTTTTTATGTAAACTATAGTAGTCTTTCTGAAGCAAACACATCAGTTGTACCAGTGCAGGGCAATAATACATGATATTTCCATTACTTTAGAACACTTGAATTTTTTGGTGTTACTGTTCCTATAAATCCGTGATGTCCAACTTGTGGCCCTCAAGCTGAACTGCAGCTCTCAGAACCCTTGCCTCCTACTGAGTGTTCTGGTAGGTGTTGTTTAACCATTCAACTATCAGCAATTTTAAAGGCAGCTTTTGGAAAATCAAGTTGCTGAGCAATGAGTTTTCCCTCATATTTTCCCCTTAAACCAGGAAACTTAGGCGCTGCCTTATTGGTCCTAACTCCAGCCCTGGGATAATAGGTATAAATCAACTGTACATGGATCCTTAAAGGGAGCATGCCCAGTTTATTATTGGGCTTACTTTCCATTGAAAGTATGCAGGAATATTTTTTTCTTTTGTTTTTCACATTTTATTGATGACCTTTTTTTATGCACACGCACAGTGTTTTTTATTACATAAATAGTTTTTGTTTTTTTATTGTTTTATTATTATTATTATTATTATTATTATTATTTCAGTGGTTTTGTTTGGTCTAGTTCAGCAAATGCTTGCTATTGCTTCAACTCTTGTATTACAGATTTAAGTATGGGTAAGCGGAGTCCAAAATAGTGTTCAGCTCTGTGGATCATGCAGAGCAGCTGACAGTGGGAAAGGGGCAATTTGCAGGTATTCGTGCATCTTATTGAGATGAGTAAAACTGTCGCATGTAGGCCTTTGATATCCATCAGAAGAACAAGGAAACACGGGGGATTCTCTCTAGGAATCTCTCACTTGGTCGCTTCTACTCTACTGAATGAGGAGATGCATGATGGGTGTTCCCTCAAGGAATGCACCTGATCCAGGAATCTGTTCAGCATTTGGCTAAATTCAATCTGAACCTTTTTTTTTTTTTTTAAACAGTATTGAGAATCTGCCAAATTCAACACCTAATTAGCTTGTGGGATTTTGCTTTTTTTTAGGGGCAGATTTACTAAGGTTCGAATGGTAAATTAGAACTTTCGGGGGGAAAAAACTCACAAATTCGAATTTAAAACCACAAGGTCGAATTTAAATTTGAGATTTATCACACCTCTACCGTGGAAACAGTTCTAATTTGACTATTCACCGCCTAAAACCTGCTGAGTTCATGAAGAATTGATGTCCGGGCCAACCTCGCACTCCTCTTTGCGGGTGTGGGTTGAGCTCTTCTCCTGCTCTTCCCTTCCACCACCTTGCACTGTCGGCTTCTGACTTCCATCTTCTTCTTTTATAGACACTGCGCCTGCTCGCCCCTTTTGTGACATCATCCGCAGGGCAGGCCGGCATGGGTATATAAAAGGAAGCTCGTAGGCGGTTGGAGGGAAGACCCGCACATCACTTGTACAAGTCAATGGCAGAGGTCCCTTGAACTATTTGAAGATGTTAATAGTAGCGATGAGCCAAATTTTAGCAAAGTTTCACTTCGAAAATTACTGCCCATAGACTCCAATGGGAGGAAAAAATGTAAAAAAAAAAAACCTGACGTGCAAAAGTGGGGTTTTTTTTCAGAGGAAAAATCTAATCAGGTTTTCGGTCGGGACTATTCAATCCAATTTTAAACGTTTGAATTATTTAATAAATGACATACCATTTAAAATGTGAATTTGTTAGAGTTTTAAAAATATCCATGTTACTCTAAAATTCGACCTTTGATAAATAACCCCCTATATTTACTTTTTGGACTTGGTTTGGAATTTGGATGAGGTGGATTTGGTATTTGTTTAAATGCGAAAATTGTAGGTTTGGTGCATCCATAATTAATTTTTTTTAAGGCATTCCCCTGCAGGGGATGCATGGACCTTATTCTTCTTTATAGTGCTTATACCAGTGGCTCCCTGTAGAGCACAGGTGAGACACAACATGAAGCATCTCTCCTGCATTATTATCGGTATTTCAGAGCAAAGATCTTTATGGCTTTTACTCCGTATTTGTATCTACACGTAAATCATACGAGAGATATTTGTTGTTTTTTTATATGGTACATATGCAGTGAGGCACGTAATATAGTCATGTATTATAAAGGTAGTGTGTTACTTTTATAACACGCCTTTTAGTTCCAGTCCTAAATAAAACTTTAAAAAAAAATGTAATTAACATATAAAGACTTGAGTGCAAATGCAATAGCATCTTCAGGACACATTTCCTATATGAAAATCGCTGTGTATGTAAGTAAGTAAGTGACATAATAAAGGAGCAATACTGCACCAAAAACTTTGTGTTGAAGCTTTTAGCTGATGGAAAGAGACCATTTATCTATAGAAAAACAAAGGAGAAGGAAAGGCTAAAATTAAGTAACGTTTATCAGAAAGGTCTATATAAATACACCAGTAAACCCTAAAAGTAATGCTACAGCGTCCTCTTTTAAAAGAAACACAGCATTCCTTTCCTTCTATTGTGTAGACATGGGCTTCTGTATCAGACTTCCTGTTTTCATCTTAAAGGAACAGTTCAGTGTAAAAATAAAACTGGGTAAATAGTCTATGCAAAATAAAAAATGTTTCTAATATAGTTAGTTAGCCAAAAATAAAATGCTGGAGTGACTGGACAGAACACTACTTCCTGGTTTTCAGCTCTATAACTCTGAGTTAGTCAGCGACTTGAAAGAGGGCAACATGGCACAAAAGCAAGTTATGACCCATGTGGTCCCCCTCAAGTCTCTGATTGGTTACTGCCTGGTAACCAATCAGTGGAAACCAACAGAGCTGCAAAGCGGTAAGTAGTGTCCTGGCTATTATGTTAGACATCCAGTCGCTCCATGAAACATTTTGCACAGCCTATCTATGTACCCTGTTTTTATTTTTACACTGAACAATTCCTTTAAACTTCCAGGGCTAAGGCTTGAGGATGCTCAGTTTCTCCCCCTCCCTGCTGTAATCTGAGCCCAGAGCTATGAGTGAGCAGGGAGAGACTCAGGCAGGAAGTGACATCACACCAAGCTAATATGGCAGCTGCTATCCAAAACACACAGAGTGAGCTTCTAAAGTGGTTTACTCGGGTATGGTAAAGCTTTCTGCAGAATAAATATGATCTTGTTGCTTGCACTATTGTGACTAATCTAATGGCAATAAATTGCTTTGGTAGATTTCCTTCTCCAGTGTTTTATACTGGAAATCTTATTTTCTGCCAAGGATCAAACATAGGGGCAGGTTTACTAAAGGGAGAAGTGGCCGTCGCTACACGACAATCCGCAGGGACATCACCTGTTTACTAAAAGGTGTAGAGGACAATTCACTAGCAAAGAACTCAGAGCTAGAGACGTTTTTCGCCATTTCACCATGCGACTTTTTGCTAATGCCAACGATCGTTACACCGCAAATTCATCAGTGCGAACTTCAAAATACGTTACCCTTTATGCTTCGGGTCCCTTCGGCAATTTCCGTTACTGTCGGCGCATTCACAGTTGTCGAAAACCGAAGATTGCTCCAATTGCGCATGCGCCCATACGGCGATCACATTACGAAGAATACTGAAGCGCTGAAGATGGTGCCCCTGTCCTCTGCCGTGCTGACTCTGCATGTGCGGTCAGTATTTCTAGAGGGGACACAATTTAGGGGTAAGATTGTGCAGGAGGCAACAATTACCCATCATCTCTTCAGATCCTTCAGTCACTGCCGACAGAAGATGCCGTCTGTGAACTCCGCTAAGCCACATTTTTTTATGGAAGCGGGCATGCTTGTGTAATAGACTGTGCTGGCAGGGGTTTTGGGTAGGGATTGAGTTTCGAATTACGGAAAGGCTGTCTCCCATATAATCAAATAATCCAAATCTTTAAAAATGCTTTCCTTTTTCTCTGTAATAATAAACCAGTTCCTTGTACTTGATCCACACTAAAATATAATTAATCCTTATTGGAAGCAAATCCAGTTTGTTTACATGATTTTATAGTAGACTTAAGACATGAAGATCCATATTAGAGAAAGATCTGTTATCTGGAAAACGCCAGGTCCGAGCATTCTGGATAACCGGTTTATACCTGTAGTTCATACATTCAAATTGTTTTTCCATTACTGAATCTGGAGTACCAAATTGTACAAACACAGTCTTCACAAAAGGCATTTGAGAATTGTATTCTTTTTTTATCTGCAGTTTAACTCGAATAATTTTTATTTACAATTTAATTTAAGACCACTTTAGTATCACCCCCCCCCAAGCAATACAGGAGCATCTGCATCTTCTTACTTGTGACCACTATGTCCTGCCCCACCATCTATTTATTTTTCCCATTGTGGTGATCTGGTGCCTGGCACGGTCTGAAGCTGGCCAAACATTAAAAGATCCACTCCATTGGTGATCTTTCCCCAATATGCCCATCTTGATGAAGGCCAGTGGGTGAGGTCCCCTTCCACAACAGGATCTTTAAACTTACCTGATCAATATATAGCTGTTTTTCGGTCAGATATTGGTTGGGCAGGCTGTCAGAAGGCCCCACTGGCAAATATGCTACTTGACATTTATCTTGATCTTTCCTAGTATTTTTAGGGATTTATTCTGATTAAAACAATTATTAATTTTCATCCCAAGAAGGTGCCGTTTTAATAAGGGTCTGATTTAAAGGCACTGTATACACTATTGCTGTCCAACTTCTGTGGTACCGAGGGCTTGAATTTTTCTGCCCTACATGGTGGAGGGCCGATAATGGAAGCCAATCTTGACCACTCGCTGTTTTAAACCACATTCGCTATAAACCACACCCATATTACCACAAGAACGAAGACTATGTCCACATTAATGGCAGAGTATGGCACACACAGGAAGCATGGGGTAGGCATAGTATGGCACACACAGGAAGCATAGGGCAGGCATAGTATGGCACACACAGGAAGCATAGGGCAGGCATAGTATGGCACACACAGGGAGCATAGGGCAGGCAGAGTATGGCACACACAGGGAACATGGGGTAGGCAGAGTATGGCACACACAGGAAGCATAGCAGAGTATGGCACACACAGGAAGTATAGCAGAGTATGGCACACACAGGAAGCATAGCAGAGTATGGCACACACAGGAAGCATAGCAGAGTATGGCACACACAGGAAGCATAGCAGAGTATGGCACACACAGGGAGCTTGGGCAGGCAGAGTATGGCGCGCACATGGGGAGCATAGGGCAGGCAGAGTATGGCACACACAGGGAGCATAGGGCAGGCAGAGTATGGCACACACAGGGAACATGGGGTAGGCAGAGTATGGCACACACAGGAAGCATAGCAGAGTATGGCACACACAGGAAGCATAGCAGAGTATGGCACACACAGGAAGTATAGCAGAGTATGGCACACACAGGAAGCATAGCAGAGTATGGCACACACAGGAAGCATAGCAGAGTATGGCACACACAGGAAGCATAGCAGAGTATGGCACACACAGGAAGCATAGCAGAGTATGGCACACACAGGAAGCATAGCAGAGTATGGCACACACAGGAAGCATAGCAGAGTATGGCACACACAGGAAGCATAGCAGAGTATGGCACACACAGGGAGCTTGGGCAGGCAGAGTATGGCGCGCACATGGGGAGCATAGGGCAGGCAGAGTATGGCACACACAGGGAGCATAGGGCAGGCAGAATATGGCACACACAGGGAGCATAGGGCAGGCAGAGTATGGCACATACAGGAAGCATACGGCAGGCAGAGTATGGCACACACAGGAAGCATAGGGCAGGCAGAGTATGGCACACACAGGGATCATAGGGCAGGCAGAGTATGGCACACACGGAGCATACGGCAGGTAGAGTATGGCACACACGGAGCATACGGCAGGTAGAGTATGGCACACACAGGAAGCATAGGGCAGGTAGAGTATGGCACACACAGGGAGAATAGGGCAGGAGACCTGGAAACCTATAAGGACCCATGAACTGTTCATACTGTACTACGTACAGTGACACAATGCTCATGCCCCTCCAGCAGTTTGTATGAGGTGTGAACAGGGGATCAATGTGGGCACTTACAGTCCGGGTCTGAGCTGTAAACAGTACAGGGCTTTAGGGGTGTGAACAATAGAGGTGTTACAGGTGTGAAGAATACAGGGGGGATTACAGGTGTGAACAATGCAGGATTTTACAGTCACAGGCTTGGCGTGGCCCACATGCTGGTATACACCCCCTTTCAACATGAGCTAAATATATGGGGCTTGTACAGAGCATACTTTTTTCCTGTTCTTACTAAGAAGTTCTATTTAAAAACCTATGGTTTTTGTTCCTTCCTGCATTAAAGAGGGAAATGAAGTGAGTTTCACTTTAGTACTTCATGTCACTTCTGGTCCCACAGGAGCTGGTAAAGCTAATTACCAGTCCAACGAGAAGCCCCTAATAATGAGATGCTGCTTCAGTAAGGGAGGGGTTTGTTTGTTTATAAGAAGATTAGTGTGTACTAGTTTCAGGTGTTTTTTTGTGTTTTTTTTTTTCCCCTAGTCTTTTGGGAAGAGTAGGGTTAGGCAGAGAAACACGGATGTATGAATGTCCACAAATTACATAAAATTTACTTAAATGTTGAAATGTATTTAAAAAAACTTTTATATCTATTATAGATATAAGCTATATATTAGCTGTTCAATGTTTGCAATTCATTGTTAGAAAAATATTAAACATTTTGTAACGCTAAACCTGTGTATCTTGTTTACTTTTCATAAATATAATAACAGTTTTCTGAATGTGGTGAGAGCGACCGCTCTCCAGTTTCAATACTCTAATTGTCTTAATTGATTATGAAAGGATCCCAATCCCCTGCCTGCAGCTTGATTGTCACTGCGAGGATGATGTTGTTTTATGGTCTTTATTACATATAAAATGTTTACTTTTGAATTTGACAACTTCTTAAAGGAGAACTAAACCTCTTTTCTAATAAAACCCCTACCCTCCATAGTCCCCCTCCCTGCTCCCCCTCGCACAGGAGTTAACACAAGTAAATACCCCTAAGGCGGTAATTACCCCTTGTTGCAGAGTCAGCACAGCGGAGCTCACGGGGGCCATCTTTAGCCGCTTCGGTAATCTCAGTAAGGAAACTTCGTCTTGGCACAGTTGGAGCATTTTCCTGGTTCACTACAACTGCGCATGCAACGAAAGGGACGAAAATTACTGAAGCACGGGAAGAAGACCCAAAGTTTACCGAAGCAGCTAAAGATGGCCCCGTGAGCTCCGCTGCGCTGACTCTGCAACAAGGGGTAATTACCAGTTTAGGGGTATTTACTCCTGTGCAGGGGGGGGGGACTATGGAGGGTAGGGTTTTTTTTATTAGAAAGGGGGTTCAGTTCTCCTTTAATCGCACCCAGAAGTAGCAAACTCTTATTATTTATTTTTTTATTTAACAGTAGGAGCTCCTAAAACATGTTGGTTGTTTTTATAGCTGTTTTTAGTATCTCAAGAAAGGGAGGAAAATGGAGAGAGTGTAGGGGTGGGGGAGAAGAAGAGGTAGATTAAAACAAGTAGAGCCAAGCTGGGCTGTCGCAAGCTTAAAAACAGGCCCATTGATGTCTTTGGGTCATAGGTCTTGGGAAACTCACATATTTGATTGGAAATGAAAATATCTTCAGGTCTCTGTTGTCACTTAAGGTTAGCACTACATGGACGTTTTCGGTTGTGATCCGATGCGCTGCGACAAGTCGCATGCGACAAAAATAATGTACGTGAATGCATTGTCGCATTGTTGATCCGACACGACTCGTCTGCATCCGAAATTCGTGTAGCATCGGATCAACGATGCGACTCCATGCGACAATGCATTCACTTACCTTATTCTTTTTCAAACCGCATCTGTTAATAGTACTGCTTCAGCAGAATTTTGCACTAAAATTAGTTTCTTAAAAGAGCAAACAGATTTTTTTTTTATATTTAATTTTGAAATCTGACATGGGCCTAGGCATATTGTCAGTTTCCCAGGTGCCCCCAGTCATGTGACTTTTGCTCTGATAAACTTCAGTCACTCTTTACTGCTGTACTGCAAATTGGAGTAATATAATCCACCTCCCTCCCCCCCCAGCAGCCTAACAACAGAACAATGGGAAGGTAACCAGATAGCAGCTCAAAGGTGGCCATAGACGTTACTATTGCGATTTTTCTTGGAAAAGATCTTTCCATGAAAGATATTTCGTTTCATTACACACGTGTAGAGCTGAATCGTCAGATATACAGGTAGAAACAATAGAATTCAGCACTAACAAAGGCCGACCGACGAGCCGACCAATATCCAAGTCTTCTGCCGATATCGGTCGGATCTTTTCCCACTATACACTCACCGAATATCGTACGAAAATGAGTTTTGCACAATATTATCTGTGCGTTTGGCCACCTTAACACAAGATAACAGCTCCCTGGTAGATCTAAGAACAGCACTCAATAGTAAAATCCAGGTCCCACTGCGACACATTCAGTTACATTGAGTAGGATTAACAACAGCCTGTCAGTAAGCAGTTCAATCCTAAAACACATGACCAGGCAAAATGACCTGAGATGCACCTACACACCAATATTACAACTAAACATAAATAAACTTGCTGGTTCAGGAATGACATTTTATATGGCAGAGTGAATTATTTGCAGTGTAATTTAGAAATAAAAACTACACCATAAAAATCATGACAATCCCTTTAAAAGGCTCTAAAAAATGGGTGCCCAGTTCTAATGTTTGCGGGGTTCTATATTTACTGCCATCTTTGTATGTTTATGTTAAACCTGCAGGGTTTTTTTTCTTGTCCAACTTTACGTTTTCTCTTTTCTTTAAAAAAAAGTGGGAGATAAATTACAAGCAAAAACTGTTCTCACACCATGTAGCTGGTTAAAGTTTTGTACATTTTGAAAAGCAGTTTTTTCCTGTTTGCTATAGCAACTAGCACAGAGAGATCTTTACATCAGGCAAATGTTATTCAGTTTTATTCTTAAATCAGGGCACTAAACCATAGCAAAGAGACAAAAGTATGTCTGCTGGATTTTTACATCGGCATAACTTCTCCAGGCTTATCACCATAAATATAAGAATTAATTAGTCACTTGTTGGGGCCACTTTACTAAGTTAAACAAGAGCATTAGGGTATATGGGGCATATTTATTAATAGGGATGTACTGAATCCCCTATTTTGGGATTGGGCTGAATACTGAATCCGAATCCTCATTTGTATATGCACGAAGGGTCAAAAAAAAGCAGAATCCTGGATTTGGTGCTTCCCTATTTATTAACACTGGATACAAACAGCACCTCTGCTCTTCGATGATGAAATTAACCCCATGTGCCTGCATCAAGGTCAATGGAGTGACTACCAGGGCATAGAATCTGAACCCTGTAAAAAGCCCTGCGCTGTGCTAATTTCGGAACCCAGTTTTGCTCATGTTTTTGAGATAACACAAAATTTGATGTTGCCAGAGTGAAAATTCCTATTTCGTCTGTCAATGCACCTTGGTGCTAACATTTCCTGGGGGCCCTGTATGCTTGTGATTTTTAGTCTGACTAAATGACTAGATCTTTAGTACAGGTATGGCATCCATTATCCAGAAAGCTCCAGATTATGGAAAGGCCATCTTTCATACACTCTATGTTAATCAAATTTTTAAAAAATAATTTCCTTTGTCTCTGGAATAATAAAACCAGGTCTTGTACATGAACCTAACTGGAATATAATGAATCTATTGAACGTGAAATAATACTATTGGGTTTCATTAATGTTTAAGTAATTTTTTAATCGTTATGAAGATCCAAATTGCAGAAAGGTCCCTAATCTGAAAAAAACCCAGGTCCCGAGCATTCTGGATAACCGGTCCCATACCTGTCCCATCACTGGCAAATTGACTATGAATTAAAGCTTCCTGCAATTGGGATGAATTACTTGATATGCATGTGTTTAGGGGAGGGGGCTTTTTGAGATTGAACTGGGTATTAAGTAAAAAATATATATCCAAAAACTACAAATCAGCCTTCCAATAAGTATGAAAGTTGAACATTATTGGGGCAATGCACTAGAAATTATGTCTTGTCCTCTAACCCTTTGCTTTCTTATTGGTGCTGTGACATTTCAGACATGGCAGATAAACCAGCATAGATTTTAAAGAGAAGGAAAGCTACTGAAGCAGTTAATTGCCAATAGATTAGCCACAATAGTGCAAACTAGAACACTATATTTATTCTGCAGAATGCTTTACCATACCTAAATAAACAGCTCTAGAAACTCTCCGTTTGTTTAGGATAGCAGCTGCCATATTAGCTTGATGTGACTTCACTTCCTGCCTGAGTCTCTCCCTGCTCACTCATAGCTCTGGTCTTAGATTACAGCAGGGAGGGAGGGGGAAAGGGAGAGAGGAGCAAACTGAGCATTTAATAGTTAAATTATATATAAATAAAGGGTAACATAACATAATATTGCACTGCTTATTCCAATGTGATTAACACGAGTTCGCGGCATCTTGATCATCCCATTTTCCAAGAAGGTTGAAATAATCGAATGACTAGGGCCACCATTTCTCATTAAGTATGTGCCCATTTATGAATGCTTGTTGTGTTTTGAGAACATAATGATACGAATACATATGTATACATTCTTTCTTTTTTTCTAAAGCTATAGAAATAAATAAAAGAAAAAAGGTTCTACTCTTATCCTCCTACTAACAGTTTTAGGTCATGACCAATATTATTGTCACTTTGATATGAACGTCTGTGCATTTTATGGTGTAAACTTACACAATCGTGTGTTTAGTTCCTATACGTTTAACGAAAATGTGTTATTTTAAATAACAGATGGAAGTCTTTGACAGCAATTGGTCAGCGGATTCCAGGATCTCGATTTATTGCATTTAAAGTCCCTTTGAAATGGGTATGTGTTAAGAATTAAATTGTTTACCAGATATTGTTTTTCTCTACTGTGCTGGAACGTGTCATTTAGTAGTCTATAAACCTGAATTATAATACAAACTTGCTAACATTTTTAGTTGCAGGTTGGAAAAAAAGATCAGAAGGTTACTAATTTAAAAATCTTAAAGTTAGGCACCCCCAATTAATTACTTTTAGATACCTGACACCCGGGCCGGTGTTCCTATCAGGAGAAAACTACACTTGCCCGCGATTCTTCTATCGAGCACCACGGAACGATCCTGTTCCTGCTTCTTCTCGCGGCTGCGCACGTGCAGTAGAGCGGAAAGCCGAACTTAAAGGGATCCTGTCATGGGAAAACATGATTTTTTGAAAACGCATCAGTTAATAGCGCTGCTCCAGCAGAATTCTGCACTGAAATCCATTTCTCAAAAGAGCAACCAGATTTTGTTATATTCAGTTTTGAAATCTGACATGGGGCTAGACATATTGTCAGTTTCCCAGCTGCCTCCAGTCATGTGACTTGTGCTTTGATAAACTTCAATCACTCTTTACTGCTGTACTGCAAGTTGGAGTGATATTGCCCCCTCCCTTTCCCCCCCAGCAGCCTAACAACAAAACAATGGGAAGGTAACGAGATAGCGGCTCCCTAACACAAGATAACAGCTGCCTGGTAGATCTAAGAACAGCACTAAATAGTAAAACCAAGTCCCACTGAGACACATTCAGTTACATTAAGAAGAAGAAATAACAGCCTGCCAGAAAGCAGTTCCATCCTATAGTGCAGACACAAGTCACATGACTGGGGCAGCTGGGAAACTGACAAAATGTCTAGCCCCATGTCAGATTTCAAAATTGAATATAATATAGCCTCTTTAAAAACTTTACATAACGCCACTCTGATTACTCTTCCTCTGAGCCGGAAGATGGCGCCCTTCCGCTGCGCTTACTCTGCACCTATAGGAGAGTAAAGGATTAGGGGTGTTATAAACTATGCAGGGACGGGGGGGGTATGTAGGTTTCTGGGTAGGGGTTTTTATTAGTGGGGGGGTTTCAAAAACATTTTGTTAGCGCAAAAACATGGCACCAAAAACTACCCCTATACCATCAGTACACGTTTCCTGACAAATACAGACTAACAAACACTTGTGGGCAGATTTATCAAAGGTTGATTTTCGAGTTCATGTGAGTTTTGTATAAACTCCCATGAACAGCTCCAAATTGATCCCAGGACGTCTTCCATTGACTAAAACAGCAATTCTGCAGGTTTTAGGTTTGAATAGTTGAATTTGAGACAGTGCATGATAAATCTCAAAAATCAAATTCAAATATTAAAAAAAACCTCAAATTTTAACAATTACTTAGTCTAATATGACAGTTTTAGCCTTATAAAAAAAAAACTTGAAAATTCGAATTTTCACTTCAACCCTTGATAAATCTGTCCCTTGATGATGATTTCAAACAGGATTTAAAACACAGGTTTTTAAGCAACCATAAAAAGTCTCAAAATGCTCCATGTGCCATTACCCAAAAAATATAAAAATCTTGTTTATTTTTTGCTATTTAAGTATATTGGCAAATATAGATATCTTAATCCAATTCATTACGTTACAGCAAGCAAATCAACGCGTTGCCCCCAACCAGAAATTCACCCCAAAAGATTTGTTGTCTGAAATCCGAGCAAGAAATGAGGATCTTGGGTTAATCATAGACTTGACGTACACAGAACGGTACTATACAGAAAAGGTAGGGCGAGGGTTCCTCCCATTTCGTGTTTGTTTGTGTAACACTTTAGTGGAGCAATCTGAGGTATATTACAACCATTATCTTCTCTGTTTTTTTTTTTTAGGATCTTCCCAGAAGTGTGCAATATATAAAGCTGTGCACAGCTGGTCAGCAAATACCAGAAGATGGCACAATTCATCAGTTTAAAAAAATTGTTAGAAGATTTATTTGGCAAAATACAAGCAATGGTAAGAATTTTCATGGGGGGTAGGTTAGGCGGTTGTTGAATTTTCATGGCGGGGGGGTAGGTCAGGAGGTTGAAATTCGATGTAGATACCATTCTTTTGGGTCTGAAAAGCTACTCCCAATTATTCAAAGAATCCATAATACCAAAAATTAAGAAACAACAAAAGCAATTTGATTCTGTCTTTAAGGGCAATGGCACACTACTTGTGGCTGTATATATTCTTTTAACTCCTCAGTGACTTATAATATGCCTATATTTTACAATAGGGGCTACGTTATTCACTATATAAAAATATTCACAAGGATCCACACTCCAATGCCAAGAAAAGAATCACATTTCTTTTATTGTGCACTTCTTATTAGGGATTTGGCCTTTTTCAGCAGGATTCGGATTTGGCATATGCAAATTAGGATTCAGTATTCGGCCGAATCTTTCACAAAGGATTCGGGATTTCGGCCAAATCCAAAAAAGTGGATTCGGTGCATCCCTACTTCTTATACATCCAACGTTTCATATATAGCAATGCACTGTAACGTTTCGTATATAGCAATGCACTGTAACAGCACTCAAAGGAATTTCTGACAAAAAAGATTATGCAAAGGGAGGTTTATTTGATCCGACGTTTCAGCTCCATATTGGAGCTTTCATCAGGGAAAGAAGCAGAGCGTAGCGTCCAACCTCCCTTTGCATAAATTTTTTTGGAAATTCCTTGGAGTGCTGTTACAGTGCATTGCTATTGATGGATTTTTTTCGTGTGTGTGTGTGTTAGGGAAGCACCGAATCCAGGATTCGGCCAAGAGTCTGCCTTTTTCAGCAGGATTTGGATTCTTCTGAATCCTTCTGCCCGGCCAAACCCAATCCTAATTTGCATATGCAAATTAGGGGCGAAGAGGGAAATCATGTGACTTTTGGTCACAAAACAAGGAAGTAAAAATAGTTTTCCCCTTCCCATCCCTATTTTGCATATGCAAATTAGGATTTGGTTCAGTATTCGGCCGAATCGTTCACGAATACTGGATATTATAATTATAATGTTTTGTTTTTTTTATAATAAAAACTGCTATGTAAATGGTTTCTAAATGGAGCTTAGAACTTCACTTTTTGTTAGTATTACTGGTCGTGACAGGTTTTTAAACTTTTATTTTAGACAAGCTTATTGGAGTTCACTGTACAACTGGTATTAACAGGACTGGTTACCTAATATGCAGGTAAGTCTTCTCTTTATCACTGTTTATATAAACAAGCTGCTGTGTAGCCATGGGGCAGCCATTCAAGCACAGGATACACAGTAGATAACAGATAAGTACTACTATAGTTTATATAAACAAGCTGCTGTGTAGCCATGGGGGCAGCCATTCAAGCACAGGATACACAGTAGATAACAGATAAGTACTACTATAGTTTATATAAACAAGCTGCTGTGTAGCCATGGGGGCAGCCATTCAAGCACAGGATACACAGTAGATAACAGATAAGTTATGATGAATCCCATTGTATACTACAGTGCTTATCTGTTATCTACTGTGTATCCTGTGCTTGAATGGCTGCCCCCCATGGCTACACAACAGCTTGTTAATATAAACTAAAGTAGTGTTTCTGAAGCAAACCAGCAAACCAGTCTTACCCTAAATTACCCAACCCTGCTTGCTATGAATAGGAGAGGGCCTGAGGAGTAAGATGAGTAATCAAAAGTAGCTATAACAATAAATGTGTAGCTTTAAAGAGCATTTGTTTTGTTTTTTTAAATGGGGTCAGTGACCCTTGTTTGAAAGCTGGAAAAAGTAAGACGAAAAAGGCAAATAATTAATAAATTATAAAAATAAATAATTGACAAATTGATAAGTTGCTTATAATTGGCCATTCTATAACATACTAAAAATTAGCTTAAATGTAAACTACCCCTTTAATTCATACTGTGGGATCAGTTATTCGGAATCCCTTCTACACACCAAAAGTTGTGAGGGTCAAGTGGAATAGATCACCAGAAGGGATGGCAGAAGGACTGGTAGACACAACGAGGGAGGAAACTCTGTGAATTGCCAGTTCTAGGTAATTTAGATGTACTAGAATTCAAACCATTCTCAATTGCATTTTAGGTACTTGATTGATGTAGATGGATGGGATCCAGAAACTGCAGTAAATGGTATGTAAATATGTAATTGAGGTTGCTTAATTTCGATATATAGTATTTACATTTTGTTCATAGGGGGATTTCCCATAAGGGCCACTGTGTCTGATGCTGTAAAGTATTACGAGGAGTCAGATCAATCGCCAAGTCCCTTACTCAGCGCCGGATTTCAATGTGGGGCGCCCCTAGGCCGAGCGGTCCGACCAGGCGGCCGCGCGGTCCTAGCGCCCACCTCCCCTCCCTTTCCCAGCACGCCGGCGAAAAAACGCCGGCGCAGCTGCTGTAATTGAATGGGGACGCACGTGTCCCCATAGTGCGGCTGGGCGGCATGCCGCCCCTATTTTTTTGCCGCGCAAATCCGGGCCTGCCCTTACTTTTGTTTAGTGTGTCCTAGCATAGCTCTCCAGTGGATTAAGTGGAAGCAATGGCTCTCTTAGCAAATTCTCCCTTAAAAGTAGGGATGCACCGAATCCAGGATTCGGTTTGGGATTCGGCCTTTTTCAGCAGGATTTGGATTTGACCTAATCCTTCTGCCCGGCCGAACCGAATTCTAATTTGCATACGCAGATTAGGGATGGGTAGGGGAATCGCATGACTTTTTGTCACAAAACAAGGAAGTAAAAGATGTTTTCCCTTTCCCACCCGGTACATTATTCAGCCGAATCGTTTGCGAACGATTCGGGGGTTCTGCCAAATCCAAAATAGTGGATTCGGTGCATCCCTACTTAAAAGTAGTTCAGAAGTTCATCATTACAGCCATAGGTTACTACACTTATATGGAAACGTTCCTCCGCCAGCTCACCCAGGAGTTTACCTGCAATAGAACTAAACCTCCCTTTTTAACTCCATAGCTTTTGCACAGACTCGAGGTCATCCTTTAGAGGGAGTTGTATACACAGGAGATCTATTAAATGGACCAACAAGAAGGTAAGCACATTTCTGAATTAAAAGTAATCAATGGACTGTGTGAATGCCACTGTACCCTGACCTTTCCTGATGAGTTTTGTTTTTAGTGAAAATAAGAATATATTAGTTTGGTAGGTAGCACCACCCATTGATAGAGATTTGAAACAAAAGTGGAGGTGTGCAAGGTCATTAATAGTTGAATATACAGAGAAAAGAGAGAAAGTATGACCCATATAATTGCACCTTCCCACACTGGTTAACTGGATTCCCAAAGCAAAAAAGTAATAAAATATAACTTTTATTGATCACATCCTAAAATTACTGTGAGACAAAATAAACGTAAAGTGTATGTTAAAATCAAGGTTAGGAGAGGAAGCTGAAGTAGACTCAAGGTCATCAGCTAGTAGACGGTATATACTTGTCGGAACGGTGTGGGTTTTCTTAGAAATAAATGGTAAATTACCCACGACTTCACTCACAGTATTGGAGTACTGGTGGCCCACCGTGTATATATGGATCGGGTGGAAATAGGGTTAAGTGGTACTATATATATATATATATATATAAACCAGGTCTGGTTTGTTTGTTGACCACCTAGCGGTTTGGTCTCATCTCAAAGGAAGGGTGGTGCGGGCTGAAGTCGACAGTTAAAATTTGATTAGAGAGACCTGCTCTCCCCTCACCGGTGCTGACGGCTATATTTAAACGGAGTAAGCAGGCGACTATCTCTCTACATATACTGTACGATCCGCACACCAAGTACTTTTGCTCAGCTAATCAAGCAGACGGATCTCGCAATTTGGCGGATTCGGTCGCTCTTAGGTTAGAAGCATATTAGCTCTTAAGGATGTTAGATGATAAGGGACTACAAACTGCCCTAATACGGTGTGTGGTGTGAAACCGGGGCTTAACAAACCAGACCTGGTTTATATATATATATATAGTACCACTTAACCCTATTTCCACCCGATCCATATATACACGGTGGGCCACCAGTACTCCAATACTGTGAGTGAAGTCGTGGGTAATTTACCATTTATTTCTAAGAAAACCCACACCGTTCCGACAAGTATATACCGTCTACTAGCTGATGACCTTGAGTCTACTTCAGCTTCCTCTCCTAACCTTGATTTTAACATACACTTTACGTTTATTTTGTCTCACAGTAATTTTAGGATGTGATCAATAAAAGTTATATTTTATTACTTTTTTGCTTTGGGAATCCAGTTAACCAGTGTGGGAAGGTGCAATTATATGGGTCATACTTTCTCTCTTTTCTCTGTATATTTTAGTGAAAATACCTATGCCAGCTTGGTTTCACATATGCCCCTCTGCAAATTAGCTAAAAGGGACCAATTCTTGATCCCAGGGGTGCAACAGCACGCTCCTTAGTTCTCATTCCCTAAGCATTTGTGCCCCCCGTGTGCTTGTTCTAGATTAAGCACCGAATCAAAACAGGCATTGGGGCGGCAGATAAGACCAGCTTCAAATATATTTATTCCCTTTAGGGTCAGCGCACACAGGCAGATTCGGGGGGATTAATCGCCCAAGGACAAATCTCCTCTTCTTCTGGGCGACTAATCTCCCCGAACTGCCTTCCCACCAGCTAAAATATAAATCGCCGGTGGGATGGTACTCGGCGCGATTCATTTTCCAAAGTCGCCCAAAGTTTCCCCGTGAGGCAACTCCGGAAAACGAATTGCGACGAGTGCCATCCCGCCGGCGATTTACATTTTAGCCGGCGGGGAGGCAGTTCGGGGAGATAAGAAGAGGAGATTTGTAATAATTTGGAAATTATTGATTATAACATTGTCAGGAGTTGATATATTTATTAGAATTTTTTATATATAAATATATTGTATATAAAATTGTCATGTTGCAAGAGCTTGTAATTAAGGAATACTCTGTGCAGGAATTAAAATAAATTACTTTCTCTTTATTTTTATTTTTTTAATTATATAATTTACTAGTAATCTGGGTATAGACCAGCCACCATCTGTAGAAGAGACACGAGGTGAACTTAAGAATCAACCAGAAGATCGGAGGTAAAGATTTTATCTGTTTTTCTGTTCGATTACGTGATTCATTGTCAGCATCATCCAATTCAGCTTTTCTACCCTGATTCTGAAGGGGATCTAAATCAACCTTAAAAAAAAAAAAAAAAAAAAAGGCTATTAAAAGAAAACATAATTCTAAGCAACTTTGCAATATACATTTAATACAAATGTTCTATAGTTTATAAGTTATGTGTATATGTTATGAAGCAGCGCTTGTCTGTCCCTTTCTATTATCTGCCCGGGTGGCTCAGACTGCTGATACAATGTAAAACAAGGCAGCTGATTAACAGACCTGTCTCTGCTGGGGAACTAAGAGTTTTGCAGCATTGTTTAAAGAGTAACAAACAGGAGTAAAGCAAATGCGGCTTTCAATTGCAATTGTTTTTACAAAAAACTTTAAAAGCAATGACATTTTGTAAGAAATATATATTGAAAAGTTGCTTAGAATTACGTTTTCTTTAATTAGACAAATTTTTACTTTGGGTTTGACTTGCCCTTTAAGGCAATTTTGATAACAATAGCAGTTATTGACTGCTAATACCAAGCTTTGTGTTCAGCAGAACTCATTCAATGCTGCTACGCCAGCTATGCAGGCAACGTGTCCAATAGACACACAGTCTGGACAGTCCTCTCCATGTCTGCTCTAGATTTAAAAACTGTTCCCTTCAGGTCAACACAATTGACAATACCCAATATTATGCTACTGGAGGATTTCGATAACTTGGTTGAGGTCAGTAGTTTCACCCTGCTTTAATAGCTTGAAGCATGAAAAGAAGAGAACTGTACAGAATTGCATCTGCCATTAAAAAAATGCCAATATATCTGAAACCACTAAAAATAGAAAATTAGGCCTTTTTTTGCCAAAATGTAACCAAACTAGAAAGGCCAACTCCTGAACAATAGTACAATCTTGCAGTGACAGATGAAAAACTATTGTAGGAATAATATACACTTTACATAATTAACTTGCTGTAACAAATGGGCCCCTATTTGTTCACTGTAAATGTTTACATTAGGGGGCAGATTTATGAAAGGGATCCTGTCATCAGTTTTTCAAAACACATCAGTTAATAGTGCTGCTCCAGCAGAATTCTGCACTGAAATCCATTTCTCAAAAGAGCAAACAGATTTTTTTATATTCAATTTTGAAATCTGACATGGGGCTAGACATTTTATCAATTTCCCAGCTGCCCCTGGTCATGTGACTTGTGCCTGCACTTTAGGAGGGAAATTCTTTCTGGCAGGCTGCTGTTTTTCCTTCTCAATGTAACTGAATGTGTCTCAGTGGGACATGGGTTTTTACTATTGAGTGCTGTTCTTAGATCTACCAGGCAGCTGTCATCTTGTGTTAGGGAGTTGTTATCTGGTTACCTTTCCATTGTTCTTTTGTTTGGCCGCTGGGGGGGGGAGGGAGGGGGTGATATCACTCCAACTTGCAGTACAGCAGTAAAGAGTGAAGTTTATCAGAGCACAAGTCACATGACTTGGGGCAGCTGGGAAATTAACAATATGTCTAGCCCCATGTCAGATTTTAAAATTGAATATAAAAAAATCTGTTTGCTCTTTTGAGAAATGGATTTCAGTGTCGAATTCTGCTGGAGCAGCACTATTACCTGATTCATTTTGAAAAAAAATTTTTTCCCCATGACAGTATCCCTTTAAGGGTCGAATTGAAAATTCAGATTTTCACATTTTTTTTTATGGTCAAAACTCTCAAATTCGAACTGTGAATTATGCAAACTCAATTCAAGTTTTAATACAAATCTATCATACTTTGGCCCTTTAAAAACCCGAATTTGACTATTCACCACCTAAAACCTTCATGATAATTCAATGGGAGAGGTCCATCAGTTTGGACATATTAGTAGCCTTCCTGATATTCCTCTTTTTTGGAGAAAAAAACTGGAATCGAGTTTAGTCTAATTCAATTTGAGTTTTTGAGTAGAATAAAATGAGTTTGAGTTTTAGATATTTGATTTTTTTTTAATAACCCTTCGGTTGAATTTTGAGTAAATTTGAATTTAAAGAAGTTTAAACTCACATGAATTCGAAATTGACCTTTGATAAATGTGCCTCCCCATGTAAATATATCTTGTATTCCTATCATTTTTTTTTTTTAAACCTGATTTTGTAACAGGCCAGAGAAGCAATCTGCTCTTCGGTCCACAAAGCCAGATTTTATTACAGATGAATACGGTGATTTCGATGCACGGAAATTGCCGTTACCACCTCCTTTGCCAAAAGAGAGACCAAGGTCAACTAAACTTTTCGAAGACGACAAGGACTTTTTAACCACTATGCCAGAATATGTAGAAAGAGTTCGAGTGGCACGGCAAACAATAGAGCGTCAAAAACTAGAGGCCATCAAAATATCCGCAGTTAGAGAGAGATCTATTCAAGATCAAAGTTTAGTTCAACCTAAACAACGAATTTACAACAGTGTGGCAGAGGTTACACAAGAGATACTCCGCAATCGTTCCATGGAGGCTGGGCGTCTTGTGGAGAGTCAGAGCCGCTATGGATCTGAACAACGAGTAGAGGCGACATTAGATCGAAACCAGGAACGTTTTGGCAATAGAACAATGGATAGAATAATGCCTGCGAATAGCTCTCAGTCTCTGGAGTTCTCACAGGGAATGGTGGGTAGACATGATAATTATTCTAATGCAGCACCTGGACCAGCGCCCTATTCTTCTCATCCGATGTCTTTACCGAATTTTAACACGGAAATATGCAAGACTGATATTGGAAAGACAGAAGCTCAAAGCCGATTCCAATACCAACATGCTTCAGAATTCTCCACCAAGATGGCACCCCTGGATAGAAACGATTTACTGTTTGGAGAAAGACCAACTCCCCAGTTAACCTCTAATATTCCAACTTCACTAAACGAACTTCTACAAAAGGAGGCCACAATGAACCACCGGCAGCTTCTTGAAATGCAGTCGCGCAGTCTCCAGGAAAGCCCTGGATTGTATCTGAGAGAGAGAGAAATGACTATGGGACCTTTGCAAGGCCAGCGCATGGATGGAATGCACCCAGAGGAAAAACAGTTTCTAATGAACAAAGCCAGACTTATGATCGACAATGAGAGATCAGCAGGCACAAGTAATTATGAACCAAGGTAGGGAAAATATATATATATTTTTTTTATTTTCAACGTATTTTCAACTAATGTAACAAGGGATTAACGTGCTAGGTATAACATACATAACTGTATTCTAATTGCATCATCAGTCAGTATCATGACATATTATTCATACGTTTTTATCCATCATGACAGAGTTAGTCTCCTCTTGTCCTAATATTCTGATTCAGGAGAAGAAAAAGGAGAGAAGGGGAGGGGGGAAGGCGGAAAAAGAGAAAGTTGTCAGGTTCTAGCTAAATAAAGGGTTGAAACGTCATGTGTTCAACAAGTGGTGCCTCTAGCCGTCAGGTTATTCAGGTGCTGGGCCCACAGATGCCACTTCAGACCTTGCTGGTCTTGCTTAGTAGGTAATTTGCGGGACTCTTTAGAGGGTATTGCTCTGATCTTCATTCCTAATAGGAATGTGTGTGGTGTTGCTTGTATAGTGCAATGTAGAACCTCAGAGAGCAGAGTCGCTACCATTTTCCAGAATTCTTGAGCTATTGTGCAAGTCCACAAGGTGTGCAAGAAGGATCCCCTGTCTCCACACCCTCTGAAGCATCTTGAATGATCTGGGTTGCCACTTAAGGTGGCCATACACGGGCCGATAAAAGCTGCCGACAGACCGAGTCGGCAGATTATTGGCCCGTGTATGGGGGCCCACGACGGGCTTCCCCGATCGAGATCTAGCCAAAAGTCGGACAGATCTCGATCGGATGGGACTAAAAATCCCGCCAGATTGCGGCCGCATCTGTTCATTGATGCGGTCCCGCAATCCGACCGCCCGTTTGCGTTCGCTAGGATCCGATCGTTGGGCCCTAGGGCCCACGATCGGATCAACCCGATATTGCCCACCTCAAGGTGGGCATATCGGAGGGAGATCCGCTCGTTTGGCGACATCGCCAAACGAGTGGATCTCTCCATGTATGGCCACCTATAGTCTGCTAATGCGTGTTGGGGTGTAGTACCAGTGGAATATAATTTTATAAGCTCTTTCACAAGAGACTGCCCATATGGATGTTTTTTAGCTGTGTCCCAAATTGCTGACCAGGTCTTTTCAGAGATTGTGAGATCCAGATCCTCTTCCCACTTTGGGAAAATAATTTTAAAAGCGATGCTAATGTTATTGTTTTGTAAGGATACTTTTATCCACTCAAACTTCAATTTTAGTGGTACAGCCATCCCAACCCGCCATATTTTATGCAACAATGGAGGTAACAATACATAGTGCCATAGCAGTGCCACAATGTGTCACAAGAGGAGACGTTGATATCAATGTCTGTACAAAATGGGCCAGCAGATTTAACTTGTGTATTGATCTACAAAGAGAGAATTTTCTATTGACTGACAAGCTGGCTGCCTGTACATGTAATTTTCAGGGGAAATTATTAATGGTAGGCAGGTAAGCAGAGGATCTGGGGCTTAAAGACACCGCGTCTTCAGGCAAGAACACTGGTTTATTCAGGAAAACGCTTCCAACACAGTCACTGGCATACAGGAACACGGTTCATTAGAGTTTTAACGGCACACATTCAAGACTTTTCCCCACTCTGGGCTCCTCACTGTACAGGTAGGGTTTTCAAACCATATCAGTTAATAGTGCTGCTCCAGCAGAATTCTGCACTGAAATCCATTTTTCAAAAAAGCAAACAGATTTTTTTTATATTCAATTTTGAAATCTGACATGAGGCTAGACATATTGTCAATTTCCCAGCTGCCCTCAGTCATGTGACTTGTGCTCTGATAAACTTCAGTCACTCTTTACTGCAAGTTGCAGTGTTATCACCCCCCTCCGTTTCAACAAAAGAACCAGATAGGTAACCAGATAACAGCTCCCTAACACAAGATAACAGCTCCCTGGTAGATCTAAAAACAACACTCAATAGTAGGGATGCACCGAATCCACTATTTTGGATTCGGCCGAATCCTTTCGCGAAATATTCGGCCGAATACCGAACCAAATCTGAATCCTAATTTGCATATGCAAATTAGGGGTGGGGAGGGGGAACATTTTTTTACTTCCCTGTTTTGTGACAAAGAGTCACATGATTTCCCTCCCCTTATTTGCATATTCAAATTAGGATTCGGTTTGGCCGGGCAGAAGGATTCGGCCGAATCCTGCTGAAAAAGGCCAAATCCCGAAGCGAATCCTGGATTTGGTGCATCCCTACTCAATAGTAAAAGCCAAGTCCCACTAAGACTGATTCAGTTACATTAAGTAGCCTGCCAGAAAGTAGTTCCATCCTAAAGTGCAGGCACAAGTCACATGACTGGGGCAGCTTGGAAACTGACAATATGTCTAGCCCCATGTCAGATTTCAAAATTGAATATAAAAAAATCTGTTTGCTCTTTTGAGAAATGGATTTTAGTGCAGAATTCTGCTGGATCAGCACTATTAACTGATGTGTTTTAAAAAAAAAAAAACGTTTCCCATGACAGTATCCCTTTAAGTGCTTTTCCTTGTGGTCTCAAAGAGTTGCATTGATTATTCATTCCTGATGTTTTCTTTGGCGATATCAGGGTATTTCACATACATTTCCGTCTATTTCAAAATCCTGAACCGAATTTACAGTATTCGTGTCTACATATAGAAATACATTCTGCGTAAATAAATGTCCTTTACTGCAAGATGTCATATCTTCCCTTTGATATTCCCGTTTCTCCTTCCCTCTCCTAGGTTATATCAGGAAAGAAATATTATTCCAGCTGCAGATTTCCGTGGGGCCAACAGATTTGCGCCGTATCAGCCACCCATGAGACCACAGCAAAGTAATGATTTCTTAAGAAACAGGGATCCAGGACCTCCATTACATGAGAACAGAGACCACCATGGTTCCCTGGCGTATGGCTATAATTATAATATGCAAAGAGGCGGGCAGCCTATGGACAGATTTTTGCTCCAGGATATCGAGGCTAGAAACAGATTACATCTTAAATAGTTTTCTTTTGAAGTTGTCAGGTACGCTGACTCCGTTTTCATAGTTACATGTGCTTTCAAGTTAACTGTGACTATTTGTTTCTCTATTGTTCTCTCATATAGAGCAGTGGCCAATGGGTATGTCATATCAAAATTTAAATACAGTGCAAATTTTCAGTAAGATTCACTATCGTGAAAATGTATATTTATTATAAGCTTCATCATACTCAAATAAGAAACTTTCTAAAAACAATCCGTTAAAAATTCTGCTTGGTTTCTGAAATAATCAAGTTTATCTTCACTATTCCTCTCTCAGCATCTGTTTCTCTTTATTCTGCCTTCATGCATCAGTTGGGTGTCAGATAATCATTGACAGTTACATCCAATATATCTTATAGGGGGGCTCCTTTCCTAGCAGATGAATTAGAGTTTACTCAAATAACTGATTCCAGTACAAACAAAATCTAACAAAATAACTGCCTTTTGCACAAATCCTGCATGTAGAGAGACATGATGTCTGGTGAGTTTAATAGTGTGAGCTCTAATACATCTTCTAGGCAAAAGGAGCCCTCATATAAGATATATTGGATCTAACTGTCAATGAATATCTGACACCCAACTGCTGCACGAGGAGAGAATGAAGAGAAACAGATGCAGAGAGAGGAATAGTGAAGATAAACTTGATTGTCAGAAACGGTGCGGAATATTTAATTGATTGTATTTCGAAAACCTCTTACTTCAGTATGCAGAAGCTTATATAAAATTTTCATTTTCACGATAGTTCCTCTTTAAATAACATTTATTGACATACTAACGGGGGAATGTAATAAAAGTCGCTAATGGAAAAACTATTCGCAATGCGAAAAGTTATGCCTTTGCGCGAACAAATTTTGCTTTGTGCGAATTTAATATAGCTTTTGCGAGCCCGGAAACTGTTTAGCGACCACTTCCGACAGTGAAAGACCGTTTGCGAATTTTATAGTTTGCGCCAATGCGCAGTCAATGTAATAAAACTTCTTACTGAAAAAGTCGTTATGTTTGCTCCAAAAGATTACAACACCTTCAAGCACTTCTTATGAGTGCGCAATTAAAATTCGCAATGCTCAATTAAAATTCGCAATGCGCAATTAAAATTCGCAATGCAGTAACAGTTTAAGGAACAATATTACATAGCGAGATGTGTATTTTTAGTCTTATTGGTGCGAATTGTTTTTCTCTTTGCGACTTTTATTACATTCCCCTGTTAGTAAGGTATGCCTTCTTTTCCTTGCTAAGGGTGGAATTTAAATAGCAGCCAATCACAGCACTGAGTGCAGCAGGTTCTGACTAAGCAACAGTTGCCATACACTTAAAAATCATTTTTGCTTCACAGTTGTGACCTTAATGTGGCTTTCAGCTACTGACTCATTCATTTTGATTGATTTAATGTCACAAAAAAGCTTTCAACAACATTCAGATTCGGCTGCAAAACAAGTGCTCCTGAATTGGCTTCAACTATCCCCGCCCACCCCAGAACCCAGAGCATCTGATTAGCTACAATAATTTAAAAGTCCAAACTCGGCAATCACCTATTCAAGTGGGTCAGGGAATTAAAGGAGAAGGAAAGTCGTCTTGCACTCGGCGGTGACAGATGTTAGGCACCCCAAGTGATTGTATTGACTTACCTGAAACCTCGGGCCGGTGCTCCTATCAGCAGAAAACTGCACCGGCCCGGGGTTATACCAGTGAGCACCATGGAGTGATCCTCTTCCTGTTTCCTCTTACTGCATGCGCAGTAGAGTGAAAAGCCAAATTTTAACTAAAAAGTCGCTATTTCGTTCTACTGCGCATGCGTCTACCCCAGGAAATTTGAAGAAAGAATAAGACGGAAGAGGATCACTCCATGGTGCTCACTGGTATAACCCCGGACCGGTGGAGTTTTCTGCTGATAGGAGCACCGGCCCGGGGTTTCAGGTAGGGATGCACCGACTCCAGGATTCGGTTCGGGATTCGACCAGGATTCGGCATATGCAAATTAGGGATAGGGAGGGAAATTGCGTGGCTTTTTGTCACAAAACAAGGAAGTAAAAAAGGTTTTCCACTTCCCAACCCTAATTTGCATATGCAAATTAGGATTCGGTTCGGTATGCGCCCGAATCTTTCGCAAAGGATTCGGGGGTTCAGCCGAATCCAAAATAGTGGATTTGGTGCATCCCTAGTTTCAGGTAAGTAAATACAATCAATTGTGGGTGCCTAACATTTGGCACCCTCAAGTGCAAGAAGACTTTCCTTCTCCTTTAGCACAGATCTAATAATGATGGGTAATTAAAATCATTGTATAAATATTTAGCAAACTGTAACTATGTTGAAAACACATATGCATTAAAGGAGAATTCAACCCGTAGTATGAAAAAAAACCTCCTCCCCTGGGTAGAACCCCCACCCTCCTCCCCCCAGCCTACCTGCCCCCCCCCCCCCCGGGCAAATGCCCCTAATTTTATACTCACCCCTCCGTACAGATTCTGGCCTCCAAGTTCACTGCAGCCATCTTTTTCCTCTCCGGTAATCTTTGTGTATTGACGGCATTTTCGGCGCATATGCAGTCGCTGTAATTTTTGGGTCCAAGAACTTCGCATGCGCCAAAAGTCTTGACGCATGCACAGTGGTTCGGGAATGGAAATTTACTCCAACTGTGCATGCGCCGAAACTTCCGAAAAAGACGGAAGAAAGAAAATCGTGAACTCCGAGGGGTGAGTAAAATACATTAGGGGCAGGTAGGCTGGGGGGGGAGGGGAGTCTACCCAGAGTAAGGTTTTTTTTTTTATTACGGGTTGAATTCTCTTTTAAGGACAGCGGTAATACATAAGCCATACATTTTTATTACATGATGGAGCTGTACAAAATTGCAAAGGAAATTCTTTATATTTGACCTTCTGTATATTCTCGATTAAACGATCTGTTTGTCACACCCTTTGTATGTGCAGTTGTTTTTGTGTGTCTCGTGGATAAAGATAATCTAGAACAATATAGAATAGCGTTTCCCTCTCTACTAAGGACCAGTCTGCAGGATGATTGGAGGTTATAGTGGCCCTTTGAATATGAAATAAAAAAGAGAAAGTTAAAAGCAAAAACTTTTTGTTTTTTAATAAGAATTAAAAATGGCATTATAAAGGCATACTGTCATAATATGGGGTTAGCGACACATACAGGAAAATCATTTCAACATTAAAGGGATACTGTCATGGGAAAAAACATTTTTTCCAAAATGAATCAGTTAATAGTGCTGCTCCAGCAAAATTCTGCACTGAAATCCATTTCTCAAAAGAGCAAACAGATTTTTTTATATTCAATTTTGAAATCTGACATGGGGCTAGACATATTGTCAATTTCCCAACTGCCCCAAGTCATTTGACTTGTGCTCTGATAAACTTCAATCACTCTTTACTGCTGTACTGCAAGTTGGAGTGATATCACCCCCTCCCTTCCCCCCCAGCAGCCAAACAAAAGAACAATGGGAAGGTAACCAGATAACAGCTCCCTAACACAAGATAACAGCTGCCTGGTAGATCTAAGAACAGCACTCAATAGTAAAATCCCATGTCCCACTGAGACACATTCAGTTACATTGAGAAGGAAAAACAGCAGCCTGCCAGAAAGCATTTCTCTCCTAAAGTGCAGGCACAAGTCACATGACCAGGGGCAGCTGGGAAATTGACAAAATGTCTAGCCCCATGTCAAATTTCAAAATTGAATATAAAAAAATCTGTTTGCTCTTTTGAGAAATGGATTTCAGTGCAGAATACTGCTGGAGCAGCACTATTAACTGGTGCGTTTTGGGAAAAAAAACATGTTTTCCGATGACAGGATCCCTTTAAATGAGCCCAATAAGATTGTTTTGTCATTATTATTTTATCTTCATTTGGATCAAGTACAAAATACTATTGTTTTAATTTTACAAGTTTTCAAGTTTGAAATTCACCCTTTTTTGGAAATGAAAGGTGCCGCCAATAAAGCACACGCGTTTCTAGTTTTGTGCCAATAATTCCGTGGAACTATCGCAAAAATTTAATATAAGCGTCATCATACTGAAATAAGATCCTGCCCTCAGTATTTTGGGGGTGGCATGCTGAACACCCCAATTTTTCCATTGACTATTTGACAGGGAAGATTTTCAGCTTTGAGGCTACGCTCCCCAAACTTGAATCACATCGCCATCAGGTCAACTTGAATTAAAAGTTAATATTTGTTGGATTCCCCAATGTAGGTGGAGCTACCAACAGCCAATCCGATTTCACCCATTAATTTTTAATGGAGGAATTGAACCTGCTGCCATTGTCACAATATTAACCCCAGAAACTCTTCACAGGTTTGAAAAAGTGTGTGGACCCACCAACAGCCAATCAGAGTTATCTCATTGATTGTAAAGGGAAAATGATCCTTGAAAAAGGTCCTAAGAGGGACCGAAACGTTGGAGCATTGTGATATGTGAAAAACTTCCTAAGTGTGTATAAACAAAGCTGCTTGAGTTCTGCATGGCTGGGAAGTAAGGCGGGAGCTCCCCCTGCTGTTCATAAGTATGATTGTTTCCCTGCAGAGCAGTTAGGGACCATCTGACAATTCCTATCCACAGCAGTAAATGAAGGGAGAATTTCACTGCATACAGTCAGGTTTCTTATAAAAAACCTTACACATTTTTTAATTAAAGTATATTGGAGATAGGTTTCTTTTTCATTAAAGAAAGTAAAAATGGGATTGCATTTTTTTGCCTTTACATGCCCTTTAACAACGTATTATCTAAAGTAAGTCAGGGCATATGTGAGAATAAAGGGTGTTGTTTCAAGTCAGCATTCACTGTTAAGGCAAAGATTCTCAATTGGAAACCAGACCAGACAGATGACTTATCTTGAAGAAGCAGTGTATTGATTTATTCTACATCGGTTTGTCTTCAGGTTGGTCAAATATTGCATGTCTACTTCAGATTCCAAGTGGTGCCTAGATGCTGGAACGCAGTGCCGGTGCTAGTGGATTGGTGTTTTCTGCACCAGAATATTTACCAATGACAAGGCCACCACTAGCGAAATTGGTCTTAGAGCTACTCAAACCATATTCTTTTGCTTCCATACTGAGCAAAACAAGAGACGGTCCTTTCTTCAACATGAGAAACTCTTTAAAGGAGAACTAAACCCTAAAATGAATACGGCTAAAAATGTCATTTTTAATACTGAACTTATTGCACTTATGCTACTGATTGGTTGATATTCTACGGAAGTTGTCATTCCTACGCTCAAAAGATAGCGGTTTCTTCTTTCTTCATTTTTGACATCCATTTTGGCAAGTTAATATGTGTCTATGAGCCTGTCTGTCACTATTGTAACTTGAAGATTTACTATGTTAAGTAGGGATGGGCGAATTTGACCCATTTAGTTTCGCCAAAAATTCGTCGACGCTCATTAAACTTAATGCTAAGGTTTTAGTGCACCTGCGGAGTCCAAATTGGGATACTGTCATGGGAAAACATGTTTTTTTTTCAAATCGCATCAGTTAATATTGCTACTACAGCAGAATTCTGCACTGAAATCCATTTCTCAAAAGAGCAAACAGATTTTTTTTATATTCAATTTTGAAATCTGACATGGGGCTAGACATATTGTCAATTTCCCAGCTGCCCCTGGTCATGTGACTTGTGCCTGCACTTTAGGAGAGAAATGCTTTCTGGCAGGCTGCTGTTTTTCCTTCTCAATGTAACTGAATGTGTCTCAGTGAGACATGGGTTTTTACTATTGAGTGTTGTTCTTAGATCTACCAGGCAGCTGTTATCTTGTGTTAGGGAGCTGCTATCTGGTTACTTTCCCATTGTTCTTTTGTTTGGCTGCTGGGGGGAAAAGGGAGGGGGTGATAATCACTCCAACTTGCAGTACAGCAGTAAAGAGTGACTGAAGTTTATCAGAGAACAAGTCACATGACCAGGGGCAGCTGGGAAATTGACAATATGTCTAGCCCCATGTCAGATTTCAAAATTGAATAAAAAAAAATCTCTTTGCTCTTTTGAGAAATGGATTTCAGTTCAGAATTCTGCTGGAGCAGCACTATTAGCTGATTCATTTTAAAAAAACATTTTTTTCTCCATGACAGTATCCCTTTAAAGGGGACCCGTCACAAAAAATTATTCCAAATCCTATTTTATCACATTAGTCAAGCAAAATGAACTTTAATTACACTTTATAAATTATTTGAATCTTGTCTCCTCCAGTCTGGGAATTCTTAATTATAGCAAGCAGTCAGGAGCCATTTTGTGGACACTGTTATTAAGACAAGTCTTGTATCATCTCAGAATCTTGTTTGTGCACCAGAATGGGGGACCTGATGTCCATCCCCATGTACTGGCTACACAATTAAATGGTGAAGAGAACTGGGGAATGTGGGGAGAGCAGTGACATGTAGGAAGTGCTGAATGGAAAGTGAAAGTAATATACATTTATGAATGGGAAATAATTTCACAGCTTTTTATGTCTGGATGACAGGTCCACTTTATAAGAATAAAATACTCTAATACATACCTTTAGTGATGGGCAAATTTATTCGCCAGGCGCGAATCTGCGGCGAATTCCTGCGATTTGCCACGGGCGAATAAATTTGCAAAAATTCGCCCGCATCAAAAAAAATGGACTTCTAATTTTTGATGCCTGTGTCCAAAACGAGACACCGCCGCCGTTTTGCAAATTTTTCACGGTTTTGAGAATTTCACGGAACGCCACCGATTCGCCCATCACTACATACCTTGAGTGTACTTATTTTGTTGTATGCAATTAATTTTTCCTATTTGTAGAACCGGCGCTGGAATGTTCGAATGAGGAATCTTCTCCTTTTGATCGACTTCGTTTTGATAGGTTTGATATTTCCAGATTATTAAAACACGGGGCTTCTCTTCTGGGCTCAGCAGGTGTTGAGTTTGAAGATGACAAAACAGCTATTGCATTTTCACAGTTTCTTAAACAGCCTTACTTTTAGGTTTTTGACTTTGGATAAATAAGCCTGTTTTTTTTTTTTGTTTTTTTTTTGTGTGCATATGTGAACAATAGATTAGGATCATTTTCCCTGTTTTTCTATTAAGTATAATAAATTTTACATTTAAGGAAGTATAACTCCAGCTGTTGAACAGAATACATATATTTCATTATACACTAGAAAGCTTAGCTTGAAATTTGGTTTCCTTGAGTCCTCTGTTTCCATATGTCCCTTTCTACTTCTTGTTGAAAACATGGCTACAGATGAGCCTTTAAATCTTACTTGTACAGGTATGGGACCTGTTATCCAGATTGCTCGGGACTTGGGTTTTCCGGATAAGCGATCTTTCCGTAATTTAGATCTTCATACCTTAAGTCTACAAAAAATGTATGTAAACATGAAATAAACCCAATAGGCTGGTTTTGCCTCCAATCAGGATTAATTATATCTTAGTTGGGATCAAGTACAAGCTACGGTTTTATTATTACAGAGAAAAAGGAAATCATTTTTAAAAGTTTGGATTATTTGGATAAAATGGAGTCTATGGGAGACGCCATTCAGTAATTCAAACTTTCTGGATAATGGGTTTCCGGCTAACAGATCCCAGGGCCGGAACTAGGGGTAGGCAGAGTAGGCATGTGCCTAGGGCGCAAAGCTGGGGGGGCAGAAGAATGCGACCAAATCCTGCTGAAAAAGGTTGACTCCTGGCCGAATCCCGAACTGAATCCTGGATTCGGTGCATCCCTGAAAATAAACACTACCCCATAAAAGAACATTTCTGAATGTAATGTTTTTCCCAAAAAATAACAATTGTTTTCAAATATTAAACACATTTTATTCCGAGGACGGTTCCCCTTTATGGGAGGAGGGCGTTTTTACACTCGCACAAACCCCCAACATGTCGTCACAGGACCGGCATAAGAATGACAAGTTGTCAGTGATTTATCCAACTAGATTTAATGTTGTTTGATAACAGAAAAAGAAATCCAATCCAGGCTACAAAGTTGAAGCAGCTGTAAGCAAATAGCAGCAGGTTTAGACACAGTACTGCAATTTCATACATTAATTTAGTCCAAGCAAAGAGAACACATCCGTGTCAAAGCCGGCGAGCAGTTAGAGCATGTTATACAGTACAAGGAAAATACCATGGAGGAATATAGAAGGAACACATGAAAGGCATATTGGGAGAAAATACAAAAGTATTACAGGTACGGGATCCGTTATCCAGAAAGCTCCGAACTACGGAAATGCCGTCTCCCATAGACTCTTATTTTATCCAAATTTTTAAAAATGATTTCCTTTTTCTGTGTAATAATAAAACAGTAGCTTGTACTTGATCCCAAGTAAGATATAATTAATCCTTATTGGAAGCAAAACCAGCCTATTGGCTTTATTTAGTGTTAACATGATTTTCTAGTAGTCTTAAGGTATGAAAGCCCAAATTATGGAAAAATCTGTTATCCGGAAAAACCCCAGGTCCCGAGCATTCTGGATAACAGCTCCCATACCTGTACTCTACACCTCAACAAATCCAGTTAGAAAAGGGACTTTATAGCAATTTCTAAACGTTTCAATTGCCGCCTACTCGAGGTTCATAGATATAACTTTGTACAAAATGTGTGATGTGGTGTGTAGAGAAAGAAAACCAACAGCGCATAGGAATGACTTGGTTAATGTTTCATTTCGATAATGCATAAAGAGATATCACAAGACTCGAGATTAACAATCTATTCTTGAACATACGGTCAACCCCAGTTATGTTACAATTGCATATTTCTATTGAATACAGGTATTTTTAGGTCAGGTTGGCCCAATGTTCTCCACTGGCAAAAAGAAATGTCCAAAAGAAAAAGTCAGGTTTTTGACCTTCAACAGAGTTTGACTCGGATTCTTCAAGCTCCACAGAGGGTTAGCCTGCCCCCCAACCATAATATCCGGATGTGTTTGGGCAAAATGACACTTATATATCTACCAAGTGACCGGGAGGCATCCTAAATAAATGATTAGCATTAATGTAAAAGCTGCAAACATCTACAAATAATGTCAACCGATTTGGGTCAAATAGAGCCTTTCCTCTGATTGTGTAGGGCCAAAATAAGCCCAGCCAACCTTTAAAGGGGGACTGTACACCGTCTAATAAATTAGTAGAATGTCACAAGGACTTTTTGAAATACAATCAATTACCAATAAGTTATTTTTTTATTTTATTGATGGCACCTCTGGAAAAAGGAGTCAAGACCCATTCCTCCACCAAATAAATGAGACAGAGAATGGCAGCAGAAAGACATTTTCAAGGAGAACATTGTGCCTTTAATGCTACTGCACATGCCCAGACCTAGACATAAGATGCAGGTGCCATGGGGAGGGAGCTCACGAGAGGGTGGGTTGGTGGGGCTGTGTGAACAAAGCAGGAATTGGAACCAATGGATATTGGCAAGAAATGGCGAGCAACATCAATGGATATTGGATAGAGGGAATGAGTTGGTTGGACACTCAGATTTGCGAACGGAGTGTGATGGGGTGTTGGGGGACTGGTGGTGTGTGGACCAAAGTGAGCTGATGATTGGGGGTATGAGCCTTGGGAGCCAAGACAACATGGCCTGGCTCTGATGGTCATTACATCACTGTCCGGCAGCCAATCAGATCAGTATTGTACCAGTAATTGTGTGGAACCGGACATTCACACTCGAGTATACGGCCACTAAAGATTCCTACCTGCCGGTGGTCTCTGCACTAAGCCTAACCCTGCCATCTGGTAAGTGCAATCTGTAAATCTCAATATGATGAAAACAGATTTTTGGTAACTGTCTGTATTTTGAAAAGTGCTCATTTTATCTTCTTGTTTGGTAGGAGTTTACAAAGATTGCAAATTTGCTTGCAGTCAAGATATGTATTTGAATGCATTCAGTCAATTGGCTCATGAAAATGCGTAAGGTATTGCTCTACTTTATTGTTCCTGGGGCCAGTTTAGTCCATTATTAGTTTAGTTCTTTATTAGTCTTATCTATGTGTGACCTATTCGAGTGCCTTGCTCCAACATTTTGTTTTTCTACATACGGATTGTCCTCTCCCTTGGGCTGAGGTCCTAGGGCAGGAGCACCTTGGCCACCTATTCAATTTGGTGAGTCATTTCACTGGTGAAGTTATTTATGCTTATATATGCTTAGTCCACCGCCATAACAAGTCAACAACTAATGGGAAGATCCACTTGCATGGGCCACAATGCATTACAGACACCAGGAGCAAGATGATTTCTCCAATGAACGGGAACGATTCCTACTGAAGGAAATGAAGCATGCAGCATGATTCCTACCGATAAGACATTTATGGGACATATAAGGATTTTGTGTATAAATTTTCTGCAAGTGGGAAAAGATTTGATGGTTACATATCACTTCCGCTATTGCTCTAAGAATGGAGGCAGTTCAATGGAGTCCATGAGTCTTACTGTGGAACGAATCTCAAAAGAAACACGATGACCCAAATAGAGGGTTGTTCTATTAAAAAGGCCCTTCTAGTACTTATTAGGCCTAGCTCTGTCCATAATAGATCTGCATACATGTGCACAAGACAGACCCTAAATTTTACTGTTTATTGGTGAACTTCCCTCTGTAGGATGTGGTGCTATAGGATCCAATGCTGTGCAGCTACATGGACCTTAAAGGAGAATTCAACCTTTTACCAAAAAAAAACCTACCCCCCACCCCACATAGACCCCTCCCCCCCCAGCCTAACTGCCCCCCTGGAGAAATGCCCCTAACTTTTTACTTACCCCTCGGTGCAGATTCAGGCATTGGAGTTCAACGCAGCCATCTTCCGCTGAAGATACATACAAAAAAAAGTCTATGGAGACCCATGGCAAGTTGAGGGTCATAGAACCCCTTTTAAAGGGACAGTATACACACAGTAAACACCTGTGATAAATATTATATATAATAAGATTTGTGTTGAAAACTCGTTTTGCCCATGCTTTTTTTTTTTTCAATTTTAAGCACTAATTTGAATGTTGGGGGTTTTAACTGAGTATCCCCCCCCTCCATATAAACAGGGTAATTTGGTTCAGAGGTCTTGATCTACCATTAATCACACAAACCCCTCCCCTCCTTTCTAGGCAGAAGACTTTGACCAGCTCATTATTAGAGGCTTCCCAGTGGACACAAGTTTTCTCATTCTTCATTGCTCTGTGGGACAGGAAGTGACAGGAAGTGCTAAAGTGAAACTGGCTTCGTATTCTTGTTTAGTGCCAGACATCGTAAGAACAATCAATATTTCATCATAAAAACAATTGGTAAAAAGTACGTTCAGCACAAGCCCTGTTCATTGAGCATATGTTGACATGGGGGTTATATTGTCACTTTAAAGGGGAAGTAAAGTCTAAAATAGAATAAGGCTAGAAATGCTGTATTTTGTATACTAAACATAAACATGAACTTACTGCACCACAAGCCTAATCAAACAAATAATTTATGCTTTCAAAGTTGGCCACAGGGGTTGAACATCTTTGCAAGACCAAGACTGTGCACATGCTCAGTGTGGTCTGGGCTGCTTAGGGATCGTCGTAAATTATCAAAACAGCACAAGTCAAATAATATCTGCCAGAAGCCGATACAGCAAGACTGATTAATAATCAGAATATACAGACTGCACTGGGTCCTGTGTTGTCATGTAATCTAATGTGGATTTTATAGTTTTTGTTTTGTGTAATACAAACTTTCTCCAACTCTGCAGAACCAGTGGCTGCAGCAAAATAATCCTCCAAATAGAATCCCAGTCTATCTGTTTAAATCTGGCTCCATGATCTTTGTCCCAGCAGCTGGAGTTGGAAACAGTCAGTTCAGAAACACACGTGGAGATTCGGGGAGATTTAGTCGCCCGATGACAAATCACCTCTTCTTCGGGCGGCTAATCTCCCCAAACTGCCTTCCTGCTGGCTAGAATCGTCATCGCCGGCGGGATGGCACTCTGAGCGCTTCCTTTTCCGAAGTCGCCTCACAAGAAAAGAAGAAGTCGCCCGGAGGGGATTTGTCGCTGGGTGACTAAATCTCCCCAAATATCCATGTCTGTCTCTGCCCTAAATGGGTTGTAAAGGCAAAAATAAAATCCAAAGCAAATCTCTACACAGTCGCCGACTGCTCTACAGGGAAACAAACAAATCTGCTTGAGTTCTGCATGGCTGGGAAGTAAGGCGGGGGCTCCCCCTGCTGTACATAAGTATGATTGTTTCCCTGCTCAGCAGTTAGGGACCGTCTGACAATTCCTATCCACAGCAGTAAATGAAGGGAGAACTTCACAGCATACAGTCAGGTTTCTTATAAAAATGGTACACATTTTTTAATTAAAGTATATTGGAGATAGGTTTCTTTTAACGAAAGTAAAAAATGGGATTTTATTTTTTTTGCCTTTACATGCCCTTTAAAGGCTTCACCCAGCCTACTGGCCCATTCCCCAGATTTTTTTCCTCCTCTACAGAAGATCTAGGTTAACCTGATCTCATCCATAAAACATAGTCACTTTTGGGTATCATAAAGCCAAATCTTATAAACCAGTAGAAGCATCATTCTTGCGCATACAAATTTAGAAAACATTGAGCAATTTGTACAAAAATTCCATATACAGCTGATTTGTGTATATTACATAAGCACATGCATTTACAGAATAGTCCACTTACAGATGACCATTGTGTGGTTCCTAATATTCCCACTCGAACACCCATCAAAGGAAAATGCTGCTGAGAATGAATGTTTTTTTCTGCTTCATTAAGTTTTTTATTGCCCATTTATTCATTACATTTTTAATCACTTTTACATAGCCAGCCAAGTTCATCACTGTCACACCATTGTAAATCACATCAAGTTAATACAGAAAGCTTTGCTTTTCAGAAAAAACTAGACACCTTAGTAACAATATTACAAAGGTTTTCAGCACTAACTGGAAAGAAAATTTATTTTTTTTGAAGAATTTGCATCGTAAAATTAATTTATTCCAAGTAAAAATACAAAATTATATGAATGACATTGACCAGATCTGAAAGTACCTCTGAAGAACAACAGTATTAATGGTTGAAGAGAAAAAGAGAGAGATCACTCCAAAGCAAATACAAAATGAAAAAAAAAATATGTAAATGTTTTAATTTTTTTCTTAGCAAAAAATCTTTCTAAAAATAACAATGACAGTTTTGTCTCTGTACAAAGGCAACACTACAATTGAAAAAATACCAGCATGAAGAAAAAAGTACATATCGGACAGTAGAAAAATGATTTTTACGCAACCCACAACGTTTTGCAATGAAAATAAGTCTGCAATAAATTTGTCTTTTTAATTTTTTCTTCACTTTTTTTTTTTATATAAACATTACAAACAGTATTGCACATAACAACAAATAATCAAGGTTAAGTCTGCCTTCAAAATATCTGACTAATTCAAGTCTAACACCGAGAAAAGGCAACCAACTGAACTGACACATCCAACGGCTTATTCTGCAAGTTTGCAGTTCCAAAGACATTCGTTTAAAAAACATTTTTTAAAGGACCCTGTTGAATCCATTCGCCTCGAGAGGGTCCGGCTCCTCCCTACAGCAAATAGATTATTAGACAGATTTGAGGGGCTGGGGGGCGTGTAGATATACAAACAGGAGGGGAAAAAGAAAGGAAATTTTTTAAAAAATAATTTAACAAAATAAAAAGTTATCGTTAAAAAAATACAAACAGAAGAATTCTTTCATAATTCTGGTCAGTCATGCATAATCGACGCTTGATTACAAACATACAAATCAAGGGAAATCACCATATTTCGTTGGCTTTTACTGTATAATGGAAAAGGGGGCGGATTCTGCATACGATTAAGTAGAACTTTCATCATCTGATTTCTATCACATTAAGGTCGAATATCTTCATATTCAGAAATAAAAAGCATGAAAAACGAACAAACAAAAATAGCGATCTTAAATCATTCTCTTGCAAAATTAAATTAATATAATATATACTTTTTTTTCTGAATAAACTTACTTAGAAAATATTTTCTTTCCTATATTCAAAATTGAGGTATTGCAAAAAAAAAAAAAAAAAAAAATTCACGTCAGAAAGGTTTCCTTCTTTATCTTAAAAAAAAAATATAAAAAAATATTTATATATATTAAAAAAAAGGGGGGGGGGAATGTGAAAAATTGCCCGGGTACAAAGTAGTGCATAAGAATTTTTTTCTCTGTTTCTGACACAAACTACAGTAAAGAAATACATTGGGGCGTATAAAAATTATTGAACATTACTAATGTCAAAAACAGCGATTGTAACCCTAGCACTGAATGCTTTAGATAAACTACACTTCAAGCAAAAAAAGAAATTCTTTATCAAAACATTCCTTGCAATTAAATAATAAAAAAATAAAGGGAGAAAAAAAGGTGATTTTTTTTTAAAGCGGCCAGAGACGCTTTATATGCGAGTGGCTTCTCTGGACAAACAAAAAGTTATTTGGTGCCGCAGATACGTGCAATCTTCTGGTTTCTTATTATACAATTAGAGGAGAACATAAGTACCGCAATGCTTTAAACTTTTAAATAGCAGAACCTATAAAAGTGCTTTAAAAAAAATAAATAAAAATAAGCAGGTCAAAAAATTCAAGCTTTGTAGGATATGTCCAGAATTGAAAGCTTTTTTTCACAAAAGAAAAGCATATTTCTTAGTATACTTCCTCTTCGCAGTTTTATGCCCTGCAGGTAAGTCCGTAAGATAACATCATAACTTTGGTAGTGTATTTAAAAAAATAAAATAAAAAGGTTAATGTGCCTAATTTGAACTTTTACATTACTTATGTATTTATGTGCTATTTAAAAAAAAAAAACCTTGGAACAATTTGCAAAATTGTGAATGTGCCTAGTCTACGCAAAGCCATATTTATTGTTTGGGGGAAAAAACACTAACATTGGAACAATTTGCAAAATTTGCCTATTATAGGCAAAGCCATATTTATTGTTTGGGAAAAATCAAAATACTAAATTTGGAACAATGTGCTAAATTTTTAATGTGCCTAGTCTGGGCAAAGCCATATTTATTGTTTGGGAAAAAACAAAACACTAAATTTGGAACAATTAGCAAAATTGTTAATGTGCCTAGTCTAGGCAAAGCCATATTTATTGTTTGGGAAAAAGCAAAACAATAAATTTGGAACAATTAGCGAAATTCTTAATGTGCCTAGTCTAGGCAAAGACATATTTATTGTTTGGGAAAAAACAAAACACAAAATTTGGAACAATTTGCAAAATTTTTAATGTGCCTAGTTTGGGCAAAGCCATATTTGTTGTTTGGGAAAAAACAAAACACAAAATTTGGAACAATTTGCAAAATTGTTAATGTGCCTAGTCTAGGCAAAGCCATATTTATTGTTTGGGGAAAAACAAAACACTAAATTTGGAACAATTAGCAAAATTGTTAATGTGCCTAGTCTAGGCAAAGCCATATTTATAGTTTGGGAAAAAACAAAACACTAAATTTGGAACAATTAGCAAAATTGTTAATGTGCCTAGTCTAGGCAAAGCCATATTTATAGTTTGGGAAAAAACAAAACACTAAATTTGGAACAATTAGCAAAATTGTTAATGTGCCTAGTCTAGGCAAAGCCATATTTATTGTTTGGGGAAAAACAAAACACTAAATTTGGAACAATTAGCAAAATTGTTAATGTGCCTAGTCTAGGCAAAGCCATATTTATAGTTTGGGAAAAAACAAAACACAAAATTTGGAACAATTTGCAAAATTCTTAATGTGCCTAGTCTAGGCAAAGCCATATTTTACATTCAATTAAAAAAAATGATAAAAAAAATAAACATACATTGGGACTATGGTTGCCACCTTTTAGCCTGTTGGAAACTGGCCTGGGGGCAGGCTGTGACACTGAGGGGGCGGGCAGTGATGTTGGGGGAGGGGCTATGACAAGCCAATCGCCGATAGGATTTATATTTTATTTTTAAAAAGGTAACTAATGCATTGGGACACACTGCAAATTCATGTGCCGAAACTGGGCTAAGACATTTTTTATATATTCATTATTTGTATAAATAAAAAATTTCTACAATAAAATAATTAAAAAAAAAAAAAAACTGCCACATTAGGACAAATAGCACTTGAAGAGGCGCTTGTAACTAAGAAAAAGCTTTCGAACTACCAGCTGTGAGATATGCCATCTGATCACAGTACTTGACAAAATCACTTAAACTACATAAAAAAAAATTGCACAATATAACAGAGCACCGCAAAGTATTTTCAGCTACCATCGTTTTTTTTTTCTTTTTCGGTTTAACAATACCCTATGTCTAGGTTTCATTTATTTATTGGTTGTAAATACATTTAAAAAAAAAAAACCTCTGCAATGAACAGATCATTTTCATTTTGATGCATTACAGATGAGACATGCCTTCCTCCATCACAATTGTTAAGCATTTTGCCTATATAGAATCTTCAGTTTTGTGTGTGTGTGTGTCTGTGTGTGTGTGTGTGTCTGTGTGTGTGTGTGTGTGTGTGTGTGTCTGTGTGTGTGTGTGTGTCTGTGTGTGTGTGTGTGTGTGTGTGTGTGTGTGTGTGTGTGTGTGTGTGTGTGTGTCTGTCTGTGTGTGTGTGTCTGTGTGTGTGTGTCTGTGTGTGTGTGTCTGTGTGTGTGTGTCTGTGTCTGTGTGTGTCTGTCTGTGTGTGTCTGTCTGTGTGTGTCTGTCTGTGTGTGTCTGTCTGTGTGTGTCTGTCTGTGTGTGTCTGTCTGTGTGTGTCTGTCTGTGTGTGTCTGTCTGTGTGTGTGTCTGTGTGTGTGTGTCTGTGTGTGTGTGTGTCTGTGTGTCTGTGTATACGTACTGTGGTCAGGCTTCATATGACGTGGTATATAGAACATTTTATATTGCATGCAGCAACCTGATTAAATAAACATGCAGTCAAAAATATCCACCTTGCGTGGAAGTTCTCTATACCGGTTTCCAGCAGCTTTTTTAAATTATATATATTTCTTTTTCCCCCATTTAAATCACAGATACCCTAGCCTGAATAGAGTATTGTGGGTAATACCATTTTTTTTTAATGTAGCAGCAAAAGCTATTGCAGCATCAATTTATAACACTAAAAAGGTCTATTTCCCCCCTCACACCCAACCCTGAAACAAATAAAAAATAACCACACTAAATAAAAAAATAAAAATCTGATTCAACATTTAAGATAAGATATCAAATAAAGTTATGATTTTTTTTTTATATATATATCCCCACCGATGTTGCAGGTAATTCTAGCCAGGAAGGTAAATACCATTAGACTTCAATGTATTGTCTGTCGTATTCTCACTTTGGAGGTGCTGCTACACTGTCCATGGATACGATACATTTGGTAAGTCACCTTGTGGGGATAGGAGGGAAGTTAGTGTAAGTTGTGTATCAGTAAAGGAAGTGCACGCTCCAGCTGGAGCCCATTTTGTTGCCTAAGGGCTCTTACACACGGCCGTTTTTCCTGCGCTCCCCTGCGTTGCGCTTTCTTCCGTTCAGCCACAGGGAAGCGCAGGAGAAGATGCAGTCAATTATTATTTATAGGGGCTGTAAGCGTCGAATGCAGGTTAGGACGCAACACGTTGCATTTCACCTGCGTTTGGTGCATACATGCATCGGTGTGAGTACAGCTCCCTTCAAAATAATTGAGTGCGTCTACTAGGGATTCGGCCTTTTTCAGCAGGATTTGGATTCGGCTGAATCCTTCTGCCCGGCCGAACTGAATCTGAATCCTAATTTGCATATTCAAATTAGGCGAGGGGAGGGAAATCACAAGAGTTTTTGTCACAAAACAAGGAAGTAAAAAATGTTTTCCCCTTCCTACCCCTAATTTGCAAATGCAAATTAGGATTCGGATCTGTATTCAGCCGAATCTTTTGTCAAGGATTCGGCTGAATCCCAAAAAAGTGGATTTGGTGCATCCCTGGCGTCTACTCCTGGCGCAGGCAAAAATGGAGGCGTGTAAGAGCCCTTGCCCACAACAAGCTGGCAGTGAGAGGGGCAACAGCCTAATGAGATGTCTCTACTGACAATATAGAATTAAGGTACCAAGCAGATATTCATATAAATCAAAGTGCAAAAATCAGGACTATTACACTCCTGCATTATACTGGACACTCGGTTCAGTAAAGCGACTGTAAATAATATATATAATAAAAGATAACCTAAAAGGGAACCATTTTTCTTTACATCCGTCAAAAAAAAAACCCACAATACTTTCTGCCCTCGTCCCCCACTCTCATGTGGGTTTGTGCCGAGGTCGGACGAGGTGCTCAGCTCCAGCGGAAAGGGACGTGGCGCGGGCGATCTCCTCCCTCTTTCACCAGTGGTTTGTGGAATTCCCTGCCAGCCCGGGAGTGGATGCTCGCCCAGCAGAACTCACAGTAATACTGCAGGCAGGTCACGTTGGCACAGAAGAATGGAGCAAACTTTCCACTGCAGCGTGTGCCCTGGCATTCGTCGCACATCTGATCATCCAGCACATATGGCTTCACTTCCACCTGCAAAATGCACCAATAAAGAACTGTATGAATGGAAGGAGAAAGTCATAAAATAAACATTTTTTTTAGATTAATTCATGTGGAAAATAGATTTAGGTTTTATTCTGTCATCGGTCCCAAGAATTTGCTAACAGATACAGCTCCGTTGACGAAACATCTCGCTGCTTATATTACTGGTAGGGAGCCGACATTCCTCTTTCTCCTTTCTTTTTCTGGTGTTGTGAATAGGGATGCAACAAATCTACTATTTTGGATTCAGCTGAACCCCCGAATACCCGAGTAAACAGCTCTAGATGCTCTCGGTTTGTTTAGGATAGCAGCTGCCATATTAGTTTGGTGTGACATCACTTCCTGCCTGAGCCTCTCCCTGCTCATAGCTCTGGGCTCAGATTACAGCAGAGAAGGGGGGGGGAGCAAACTGAGCATGCTCACGCCGGGGCAAGGAGGTTTAAGCTGAAAACAGGAAGTCTGATACAGAAGCCCATGTGTACACAATAGAAGGAAGGAAATGCTGTGTTTCTTTTGACAGAGGACTCAGAGCAACATTACTTTGAGGGTTTACTGGTGTATTTATATAGACCTTTCTGATAAGGCTTACTTAGTTTTAACCTTTTCCTTCTCCTTTAAGAACCCACTGGGAAGATATGAGAAATGCATCAAACACACATTGGTTTTTCTCTGTAATATTTACTTGACAATATAATCCAAAATGAATAAATACTAGTTGGACTGTTTTCACCATGTTTTGAGAAAAATGTGACACTTTTTTCAGGTCACCCAATATCGTACGAAAATTACTTTTGTACGTTTTATCTGTGTGTCTACTCTATGGCCACCTTAAGATAGCATCTATCCAAGATGGTCTATCCAAGAACAGACATTCATTGGCACACAGGATTTTTTAGCTGCAGGGCAAGCCCTTGCAATTTTTTAATGCAGTGCAGGTGCACCTGCACTGCATTAAAAAATTGCACGGGCTTGCCCTGCAGCTAAAAAATCCTGTGTGCCAGTGAATGTCTTTTCTATGGAATTTTGAGGTGGCCGAAGCCTCTATCGTTGTGCACCAGGTGACAAGTTCAGGAAGGGTGGTGTTGGTGTGCGGTTAACCGAAATTTCTTGGCTACTATCCAAGAACAGCACAGTAAAGCAACCACTGTATGGTTTTGAAGAGTAAACAGAGCAAAAGTGAACGTCCTTGTCGAGGCATTGCTTACCCTCTTGTCTATGTCATTGTGCTGGAGCTGGACAAAGCGAGCGCTGATAGCAGCAATGTAGCTCTGCTGATTGGAGAATGCCACCCGGCCAGCGCCCTTGGGGTATTTCAGTTCTGGGTCTGTATCGATGCCAGCGTAGCACACTCCCCCATACAAGCGATCCATTATCATTGCCAGTTCAACTGTAGGTAGAGCACATTGACATAACATGAACCCTTATTCCAAAGTATAAGGGAGTTTAAAGGAGAATTCAACCTGTAATAAAAATGGCCCTAATTTTTTACTCACCCCTCTGTGCAGATTCTGGCCTCGAAGTTCACGGGCGCAACCTTCTTTCTTCGGTCTTTTTCGGAAGTTTCGGCGCATGCACAGTTGTTCGAGACCAGAAACTTACTCCAACTGCGCATGCACCGAAAATGCATCAAGACATGATGATTACCGGATAAGAAGAAGATGGCTGCCATGAACAACGAGGCCAGAATCTGCACGGAGGGGTGAGTAAAAAATTAGGGGCATTTGTCCAGGGCAATCAGTTCAGAATGCTCCTGGATCACCGAGCTGCCAGGCTGAAACACCAGAGACAGGAACATTACATTTTTAATTTTGGGGGAACAGTAAAAAATAAAAGATGAAAAGCAATTGAAAAAAGAAGAACTTTGGCATTAAAACCCCACTCAAAAAAGTGAGACATCTTAGCACTGATCTTCAGCTGGCAACCAAAATAGTTTACTTTTTTTTTTTTTTTAAATTTTCCTTTGAAGCCCAACTGTTACTTGAATGGAAAACTTACCAGCTCGTAGGGGTCTTGGAACACCACCTACAAATATAGTTTTCCTTGGGTCAAGTGGTTGAGAACCATCCATGACAAAGTCACTGTCACTCAAGTTCCAGGGTCGAATTTGAACCTGTAAGACAAGTGATAATATGGTTTAACATTCCCTTGGAAAAGTCATGGAAATTACAAAACGATCACTGTAAATAATCCACAAAAAATACCCTATCAGCAGTTCCAGAGATAATAAGATAATAAATAAAAGCCGATGATGGGCTGGTCCAAGTCAGTGATATAACTGGGCCCATGAGTGCCAATCCTTGAACACATATGAAAACTACAGTGAACCCCTGCATTCCTAGATTAATCAGAAGATAAAGGGCTTGCTTCCCTACTGTTACACCCTTGAACAAGAACGACATTCATTTAATTTCATTTTATGCAATGTGTAAACTTTGAATTTAATTTGCGAATGTGGAATTGTTAGGTGGCATGCAGAATTATGTGGATACATTGGAGAAATATATGCTATATTATTTTAAATGGCGGTTACATCTTTAAAACCTTACTGGTTTATCCTTGATGGTTGGGCTGGACACACACAGATAAAGCTTTCCATCTTCCTCTAAACAAGCATCTATCAGAGCCTGCACAGAGCTTTCGTCTTGGAAGAGCAGAAAGGCATAACCTGTAAAAGAAAATGTAAAAATCAGCATTATGTCCAAATACTTCCTAACATAAGTATGTTCAGGATAATGGATCTTTGCCGTATGTTTGTGAAGATTCTCATTGATCCAGGTCATGGTAAATCTATAAACATAAGTCAAATCAACTGGACTTGCTATGTTTTATCCTTGAAGAAAAAGTCTTTGACTTTTTATAGATAGATCTTTCCCGTATTTTGTATCTTCAAGTCCACTAGAAAATTACTGAAACATTAAATAAACCAAAAATGGCTGTTTTGCTTCCAATAAGGATTAATTATATCTTAGTTTGGAGCAAGTACAAAGTACTGTTTTATTATTACAGATTTGGATAAAATGGAGCCTACGGGAGACGGCCTTTCCATAATTTGGGGCTTTCTAGATAGGTCGCATATCTGTTCCCTTTGTGGGGCAGAAAGAGAAATTTGTTTTTCAATATTTACTTAGAAAAAGGAAATGAAGCTCCATTAATTATAACCCACATTGCACATTTACCCAGGCTATTTGACCAGAATAGTAAGGGTCAGGGCACACAGGCAGATTCGGGGAGATTAGTCGCCCGGCGACAAATCTCCTCTTCTTCGGGGCGACAAATCTCCCCAAACTGCCTTCCCTCCGGCTAAAATGTACAATTTAGCCGGAGGGAAGGCATTTTGGGGAGAATAGTCGCCCCGAAGAAGAGGAGATTTATCGCCGGGCGACTAATCTACCCGAATCTGCCTGTGTGCCCTGACCCTTAGATAAAGATTTCCTAAAAGATAATGTGCAGAGACCGTTTGAAAAAATTGAAATTAGACAGCAGAACTATGCTGATGTGCCATAAATCACTTTGAGCACAAAATAATTAATAGCATGCCAATTAGGCATTCAGCTTCTCTAATGTCCAGAACATTGATAAGCTCAGAGGGCTAATGAGTTTCTTTGCCTAAAGTCAGTAAAAATCATATTAAAATGCAATCTAAAGGCTTCACACGTAAAAAAAAGCAGTGTTCTGTATTGGGTCCATTTTTATTTAATTTGTTTATTAATGACTTGGGGAGGGTGTTGAAAACACAGTATTGGGGTTTGCTAATGAAACAAAACTATGCCAAACAACCGCAAGAAACAGACTTATCAACCTGGGCAGTTAAGTGTCAGATGTGATTCAGTGCTGATAAATGAAAGGCTTTGCATTTGGGATTCAATAATATGCAGGATACTTATACCATTTATAGGAGAAGGACTGTGGAGTACTAAACAATGCAGTAATGACAAACAAGATAGTTGTCTGTTTTAAATGTGGCATAGTAGAAGAAGGAGAAGGTAATTATTATGTAATATATATATATATATATATATATATATATATATATATATATATATATATATATATATATATATATAATATATATATATATATATATATATATATATATATATATATATATATATATGCCTTATTTCCCAGTACAGAAGCAATCCCTTCCAACTGAATGAAAGTAGGTTTTGTGATTCTGTGCCAAAATAGATCTTTCCTGTGTGAGCAGCGAAGTTGTGGAATTCTATGCCGAGGTTGTACTAGCAGATACCTTAAGATATTTTCCAGGACAGCCTTTTCAATATATGAAAATAAAACATAAAATGAACAACCTTGGCAAAAATTTGCTCCAATGACTGGTGCAAATGTCCTTATGAAGTTAAATAGGATTTTTTGGTCATACTATTTATTGGAGTTCAGAAAATATGTTTTGAGTTCCAAATTTGGCCCACCAACTAAGGAAGGGTGTCTACTTTAATTCTAAGATGCAGGAAATCTAGTTTAACATGCAGATCTGCTTTCTTGCAGCACCCATCACCCATGCAGTACCAAACACCATTAGTTAACTATTTTTCCCTTTTAAGGGCAGAGACCCACACTCAGATTCGGGGAGATTAGTTGCCCGGTGACAAATCTCCTTTTCTTAGGGGCGACTAATCTCCTTGAACTGCCTTCCCTCCAGCTAGAATGTAAATCACTGGAGGGATGGCACTCGGAGCGATTCGTTTTCTGTAGTCGTCCAAAGTTGCCTCACGTGAAGGCAGTTCACCGGACGAGTAATCTCCCCAAATCTGAGCGTGCGTCTCTGCCCTCAAAGTATAGGAAAGGCTCTTGCAACATTTGCATTATTTTATTTCACTTCCAAAACAATTGCTTCCCCACTATTGTTTCTCATTTGCTTTTTCAGCCTCTCCCTGGTCTCACTCTATTCGCCTTGTATGTATTAAAGACGAGCACACTCACACCATCTTATCCGCTTGCTGGTTCAGTTCCTCAAACATGTAACCCCACTTCTGTGTCTCATCACATTCTTTAGTTTCTGTGCCTTTACTCAACCCTCACTTATCACCTCACTATTTTAGTGTGCCCCATTCTACTCTATACTCCTGTGTGTTCATCTCTTACCTCTATTTCTTCAGGTAATCCCACCAAACTTTTATTAGTGTCTATCTATAACACGGTCATCCACTGTGCCTGTAGCCCACCTCCATGTGTATACACGAGCCAACCTTCCTCTGTGCACCTCTTTTCTATGCCATTGCCCTTTTTTATGTGTCTCTCTCCAGTCCTTTTCCCTTCATGCCTCTCTACTTTATAACCCTTTCTATTTCTCTCGTTAGCCCACTGCCCTTTATGGTCTTCTCTCCTTCATGATGTGCCCTGGTGCAGAATAATAAAAAATATAGGGCTTATCTTTCCCTAACAGTGAATAACTGTGGTATTTCAACTTGTGTGTCTCTATCTCCAATCCCAGAGCCACCATATTTAGTCTCTTTTGCCCATAACCTTGTGTATTTCCCTCTACCTTCCTCCTACCATCAGTTCTTCTTTTGCCTCATTTCCATGCTCTCTTTAAAACAGTCACCTCTTAAAATAAAGCAATGTACCACTTCTGATTCCAGTGTACAGGCTCTGCTTCCAGTTGTGTCAGGATTTCCCTCTAATCCCTCTTTGGGCATCTTTCTCTTTTCCACTCAGTACAAATTAGTATATAGACTTCACCCTGCAATCTCTTGACTCGAGTCTCTGCACATATTTCATACAATGACATATACATTGTGCTTAATCTACCACTTTTAAACCAAAGCATAAAACTATAAACCTCATTATTTATTCTGCAACAACAACAACAACAAAAAAAGGTACATGAAGAAATGAACAAACATCTGTTTAATCTCGGAGCACAATGGTGCTTGCATATATTCCAACACTGGTGCGTCTCTGCTGTGAACGGCAGCTGCTGCATGCTGGCTCTCTTCTTACTGTTTAGCCAACAAGGTGTTAGTGAAATTGAAAAGAAAAATAACATGCTGGTAACTGTGTATGGTGAGTGCACACTGAACGCTTGCCTTGCAGCAGTAAATAAAAGAAATGGCTCTCCTGCCGGCTGTCTTAATTAATCTAGTTTGGAGTGACAAGTTTCTTTTTCCACATTCAAACCAATCACTTCATGTTAAATAACATAAAGTGCTTTATGCAGAGATAATTAACAGTGTTGGAAGCAGGCACATACATTGTAACGGAGAATGCGTTGCTATGTCCCTATAGGATAAAATGCAAAAATAAAAGCATTCACTGTTGAAAAAAAGGAGTGTGCTGATCCCTTATTCCTCAATTTCATAAGCCACAGAGCAGGATAATCATGTTACCTTTTGGGGGAAAATAAGATTTGCTTTCAGCTTTGTGAGGCCAGTCCACCACCAGCGGTCCAAACCTACGGAAGCTTGCGGTGATTTCATCTGTATGGAAATGGCACATGTTAAACCGGATTTGTTGTAAACATTCACTAGAAATCTTGAATAAAGTTATCCCATAGTTCATTCACAACAGGACTGTGAGGATCCCTAAAATGTAGGTTATTATTTGTCATCTAATGCTTACTTCTCCCCCAAAAAAATAGTAGTACAGAGATGCACAACCATGGCAACTGTAAGAAAGAGTTCCTTGTACTGCGTATATGTTTATGCACACTCACTATATAAAAATAAAAGCATAAAAGGGTTCTAGTGGATATAAGTATAGTGCACAGTGCATGTTCATTTGTGCCTAGGGTTGCCACCCAGCCGGTATTTACCAGCCAGTAAAACACCTGCCAGGGTTGGGGCCGATATTACGAATTTACCAGCAATGTAGCTGCCAGTAATTTGTAATACCCTTAACAAAAACCCTTGCACTCCGGTGGAAACATACCTTTGCTTCCTCATCTGTCCCTTTTGCGACATGGCCCTGCCCCTTTTGCGGCACGGCTCCACCCCTTTTGCAGCACTGCCCAGCCCCTTTAGTTCCTGCCCCCACCACTGGCCGGCAACATTTTTTTTTTAAAAAAAGGTGGCAACCCTATTTGTGCCATCATAACATCTATAGGCCCATACACCAATAACATGTGGAAATTGCATTTCCAGATTGTACCAATGAGAACCCAATGCCAATTACATGCCATTATTGTCAGCAGTAATCAGTCTACTTATGGCTCACCAAATAGATTGGCACACCATATTCTCAAACTTCCATTTGAGCTATAAACTGAGAATATGAGAGAGATTTACACTGGTTGCCACTGTTTGATGGCAAGTTATATTCCTTGAGAAAACAGAGCCTGACACCCATGGCATGAGCAGCATGGTACAGGTATGGAACCAGTTATCCAGAATGCTCAGGACCTGGGGTTTTCTGGATAATGGGATGATTTCTGCTTAAAATCAGACAGAGCCTAAGAAGTCAGATGGCAAGAAAACAGAATAATTTTGTGAGCAGTTTGTAAGACCCTTCCTTACATTTGGCATCCAGACGTTCAAGCTATTAAGTCAATTTAATGAAAGAGCAGCTTAAACAAAATTTGCATTAAACATACATTTTACATACATTTTACATAATACAACACTTAAAGGAAAAGGAAAGATACTGAAACAGTTTATTACCAATATATTAGCCACACTAATGCAAGCTATAGCATTATATTTATTCTGCAGAATGCTTTACCATACTTGAGTAAACAGCTCTTGAAGTGTTCTCTGTTTGTTTAGGATAGCAGCTGCCATATTGGCTTGGTGTGACATAACTTCCCGCCTGAGTCTCTCCCTGCTCAATCATAGCTCTGGGCTCAGATTACAGTAGGGAGGGGAGGAGGGAGGCGGAGAGGAGCAAACTGAGCATGCTCAAGCCCTAGCCCTGGAGGTTTAAGAGGAAAACAGGAAGTCTGATACAGAAGTCCATGTGTACACAATAGACTTAAAATCACTTGTAGGTGTCTTAACGCATTGCTCCCCCAAAGTAAAAATACTGTACATACTGTACATTCCTTCTCCTTTAAGCAGGACATTTATAAATGTGCAGTTTAATCCTGAAACCAGAAATCTAGGCGCTGCCTTGTAATACCAGCAATAGAAAGTACCTTCATCTATGTCAGGAGGCAGGCCTCCCACGAACACCTTCCTAGAATAGCGTTCTATCCGTTCGCCGTTCTGACAATGCGTTGGAGAACTCAGGCCTGGCGATAAAGACTGGTCACCGTGGCTATCTCCAAGGAATCCATCTTCAAACGGAAAGAGCGATGATCGACCTAGAATATAAAGTGAACAATAACAGTTTTCTGCAAACATGGAAGCCCTACTACTTATTCCAAAGCAGCAAAGGGATTATGGTAATGCAAACTGTCATATTTTGTTTTACAGATCGGCTGCTATTGAATTATTCATCAAATCAATCTGTGTCCAAGGCAAACAAATGATTTGTATGTATAGTGCTTTACTACACATAGGGTGTGGTAAAGCAGTAATACTGCAGCTTCCTATTGGCTGAATGAATAGGGCTAGAGATTTGCAAAGAAGCTCCAGAAATGCATATGGGGTTAAAAAGACATCATACTGAACAATTATTAATCTTTTCAAAACAACACAATAATAATAATTACTATGCTTAATAATAATAATAATAATAATAATTACTATGCTTAAAAATATGTTCGGTTAGACCACTGGTGATCACTGACACCACCCTGGAATGATATCTCCTATAATCAGGATTTGGCCAAGGTACTAACCTACATGTACATCATGGAGGAAAAGATGTGGAAAGATGCCCTAGCTTACTATCTCTAGTAGGGACAGATACATTCAGATCAACTTCCTCAAGTATAAATTAATCCACAAAGGTTAGCGAGGATCTATCCAGGGGCCTCAGACCAGTGTCCCAAATGCTGCAACGCGGTTGTTATCTTCTTCCATGTCTTCTGGGAATGTCCAATAATTCAGGGATTTTGGCGAGAGGTACTTACCTACGCTGGCACTACTCTAGCGCTCCCAAATATACTGTCACCTAGCCTCTGCCTTTTGGGTATCATGGAAGCATTGCCATTGCGGCAAAACTGTGTTTTTTGCAACTGCTCTATTATGCTAAAAAAAACAATATTGTTACATTGGAAGTCCATGGGGCCGCCTGCATTGAACTTTTGGAAAAAAACGTATTAATGACTCATTACCTAAACAGAAACTTGTATACCAGGCCCATTGATGTCCTACTAAATTTGAAGACATTTGGGGACCATGGACGTGAATGTGTCGCCCCAACAAGGCCCAAGGAATTAGTAAAGTAAACATGACTAAGAATTTGTATGTAAGAATTTATGCATGACCTTAAGCTGGCCATAGATGCAAAGATCCTCAAACTATCGGACTTTTCCATCTCCAGATCTGCCACTAACCTTTCAGAACAAATAAAGTAGTAAAAGAACAGATCAGCCGATGTTCTGCCCCTACAGCAATCGTACGATAGTTATGTCTGACAAAGCTGGTGACAGTCTCCCACTGAAAATCGCCCAGTGGGCAATACACGCAGAGAAATAATTGGCAGCCAACAGAAATCTTTTAACCTGGCTGATCGATTGAATGAATGACCGATCCCCGTGGGACGAAAAATGTCGGGTCTCTCCACACACGGTCCGAAAATCGTTCGAATCAAGGATTCGTACGATCAGATCTTTGCGTCTATGGCCAGCTTTAGACTGGTAATCTCCCTAGCTCGACTCCTCTGTCACTCCTTCCATCTTTCTCCCCTTCGATTTCTTAAGGGGGCTACCCCATCTTATTTTTTCTGTTAAAATTAAAATGCAAAATAAATAAACTTATACAAATATATATATATATATATATATATATATATATATATATATATATATATATATATATATATATATATATATATATATGTTACCATTTACTGTAGTGGGATTGACAAAGCTAATTCTATTCAAATTGAACACAATGCAATTCTTTAAAGCCAAGCAAATAATAATTGGGGTATAGCATGTTGTATACAGATCCCAGCTAAAATGATTTCAATATTTTTAATTCATTGATTCCTGAATATGATTTTTCTGTGACATTTCCAAGGACAACAAACAAGCCAACAGCTGCATGTGAAGCAGACGGTCCCCTGTTTATTTCCCAGAATGAATATGCAATGAATGGAGCTCAAAGCATTGCTGATCTGCCTTCTCTCTCTGTTCCACCCATATTGAATAATGTGATCGTCTTGTGCATTGTAATTTGTTTTATACATGTAATAACTTTCATATCTATCCATTTCCCCCCAGATTTCCCCTATAATGGCCATTGCCCACTAAGCAGCGTCTAGCCCAATATGCACACAATGCACTAATATGGAAGCAAATTAGCATCAGTTTTGGCAAATGATGGGCAAGTATGTGTTATATTGCACTTACAAGAAGCTAGTAGAGGATATGGTCTGGATTCATGTGGGGGTCTCATTGAGTGCAAGTCTTAGAGCAATACAGATGCAAACGCATTAGAGGAAACAAATGCTCATATACAGAGCAGATCACAAGAACAGATCTGTGCCCCTTTTGACAGTGCACAAGAGGTTCTTGTCCAATCTGCTTATAGGGATACTGTCATGGGAAAACAGGGTTTTTTTTTTTACAAAAGGTATCAGTTAATAGTGCTGCTCTTGCAGACTTCTGAACACTGAAATCTGTTTTTCAAAAGAGCAAACAGAATTGTTTATATTTAATTTTAAAGTATGACATGGGGCTAGATATATTGTCAATTTCCCAGGTGACCCCAGTCACGTGACTTGTGCTCTGATAAACTTCAGTCACTCTTTACTGCAAGTTGGAGTGATATCACCTCCCTCCCAGCAGAACAATGGAAGGGTAACCAGATAACAGCTCCCTGGTAGATATAAGAACAGCACTCAATAGTAAATATTAATTTGCCACTGAGACACATTCAGTTACATTGAGTATGAGAAACAGAAAGCAGTTCCATAATGCATCGATGGCTCTTTCTGAAAGCACATGACCAGGCAAAATTACATAGCTTCATGCACTTAGGTTTAAGGCTTTACCTTTACCACAGATTAACTATCCAGATTCCCCTTCCAAGCTCAAGATAAAATTATCTTTTACTGGAACTGGGGATTGTGGAAACACGTACGTAAGTACAGGCAACAGAATAATTTTTAGTAAGTGGCGTATTCCTTCTGGGTTTGGTTTTGGAATCTACAACATGGATCAAACCAATTGCGAAACATCTTATACTATAGACTGCTTTCTGGTAACTAATTGTTGCTTATCAGGGCCTACATTAGATACACAGGGCTTGGGTGATGCAGGAAATCAGGGGGGCACAACATGCAACTTTCCATTGAATAACAGCCCCCTTTATCCAATGGCAGCGGCCAAAAAGTCAAAGGGCAGGCTCGCCTGGCTGTCTTTGGGTGCTTGAAGTGGGCTGCAGGTTGGATACCCTTAAGGGTCAGGGTACACAGGCAGATTCGGGAGATTAGTTGCCCGACGACAAATCTCCTCTTCTTCAGGGCAACTAAACTCCCCGAACTGCCTCTCCACCGGCTAAAATGTAAATCGCTGGTGGGATGGCACTCTGAAGAAATCATTTTCTGAAGTCGCCTGAAGTTTCCTCGTGAAGCAACTTCGGAAAACGAATTGCTCCGAGTGCCATCCTGCCGGCGATTTACATTTTAGCCAGCGGGAAGGCAAGGGAGGCAGTTCTGGGAGATTAGTCGCCCCAAAGAAGAGTCGCTGGGCGACTAATCTCCCCGAATCTGCCTGTGTGCCCTGTCCCTAATGCATATACTGAAACACATTACAAACTTTACAGATGGAGCAAAGTTTGCCAAAGATGGCTCACCATGTTCCCCCACGTTGCTACAAATTAACAGACAACGAGAACAAGTTCTCTGTAATGTCAAAACCAAACTTGCTCGACCTGTAAGTCATTTATACTTATTTACACCATTGATGGGACCTTTCTGGTACAAATCCTTTTCTGCTCCACTGCATAAGGGCCAGCATACAAATTAACAGATTTCATGGGGTGTGGACAGTCCTCAGATTTTGCTGTGGATTTAGAGGTCCACCCCACACCAGTGTCTTGTAAATAAATGCCCCCCTCCATAGCCTGGTCAGTGGAACAAAACACGCAAGCACAGGCAAGGAATTATTAAATGCATCACAATTATAGTAATCCAGGAATATAGTAATCCAGGAATCCAAAAGCATAAACCTTAATGATTTTTTACCCAAGATTTGGCAAAGCAAAAACAACCCCAATAAAAAACTCTCAGCGTATTTACCTCGTCTCCGACCATAGCTCCTGGCTGCATGAGAACAAAGGAAATTGAGATAATTAAATTAATATAAATAAACTAACATTTTTGCTTTCCCTTATTTAGGATATATTAACCCGTGTATATACGCTATGAATATTATATTGTAACACAAAATACAGTGCACCAGCTGCAGTGAAATTATTCCTCCGAGAAGCATATTTGCTTTGGCGGCACGGAAACCTGATCACAGGCCGGCTGGGTAAATGGCCAGTTTCTGAATCTGGTAGAAGGTTGAACTGCCACCACTATTATGTGAAGGAGTTGGTCACTTTTAAATTAACTTTCAGTATGATGTAGAGAGTGTTATTCCAAGACAATTTGCAATTGGTTTTCATTTTTTATTATTTGGGGTTTTTGAGTTATTAAGCTTTTTATTCAGCAGCTCTGCAGTTTGCAATTTCAACAATCCATGCATTGATTGTAGGGATGCACCGAATCCAGGATTCGGTTTCGGGATTAGGCCTTTTTCAGCAGGATTCGGATTCGGCCGAATCCTTCTGCCCGGCCGAACCAAATCCAAATCCTAATTTGTATATGCAAATTAGGGGGGGAGGTAAATTGCGTGACTTTTTTTCACAATACAAGGAAGTAAAAAATGTTTTCCCCTTCCCACCCCTAATTTGCATATGCAAATTATGAGTTGGTTCGGAATTCGGTCGAATCTTACGCAAAGGATTCGGGGGTTCGGCCGAAACCAAAATAGTGGATTTGGTGCATCCCTAATTGATAGGAATAAATGACTGGAATATAAATAGGAGAGGCCTGAATAGAAAGATGAATACTAAAAAGTAGCAATAACAATAACTTTGTAGCCTTAAAGAGCATACGTTTTAGATTGAGTCAGTGACCCCCATTTGAAAGCTGGAAAGAGTCAGAAGAAGTTGGCAAATAATTCAAAACAAAAACTTTTTTTTTTTTTAATTTAGACCAATTGAAAAGTTGCTTACAATTAGCCATTCTATAATATACTAAAAGTTAACTTAAAGGAAACATCCTTCTCACTCCTAAATACTATGCTGGTGGGTAAGGTCGCCACCTTGCCAGAAAAGGTGGCAACCCTACTGGTGGGTCACATCTGTCTCCAACTGCATCCCATTCCCTTTTTGCTCACTCCCAATAGTTCCATCACTAACTGGGATCAAGAGGTGCCTATTTTACGTTTATCCCAGGAATTCCCATACTTTACTAATGTGAGGTCTACTTTTAGGGGCAGATTTACTAAGGGTCGAATATCGAGGGTTAATTAACCCTCGATATTCGACCAGGAACTAAAATCGTTCGACTTCGAATATCGAAGTCGAACGATTTAGCGCAAATCCTGCGATCGAACGATCGAAGGATTATTCGTTCGATCGAACGATTAAATCCTTCGAATCGAACGATTCGAAGGATTTCATCCAACGATCGAAGGAATATCCTTCGATCAAAAAAACGCAGGCAAGCCTATGGGGACCTTCCCCATAGGCTAACATTGAGTTCGGTAGCTTTTAGCTGCCGAACTAGGGGGTCGAAGTTTTTCTTAAAGAGAAAGCACATCGATTATCGAATGGTCGAATAGTCGAACGATTTTTAGTTCGAATCGTTCGATTCGAAGTCGAAGTAGTAGTCGAAGGTCGAAGTAGCCCATTCGATGGTCGAAGTAGCCAAAAAAACACTTCGAAATTCGAAGTTTTTTTAATTCGAATCCTTCACTCGAGCTTTGTAAATGTGCCCCTTAGTGATTTTGCCCCATTATCATCTACATCCATAAAAGAGTTATTAGCATTCTGTTCCATGGAAAATATTTCTTAAATATTGGATTTATCAGAAAATGTATATTGCTACACACAAATAACTATTTCTTCTGTAACTTTAACATAATAATTATTTGAATGAAGAGCATGAAACAGGAGGGTGATTTAGACAAGTTGACAGTATCTTGAGATCCACTGATCACCAGCTAAAGGTCTTCTGGTAGAGCCCAATCTATCTTTTGGACACCCCTAGTCTATACACAAAACCTATTGCTACAGCTTCCTAGACGAGAACTTTATCCTTTCCGTCCCGAGCCCCTGCAGCATTAGCAGAGCAAGTCGTAAGAAAAAAGTTGCATGAATACAAATCATGAAGCCTATTGTGTTAAGATCCTTACATACGAAATAAAAAATCTGTAGCCAGTGTTTATCAAAAGTAGGGCACAGCCAGCAGAGGGGAAACTGTGAAAAAGCAGAAGACTGTTCTGCCATGATAACACTTCAAAAGCACAAAGCATGCCGCAATTGTAATAGTAAAAAAAAAAAAAAAAACATCTGGAGAAAGTCTTGCTTCCAACAAAATGTTCATTTGTCAATTTTTTTTTTCTCCTTTGTTTGGATTTTCCACTCAACACAGTAGGAAAGGAAAAATGGCTGAAACCATGTAACGTTTGAGAAGAGCAACAACTGCGTGTTGTTTTTTTTTTGTACAGGTATTGGATCTGTCATCCAATGATCGGGACCTGGGGATTTCTGGATAACGGTTCTTTCCATAATTTGGATCTTCATGCCCTAAGTCTACAAGAAAATCATGGAAACATTAAATAAACCCAATAGGCTGGTTTTGCTTCCAATAAGGATTAATAATATATTGGTTTGGATCAAGTACAAACTACTGTTTAATTATTATTATTATTATTATTATTGAGAAAAAGAAAATTATTTATAAAAACTTGGTTTATTTGATTATACTGGAGTCTATGGGAGATGGCCTTTCCATAATTCAGAGCTTTCTGGATAACGGATCCCATTAGTAAAATTAGTATTAGAAAAATGGCCTAATAAGGAGCCTACAAGGACATAAAAACACACACAAAACATCAGGCAGGTGTCGGTTTGATCATCGACCTAACATTATATATTCTCTGATGAGGACTTTCCTGATCACACTGCACTATGTGCCTGGATCATTTTGTAAGTTAGCTCAAATAAATCGGTATGGGATCTATTATCGGGAAACCCATTATCCAGATAACTCAATTACCAGAAATCTCCTGTAGTCTCCATTTTAATCAAATAATTTCAGTCTTTAAAAAAAACATTATTTCATTTTCTCTCTGTAATAATAAAACAGTACCTTGAACATGATCCCAACTAAGATATAATTAATCCTTATTGGAAGCAAAACCAGTCTATTGGGTTTATTTAATGTTAAAGGGCAGAGACAGACGAGAAGATTCGAGGAGATGTAGTCATTCTGCAATAAATCACCTCTTCTTCGGGCGACTAATCTCCCTGAACTGCCTCCCCACGGCTAGAATCTAAATCACTGGCGGGATGGCACTCTGAGCACTTTGTTTTCCAAAGTTACATCATGAGGAAACTACGGGCGACTTCGGAAAATAAATCGCTCTGCTCTGTACGATTTAAATTCTAACCAGTGGGGAGGCAGTTAGTCACGCCCGAAGAAGAGGCGACTAATCTCCCCGAATTTTCTCGTCTGTCTCTGCCCTAAATTATTTTTAGCAGTCTGGTGTTCCATATTATGGAAAGACCCCTTATCTTGAAAACTCCAGGTCCCAAGCAGTCTAGATAAAATGTCTCATACCTGTACTATTTGTAAACCACAGATTACATGGCATTAATAACATTACTTAACCACTCTGAATATTATTATTCATAGACCTCTCAAAAGTCTGGTTTGTTTCCATAGGCTACATTATAGAAACAGATGTTTGGTTTATGCAAATGGAAAATAAAAATAGCACATTATCAAACGAAACGTGTAGGTTTGGCAGCATTTGCCGTCATGGGGCTTGGAAGCCCAGCAACAAAGCTTACTGTATGCCGTCAGATTTGCTCAATAAAACGGAGACCTCAAATAACCCCAATCTAAAAAGAAATATGGTGGGTTGTATTAGTAACATGGGAAAAGTTATCAAAATATTATTTGAAATACCACTTCTACAAGGTTCGGTACAGGAAGTTTTCACTTGTACAAATGAGCCATAATATTAGTGATGCACCGAATCCACGATTCGGTTTGGGATTCGGCCTTTTTCAGCAGGATTCAGATTCAGCCGAATACTTCTGCCCAGCCGAACCGAATCCTAATTAGCATATGCAAATTAGGGACGGAGAGGGAAACTGCACGACTGTTTGTCACAAAACAAGTAAGTAAAAAATGTTTTTTCCCACCCCTAAAATGCATATGTAAATTAGGATTCGGTATTCAGCTGAATCTTTTGCGGATTCGGGGGTTCGTCCAAATCCAAAATAGTGGATTCGGTGCAAAATTAGGAAAAAATAATAAAAATCTTATGAAGAAGTCTGAAAAATTTGTGAAAATCAGATTTTTTCCCGCAAATCAAATTTTCGGGAAAATGTTATAATAAATAAGCGTAAAAAAAACAGAGCGGATTTGATCTGAGTTTGTAGCAGAAAATACTGCGATAAATCCGGACTTTGATAAATAACCCCCTTAGTGTTAGTAAGTGGTGCAAGTTTCCTACTGCGAACAAATCAACCATGCTGTGCGTCAGTAGTGCATTGCTGAAGTCAGCCAGTAAGAACAGGAGAAATTGTCAGGGACTTACAACATCAGTGTATAGGTTGTACCCAGTAAAAAAATGTTAGGTTGAGGAACTCACTAAATTTATTTAACTGTAAGAAGAAAATAGTGAAATACCGGTAGTTGTTCCCTGTAAGAGGCAGCCATTGCCTAAGGATACCAACTAATAGGATAAACAACAGCAGCTCTGTTAGAGCAGAAGGTGCAATAGTTGGAAAGGTCATGGAGAAAATATTTGATGCAAGGCCAATCAGCATCATAACATAAAAAAAGCAGTTCTGTATTTTTGAAAAAAGTGGCATAAAACAGCATATATCCTCCACCGATAAACTAATTTATTTTATAATTGAAAGCAGCTTTCCAATATACAAAACATTTTCAGATATGTCTAAATCAATGTGTTCTTGAAAGCAGGGTCTCTTTATTCCCTTTTAGTCTCTGGGTCTGACTTTTAAAACAGTGTAACAGGAGCCAGGTCTCCTCCAGGTCTTCTAATCTGTATTAATGAGCTGGCTTGCAACGCAGTTGGCAGAACTGCAGAGAACATAAACTTGAGAGGAAGGAATGCAGCCAGACACACACTGCTTTTAATAGCAACCACATTTACAAATGTCATTACAAGTTGAATTACATTTTAGTACAGGTATGGAATCTGTTATCCGGAAAACCGTTATCCAGAAAGCTCAGAATTACGGAATGGCCGTCTCCCATAGATTCCATTATAATGACATAATTTAAATTTTTTTAAAAATGATTTCCTTTTTCTCTGTAATAATAAAACAGTAGCTTTTACTTGATCCCAACTAAGATATAATTAATCCTTATTGGAAGCAAAACCAGCCTATTGGGTTTATTTAATGTTTACATGATTTTCTAGTAGACTTAAGGTATAAAGATTGAAATTACGGAAAGATACATTATCCGGAAAACCCCAGGCCCCGTGCTTTCTGGATAACAGGTCCCATACCTGTAGTATTCTCCTAATTAGCACATGCTCTATATATATATATATATATATATATATATATATATATATATATATATATATATATATATATATATATATATATATATATATATATATATATATATATATATATATATATAGATTCAAGATGGACCAGCACTTCAAGTTTTTCAATCAAACAAGTGTTTATTTTAACATCACTCAAGTGTCCAACGTTTCGGCCCACATTAGGGCCTTTATCAAGATATCAACATACCCTGACTGACCAGGCACCCACCCATACCGAAAGGAAGGAGTGCAGGTACTTTATGAACATTTATATATATATATATATATATATATATATATATATATATATATATGTATATATATATATATATATATATATATATATATATATATATATATATATATACATACACACACACACACACATACAGTGCATATTTTGGCTGGAGTAGGCAGTATGTAACTTGAATAAATGAACTGTGTGCAGTAAATATGTATTACAGACAAACTCACAAATAGAAAATATTAGAATTGCACATAAATGGCAATGGCAGATGGGAATGCTTAAAGGGGTTGGTCACCTTTAAATGAACTTTTAGTATGGTCTATATATATATATATATATATATATATATATATATATATATATATATATATATATATATATAGATAGATAGAGAGAGGTGTAAAAGGGCACAATTTACTTAAATATATATAAGGTGCTTTAATAAGCCATTAAGTTGATATCTGTTTCTTTGGGGGTATAGTTTTCCTTTAAGGATTCAGATTCGTTCAGCCAGGCAAAAGGATTCGGCCGAATCCGAATCCTGCTGAAAAAGGTCAAATCCTGACCAAATACTGAACCGAATCCTGGTTTCGGTGCATTTTTAGTTTTTATAAAATCAAAACTTGCCTCCAAGCCACTAAGTCAAAATAAGCACCTGCTTTGAGGCCACCGAGAACAACATGCTCGATAAGCGATAAGCCACATGCTCACGAGTCACCGTTTGGGGATCACTGCTCTAGACTGTGGCTTCAGTTGACACTTTACTGTCAATGGGTGCCAAATCACTTTAAACGAGAGCAAAGGAAGATAAAGAGACATCTGCAATGTTAACAAATATGTCCTCCATCTCTATGGCCACAGACAGGACACAAATGCTTACCCGCCAGTTACAAATCAGTTACAGGTTATAGTGCATTCCCCACACAACTGTGCAACATAGTGCGAACATGAAAGAAACTTACTGTTAAGTGCCATAATGTTATCTGTTCCTGGATGGTGGAAATTTAGCCCCATTCGAGCTGAAAAAAAATTTAAGAACAAAGAATAAGATTAAGAGTGAACAGCATTTTTGAAATATCAAAAAGCGTAACATAAAAAAAAAGCGTAACATAAAAAAAAGTTTTACAATGATCAGTCTTGTTATTTGCTGGATTCATCTCTCCAATTATACACTGTTAAATTAATTAGCAAAACCAGGGTATACGCCTGTCTGAAAAATACTTGCTTCAACGTGTTCTTGCTTGGTGAAAGAATTATGTAATTCTACAGCAATAATGTTTTACAAATAACAAATACTGGAATGGTTACATTATGCAAATAAATACATACTTTTGAAAAGATTTGTATGGGGTTTACCCCCATATGTAACAAAAGGCACTAAGTCTGCCCAAAAGCAGTAGCTGATAGCAACCAATGAAATGTTTGCTTTTGAACAGATGACCAGTAAATTCTACCTGCTGATTGGTTGATTTTAGTTACTCCATCTTCTCCAGCTACAATCATCCTGGACATGGAGCAGTGCAAAAACCTGGAAAGCTGGTGAACCATATAAACGGTGTAAAATGAGGGTTCTTCTGTATATGCCACTAAGATACAACGCTAACTAGTCCTAAAAACTAGGATCCTGTTCGGTCAGGTAGCGGATTGTATAATATCAGTACATGTAAGGAATGGGGTACATTATGTCTAATTTACAAGATCTGACTGAGGAACTAGAGAAAAAGCTGGTTCGAGCCTCAAAATCTTTCTGTGCCGATACAAAAAAGATTATGTGTTTGATGGCTTTGCCTGGTAATTTGGAACAGAACTATTAGGCTAGGACCAAAATCAGCCTGCTGAAATCCACAGGCCTATTAAAACCCCCAACCTCTAGCAGACCTCTCATCTGTGTTTGCATCAAGAAGCCTTGTGTCAGCTCAAGCACAAACAACCAATCGCCATGTTACGGATGTAAATGTCAAGATAATCCAAACATGGTCTGAAAATTGTACAAAACTAATTTTTGTGCAACTTTATATTTGCATCTATGGCCAGCTTTAGGCTAAGGGCACACTAGGCGATAGCGCCGCGATTTGACTCGCGGCGACTTTTCGCTGCGACTTTTAATCCGCAATCGCTGGGGAAACTTTGGCGCTGGCGTCTATGGGGAATCGCGACAAATCGCCAGCGTAAAAACACACGCGGCGATCTTTTTTCTATTGTTGCTCGAAATCGCCTAGCGAGGCGATTTCGAGCGACAATAGAAAAAAGATCGCCGCGTGTGTTTTTACGCTCGCGATTCCCCATAGACGCCAGCGCAAAAGTTTCCACAGCGATTGCGGATTAAAAGTCGCGGCGAAAAGTCGCCGCGAGTCAAATCGCGGCGCTATCGCCTAGTGTGCCCTTAGCCTTAAAATGAGTTTAGGGATTAGGGGGAGGGTTACTTGCTAACCTTGATATGCTTAGAGTAGGACAACAAGCCTGGCCCTAGTCTTAAGCTGGCCATAGATGCAAAGATCCGATCGTTCGAATCCTCGAACAAACAGACTTCCTCATCTCCCGACCTGCCACTTAGCATTCCGATCAGATAAAGTAGTAAAAGAACAGATCAGCCCATGTTCTGTCCCTACAGCAACTGTACGAAAGTTATGAAAATCATCTGATCGGCAATACACGCAGAGAAATTATCAACAGCAGACAGAAATCTTTTAACCTGGCCGATCGACCACGACCGATCTCCGCGGTACGAAAAATGTCGGGACTCTCCACACACGATCCAAAAATCGTACGAATCTAGGATTCGTACGATCAGATCTTTGCATCTATGGCCAGCTTAAGTCAGGGGCTTCCCTTAGTGCAGTAATCTCCAACCAGTAGCTCGGGAGCGACATGTTTCTCCCCAACCCGTTGGATGTTGCTCCCTGTCGCCTCAAAGCAGGTGTTTATTTTTCAATTCCTGGTTTGAAGGAAAGCTTAAGGCTAAGGCCACACGGCGCGATTTCGCCGCGATTCTGCGCTGGGCGAGTTGCGAGTCGCTGCGGTTTTTAAGCCGAAATAGCTTTGTTAACTTTGGCGCTGGCGTCAATGCAAATCGCGGCGAAATCGCTGCGCTAATTCACACGCGGCGATTCTTTTTCTACTGTCGCCCGGAAACGCCCAGCGAGGCAACTTCGGGCGACAATAGAAAACGAATCGCCGCGTGTGAATTAGCGCAGCGATTTCGCCGCGATTTGCATTGACGCCAGCGCCAAAGTTAACAAAGCTATTTCGGCTTAAAAACCGCAGCGACTCGCAACTCGCAAAGCGCAGAATCGCGGCAAAATCGCGCCGTGTGGCCCTAGCCTAAGTTGCATAAAAACCATTTGTCCTGCCAAACAGAGCCTCCTATATGTAAAAATGTCAAGCAAAGGAAAAGCGCGCTACTATGACTTAGTTGTTTCCTAGAAAAAAAGAAAGGTGCCTCCTATAGCCTGCAAATCCACATAGGGGCTACCAATAGGCAATTACAGCCCATATTTGGCACCCCGGGAACTTTTTGCATGCTTATGCTGCTCTCGAAAAAAAAATTTACATTTGAATGTGGCTCACGGGTAAAAAAGGTTGGCAACCCCTGCCTTAGCACATAACAGGATGACATAGATATAGTAACATTTCAGTGTATGACTCCACTTATCTTGGAGCTTGCAAGCAACACTGCGCTGAGAAGTCATATCAGTATCAGAAACAACAATTCCCCTGGACCTCAAACCTCAGAGCCCTTATACCAGAGTAATCATAGCCTAAATTCTGTATTATCTTCCATATGAAAGCACCCCTGTCAAATGCTTTGGACTATCAAACTTTCGTATAACTGATAAGTGAACCATTCAAGCTTTACTCAAAGCATACCTCCCAACTGTCCCGGTTTGAGCGGGACAGTCCTGATTTTGACAGCTCAGCCCACACTGAAATGTCCCGGCTTTCTCTTCAATCTCCTGCACTAAACAGCCAGAAAAAGATACAATGTTTCTAACTTAATTAACTTTTGGCAGAGAGCCCAGAACATTCAGCAGGTGCACTTTTGTAGCAATTTAAGATAAGCAAAAAAGCAATTGTAACAATTTAAAATAAGCAGGTCCCTTGGGGAAACTGACTCACAGTTTAAAGGACAATTTACCTACATTCGCAAAACTGTAATGACACAGAAAGGTGTTCAAACTTTCATGAACATGGTAATTCGGGGGTGTGGCCACAAAAATGGGCCAGGTCAAAAAATGTCACCATGCTTCACGCAGCAATTTTTTGTCCCTCTTTCTATTTCCAAAATGTTGGGAGTTATTCCCAAACCAACCAGCAGCCCATCCGGCCAGCCTTCTACTCATTCTCATGGGATATATTATTCAAGTAAAATAATGTCACCAACAAAAAACATATAGTCAACTCCTAACCATCTTGGTCACAACGTGACAATACCCAGATTCATCTATGTCACTACCTTTCCTTTTATGACCCCCTAGTCTGGACTGGGAGTCAAAATAGGCCCTGGCATTCCAAGCACACAGAGGCCCCAATTGTCCTCTACCAGCCCACTATATAGTGAGTGTCTATGGGACCTTACAGCAACCCCTCTGGCATTTGCCAAAACCCACAAATTGCCAGTCCGGGCCTGATGACCCCCATTCTTTTTCACCATAAGAACCAGCTATGGTATTATTATGCATACAATAAAACACTGGGGTTTTCATTTGGGGGAAAAAAGTATTTAGAAAGTACAAAATTAGTCCACAGAACTTGTAATACGGCATACCAAGGTAGCAAGTATCCCATCAGCACCAAAACGCTATTTATTTTTCCTTAAAGTTTCTTTAGCAGTTTATTTGTGTTCACAGTTTAATGACAACAACTCTAAATCTTTTCTCAGAATATATCCACTGACCTTGTCTGAACCTCTCAGCAGCCCTGCTATCACAGCCTTTGCTCTAGAAGCCCCCTGGCGAAGTAAATATTTAATTGATTCTTGCAACAGCCTTTGCTGAAATGTCCGCCGGCCTATTTACTGCCACAGACTTTAAATGTGTGGAAACTGGTTGGTGCCCGAGGCAACTCAGGGGGAACAAGTTCAATACCAATACAGAAAATATACTGTACAACTTTGCAGACCAAAAATCAGCATCCGGATACTCTGAAGCCTTTCCCATTGCACATCTGTATTCTTAAAGGGAAGAGGGAAAATATTTTCTGCCCTTACAGTCTCAGCACTGTGAACCATTCTATTGGGAGAAACAGCAACCCTTACAACAAAAAAAAAAAAACAAAAAGAAAAAAAATAGTGTATAGAAATAAAAGTCTAAAAAGGTTCACCGTACAATGAATTTTTAGTATGATGCAAATAAAGACATTCTAAGACAATTCGCTAGTGGTCTTTATTTTTAATTATTTTGTAATGAACTACTCTAGTCTGGGCTAGACCTAATCCCGTATATATCTTCTGGTCTTCTGCTCTCTGATGGAAATAGAGTATTCCCACTTGAAGTCAATGGTATTTGCAAGAGCCTGTGGTTGGCAATAGCTACGAGAGAGCAGAAGAGTGGACGAAAAGTGGTCTGTTATGTTGGCCATCATACTCACATGGGCCATCCAAAGGAGGCTGTGGGGGTTCTTTGCTGTGTTGGGGAGAGGAGCCAGTTAACTGTAACAAAATTGTTTCTATTGAGGAGGAATTCGGACAACTGACAATTTTTGATCTGGGCGGGTCAACCCAAGTTGGGGACAGGCTGGACCATCAATTTAAGGCAGGCAGGGCCAATGAGGGTTGAGGACAGACTGGGCCAATCTGTTAAAGGAAAGCTGGACAAATGAGGGTTGGGCTAAGCCAATCAGGGTTGAGGGCAGGTTTGGCAACTCGATGTTGAGGCAGTTAAAGTAATTAAAAGCTCACATCTATATGTGCAGCTGCAGTGCGGGCCCCCATAGTCTCTGTACACTGACAGAAGGGGGGGCCCAGCTAATACTAGTAAGTTTGGCATGGCCGGGCCACCTTAAAGGAAAACTATAACCCCCTCCCAACAAAGTAGGTCTCTATAACAAGATATTGCATAAAATATGTACATATGTAAAACCCTGCTTCGTGCAAATAAACCATTTTCATAATAATATACTTTTCTAGTAGTATGTGCCATTGGGTAATCATAAATAGAAAAATAAGGGCCGCCCCCTGGGATCATATGATTCACTGTGCATACAAACATACCAACAAACCATACGTTAGGTCACATGAGCCAATTAACAAACAGTTCTGTCTTTTGCTTCAACACTTCTTCCTGTTACAGTTAGAGCTGTAGTATTTCTGGTCAGGTGATCTCTGAGGCAGCACACAGACCATCACAAAATGGTGGTTCAAGGCAAGAGATGTAAAAGGGCAAGATTTACTTAAATATATAGACCAGCTTGGTAAGATTCTTTAATATGCCACTTAATATGATGTAAACTGTTGCTTCATTTGGGGGGTATAGTTTTCCTTTAAGAGCCAAAACCCACCGGGCTCGGGACGACAGGTATGACAGACCCCCAAGTGCCCCCCTATGGCAGCCCTGAGTTACAATTGTACCTTTGCTTATCTTAAATTATTACAAATGTATCAAAGTGCAGATGCTCAGTGTTCTACAAAAAGCCTCTTATTTTAATTAAGTTTCAAAAACGTTCTATCTTTTCATGGCTTCAGTGCAGGAGATCGAAGAGAAACATCTCAGTAAGAAACCCAGGACTTGCGGGCTGAGCTGTTAAAATTGTGACGGTTCCACAGAAAACGGGACAGTTGGGAGGTATGTTAAAGGACAACAAAACCCTAAAAAATGCATATGGATAGAAATGCCACATTTTATATACTGAACTTATGAACTCAGTGAACCAGTCTAAAGATTCAGCTTCTCTATAGCAGAAATGATCCAGGCCTTCAAAGTTGGCAGAGGAGTTTCCTATCTTGGATTTTATTAGGAGTGTCTGTGACACTACACATGCTCAGTTTGCTTTGAGCTTATGAGAAGCTAAGCTTAGGGGTCATTGCAAATCATCAAGCAGAAAATAAAGTTCACAAGTCATATAAGTGCTACATATATGATGCTACAGGGCTGATTATTTAATTCCGATGCTAATTGTGCTGGATTCTGAGAGGTTATGTGACAATAAACTGAATTATTAGCCTTAAATTGTGACATTTACATTATACATACACTTAAGTTTATTTTATGTTGGCCCCTAAACTCAGTTAGTGTCAGCCACACAGAGCATGTGCAGTGAATCAGCAGAAAAGAAGATGGGGAGCTACTAGGGCATCTTTCGAGACACAGATTTTTGCTGCTAAAGGTCTGTGGTGGCCTGGGGCTGGTACAGAAGCACAAAACATAATGTACAACATTTCTAGCTACTTCTTTAGTTAAGCTTTAGTTCTCCTTTAAACTTGCCTTTAAATAAAATGAAATGATTTGATATCATATGGGTATGGGCAGCTGCAGAGCTAAACGTGTTGCTTTCATTTCATTGCACTAATTGAAACTCGCCTTTCAGAGAAGCCACAGAAATAGAACTGAGAGTGTGACATCTGGAGACTTTGTTTTCCCTACAGTCCCTGTGCCAGGTGCGTGCTTGTCTGACATTTTGTCACCTGCCCATGGACGGCTATTTTTAAACTTTTTTTTTTTTTGGCAGCAGGGAAAAACGTTAAAGTCGAGGCTTGAGGAGAGATTGCAGAACCACTCACTGAAATGGACTTTACAGTTTAGTATTTCACGGACAGAGAAATGCAGCTATATTAAAGGACAATTAAACCCAGATACAATGTAGGACATGCGCCCAACCCATATCCATGTCTTCTTGCTCAGTGCGCCTCTGTTTAATAGACTGGAAATCATCAGGAGCAGACTTTCCAGCAACCAACTCTTAAGGCCCCCATACACGGGCCGATAAAAGCTGCTGACAGCCCGAGTCGGCAGCTTATTGGCCCGTGAGTTGGACCATCTGAAGGGCTTCCCCCGATCGATATCTGGCCATCTCGATCGGGCAGGTTAAAAAAATCCCATCGGACGCGGCCGCATCTGTGCGTTTATGTGGTCCCGCGATCCGACCGCCCGTTTCGGATGCATTATGATCGGATCTTTGGGCCCTAGGACCCACAATCGGATCAACCAGATACTGTCCACTTCAATGTAGGCATATTGGGGAGAGATACGCTCTTTTGGCGACATCAGATCTCTACCTCTATGGCTATCTTAAAGGAGAAGGAAAGGCTAAAACTAAGTAAGCTTTATCAGAAAGGTCTATATAAATACACCAGTAAACCCTGAAAGTAATGCTGCTCTGAGTCCTCTGTCAAAAGAAACACTGCATTTCTTTCTTTCTATTGTGTACACATGGGCTTCTGTATCAGACTTCCTGTTTTCCGCTTAAACCTCCAGGGCTAGGGCTTGAGCATGCTCAGTTTGCTCCCCTTTCCCTCTCCCTGCTGTAATCTGAGCCCAAAGCTACGAGTGAGCAGGGAAGAGACTCAAGCAGGAAGTGATGTCACACCAAGCAAATATGGCAGCTGCTATACTTAAACAGAGGGAGCTTCTATAGCTGTTTACACAGATATGGTAAAGCATTCTGCAGAATAAATATAGTCATAGCTTGTACTATTGTGGTTAATCTACTGGCAATAATCTGCCTCGGTAGCTTTCCTTCTCCTTTAAGGGGCAGATTTATCAAATTTCGAATTTAATATTAGAATTACACCCCACACCAGTTTTACAAGTGCAGTACAACAGTACATTATATTGTCATTCCAGGATTCGGTTTGGGATTCGGCCAGGATTCATCCTTTTTCAGCAGGATTCAGATTCGGCCGAATCCATCTGCCTGGCCAAACTGAATCTGAATCCTAATTTGCATATGCAAATTAGAGGCGGGGAGGGAAATAGCGTGACTTTTTGTCACAAAACAAGGAAGTAAAAAATGTTTTCCCCTTCCCACCCCTAATTTGCATGTGCAAATTAGGATTCAGTTCGGTATTCGGCAAAATCTTTTGTGAAGGATTGTCGGGTTCGGCCGAATCCAAAATAGTGAATTCGGTGCATCCCTAAAAGGAACTGCAACAGCAAAAAATGTAAGTGTTTTAAAGGAAAGAACATAATATAGTGTTGCCCTGCACTGGTAAAACTGGTTTAGAAAAACAACTATAGTTTATATAAACAAGCTGCTGTGCAGACACGGGGGGCAGCCATTCAGGCACAGGACAGTAGGTAAGATAAGATAAGCTTTATAAAATCTCATTGTGTGCTACAAAGCTTATGTGTTATCTACTGTGTATCAGGTGCCTTTTCTCATTTTTCTCCTTTGAACGGCTGTTTTATCAGTGCAGGGCAACACTATATTTTATTTATAATTAGTTTAGGACACTTTAATTTTTTGTGTTACAGTTACTTTCAGTTTTTGGTGTTACTGTTCCTTTAAGTAACGTTATAGATTTTTCTAACACAACACTAATAAAGTATATAAATAATAATAATAATAGTAATACCAGTATGTCAAGGACTGTGGGAGGAAATCGAAAAACAAAAGGAACACACAAATGTCATTAAACACAAGACCACAAACCTACCAAGCTGTATTTCTAACCAATAAGCAGATCTCCTCTATGGCAGGAAACTTGGAATGATTTATAAAATATGATTTTTTTCTTGTCACTGAACTTGAATATCATAAAGGTAAGGGGATTAAATCAAGATTCTGTCTTTCAACAGCTAATTGAGCACGGCAAATGGCTATGCCATTCTTTTGATGTACCTTCTTCAGCTGAATGTATTTGCAGTACTTTGTACATTCCAAAACTGCCCGTTTGCACAGATATCCACAATTCATTAATTAATTCATTGCGGAGAGATGTACGTTATCAATAAGGAATACATTTAAATTAGCACAAACCGCGGGCTGCCAACAGTTGTGCCCATTAAAATATGTTTTGCAGCAATGAGCTGCAAAATTAAGTCTTGCTTGGCAATTATCAGCAGTGTGCTGAGACATCATAGTGATGAAGCAGAGGAGAGAAGTAATATCACAAGACAAACAGTTCTCTTTTTTGCAATTTAACCGCATAGCCTTTTCACAAGTACCAAAGCTGGTTAAAGGACCCCACAGTTTACAAATGCAGAATAAGGCTAATCCATATGAGAAAATCATCTTTTACGAATATTCATTCGTTGTACAGGTATGGGACCCATTATCCACAATGCTCGGGACCTGGGGTTTTCCGAATAAGGGATCTCTCCATAATCGAATGTACCTTAAATCTACTAAAAAAAAGCATTTAAACATTAAATACACCCAATAGGCTTGTTTTGCCTTCAATAAGGATTAATTATATCTTAGTTTGAATCAAGTACAAGGTACTGTTTTATTATTACAGAGAAAAAGGGAATCACTTTTAAAAATTTGATTATAATGGAGTCTATGGGAGACAGTCATCCCATAATTCTGAACTTTTTGGATAATGGGTTTCCAGATAACGGATCCCATACCTGTACCATTATTATAATATATAAACACATCATGTTTCTCTTTTATAAGCATGTATCTTGATTAAACTAAAATTATGACAAAATATTTTTCTGCTTGGCAACCTGAATGGAAATGTGAGAGAAATCCAGTCCACTTGGTTCCAGATCAGATAAGACTCTTAAGGTGGCCATACATACAGAGATCAGATTGTTTTGTGAGGTTGCCAAACGAGCAGATTTCTCCCCTATATGCCCACCTTGAGGTAGACAATATTGGACTGAACCAATTGTGGGCCTTAAAACCCAACAATCGGATCACAAGAAGGAGAATAAGAGGGGGCAAATTGAGGACCGCATCAACAAAAACAATGCAGTCCTCAATCCGATAGGATTTTTAAACCTGGCTGATCTTGCTAACTTTGGGCCAGATATCGACTGGGGGAGCCCATCAGATGGCCACATACATTGCCCAATAAGCTGCCAACTTAATCTGTCTGCAGCTTATATCGGGCCCATGCATGGGGACCTTTAGAAGACCATCCTGAAGGTTAATTTCGGTAAAATTGGAGATGAACAACAAAACAACACATGAAGCAATAAAGCAAGTGAAATTTAATTCCTAAATGGCAAAATGGTACAAGTGAAATATTATAGGAATGCTTTATATGCTGGTAATGTGCATCTCTTTGGAGTTATAATTATGATTTGCCAGCGAGTTTGATTAGCTGCAGAGCCATAGATTGAAGTTGCAGCCATAGGGGTCCAACATGCACATTTTGCAGAGTAAATATTGCAGACATTATTATACTATTAACTGTGCGGTTTTGCACCATTAGCAGCCAATCAACACAGACACTGGGCTAGTACAGTTACAAGACTTAATGCTGGATTGCTACAGGTTAATGAGCTGGTGCAAATGTATATTAGCTGATAAGGACTACAAATGGAGTGGGTCTGATGTGTTTAGAATATGCAATATTTAAATGCAAAGACTGAAATCTGACTAGTGATGCACTGGAATGCTTTGTGAAATATTCAGCAGAATACCGAACTGAATCCGAACCCTCATTTTCATGTGTAAATAGGAAAATGAGGGGGGGGGGATACATTTTTGACTTCCGTGTGTGATGGAAAGTCATGTGATTTTTTTTGGATTCAGATTCAGTTCGACCAGGCAGTTGGATTCGGATGAATCCAAATACTGCTGAAAAAGGACAAACAGAATCCTGGATTCAATGTATCCCTTATTCTGACACTTAAAAAGAAAAATTGACATCTCCCATTACCTGATGTACAACTCTGATAGCAGAGATACAGCAAAATACAGAATATGCATTTATTTTGGATTTGGTGCCATGTCAAGCCCATGAAAATACATGCATTTCAATTTTCAAAGTCATAACTGAATACAGGTGAAATATTTAAGAATTCCCGAATGACAAACCTCAAAGAATGTGAATTACCCGTTAGGTAACTAAAGTTGTCATGTTAATATTGTAAATAAGGAATACTGGAACAGTATTTCTAGAATATAATGAGTGGTGATTGATGTACATATTTTTAAAGTTTATGTGTTTGTGTTGTACAGACTACATTAGCATCCAATAATCAACAATACATTCTAGAAATTCCAGTAAGAGCAAGTGACGAATACAAGCATGCAAGGGTGGTGGCAGACAAGCAACAAATCTTCTCTACTTCGGGCAACTAACCTCCTCGAAATGCCTTCCCGTTGGCAAGAATAACGAATCGCCAGCGGGATGGCATACATTTAAAAAGTTGACTCATGAGGAAACTTCGTGCGAGTTCGGAAATCAGAAGCAATTCGCATTTCCATCCCATCGACGATTCGTATTCTTGCCAGCGGTAAGGCATTTCAAGGAGATAAATTGCCTGAAGTAGAGAAAATTTGTCGCTGGGACAACTTCTCCCCCAAAATTCACGTGCCATGCCTGTCGGTGCACATATGAGAGAGTGCATGAGCTTTTATCAGCCCCAGCATCAGACCTGTGTGCCATTAGCCTTTATAATTACTGCTAGTATTTCCTCCTTGAAGGGTGCACAATAAAAGAACGCTATACAATCCAGTGGCGTAACTAGAGTGTGCTGGGCCCCACTGCAAATAAATCTTCAGAGGGGCCAGGTGCACTACGATTCCAATCCTCCATCCAACTTCCTGTCCCGCCTCCCCCGTCCATCTACCCCTTGCCCTGACTCCGCCCACTCAGTGCAGACTAGGGTTGCCACTTTTTCTGGAAAAAAATAACGGCCTTCCTATATATTTATCTTTTTTCCCTATTAATAACATTGGGATCAACCATCAACAATACCGGCCAGGTGGCAACCTTAGTGCCGACTTGAGTCCCATTTTCCTTGCCGCAGGTAAAGAGCTACTGGGGAGGAGGGGGTATACTTATTAGCTATAGAGGAAGCAGACCCCGCATTCGGGCCCTGCTTCCTCTATAGTTACGTCACTGATAAAATCTATATATTCAACTAACAGTTCTCACAGAAGAACAGCTTGCTTCTTGGATGTTATTATATTGAACATCAAAAAAAATAGGCAGTTATTATTTTCTTCCCCTGCAAAATGAGGCTTCTTATTTCATATGAGCAAATATTAGGGCTGTGTTTACCTTTCAGAGGTTCATGATCAGTCCTTATCATATCCATTAAGGAATTCTCCAAAGTGTGCAAGTTAAAAGAGTCATAGGGCCTATTCCGGTCCTGGAAGAAAAGAAAGCGGACAAAACTAGAAGTACAATCACAGCAGCAGAGAGTAAGGCAGGACAATACTGCATGCTAAACAAACAGCATAGATACTGTACGAAATGATAGTTTAACCTTGCACACACAGGCACCCGGAGTCTTGCACAATAGAAGCTTACACTTAATTAGCGCAGGCAAAATTTCTGCTCTCCTTGGGGCCTTTAATCGAATAATTTTCTATTTTAATCCTGGTCAGAGCTTAGACTTAACACCAGGGTACTACTAATATATGCAAGTATTCATCACAAGGCAAGTTAATGACTGCTAAATCTGGCCACATTTAAATGTCAGCCAATGAGAGCAACTCTCACTTAAACAGGCCTGATATCTACTTTTGTGCTGCCAAAGTGAACCAATGGTCCGATTTAATTTTTTCAAGGTTTTTTCAGGGTTTTTTTTAACTGGTCACCAACACTGGGATCTGTGCCCTTTTGTTTAGTTTGGCCCTAATCATGTATGATGCATTTGGCCTCAGGTTAAATAGATGTATCTAACTTTGAAGCACTGGGAATGGTGAGTGGCTTAATTGGAATACCAATTTGTGGACACACATTTGGCAATCATTCCACCCCAAACTGTATGAATCCAAGAGTTTATGTCAGTCCAACTGAGACATGTATCCGCTTGTTCAGCAGTCAGGCTTTAGGGCGATGGCACACAGAAAACTTTTTGTTGCCCACACTACATCTTACAGAGAGGGACAAAACATCTGCATCGCAGAAGAACCAGAAATGGCCTCCCTCTGCATTTTCTGCCATTGTCTCAAAACAAATGTTTTACCTCTGGTGATACACAGTCACCAATGGAAAGATATCTTCGGATGTTTTGTAACCTTAAGGGGATACGGTCATGGGAACATTTTTTTTTTTTTTTTTTTTTTTCAAAACTCATAAGTTATTAGTGCTGCTCCAGCAGAATTCTGCACTGCAATCCATTTCTCAAAATATCAGATTTTTTTATATTATTTAAATTTTGAAATCGGACATGAGGCTATACATATTGTCAGTTTCCCAACCGCCCCAGTCATGTGACTTGTGCTCTGATAAATTCAGTCACTCTTTACTGCAAGTTGCAGTGTTATCATCTCCCTCCCTCCCCCCCCCCAGCAGCCTAAAACTGGCCATAGATGCAAAGATCTGATTTTCAGAGAGTCCCGTCATTTTTCGTCCCATGGAGATCGGTCGTTTGGTCGATCGGCCAGGTAGACCGTCATCAGCTTTGTCGGACATAACTTTCCTACGATTGCTGTTAGGGGTAGAACAACGGCTGATCTGTTCTTTTACTACTTAATTTAAATTGAAGGTTAGTGGCAGTTTGGGAGACGGGGGCACACCAGTACAGGTATGGGATCAGTTATCCGGAAATCCGTTATCCAGAAAGCTTTAAATTACGGAAACCCTGTCTCCCATAGACTCCATTATAATCAAATCCAAATTTTTCTAAATATTCTCTGCAATAATCAAACAGTATCTTGTAACTGATCCAGACTAAGATATAATTAATCCTTATTAAAAGGAAAACCAGCCTATTGGGTTTATTTAATATGTACATGATTTTTTAATAGACTTAAGGTATGAAGATCCAAATTACTTATCCGGAAAACCCCAAGTCCCAAGCGTTCTGGTCCCATACTGGGGAACAGGAACACTGAACAATCAAGCACATCTAAAGCTGGCCATAGACATTCACATTTTAGCCTTGTATCCAACGAACGATCGGATGTCGTAAACTTCCGTCCTGCCGCTAACCATTCAGTATGAAAAGACGATATTCTGCCCGTTACAGCAATCGTACGAAAGTTATGTCCAACAAATTCTAGTGTCAGTCACTCATTGATATTGTCAGATAGGCAATACATGTAGAGAAATGGTTAGTAGACAGAAATATTTTAACCTGCCTGATCGACTTAATGACCAGTCGAAATGGTACGAAAAATGTTGGAACAATCCACGCGGTCTGAAAATCATATGAAACTTCAATTTGAGTCTATAAACTTCTTAAGCTAACTGCTATGTGGATACATTGCTGCTGTATCTACAGCAAGAAACTAGTAAAGCAATAAAATGTTCCCAGTTCATAGTCATTAGTCTTCGTTTGAAGGACCACTTGACTGGGATTCTTGGCCGGAGAGAGTAAACATATCACTGAATGGTTCAAGTGCTTTCAGAAAGAGGAGAAATGTAAGTAAGCTAGTCTCAAATTACTGAAATAAAGAAAAGAATGCTTTTTACTTTACACTACAAGAAAAGTTTTTTTTGCTCTCTCTCCCCGTAAACAAACATGGTTTTTGTGTCTAGAGTTGTGCACATCTCTAGGGATGCACCGAATCCAGGACTCGGTTCGGGATTCGGCCTTTTTCAGCAAGATTCGGCCGAATCCTTGTGCCTGGCCAAACCAAATCCTAATTTGCATATGTAAATTAGGGGCGGTAGGGAAATCACGTGACTTTTCGTCACAAAAGTAGAATTTTTTCCACTTTTTCCTTTCCGGCTCATAATTTGCATATGCAACTTTGGATTCAGTTCAGTATTCGGCCGAATCTTTCACTAAGGATTCGGGGCTGCTGAATCCAAAATAGTGGATTCGGTGCATCCCTAGTACATAGGCTTAACCAAAATGCAACCACTTTGTAAATATATATTACAAATTTGCATTGGTTTTAAAGTTATGTGTAAATGTAATTGCTAGTCAAAGTAATAAAGGTATAGGATATGTTATCCTGAAACCCATTATCCAGAAAGCTCTAAATTACAGGAAGGCCATCAACCATAGACTCCATTTTAATCAAATAATTCAAATTAAAGGAAACTATACCCTTGATACAATGTAGGTCTCTATAAAAAGATATTGGATAAAAAAGCTCAGGTGTAAAACCCTGCTTCATGTAAATAAACCATTTTCATAATGATACACTTTTTAGTAGTATGTGCCATTGGGTAATCATAAATAGAAAATTGCCATTTTAAAAATTAAGGTCATAGGATTCACGGTGCACACAAACATACCAAACAAACTGTCTGTTAATTGGCTCATGTGAAACTAACAAGTATAGAGTTCTGCCTTTTGCTTCCACACTCCTTCCTGTTATAGTTAGAGCGGCAGCATTTCTGGTCAGGTGATCTCTGAGGCAGCACACAGACCATCACAAAATGGAGGCTCAAGGTAAGAGATGTAAAAGGGCAATATTTACTTAAATATATATACCAGTATGGTAAATTCTTCAATATTCCAATTAATTTGATATAAACTATCTGTTGCTTTGGTATTCATTTTGGGGGTATAGTTTTCCTTTAAAGAAAAAATTTTCTCTTCATCTGTAATAATAAAAAAGTACTTGTACTTGAGCCCAACTAAAATATATTTAACCCTTATTGCAGGCAAAAGAATCCTAATGGGTTTAATGTTTAAATATTTTTTTTAGCAGAGATGAGGTTTAGAGATCCAAATTACAGACAAATCCCTTATCCGGAGTACCCCAGGTCCCGAGCATTCTCAATAACCAGTCCCATAGCTTTATCTACCTGAATGTTTACTTTCTCTGCACTTCTAGCTCTGACTCATGAATCAATGTTGCAAGCACTATGATTAAAACTATTAAACATTTACAGTTTTCACCCCCTGCACTCGATCTGGGCCAATAGCTGTTATCACGCATGTGAATCCCCCACAAAGATTGTGCACAGCCTGCACCCGGGCCCTGCAATGTAAATAGTTATGTTTCTGACTGAGCTGTCCAACTGGAAGCTCATTGGCCGGCACAGACACTTTTGTATGATGTATTTTCCTGCATAATAATCGTTCCAATACATGTAGAATTTAAAGCCTTTAGGGACATTTCTGTGCGTAATATTGCTAAATTACATAATATCTCAGAATATTACTCTTTAGCCTAGCCTATAGTATTCATTGGACACTGATTGGCCAATGCAATGACTGGGTAGAAAGACAGAAAATTGTGGTCACAATCAGATGGCCCTTGTGGCTGTAGCTGAAGGTCAATATCACGCACAGCTAAGGTCAGTTTTATCAGGAGCCAATTTCCCTGCCTCTATGTTTTTGTAGTGAGGGAGAAAATCTTGGTTCCTAGATGAAACCCACTCCGACACAGGGAGAACATGAATACTTGCAAATATTGTTCATGCTGGAATCGAACACTCGCTGCATGACAGAAGTGCTTCCGCCTAAGCCACTGTGCCGCTAGTGCTATAATATACTTTTGCTGTTTTTGCTATTTTACTGCTATTATCACAGCTTTCTTTACAAGTCATCGAAATCCCTTTATTATTTGTTTCAAGTGATCCAATCAGGACCCTCTTCTTTTTCCACGATTTATATTTGCTGGAGGAATACAAATGGGTCACTTGGGTGCCTTGCGAATAATGAATATTGTTTCGATGTTTTTTAAGCGCCAGAATCACATATGGGATATATCCTTAACTAGGGCATTTTTGTTCCGACAAGGATTCCTTTAGCGGTAATTGCCCACCCACTGAAGGTAAAATCTAAGGACCCATCACACACCTGCTATATCATTTACTTACTTTGAATACATTTCACCTTTACCTACTAAATGAAGTTTCATTTTAAAGTTTATCAATCTGTGTGCAGTGCCCAACCTGTAGTCCCTGACTCCCCGGTGTTCTTCACCATCTGTGGCCATTCCCTGCGTTATCACTAGCAACGAAACTGCTCATGTGAGGAAATAGAATGGAACTTTCAGGTGTTTCTCCATAAGCAGAGAAACCACCAGGTGTGACATGTATTAGTTTATAATACACAAAAGCCATGAATATCTTGTAAATTATATCCTTATAAACGGTGAGTAGTGATGTCATCACTTATAAACGGTGAGTAGTGATGTCATTTCTGTCACATGACTCACTAAAATTTGTGTATTATAATTAATAAAGTACCCCCAGTTGTAAAATATGAGGATATTAGAAGTTACCTCGGAGTTCCGTGACCTCTATAAAAACACTCGGCCTTCGGCCTCGTGTTTTTATATGGTCATAAAACTCCTTGGTAACTTATAATATCCTTATATTTTACAAGAGGGGGTACTTTATTCACTATATAATACACAAGAGCCAGGAATATCCTGTAAATTATATAGTGAATAAAGTACCCCCTATTGTAAAATATAAGGATATTATAAGTTACAGAGGAGTTATAAGTATATAATACACAAAAGCTATGAATATCTTGTAAATTATATCCTTATAAACGGTGAGTTCTGATGTCATTTCTGTCACATGACTCACTGAAATTTGTGTATTATAATAAATAAAGTACCCCCAGTTGAAAATATGAGGATATTAGAAGTTACCTCGGAGTTCCATGACCTGTATAAAAACAATCGGCCTTGTGTTTTTATATGGTCATGAAACTCCTCGGTAACTTATAATATCCTTATATTTTACAAGAGGGGGTACTTTATTCACTATAGAATACACAAAAGCCATGAATATCTTGTAAATTATATCCTTATAAACAGTGAGTTCTGATGTCATCAGTTATAAAAGTCATTTCTGTCACATGACTCACTGAAATTTGTGTATTATAATAAATAAAGTACCCCCTGTTGCAAAATATGAGGATATTAGAAGTCAGCTTGGCGTTCCATGACCTGTATAATAACCTCGACCTTTAGCCTCGTCAATTTATATGGTCATGGAACTCCTCGGTAACTTATAACATCCTTATATTTTACAAGAGGGGGTACTTTATTCACTATATAGAACAGAGATAGGACACAACAATAACATTTCCCATAGTGTCCTATAGTTCAGCGAGCAATTTGGGTCCCTAAGCCTCCCTGAGGGGGGCAATGCTACCGGAGGCAAGCTTCTCACTTTGACTCATGGCAGGTGCACCACTGATATAGTTTTCAAATCATTTTTCCCTGTAATAATTAAACAGCATTTGATGGTAACTAAGCTGTATAAATCCATGTTGGTAGCAAAACAATCCTACTCGGTTTTTTGATGGATTCACTCCTTATTTGGCAACCCTAGATACAAATTATTCTGGATCATTGATCCCATACCTGTAAGGAACACTCACCCTGGTGGTCTAGTGGGCTGGTGGGGATGCCCACCGCGTGGTACTTCTTCTGTCTAAATGCTAGTATCACTAGGGCGCGCGCGTAGCGTATTTTCCGAGTTTTACACGCTGTGCGCGTGATGTCATCACGCGAGTGGTGCGAAATTCAAATATTTAAAGGGGCTTTGTGCTCAAACTCATTGCCCATTGTTAGGTCTAACTTGTAAGTATCCTGGGTGCGATTTCTGTATTGTTTGATTCCTGTTTTGACCCTTGCCTGCCTGACTATCCTTGAACGCTGCCTGTACCGACCATGGCCCGATTGACCTTGCTTGAACTCCGCCTGAACCAACCTCTGCCTGTCTGACCCTGCTTGAACTCTGCCTGCACCGACCCTGGCCTGCCTGACTACGCTTCTTGTCTATTCACTGAACTGTTGCCTTCCATCCAAAACCTCAGTAACTACCATGCCCCTTTGCCTGTCCAGAACTCTTGCTTGGCTCCTCTCATATTAAGACCTGGCGGCATCTGAGTAGCTGAGGGCTCCTCCTGACGTCAAAGGCGGCTGCTACAGGCGGAAGCAGAGCCGTGACCAGGGAGCTTAGCACCTGTTCTGGATTTAGGGAGCCGATCGTGATAATACTGGTACCATACATATATCACCTGAATCTTCTTTGCAATCAAATTGCCTTGTGGTATATATTAGGTTGTATTTACTTTACCCCAGGGCACTAGTGCTAGAGCACTATGGGTTTCAAAAATGAACAACTTAGAAAACAGGTAGGGAGTGTTGGGGCACACACCTATATGCCAGTCTATGCCTCTCTCCGATAGAAAACTGCCTAAGGCTAGTGCCAGACGTTATGGAGAATGTGCTCCTCTGCTGCTTGATGTGCCTGTACCCAGATACACTGCCTCGGCTTGGGTGCAGACAGAGGAGCAAGATTTCTGTCCCAAAATAAGTAATTTTGCATTTCAGCTCCAAAATCCGCAACATCTGCCTGCACCCAAGTTGAAGGAATGTATCTAAGTGCAGGCACATCAAGCAGTAATGAAGCGGATTCTCTGCTTGCATTTCTCCACAGGCTGAGATCTGCAAAGTCTGGCACTAGCATAACGTAGACAGGACTCTATTCAAGGGGGCAAGTTGCAAGCCTTGGTTCTCCAAAAAAAACACAGGCATATTGCACCGTTTTTGTACTTTTCACACTGCCCAGACACTTGTAAATGACCCCTCTTACGTGTTGATGCCTGGGAGAGAAAGCAAATATAGTGGCATGGCACTGCTTCCCTGGATCAGTGGAAAAAAAGGAGCACCAGGCTTTTAGCATTTTAATTTACTAAGGGGGAGTCTAACATTTTGTGTGTAAATTACAGCTACCTTTAAGAAATATGAAGCGGCAGTAACTCTTTATAACTCAATTCACAAGGGGGTGCCTAACATTGTTAAAGTAAAGTAGGATTTCAACGTTCTTCACATATTCATTTGGACACTAGTGTTGAACATCTGAACAAAACAATCGCAGCAACACCCAGTATTTTTCTCCAACCCACCATCAGAAATCCATCCATGTCTCTGATAGCAAAGGTTGCCATTCACGTCAAATGCCATAATTAGCAGCCAATATATTGACTCATAGTTGGCCCGTTCCGTCAAGAAATGGGCAATAATAACAGCTTATGAAATCACTGAACTTTGCAGAGTGAAGAAAACATAATGTTAATGGTGCTCTTCTTAAAGGTCAGGAAGCACTGAAATCTTTCTAAGTAGCACTGATGGGCAACCAGCAAGGGACAGTAATTACAAAGTGGTAAAGCAAACAGCTGGGCGAGGGTGTATAAAAGCCTGAAAGGTAATAATTTATAATGTAAGAATATATATCACTTGAAATACAATGGACAGGTGTGGCGGCATCATCCTACCTCATGGGTATAAAAGGGTATATATGCAAGTATGAATTATTTTATATAGCAAAATGTATATGCAGACTTGTAAATTATTATTATATATCATATTCTGTAGTGTTGAGCCCCTGAAATGAAGTGATTGTGTTAAAAAAGGCTTTAGTTCTTCAAATTTTTATGCAATCTTTTTGTTCAAACCACGGAATTAAAGCTGAAAGTCTGCAGTTCAACTGCATCCGAGTTGTTTCATTTAAAATTCATTGTGGTAATGTACAGAACCATAATTAGAAAAAAGTTGTGTCTGTCCAAAAATGTATGGACCTAAAAAAATTTAACGGCCAGCGGGGGGCGGAAACTAAAGGGGCTGGTCGTGATGCAAAAAGGGGTGGATACACAGCAAAAAAGGGGCGGGCAACATTGCGCGAGGGCAAGATCAGGATTAAAAGGTACGTTTCCACCGGAGGGCAAGGGCTTTTGTTAAGTGTATTACAAATTACCGGAAGCTACATTGCCAGTAAATCTGTAATACCGGCCCTGGCAGGTGTTTTACCAGCTAGGCTGGTAAAATACCGGCCCGTGGCAACCCTACCGTGATCTGGTATAGGACTATATCTACAAAGGTAAACTCCATCTGTATGGTGGAGGTTCTTTATGTGAATGTACCTTACATATAAAAATGCGGTTGCTACACAGGTTAGGTGGATCCATTGTATTTAATAGTCCATCTCTGGTTGACTAGTGCTGCATAATAAACAAATCACCAATTTTAAAAATCTTGTTTTTCTAGAATGGACATTGTAACTTTAGCTGCATGACATGTATCATATCATTCTTGTAGTTATATTTCATAACCAAGGAAAAATAAAGTGCCAATCAGCTCTTCTTGGGGGGGGGGTAGCTGTACTTAAGGGCCCAACAAAAAAATTTTTTTGGCAACCAGAGCATTTTCTGGCTGACAACTGACAGAAGAGGTTTCAATTATTATCATTAAAAATAATTTATAATTCACTAAATACTTTTCAGCAATGAAGATCACAAGGGTGTATACTTCACACATGCAGAAGAGTTTCAAACACTAACCAAAACAAATGCAGCGAAGGTTTTATCAACCACAAGTATGTCACAATTCAACATTTTAGCAAATAACATTTATAAAAAGTTTTTTAGGATATGTACATTTCTATTTCTCTCATTTGGTGAGGATGCCAAACAAATGAATATGGCCAATTTGTTTGGACCACAACCTTGTGGCCAAATCAGATAATTTTTCCCATTGGCCAGTGATCAATCACATGGGAAGAGTCCCAAGCTTAAGTCAAACCATAAGATAAGACAAAGCAGACACCCCTTAAGGGCAGAGACAAACGCAAAGATTTAGTCGCCTGGCGACAAAATCGCCTCGTCTTTGGGCGACTAATATCCCCGTACTGCCTTCCCGCCGGCTAGAATCTAAATCTCCAGCGGGATGGCACTAGGAGCACTTTGTTTTCCGAAGTCGCCTAAAGTTGCCCGACGAGGAAACCTCGGGCGACTTTGGAAAACAAAGTGCTCAGAGTGCCATCCCGCTGGCGATTTCGATTCTAGCCGGCGGGATGGCTTTTCGGGGAGATTAGTCGCCCAAAGAGGAGGCGATGTGTCACTGGGTGACTAAATCTCCCCAAATCTTTGCGTGTGTCTCTACTCTTATTCAACATGAACAGTTCAATGAATAGGACTTGTGCTACTTTTTGCCTATTGTTTTAATAAATGGTTTTTCTTATCCAAGCTAAACAGAAACATTGAAGATACTCCATGTTTGGTCCTTGTGAAGGAGATAATCAGAACACAGCCCCCTCCTTTTCAACCTTAATTGTGTTTTTCCTGTTAGCAGAAGTCCGTTATGCAGGGGGCTTATGTTTACATTTTTAATCTAATTAGCTACCTCTCCAAACATAGAACAGCTTTTCCTGAAAACCATAGATTTTTGTTGATTAGAGCAATAAGCTAAAAGTATGTTCAGCACAGACCCTATTCATTGAGCTCATGTTGAACAAAGGGGTATACTGAACCCATAACCATCAGTGGGGTATCTGGAGAACTCTGGCTATAGTACAAGTTTTGTAATTAGCTCTGGTCCACACTATTTTTCAGAAAAGACAGTTCCTCCCCTAACCCCAGATTACAACTCTTAGCTGTCAATTTGGTCAAGAATAACCAAATCAGCACTCAATATCTGTCTAAGGGCACCTTAAAACCACCCCAATATGTGCTGCTGCTGCTTTATATCTCATTTTCTAGGCTTGTCTTCTTAAGACTCCAAGATACATCTGATAAATTAGATTTTGCAGCTTCATTCTTCTGTGAAGCAGCAATGTATTTTGTAAAGCCCTGCAAGTACTATGAAACAATCTATATATCCGATGCCTTATCAAGTAACACACAGAGAGGTCAAGCAAACAAACACCTCCTTTGGAATAGCAATCAACTTCAAAAAACATTGTGTCCTATTGGCTGCCTATCAAAATAACCTCAGAATCTAAATCAGAATTTGCTCATTCTGGTCACATATTCCATCTTCAACCTCTGAAACCAGCGCAGGTCAATAAACTATTATCTACCCGTGGAATCGTAGGCAAAGCCATTTCAAGGCGCAATTCCCTGGCTTCAGATGTTAATGTGAAAATTGAAGCAATCAGATACTGCAAAATAAACGAAATTAAAGTAAAACAGCTTCTTCAGCACCTAATTAGCCAAGGTGACAATATTTACAAATTTTATTGACAAAGTGATATTTCAGATAAAGGTGTCTGGGTTGCCTCAATGACATTTTTCTTCCAATTAAAGAACAGAGTAGCCACATAAATAAAGCCATATTTTAAAGTAGGTGAGGAATAAAACCTCAAATGTCAACATTTTTCTTGGGTACAATAATTCAAACTAGTGTTTGGATTTGATATGCTATTCAGCCTAATAGCTTGGTGCATGTCTAGTACTTATACAATAGCTCATTTATTGGTTTAATAGCATGAACCCTGATCCAGTTTTGCCTTAGTTTAGTCAATGCCAGAGATTATAGATATTATACATCTAATCTAAGATCCCTATTGCATTCACACAGACTAGGGTCATTTTGTAGCCCCTTGGTTAAAACAGACAAATCTGTGGGGAACAAATTATTTTTTATATTCCTTCACTCCACATCACCTGCTCTCTGGGCCCCAGGGCCTATAGCCTTAATCTTGCAATCCCCTAAAAACTTTATGAGCCATTACCCAGCAGGGTCATTTTAAGGCCTTGGTGGGCCCTGGTCAAATCCAACTGGTAGACCCCTATTATTCTGCCACTTGCAGTGGATATTTTAAGCAACTCACACTTTTTGCCCAAACCACTAAAAACCCCACCCATTTTACCAAAACACAACCCAAACGTGCCAGTATAATCACTACAAAAAATGGATTATTAGAATATTACCGTATACAGTATAATCACTGTAAAAAAGGCCAATGAGCACTCCATTAATCCAGACAAACAAGGCAAATCACTAATAAAATTGCTTTCAAAAACTCTTTCCAGACATGCCAATCATACCACAGAAAAATGACCAATAAGCACACGGTTAACTCCGTGCATACCAATAAGATCACTGAAAAATGTCTTATAAGCACTCCAACAACTTCATATATGCCAGAAAAAAAAAATTAAAAGAAATAGTGGCACATGGGTCACCCAAATCAGCAGGCCCTGGGCAGATGCCCCTTCTGTCCATTTAGTAAAGTGGCCATGTTACCAGGCACAACATTCATAGTAAATGCAGTCTTCGAAAGATAGCTGATCAAATAATTAAATTATGATTAGTGTTAAAGGAGAAGGAAAGATCCAGAGGCATTTTATTGCCAATAGATTAGCTGCAATAGTGCAAGCTAGAATGCTATATTCATTCTGTAGAATGTTTTACCATACCCGAGTAAACAGCTCTAGAAACTCTGTTTGTTTAGAACAGGAGCTGCAGTAGTAATGTGGTGTGACAACACTTCCTGCCTGAGTCTCTCCCTGCTCTGGGCTCAGATTACAGTAGAGAAGGGAGGGGTGGGGGGAGAGGAGCAAACTGAGCATGCTCTTGCCCAGGGCAATGAGGTTTAAGCTGAAGGCAGGAAGTCTGATACAGAGCCCCATGAGTACACAATAGAAGGAAAGAAATGCAGTGTTTCTTTTGACAGGGGACTCAGAGCAGCATTACTTTGAGGGTTTACTGGTATATTTAGATGGACCTTTCTGATAAGGCTTACTTAGTTTTAACCTTTCCTTCTCCTTTAATGCTCTATGCATTATGGGACTGGGGTGTTCAGGGCTTAACAGGAACCGCCACTTTATGGGCTCAGCACTCCAATGGCGGAGGCTCCTCACTCTCACTGCGTCCACCACCTCCATAATGAACATTGCCCTCCATTGCATATTACCTCTTCCTTGTTGCTGGAAATTTGCCGCTGCCAAAAAAAAAGAGATCCCTCTGCAGATTCTAGGAATGAGGCTGTGGGGCCCACCACAGTGTTTCCCCAGACTAGCTCTTTGGATGTTTTACAGTATGTAGCAGAGAACATAGGGCAGCAGAAGGCATGAGATGTTCAAGCACCTGTATAAACAAATAGCACAGGAAAAGTGCAGTCATCCTGTACAAAGGCATAACTGGGACACAAGGGGCCCACCCAAAAACCTTAGACCAGGGACCCACCAAAAAACCTTAGACCAGGGGCCCACTCTCACTACTAATATTCTTCCTCTCCTCACTCAACCTATTCTCCTAGTGTCTTTTCTTTACATACTATAATCTATTATTCCATCGATTTAGCCTCTTTGTTCTTATAGAAATAGGGAATGATCATGAAATAGGCCAAATGTTAAGCAGCATGAGGGCCCTCTGACACCTGGGCCCACCGGGAGTTTTCCTGGTACCTGGTGGGCCAGTCTGACACTTTATATAAAGGGTTTATGGGAAGGAACATTAGCCCTTTAAATGGACAGCTGCTGCCAGAGAGGACCAATAAAAAAGTAGACATGGTTAAGTGACCTATATTTGCAAAGTACAGAAAGCAATTTTTTCTAATAGCCAGGGTTGTGAATACAGATTGTAAGTGCAGCTAAGCCTCGATGATCGTTTATCCGAGAAAGAAGGACTTTGCATAATCTGACATTCCAAAAATGGGAAATATATGTTTGGAAGCGGTGTTTCTGGGGAGCGTTTTTGTATGGTAATTGTCAGAATGTCTAAATCACTTAGCATAATCACGGACAAATAGTTATGCGCAGTCACAAATAGGAGAAATACAGCAGGAATTACATTGGGCACATCTACCATCAATTTTAGAAATGACCTTTGCTATTTGTAAGCAATAAATGTGTCACAGGCAGGAAGGAATAGAAAGGGGGCAAAAATTCGAATTTGCCTGAACACAGTAGTCACAGCAGATGTCACTCAGAGACAATTCAGCAGTCCAAATGCAAGATCTCCCAAAGGATACACAATTTTGACTCACAAAACAACAGCGACTATTGCGCCTTGGGAGGTAACATCAGTAACATCGACATGACATTGGGGGGCCCATTTACTTAGCTCGAGTGAAGGAATAGAGGGAAAAAAAACTTTGAATGATTTTTTTGGCTACTTCGACCATCGAATGGGCTACTTCGACCTTCGACTTCGAATCGAACTTGAAAATCGTTCGACTATTCGACCATTCAATAGTTGAAGTACAGTAGGAGGTCGAAGAAAAAACTTGACCCCCTAGTTCGCCACCTAAAAGCTACCGAAGTCAATGTTAACCTATGGGGAAGGTCCCCATAGGCTTTGCTAGCTTTATTTGGTCGAACAAAAATCGTTCGATAGATGAATTAAAATGCTTCAAATCTAACGATTCGAAGGATTTAATCATTCGATCGAACGTTTTGTCGTTCGATCGAACAACGCTAAATCCTTCGACTTCGATATTCGACAGTCGAATATCGAGGGTTAATTAACCCTCGATATTCGACCTTAAGTAAATTTGCCCCTAGTAGTGGTGACTTGCTGCAGGCTATAAATATCTTTTTTTTTTTTTCAGGCATAATAGTTTCCCTGCTAATTGAAGCAACTTCAATCAGCAGCTACTAATTATCCCCTGTGGCCTGTGCCTTAGTTGCTATGTTAAAAAATACAAACAGGAGCTGCACACAATTAACACTGATTTTGGTTCTTTATCCATCAACTAGCTTATTAATTTGGGAGGGGTCGGTGACCCCACTCCAAGACCCGATTCAAAAAGACATTAGAAAGTGAAAAACTATTAGAATATTAGCAATATTAGAAAAATACAAAACCATTCAAAAAAAAGTCTTTATTCCGATGAAAAATCTGAAAACAGATAAACTAAAAAAGTTTTGGAAAGTGAACAACCCCTTTAAGATGGTAATAGCTGAATGAATAAACCAGGTTCTGTGTGCAGCAGTGATGTGCAGGCAAGGGAAAAATTCAATCCGCAAAACCTTAAAGGGATCCTGTCATCAGAAAACATGTTTTTTTCAAAACGCATCAGTTAATAGTGCTACTCCAGCAGAATTCTGCACTGAAATCCATTTCTCAAAAGAGCAAACATATTTTTTTATATTCAATTTTGAAATCTGACATGGGGCTAGACATTTTGTCAATTTCCCAGCTGCCCCTGGTCATGTGACTTGTGCCTGCACTTTAGGAGAGAAATGCTTTCTGGCAGTCTGCTGTTTTTCCTTCTCAATGTAACTGAATGTGTTTCAGTGAGACATGGGTTTTTACTATTGAGTGTTGTTTTTAGATCTACCAGGCAGCTGTTATCTTGTGTTAGGGAGCTGTTATCTGGTTACCTTCCCATTGTTCTTTTGTTTGGCTGCTGGGGGAGAAAAGGGAGGGGGGTGATATCACTCCAACTTGCAGTACAGCAGTAAAGAGTGATTGAAGTTTATCAGAGCACAAGTCACATGACTGGGGGCATCTGGGAAATTGACAATATGTCTAGCCCCATATCCGATTTCAAAATTGAATATAAAAAAATCTGTTTGCTCTTTTGAGAAATGGATTTCAGTGCAGAATTCTGCTGGAGCAGCACTATTAACGGATTCATTTTGGGGGGGAAAAAAAAAAAAACTTTTCCCATGACAGTATCCCTTTAACCGACAGCGAACCCTAAAGCTGGTAATAGACATGCAGGTCTATCCTTATATCCGACTAACAATCGTGCATTTCAATATCCCGACCTACAACAAATCAAACAATGTTCTGGCCATTAATTCAAAAACAGCAATTGTGCCAAAGTTATGGCCGACAAATAGTAGTGACAATCACCCACTGATATTGATAGATAGGCAAAAAATAATGGGAATAGGCACCAACGATAACCCCATCAACTAGCTGATGTGGTCCTCGACAGGAGGGGAAACTCAAACCTGCCCCATCAACATCATTGAGATTTATGTTCAAATATCGATTGGGGAGGCCTGACAGAAGGCCCCATACATGGGCAGATAAGCTGCCTTATCAGTCTAAAAGGATCCAAATTGGCATCTTAAATCTGGCTGTGTATGGTCACCTTAAGGTACAAGGGACACCGGGGATCCAAGGAAAGATGCTGCCTTCATGATCAGAATACAAGTACCTTAGGTCCCAATTTTAAAAAGAAGTTCATTGCCCCAGGGTAAAAGGTTGGTGAAGCATGAGACAGTAAGGCTCATTAATAACAATGGGCAAATACGCATCTGGGCAGTAACCCGCTGCAACTAGGCTCTGAATGGATACTAGGTTTTACTGTCCAGATGCAAATTTGCCCACTGTTACTGAATGAGCCCTAATGGGTTTCCGAGTGCCTGTTATATTATTAGACTGATCTTATAGAAATGCAACCTCCTTAGCATCTTATCCGCAGAAAAGGCCTTTGATTTATAAATGTAAGTCAGTTTTAAGGCAAATCTTTGAAGTGATAGCTTAGTCACACAATTTGGGGGAGGTGTACTTCTGTTTTGCTAATGCCACCAAATCCCATTTGACGAAGCCGTTCGTTTAGGTTTAATTATGCCTTAAAACTAAATGAGCCTATGGAATGGAAGTGCTGAGATGAACCACCCTCGAATGCAGATGTCTGGAACAGTTTGATGTAAAAGCATTAAGAATCAACAGCGATAGCCTCAAATCACTACTGCTCACATCGCCATGGCAACATGTTATGCAGTTACAAAAAAGCCTTGCTTCAGTAAAATTAAAAAAAATTAAGAAATTTGATTCTCTTCAAAAGACTGCAGTACTGTGGCCCCAGCATTTCCTTTACAGGAGGAGAAAGGCTTATTATAACTATTACTAGCTTGGGAGGGAAATCTATTAACCTCTGTTGAATAAGAGAGTGAAGCTGACACTCGTATTCCCAGACCTTGGAGAGTTTACAAATGCTGAGCGACCATCATCATCATCCCAAAGAGAAAACATTCATTATGAATAAGGCAATCTTATGCATGCTCAAAAGTGTCCAGTCAAGATTGTTGTGATCCCCAATCTTGCGACCATAAGCTCCACAGTAAAGGACTTTTCAAACCATGTGGACCAGAGAGCTTAATCACTACTTGTCCACCATCAAGACCATAAAAACCACCAGTTACATGGAGAACAGAGATTATGTTGTATGAAAGAAACAAAAATGTGGACACTACTTAGTAAAAGTCCCCAAAATTCAATGTAGAAGTTGTGCACACAAGAACCATTTGCCTCTGGAGTTGGAATTTTAGTGGAGGTCAAATGCTGTGAAACTTATTTGATCCATGCAGAAGATCAATTGGTGGAATATTGGGGTAAACCAGCTCCATTATCCATACCTTTAAGGCTAACCATTACAGAAGCAAAAGTCATGCTTAGCCCGAGGCTGCATTTTACAGCCACAGGCTGCCGCACGCTCCTAGAAACAAGTAGTATATGGGGGATGTCAAACACTAATCATAGCAAACAATCTCAGAGACTGATTTTGGGGTCCTTATCTCGTGTCAGTCTGGGGCTGCAGGTCTGCAGAAGGAGAGCATCCTGATTAAAACACAAGGTAATGGCAAAGTTTTGATGAACCTAAGTTTCATGAAAATGTTGCCAATACAACAAACCAAAAAAAAAAATCAAACTGGGAAAGGTTTTTAACCTAGACCGGACTAGGCAGTAAACCAAAACCTCTAATGATCCATATGTGAGGTGTCACAATCGGCACCCGAAATCCAGAACAAGTGCTCGGCTCCCTGGTCTTGGCTCCGCTTCCGCCTGTAGCAGTCGCCTTTCACTTAGGGAGGAGCCCTCTGCTAATCAGATCTAGGTCTTAAAGAGAGGAGCCTAGCAATAGTTCTGGACGAGCAAAAGGGCACGATTATTTACCAAGGATTTTGAACAGAAGGCCACAACTCAGGAGGAACAAAACGGAATAGTGTGATCAGAAAGGCTGGGTCGGGACAGGCAGAGTTCAAGGAAGGTCTGACAGGCCAAGTCGGTACAGGCCGAGTTCACAGGATAGTCAGATGGGCTAGGATCAGGATTGGCAAGTACAGAATAGGCAGGCAGGCGGGCAAGGATCAGGATTGGAGAGTCTGGAATGGTCAGGCAGGCTAGGGTCAGGATTAAAGAGTTCAGAATAGTAAGGCAGGCAGGCAAGGGTCAATACCAGTATAAACAAGCAGGATTCACAAGGAATAAGCACCCAGGAACAAGTTAGACCTAACAACGGGCAATGAGTTTTCATTCAAAGCCCCTATAAATACCTTTGAATTCGTGCCAGTGCGCTATGACGTCATCACACCGGCACATAAAACCCGAAAGTGCGCACCGCACGCGAAATAGGAGAGACTGGCACCAGAGGGAAAGGTCACTAGACCACCAGGGTGAGTGGACATTGCATGAGGTTCTTGGCTGAAAGCAAGGAAGGTGCTTCCTCCCCTTATAACCCTATTAGAGCAAATTACCCAAGAACGCCGATAGCCATATTTATATAGTTTCCAAATAAAAAGATTATTCACACACAAAATAAGAAGATGGCATCATTGCATGAGACCTGAAGCTGGCCATACAATATAAGATCTGCTCGTATGGCACGCTCCTAAATGATCTGATCGTTGGGTCCTAGGGCCAATCTGTTTACAATAGCAGAAATAGAAGCCATCAGAGCAAAGACAGCATCAATTAGCCAATACAGTTCTCAATCCGACAGAAAAATCAAACCTGCCCGATTGACATCTGCCCAATTTTTGTGGTTGAGTGGGCCCATCCACTGACAGACAAGCTTACGAATTGGTCTAAAGGACCCAAATCGGGAGCTTAAATCTGCCCATATACGGCCATCTTAAGTAAAATCCAAATCCAAGTCTGCTTATTGTTTGGAGTTCATTTTCTTTAAAATGTTTGTTTTTTTTGACAAAACAGAGTTTTATTTCTGAACAACTATCCATTACTTCCCTACATTCTTACTATTGTGACACTAAATGGAATCCAGCAGGACATAATCACTATACCAAAACTACAATATGTCTCCTTTACTGTGTAAAAAATCAGCAAAGCCACGACTAATAAGGTTTGTAAAACGATTCCAGACCACAAATATAAATATTATTTTATTCATCGTTGTATTAGGACTTGGTTTGCAAACTTAGGACAGCACTGACCTAAAAACAGACTGGTTTCTGAAGCAGGTGATTATGTCTGATATTGTAACAAGTAACACAATCTAAGCCAGAAAGAATCCTGAGATGAAACACTTTTATACCCGTAAGAAACACATGTCGTTCTCCCTGTATTCCAATAAAACACAGATTGTCTGTGTATCATTTCTGAGACTGTGTATGGAATATCCCTGCTGAGCTGTCCATGTGCCAAATGGAAAAGCAATTTTCAGACACCTGCCTCGAAAAAATAAAAAGAAATGGAAAAATCAAGTAGTGGCTGGGGGGGGGGAATTATTAATTTGTACGTTACACAAAAACCTACGGTAGGTATACTTTGTAACAAAAGCTTATTTGCAGACAGGCTATATTTGCATTATTCACTACAGAGGCAGTGCTGGGGAGATGTAATGAAGCCTGACATTTCTCAAGGTTTCTGCTTCATGCCACAAAGGCAATCAAGGAAATAACAAGGTACGGGCATAGGCTCAAGGATGAAGAAGAAAAGCCTTTAATGTGTGTAGCCTCATTTGTTCCATACACACGTGTAGGTACAATGTGCATATAAATACATCATATCTGCCACTTTATGACAGACCTCATCTATATATAACTCCCTTAAAGGGATAGTGACACTTCTCAGGTTTTAGCATAATTGAATTCTTCATCAAAATATGCCTATATTTCCTTTAGACCATTTTCCTCAGTGTGGCCTCTTTGTATATAAATTGAACATAGGTCCCTACCCCTTTTAGGGTTAGTCCACACGAGGAGATTCGGGGAGATTTTGTCGCCTGGCGACTAATCGCCTAGTCTTCTGAGCGGCCAACTCCCCCCGAACTTTCTCAGCGTGTTTTCCCATAGGCTACAATGAAAAGTCGCCTGCACTAAAGCACACGCGGCAATGCGTTTTCAATAGTCGCCCAAAGTTGCCTCAGAATGTCCCCGAATCTCCTCGTGTGCCCTTACCCTAAGAGAGTATCGGACTCAAACACATTGTTATGGTCCATTTGGGTTTGTCAATCAGAGCTTGCAAGGCCAGAAGTTAAAGGAACAGTAACACCAAAAAATGTAAGTGTTTTAAAGTAATGAAAATATCATGTACTGTTGCCCTGCACTGGTAAAACTGATCTGTTTGCTTCAGAAACACTACTATAGTTCATATAAACAAGCTGCTGTGGAGCAATGGCGGAAATTGAAAAACGGCTATATGGCACAGGTTAACTAATGGATAACAGATAACATTAGACAGACAGAGTTTATCTGCTATCTGCTGTGTAACCTGAGCCTTTTCTCCTTTGAATGGCTGCACCCATTGCTACACAGTAGCTTATTTATATAAACAATAGAAGTGTTTCTAAAGCAAACACAGCAGTTTTACCAGAGCAGGGCAACACTGCATTATATTTTCATTACTTTAAAACACTTATTGTTTGACGTTACTGTTCCTTTAAATGCTTGACTGACAGGAAGAATCTGGCAGCACAGTTAAATGGTGTTGTCTTGATTATACTACGTGAGCCAAACCAGGTCAGGGTTTACAGCCTCCTTATCACAGTATTGCTGCTTTCTTTCAGAAAGAGGAGATAAGAGAGGCTGAAAGCAGTAGTACTCGCCCCCTACAGGAAGTAGTATCCTTCTCTATATAAGGAAGTGGTGTTTTTTTTAGTTTTTTTTTTTTTTTAATATATTTTACTAATTTGTAGGTTTACTTCAGTAATTTTGTGATTAATGGCAGGTCCGGACTGAGAATTAAAATAGGCCCTGGCATTTCAGGTACACAGATGCCCAAACAACCCCCCACCAGCCCACTAAATACTGACTTTCTATGGCACCTTATAGTCCGGACTGAGAATTAAAATAGGCCCCTGGCATTTCAGGTACACAGAGGCCCAAACAGCCCCCCACCAGCCCACTAAATACTGACTTTCTATGGCACCTTATAGCAGCCCCTCTGGCATTTGCCAGAACCCGCAGATTGCCAGTCCGGGCCTGATTAATGGTTATTATTGCCATCAAAGTAGAGATCTAAAAACAAAACTAGGCGTCACTATCACTTTAAAGGAGAACTAAACTTTGAAGATGAATATGTTTAAAATGCCATATTTTACAAATTGACCTTTTTGAACAAGCCTAAAGTTCCAGCTTGTCAATAGCAGCAATGATCCAGGACTTCAAACTTGTCACAGGGGGTCACCATCTTGGAAAGTGTCTGTGACAATCACATGCTCAATGGGCTCCAAACAGTTATTGAGAAGGGGGTCGTCACAAATTATTAAGCAGAAAATGAGGTTGGCCTGTAATATAAGCTGATGCTACAGGGCTGATTATTAAATTCTTATGCTAATTGCACTGGTTTCTGTGCTGTCATGTAGTAATTATCTGTATTAATTACTAGTGAGTGACTGCAGCACAGAGCATGTGCAGTGATCAGCAGAAAAGAAGATGGGGAGCTACTGGGGCATCTTTGGAGACACAGATCTTCCCTGCTAGAGGGATGTGGAAGCCTTGGGCTGGTATAGAAGCACAAAACAATGTATAACATTTCTAACCTACTTCTTTAGTTAGGCTTTAGTTCTCCTTTAAAAAAACCAAACCTCCTTTCAGTGGTTAACGATCATCCTCCCAATAGAGAACAACCTGTTCCAACCTGAAACATAGGGATGTCAGCTCTAGTCCCTACCACACCCAACCAGTACCACCAGCTTTATATTTGTGAGTTTATAAGTTGAGCATGGTGGTTGGTGTATGCCATCTTCAGCCATGTCAAATTGTTGTCTGACAGAAATTGCCGACCAGGCGCACACCCAGTGGAAGTCAGGACCAGATCAGCTTCAATTGGCGATGCTACTGGAAAGGGATTGTTATGTATGTTTAATTGATGCATGGAGGTACCTGACCAGTTCCAAGCAGTTCCAAGCAAGCCGAGCTATAACACACCATAATTACCCTTAACCCTGTAACTGTGGGGTGCCAGTAGTTATCTGCTTTTTCTTTCCCCTCCATGCTTTCCTGCCACCGGGTTAATCAATAATGAAAAGCAAAACTGCACTGTTACGATTTTTTTGGATTCTTTTTTGGAAGTTATCACTGAAAAATCTGTGAAATTATTAAATTAACCCAAACACATTGGAGTCAACCAGTCTGTTTTCCCTGTGTTTTTGTTTTCTTGCGCCGAATGCAGCGGAGTCGATGGCTGTTTTTTCTCAAGCACAAAGCTGCAAATTTCATCCCCCACGGCAAAATAAAACACATGGCAAAATTCGACAGACTTGAAAATGAGAGTCCTCATCCCTATCAATTAATTGTAATGCAGAAGGCAGAGCGGACTAATGGAGGTAGCTCTATAAAATAAAAATGGCTAAACTTAATACAAATCTTGATGTAGTAGAATATTTATTTTATTTATTAACCAGAATATAACAGGTTGTGAGGTTAAACACTCTAGCAGACTATACAGGTTGAGATATGCTTGTTCGGCAAGGCCACCAAACAAACAGATCTCCCTCCGAACCGGTGACCCGCATGCTAATGAGGTCACTAGATATTTTATAGAAAGCTCATTAATTAATATGCAACGCTGTTGATTATTGAATGCAGAGTCTAAGTGCGAGTCCAGTTAACCAGACAAGGAACTGCTACCAAACAATCACCGTTCCACACAACTACTCTCAACCAACTTGTTCCTTCAATAAACATGTGCCTCTTTACTCCTACAGGTAGCGGTCAAAAATTTATATTAAATAAACGTGAACAGTCAATATTAATCTTAAAAAGTTAACACAAATAGATTTTTTTTAAATATAGTTTCTTCAGGTATAAATAGTGGAATAATGTGTTACCTCAACCTAACATTTTCCCCTACTGCAAACTACCCAACCATGCTGCATGTCAGTAGCGCGCTGGAAATTGCTGACTACTGCTGGAATTGACCAATTAGAGCAGGTGAAATCTGTTGGTGGGTTGGATCTAGCCAAGAAAAATAGGTTAAACTAAGAAATGAACAAGTAATTAAACATAAAGAAACACAAATTAATATTTGTAAAATGACTAAACTACTTTGCATAATTTATTATGATAACTGGAGAGTACTAGAAGAGAAGGGCTTCCATGCAATAGGGCAGCCAATTCAGCAAAATGGACAGTGGCTGCCCGGCAGCAAAATGTCAAATTGGCCAATTGGAGATGAAAATGTCTCATGCAACATTTAACGAGATGTTAACTAAGCATGAGCATGTTTATTTTCCTTGAGATACCAGTCTATTCTTCAGACTTAAAAGAATAACCTCTCTATCATACCATTCATTTTGGCCAACAGTTCAAACAAACTGAGGGAATAAAATGGAAAGCACCTTAAATTCATACATAGGTTGCCCTGGCAGAAATATTCCAATATGTCCAATGATATGCTGATAGGATTGCAGGATGATCTGTTGAAACAACCCCCTACCTGCTATATATTATGATCAGGCAGTATGCGGAAATCGGCCAACTGCCCAACTAAATCTAGGTATGTCAACTTTAAAGCCATTGAAAATTAAAAAAAATACCATTTTACATGCAAGACAACTACCCCTACGACTCACACAGGGAGACTTCATGTGGCAGGAGGGCCGACATACTGTTCTTTTTTTATTTGTATACAACCCACATTTTAAAGTAAAAAAAAAAAAAAAAGGATCCTCTAATATTTGCGATGCGATGGTTATTGCACTTATACAGGTTGAGTGCTCTTATAAAGGTCATGAAATTCTAAGCTGGCTCCATATATTTCAACCAGGGTGTGTTATTAAATAGTATTCATATTTCAATGACTCGTGAAACAATTGACCAAACTAAGAACCGATTGTAACTGTGCATTGCTAAGCACTAGATTTTTTTTATTCTTGTATTTTTAATATTCAAGACCAAACCAAATCAACTCTCCTGCATCTTCAGCAGTCTGTGGGAATGAAGATGACCTGGGTGGAAATGTGGGAGTGTATCAGACAATGGCCACAAATCTCCTTGATCTGATGATATTTGGTCATCTAGGTGATGATCTAGGCAAGATCATTGGAGAACTTTATTATTCTGAAAAGCACAGATAATGAAATGGATAACTGTAAAATCTACTTCAACAGACCTCTGGTTGGAGATAGTTTGACAAATTCTATGCTTATTCAAATAAACAATCTGACTAGGGGATGGCCCAGTAAATATAACAGGGTATTCGGGTGTTTGGCCTCTATACCAGAAACAACTTTAAAAAAAAAATATATATATATATATATATATATATGGCGCTCTCCTTGATGCTTGCTCTCCCAACCCCCGCTTAATGGTGTCTTTGGAAGAGATCATGCTAGACAGAGAGAAAAGCAGGTATGATCTTTCTCCCCCCAAAGATAATACTTTTTTCACTTAGGATAGGACTGACGCACGGACACTGCCTTGACGGGGCGCGTCAGCTTATGCATGCTTTGTACAAACTTTGTAACTAAAAGTGTCTCTTTTTGTGTTAGTTACAGTTCAGTTGTGCAAAAATAGGTTTCCCAGGGGGCTATATGTTGGAGTGCTGGGGTAAATTTCTATTAATTTGTATATCAAGCCGTACCTACGTGCACCCAATAAAAAGGGATTGAGCTGCATTTTTTTGATTTAATTATATATATATATATATACAGATATCAAAAAAAGGTCCGCACACATAGGACTTGAATAAAAAAGAAAAAGTGTAGTTTATTCAACGTTTCGGCCCAGTCACTTGAGCCGTCCTTCCTGAGGACGGCTCAAGTGACTGGGCCGAAACGTTGAATAAACTACACTTTTTCTTTTTTATTCAAGTCCTATGTGTGCGGACCTTTTTTTGATATCTGTATATGATTGTTTTTTGTTCCAGCACTGAGGCATCCATTTTGTGTTCTGGGTGCACCGACCCCATGCTGTTTACACACACACACACACACACACACACACACACACACACACACACACATTCAACCTTAACCACATGATCTAGTGATGGAATTCTGGGAACTGCTGCTGGGAACTGTTACTGTGACATGTTTGTGGCTTTATATTTCTGGATATTATGCTATGTATGACAGGACCAATGCATGCTTCAGGTTATTTTCAGTGCGCATTTCAAAACCAAAGGAAAGGATGGCACTCCGGTAAAAAAAGCGGGTTTATTGAAGTGTCCTACAATAGTCCATTGCCAATACACTGCAATAAACCTACCTTTTTTGTGATGTGCATGGTATAGTTTTTTTGTTTTTTTTAACAAAAATATATTTAAGAACAACATGAGTTATTCCCACAGTAAAACTTTCCAGCTAATGGATCCTCAAATATTTAAAAAAAAAAAAACACATTATCCAAACCCCGCCCCCTAAAATGTAGCGTAGACTGTCCTGACTTTTGGCATAACCATATTGATCTTTGAGAGTTTTTCAGGATTCCTTTGGCCACTAGCAGGTACTTCTCACTAAAGTGAAGATGGACTATGATAAACCAAAGTAAGTAAAAAGCAGCGCGGGCCTTGCTCAGACAGGATTTAACATGTCCAATTGATTTCAAGGCAATTTTAACCCAGATTTCAGTCTGGGAAGCCCGTCAGAGGGCCCCATATATGGTCCAATAAGATACCGCCGAAGTCTGTCGGCCCGTGTATGGCCATCTTGACAGTTTCTGAAACTTTGATTTAAAGTGGACCTGTCAACCAGACATAAAAAGCTGGATAATAAAAGTCCTTTTTTAATTAACCCTTTAAGTGCCACAGAACGTAGAATCTACGTTCTGTGGATCAAAGGACCAAAGTGCCACAGATCGTAGATTCTACGTTCTGCAGCACTTCCGGGTTTGCGAGCGGAGGAGCGGCTGTTAGAGCCGCTCGCTCCGCTCCTTCACGATCCCCTGCCCCTAGACAACGAGCAGAGCAGGGGATCGTGTGGCCCCTGGGGCGCGATCGCCCAGGGGCCCCAAAGCAGCAGCAGGGACGCGTTTCCTATGCGTCCTGCTGCTGCCTGCGCCGCACTTCCGCCCAGCTCCGCCCCCACATGGCTGATGATCGTTGGAGCTGGAGATCTGCTGCGTGGGACCCTTTCTGATCGATCTGCAGCATCTACCCCAGGTAAGTGTAACATTTACACACACAAAAACACACAAACACACCAACACACACTTATTACAGTAATATACACTTACATTCACACTTACACACACTCACACATAGATTTTTGGGGATTGGGGGGGTCACACACACTCACAGCACCCATGTACACTTGCACACGCGCACATGCGCAAATAACATGCAATTTACCCGTTGTGCACACGCATATGTACATATATGGCTTTGTGGCTTTTTTTTTTTTTTTCTTATCGCATCGTCTCTTTTTGGGCTAAAAAAAATGTTTTATTGCCGTTCCGAATAGCGTATTCGCTAACCGTACTGTGCAATAGCTTTTGTATGTTATTTTGGTGGTTATATTGCAATTTTGGGTATTTTGGTGCATTTTTAGCCATTTTATTGAATTTTAGCCATTTTATTGCATTTTCAGCTCTGCATTTGTGTTGTTCACTTGTTTCTGCCCGTATAATCGATTTGGCCCAGCTAAAATATTCAAACGGTAATTCTGGTGGCCGATTACACTAGTGTGAAAAAAAAAAGCATTGATTTTTGTGGTTTTATTAGTTTTTGGTGATTTATTTGCATTTCACACTGTTCTGTGTTATTTTGTTTTGCCTATGTAAATTTTATCTACTATATATCCATTTGGGGGTCTCTGTGCGCCACATAGTTTGGTATATCTATGCATATTGGGCATCAAAGTGTTCAGTAGACCCCTGTCATTCATATTTAGGATGTTTTATGCTGATACGTTACGAAATGTGGGGCACATAATGGGGGTAAAATTCAAGCTTTGTGACGATTTTCAGAAATTTGATAAAAACCGTTATGTTCAGCATTGCTTTGCAGTTTGGCAGTTTGCTGTAGAAACACTTATTTACCCATTTTGGATTCGTCAGAATGTGTACTTTCTGAAAATATATGGTTTTCTGGGGTCTCTGTACTGTTAGGGGGGGTCTAATGTCGCATAATACACACACCAGGTGCTTATATTGCAGCAGCCAGCGCGTCAGCTGTGAAAATGTCTATACATATTGTCATTTGGGGGTCTCTGTGCGCAACATAGTTTGGTATATCTATGCATATTGGGCATCAAAGTGTTCAGTAGACCCCTGGCGCTCATATTTAGGATGTTTTATGCTGATAAGCTACGAAATGTGGGGCATATAATGGGGTAGAATTCAAGCTTTGTGACGATTTTCAGAAATTTGATAAAAACCGTTATGTTCAGCATTGCTTTGCAGTTTGGCAGTTTGCAGTAGAAACACTTATTTACCCATATTGGATTCGTCAAAATGTGTACTTTCTGAAAATATATGGTTTTCTGGGGTCTCTGTGCTGTTAGGTGGTCTAATGTCGCATAATACACACACTGGGTGGTTATATTGCAGCAGCCAGCGCGTCAGCCGTGAAAATGTCTATACATATTGTCATTTGGGGGTCTCTGTGCGCCACATAGTTTGGTATATCTATGCATATTGGGCATCAAAGTGTTCAGTAGACCCCATGCGCTCATATTTAGGATGTTTTATGCTGATAAGTTACGAAATGTGGGGCATATAATGGGGTAAAATTCAAGCTTTGTGACGATGTTCAGAAATTTGATAAAAACCGTTACGTTCAGCATTGCTTTGCAGTTTGACAGTTTGCAGTAGGAACACATATTTACCCATATTGGATTCGTCAAAATGTGTACTTTCTGAAAATATATGGTTTTCTGGGGTCTCTGTACTGTTAGGGGGGTCTAATGTCGCATATTACACACACCAGGTGCTTGTATTGCAGCAGCCAGCGCGCATCAGCCGTGAAAATGTATACACTATTGTCATTTGGGGGTCTCTGTGCGCCACATAGTTTGGTATATCTATGCATATTGGGCATCAAAGTGTTTAGTAGACCCCTGGCGTTCATATTCAGGATGTTTTATGCTGATAAGTTACGAAATGTGGGGCATATAATGGGGTAAAATTCAAGCTTTGTGACGATTTTCAGAAATTTGATAAAAACCGTTACGTTCAGCATTGCTTTGCAGTTTGGCAGTTTGCAGTAGAAACACTTATTTACCCATATTGGATTCGTCAGAATGTGTACTTTCTGAAAATATATGGTTTTCTGGGGTCTCTGTACTGTTAGGTGGTCTAATGTCGCATAATACACACACACCGGGTGGTTATATTGCTGCAGCCAGCGTGTCAGCCGTGAAAATGTCTATACATATTGTCATTTGTGGGTCTCTGTGCGCCACATAGTTTGGTATATCTATGCATTTTGGGCATCAAAGTGTTCAGTAGACCCCTGGCGCTCATATTTAGGATGTTTTATGCTGATAAGTTACGAAATGTGGGGCATATAATGGGATAAATTTCAAGCTTTGTGACGATTTTCAGAAATTTGATAAAAACTGTTACGTTCAGCATTGCTTTGCAGTTTGACAGTTTGCAGTAGGAACACATATTTACCCATTTTGGATTCGTCAGAATGTGTACTTTCTGAAAATATATGGTTTTCTGGGGTCTCTGTACTGTTAGGGGGGTCTAATGTCGCATATTACACACACCGGGTGCTTATATTGCAGCAGCCAGCGTGCGTCAGCCGTGAAAATGTATATACACTATTGTCATTTGGGGGTCTCTGTGCGCCACATAGTTTGGTATATCTATGCATATTGGGCATCAAAGTGTTCAGTAGACCCCTGGCGTTCATATTCAGGATGTTTTATGCTGATAAGTTACGAAATGTGGGGCATATAATGGGGTAAAATTCAAGCTTTGTGACGATTTTCAGAAATTTGATAAAAACCGTTACGTTCAGCATTGCTTTGCAGTTTGACAGTTTGCAGTAGGAACACATATTTACCCATATTGGATTCGTCAGAATGTGTACTTTCTGAAAATATATGGTTTTCTGGGGTCTCTGTACTGTTAGGTGGTCTAATGTCGCATAATACACACACCGGGTGGTTATATTGCAGCAGCCAGCGCGTCAGCCGTGAAAATGTCTATACATATTGTCATTTGGGGGTCTCTGTGCCCCACATAGTTTGGTATATCTATGCACATTGGGCATCAAACTGTTTAGTAGACCCCTATGTTTATATTTAGGATGCTTTATGCTGGTAATGATACATGGACAATACGATGCTGGAAAGTTGAAGCTTTGAGGCAATTTTCAAAATATTTTACCAAAACCGCCAAATTTGGCAAAGCCTTGCGACTCAGTAGTTTGGGGCAGAAAGGCATGGGTACCCATTTTAGATTCTGTATAATGTGTACTTTCCAAAAATATATGGGTTTGGGGGGTAAACATATATTTCTGTGTTTTTACCCCACAAAAATGCAGTCAATGTGTTGATTTTTCATTAGCTGAAGTTACCCACAGGACTATTTGTATGCGCTAACTTCATTTTGGGGCCTCTAACTGCCATATACTTTGGTAAACCTATGCACAGTGGGCACCAAACTGTTTGGAAGACCCCTGGCAATCATATTTAGGGTGTTTTTTTTTGGTGCGTAACGATACGTGGGTGATATGGTGCTGAGAAGTTGAAGCTTTGAGGCAATTTTCAGATATTTCACCAAAACCGACAATTGTGGGAAAGCCTTGCGACTCAGTAGTTTGGAGCAGAAAGGCATGGGTACCCATTTTAGATTCGGTAGAATGTGTACTTTCCAAAAATATATGGGTTTGGGGGGTAAACATATATTTCTGTGTTTTTACCCCACAAAAATGCAGTCAATGTGTTGATTTTTCATTAGCTGAAGTTACCCACAGGACTATTTGTATGCGCTAACTTCATTTTGGGGCCTCTAACTGCCATATACTTTGGTAAACCTATGCACAGTGGGCACCAAACTGTTTGGAGGACCCCTGGCAATCATATTTAGGGTGTTTTTTTTTGGTGCGTAACGATACATGGGTGATATGGTGCTGAGAAGTTGAAGCTTTGAGGCAATTTTCAGATATTTCACCAAAACCGACAATTGTGGGAAAGCCTTGCGACTCAGTAGTTTGGAGCAGAAAGGCATGGGTACCCATTTTAGATTCGGTAGAATGTGTACTTTCCAAAAATATATGGGTTTGGGGGGTAAACATATATTTCTGTGTTTTTACCCCACAAAAATGCAGTCAATGTGTTGATTTTTCATTAGCTGAAGTTACCCACAGGACTATTTGTATGCGCTAACTTCATTTTGGGGCCTCTAACTGCCATATACTTTGGTAAACCTATGCACAGTGGGCACCAAACTGTTTGGAGGACCCCTGGCAATCATATTTAGGGTGTTTTTTTTTTGGTGCGTAACGATACATGGGTGATATGGTGCTGAGAAGTTGAAGCTTTGAGGCAATTTTCAGATATTTCACCAAAACCGACAATTGTGGGAAAGCCTTGCGACTCAGTAGTTTGGAGCAGAAAGGCATGGGTACCCATTTTAGATTCGGTAGAATGTGTACTTTCCAAAAATATATGGGTTTGGGGGGTAAACATATATTTCTGTGTTTTACCCCACAAAAATGCAGTCAATGTGTTGATTTTTCATTAGCTGAAGTTACCCACAGGACTATTTGTATGCGCTAACTTCATTTTGGGGCCTCTAACTGCCATATACTTTGGTAAACCTATGCACAGTGGGCACCAAACTGTTTGGAGGACCCCTGGCAATCATATTTAGGGTGTTTTTTTTTGGTGCGTAACGATACATGGGTGATATGGTGCTGAGAAGTTGAAGCTTTGAGGAAATTTTCAGATATTTCACCAAAACCGACAATTGTGGGAAAGCCTTGCGACTCAGTAGTTTGGAGCAGAAAGGCATGGGTACCCATTTTAGATTCGGTAGAATGTGTACTTTCCAAAAATATATGGGTTTGGGGGTAAACATATATTTCTGTGTTTTTACCCCACAAAAATGCAGTCAATGTGTTGATTTTTCATTAGATGAAGTTACCCACAGGACTATTTGTATGCGCTAACTTCATTTTGAGGCCTCTAACTGCCAGATACTTTGGTAAACCTATGAACAATGGCCACCAAACTGTTTGGAGGAACCCTGGCAATCATATTTAGGGTGTTTTTTCTTGGTGCGTAACGATACATGGGTGATATGGTGCTGAGAAGTTGAAGCTTTGAGGCAATTTTCAGATATTTCACCAAAACCGACAATTGTGGGAAAGCCTTGCGACTCAGTAGTTTGGAACAGAAAGGCATGGGTACCCATTTTAGATTCTGTAGAATGTGAACTTTCCAAAAATATATGGGTTTTGGGGGGTAAACATATATTTCTGTGTTTTTACCCCACAAAAATGCAGTCAATGTGTTGATTTTTCATTAGCTGAAGTTACCCACGGGACTGTTTGTATGCGCTAACTTCATTTTGGGGCCTCTAAATGCCAGATACTTTGGTAAACTTATGAACAATGGCCACCAAAATGTTCAGAGGAACCCTGGCAATCATATTTAGGGTGCTTTTTCTTAGTACGTAATGATACATGGGTGATATGGTGCTGAGAAGTTGAAGCTTTGAGGCAATTTTCAGATATTTCACCAAAACCGACAATTGTGGGAAGGCCTTGCGACTCAGTAGTTTGGAGCAGAAAGGCATGGGTACCCATTTTAGATTCTGTAGAATGTGTACTTTCCAAAAATATATGGGTTTTGGGGGGTAAACATATATTTCTGTGTTTTTACCCCACAAAAATGCAGTCAATGTGTTGATTTCTCATTAGATGAAGTTACTCACGGGACTGTTTGTATGCGCTAACTTCATTTTGGGGCCTCTAAATGCCAGATACTTTGGTAAACTTATGAACAATGGCCACCAAAATGTTCAGAGGAACCCTGGCAATCATATTTAGGGTGCTTTTTCTTAGTACGTAATGATACATGGGTGATATGGTGCTGGGAAGTTGAAGTTTTGAGGCAATTTTCAGATATTTCACCAAAACCGACAATTTTGGGAAAGCCTTGCGACTCAGTAGTTTGGAGCAGAAAGGCATGGGTACCCATTTTAGATTCTGTAGAATGTGTTCTTTCCAAAAATATATGGGTTTGGGGGGTAAACATATATTTCTGTGTTTTTACCCCACAAAAAATGCAGTCAATGTGTTGATTTCTCAGTAGCTGAAGTAAAGTCCTGAACAATTTGGATGCGCTAACTTCATATTTGTGTCTCTAAATGCCAGATACTTTGGTAAACCTATGCATAATGGATATCAAACTGTTCAGTGGACCCCTGGCAATCATATTTCAGGTGCTTTTTCTTGGTACGTAATATAGTTTGGGATATGCGGAGCAGCAAAATAAAACCTTTGAAATGATTTTTCAAAATTTTGAATTTTATTTTGAAAAACCGCTATGTTCAGACAAGCTTTTCTGTTTGGTAGTTGGGAGTAGAGAGACATAGTTACCCATTTTGTAATCGGCAGAATGTGTACTTTTCAAAAATGTATGGTTTTCTGGGGTAAACCTATGGTTTCAGGATTTTTTGCCTTGGAATCTAAAGCATGCCGTTTTCTGCCTTAGTGCTTTCAAAATTCAGTAATATACTGCCGGGAGTTTTTGCTGTACAGAAATCCTAAATCTCCCTAAAACTATACATATCTGGTATTGGCACGTTCGAGAGACATAAGGCTTTCCAAATCAGTTGGATTTTCATCTGTAAAATGAAATATTTTTCTGGTATAAATTGATATACAATGAAAAATGGTAATTTTTCATTTTTTTTTGTTATTTAGCACTATAAATTTTTTTGCACAGGTGGAAATACATGAAAACTCAGGCAGATTTAGAAAGCTCAGTTTCTACCGAAAAAAACAATGTATAGTTTTCCTAGGTAAACTATAGGTTTCCCCTCAGAAAATGCCCCTAAAGTGAGAGAGCACAAAATGCTTAAAAACGGCTGGCATTTCGCGTAACCAAAATGTGAAATTCTGCTGGCACTTAAAGGGTTAAACATGAAATTCAAATTTTTTTAATTTTTTTTATTAAAGAGTTCATAGCTGTTATAAACATTTAAAAATCCCAGCTGTCAATCAAATATTGCCTGCCCCTCCTCTATGCCCTTAGGCATAGAGGCAGGGCAAGCAATTACTTTCACTTTCTATTCAGCACTTCCTAGATGTCACTGCTCTCCCCACATTCCCCCAGTTCTCTTCACCATTTAATTGTGTAACCAGTGCATGGGGATAGACATCAGGTTCCCCATTCTGGTGCACAAACAAGACTCTGAGATGACGCAAGACACTGTCCACAAAATGGCTCCTGCCTGCTTGCTATAATTATGCATTCCCAGATTGATGGAAACAATATATAAATAATTTATACAGTGTAAGTAAAGTTCACTAACATGATAAAATAGGATTTGGAATATTTTATTTGGGTGACAGGTCCCCTTTAATATCAAGAAAGCACACCAACTAGATGAGATCACGCCATGGAGATCTAGACTAAGACTCTGCTCTACTGTATGCTTGTATTTCCATTCTTAGCAGATTGTCAGGAGAGCACAGAAAGGAGATAATGAGTTCCAAGGAAGAGCACAAAGACAGAGGTCAGAGAAGGTCAAATCTGCAAAAAAGGCATATGAATAAAATTCTTTTTATTTCCCTAGGACATTTGTCCTAGACATGGTCCAAATTCTTATTTGGTTTCCTAGACATTCTTAAGATGGTCATAGACGTTACAATTACGTTCTTTCCAAGAAAGATTGTTCGTTTCAATACACACGTGTATCACTAAATGTCATATACAGGTAGAAACAATAGAATTCTACCTGTATCTGACTATACAGCACTAACAATGGGCAATACTCGGGTGCCTTCAAAGGCGCCCAAGCCAAATTTCCAGCCAACCAGATCGACGAGCAGACTGATATCCAAGTCATCTGCAGATATTGGTTGGATTGTCTCCCACCATACACACACCGAATATCATACGAAAATGAGTTTCGTACAATATTATGGGTGCATCTATAGTCACCTTTAGAAACAGAGTCTGAAAGCTAATTAGGGGGTTTGCAAATGTGCAATATTAGACAACAAAGGGGTGGTCGGACAATGAAAACTGTGAAAATAATAGGGGAAGGGAGGGAGCCAAGTGGGCCCTTTATCTAAACTTTTCACAGATATTTTCATTTAACAAAAGTCCAATTTTACTGCAGTGTCTTCAACTGACTGCAATATCTAGTTTGTTCTCAAGGAATAGCACTAAAGCACATGAGCTCATACATGTCTAATTTTATGCCTCCACTTTTCCAGGAGCCAAAGATAGTCCTGTCTAGCACTTGCGTAAGTTCAAATATTTTATTAAAAAAAGGTGGTAAAATAAAATTGTGTGTTCAGATATTCCTTTCAAACTGTTCAAGTTTAACCAAATGTTTAGACCAAAATGGATTTGATTACAGGGTTAAATGTTTTAAGAGGAAACCCTGCTGTGGATTATCAATGGTACATTTACTGGTTATTAAAACTTGTAAAACATACATATGTGTATGGCTTTAGAAAAGTACATTTTTTAATGATGCTAATTAATTTAAAAATGCCTTAAATCCATAATTTGTGAATTTGTCTAAATAATGAATCCACCACAAATGATTCTGTTGAATATCAAACCTAATCTGAACCCATAGGTTCCTGCACACCTTCCTTTTAAGATTTGGTGACCTCAGGATCAGAATTAGAAAAGAGGAGGGTCTTGCCAATAATGGACTGCTGGTCTCTCATCTACTATAGCAGGCGTCCCCAACCTTTTTAACCCTTGAGCCACATTCCAATGTAAAATGAGTTGGGGAACAACACAAGCATGAAAAAGTTCCTGGGGTGCCAAATAAAAGATATAGTTGGGAATTTGGTAGCCCTTGGTGGACTGGCAGCCTACAAGAGGCTCTGGTTTGCCATAACCTGGTTTAATTCAACCAAAACTTTCATCCAAGCCAGGAATTAAAAAATAAACACCTGCCTTGAGACAATTGAGAGCAGCATCCAATGGGTTGGTGAGCAACATGTAGCTCACGAGCCACTGGTTGGGGAATCTCTGTACTATATAATAACAAACACTTCAGTCTTGTGGAACTATTAAAGTAAAACGCCCAGTATCTTGGACCAGCCTTCAGCTGTATATACTGAAAGTAATTAAACAAAATTTCCCCACAACTGGCACCTTCTAATGTTGGGGGAGCAGAGCAAATGTCTTTAATTACCTAACATGAAACCAACTATGTGTGACCTGCTGTGACCAGATTTATGTATAAAAAAGGGACCATATTTGCATTAAAACAAAAACTGTAAACTTTAATGATGGGTGATGAATATAACAAACAAAAACAAAAAAATTTAAAAAATTTAAAAAAAAAAGGACTACAGGGAAGGCAAATAATTCTGATTTCCAAAAATGCATTTTCTTTTTCTCTGTAATAATAAACCAATACCTTGTACTTGATGGTAACTAAGCTGCATGAACCTGTGGCAGTGGCAAAATAATCCAATTGAGTTTACTAAATGTTTCAGTTATTTTTAGCAGGTTCAATGTATAGAGCTCCAAATTACAGAAAGATCCTTTATTAAGAAAACTCCAGGTCCCGGGTATTTTATGGTGCATAAGATTTCATGTTTAGGCAAAATGCTAGAATCATAGTATAAAAAATAAAGAGGAATTAAGAAGTGAGCGGTGTACAGGTATGGAACCTGCTATCCAGAATGCTCGGAACCTAGGGTTTTCCGAATAAGAGATCTTTCCATAGTTTGGCTCTTCATACCTTAAGTCTACTAGAAAATCATGTAAACATTAAATAAACCCAATAGGCTGGTTCTATTTCCAATAAGGATTAATTATATCTTAGTTCGGATCAAGAACAAAAACTGTTTTATTATTATGGAGAAAAAGGTGGATTATTTGGATTAAATGGAGTCTATGGGAAACAGCCTGCATTCTGGGTAACGGGTTTCTGGATAACAGATCCCATACCTGTACATATATACCGGTTACTAGTCTTCACAGTGTGTTAAGTTTATTCTGCTGCTTTATTTGTTCAGTAATACATTGAGAAACCTTACCATATGGAAAAATTATGGAAACATATCAAAGCCATGGTACTGTAATATGCTTGTGACATATCTGTGTATCAAGAAGAAAAATAAAATCCGTATGGATACAAGGGGAAGAAAGGAAGAAATATGACAATAGTCGGACAATTTTCTTTTTCTCCCTTGAACAACCTTCTAAAAGATACCAAAAAATTACCAATATGTAGAAATCCCCTCAGTTTAGCTTTAAAGGGGTTGATATCAAATACATTAATACAGCATTGTGACCATAAGGCTAAGGCCACACTAGGCGATAGCGCGGCGATTTGACTCGCGGCGACTTTTCGCCGCGACTTTTAAGCCGCAATCGCTGTGGAAACTTTTGCGCTGGCGTCTATGGGGAATCGCGAGCGTAAAAACACACGCGGCGATCTTTTTTCTATTGTCGCTCGAAATCGCCTCGCTAGGCGATTTCGAGCGACAATAGAAAAAAGATCGCCGCGTGTGTTTTTACGCTGGCGATTTGTCGCGATTCCCCATAGACGCCAGCGCCAAAGTTTCCCCAGCGATTACGGATTAAAAGTCGCGGCGAAAAGTCGCCGCGAGTCAAATCGCGGCGCTATCGCCTAGTGTGCCCTTAGCCTAAAGCTCCACCTTTAAGTCAAATAATTCCTACATAAATACAGCATTGTGACCAAAAAGCTCCACCTTTAAGTCAAATAATTCCTACTTGCATACCATGCATGGTGAAAAATAAATAAACACACCTGAAGGTACAAATCCCATATTTCCTTCCCTTTCCAGATAGACCCAGTGATTGACCTAAAGAATTCCAGGTTTCCATGACTGATTGAGAAGCAGTTGTGTAAATAAATGGAAGAAGAAACCGTTCTACAATTTAAAAAAGAAGCCTGTCAGGAGTTGTACCTGCTTCTAGGTCTGTATTTTAACAGCTACCTGACTGCACCATTACAGAGGATTTTTAGAACTAAATGTCTGTGCAGCAAAATATATCTAACCTGGTCTGTTAAAAATTGTTTTTTGCTGTTCAATTGGATTAGCCAGATCCACAGACTGTTGGAAAAGAAATGCCGCGGATGCATCAAGTGCCGACATCCATCTCTCAAACTGCTTATTAGAATTAATGGGGGTCGGTAAATTAATAATTACAGGAATTAAATGTGCAATCTCTCCGCTGTATCTAGAAAACATTAGAATACCACCAGCACCATACAGTCAGGGCAATTATATATATTTTTTTATATATTTAATACAGGGCTGTACGGTGTATGCTCCACAATTATATATTACTGCAAGACTTTGATCATAAAGATTTTAATACCGAATAGCAAAGCTTAAAATATGCCTAAAAATACCGGTACTATACCTTTACAACTCAAATTTAAAATAGATTTATTCCCCTTATTCATACCATATTACTTAAAAATATCATACATAATCGTAAACAAGCAAAAAATAATATTTATTAAATACAGTTGGTTTACCTGGAAAAAATATTTGTTTATTTTTGGGCAAACTCTGGAATGCTTAAAAGCAAATCTCCAAAAGCGAATTCTGTAATCCTGCATCATAATTCTACTCGTATCAGCAAACACCTTAAGTCTCATATTCGCTTTTAGATTGTAAGCTCTGCTGAGCAGGCCACTCCTGTATTTGCCTGTGACTTTTATTGATGTTGTATACACCATTTCAATGTACAGCCCTGCAGAATATGTTAGCCCTATATAAATCTGTGTTATAAACAATAATAATAATTCATACTGAAAAAAAAAATCAAGAATGGAACCTGGTCAAATCAAGCCACTGAAGAAAATGCCCACAGCGAGTTTTCGGAAATCACCTTTGCAACAGATGTGAAAACCCAGATTGTAAATAGGGATTAAAAGGGGAAGTTCTCCATAGACAAGACAGCCTGCAGAAGATAATGTGGCTTCTGCTCATTTTGCACAAACCAGGCAGTTTATTGCCAGATGCCACCATAGCATAGCCCCTAGTGAATAATAACAATTAACCTCTGTCTTGTCATTAATATTAATGAATTGTCAAAGGCATATTGACAATGCAAAAGTAGTTCTTTATGAATAGCGTCAAGTGTTGGGGGAAATCTAATATAAGTAATAAAAAAAAAAAAAAAAAAAGATATTCCAGACATGGATGCATATTAGTGATGTGCGGGCCGACCCAGGCGGGTTCGGGTCAACCATGCAGTGCTCCTCGTGGGTGGCAGGTTGAGCTCTTTTCCTGCTCTCCCTGCCCGCCACCTTCAAATGCCTTCAAATGTGACATCATTGGCGGGGCAGGTCTATAAAAGGACCTCCGGAAGCGGGTGCGGGCGGGTATTAGCAGAGCGGGTTAGGGTCGGGTGCGGGAAACCGTGACCAGCACATCACTTATGCATATATTAGATATACAATGACCTGGATGAATGAAAATCTTCATAGCCATGTTGGGGGGAAGTTGAATAGTTACCATTATGATGGTAACCCTTTACATTTTTTAGCTTACCAGTTAAAAAAAACAAGCACAACACACACACATACAAGTGACAGGCATTCTATTACCTGTAGGGGCAATAGGGTATTGCCATTATCTGTCCTGAACGCGTTGTCTTCCACCCAGGATTTGGGGGTTAAAGGAGATGCTCTTGGGAATTTAGGGGGTGCGATCACATTGCTGGAGAAAGTTTTTTTCAGCGGGGAGATGGGGTTCAGTGGAGATGGGACCCCAACAGCCACTCCTACTCCAACCCCTACAGCCCTGCGTGGGTCCCTCCCAGGTTGCAGTGCCCCCCACGGGTTAGAAGGGCTATTCCAGGCAGCATTTTGCTGGTTATTCCAGTTGGATGGGGAAGGTGATGAGGAGTTGGGGGAGGACGAGGGCTTGTTGGTCAGGATGGGCTGATGGCTGTAGGCATTACGCTGGGTGTATGCTGTGTGGTTGTTGGGGCTGGCAGGGGATCGCCTCTGTTGTGTTTGATGAGCCAAGCCCAGCTGAGGAGAGAAGGTGCCCCCAAATACTGGGTTAACATGATGATGATGATGGGAAAAGTTCTGGAACAACATGGTCCCATTCACTGGCGTAACCCCTGGGAAGAAGCTGTCATCAACAGCGCGGTTAGTGCCTCCAGTAGACCAGGTGCTGCCAATAGAAGGGGACAGAGATGAGGTGCTGGGGGGCTCATGTTGAAAGCTCAGACCAGGCAGTAAGGGGGACTCCATCTCCATCTTCTCCTTGTGCGTAGGGGGGCTGCTTTCTCTGCTGCTGGAGGGCTCTGCTATAGAGGGAGCTTCCTTTTGCTGCTGCTGCTGCTGAGTTTGGGAGGACAGAGACTGCTGAGGCTGCTGCTGAGCTTTGTTTTTGTCCATCAGTAAATCATCCTGCATGGTTTGCGCCAATGAAACAGGAGAAGGTCAGACGTGGGTTACGATTCTCACAATCACCTGCTGCTACAAACTGACGGCAATGCAAAGTCCTAGTACACCCCCAAGGAACATGTCAGCCAATACACTACCGGCTGGGAGGGGAGGGAGTAGGAAATAGAAGCAGAACACAGAGCGCCTCAGCAGGTACCTCCCGCTACTGAAGACTAGTGTGCCCGTCCCGGTATAAATAAGAGACGTGTTTAGCAGCGGAGCATATAGCGTTGCTACTCCGCCACGTCTCTTTGCTCCTGTACCGGAACTCTGAGCTCTGAGGCTGCTCTTTCAGCCTGATTCTGGTTCCTGTTATCTGTAGGCCCCGCCCATCTCTTCAGCTATTTGCATACGTCAATAAATACTGCTGCGTCCTTCAGCAAGGTTACAATCCGCTACTGCCCTGTCACTGGATGCCGGCAGGCACTCAAGCCGGTGTCCTAACAGCTGGCTGCCCTGACAGGGTGCAGTAAGATGTAGTACAACAACTTCTTGACAGCCAATGTTATTATTTCATCCCCCCTCCCCAAATAATTAGACTCTCCCAGCTGTAAGCGACGCCCAGTGTTGAAAAAGTGACTAACAACCTGCCCCTACCCTTCTATCCTAATAAATCCACCTGCAGTGTGGTAAATAAGTTCACCACAATTCCTCTTTAAATGCATTATATTTCCGTGTATTTTTTTTACTGAGTCCTGTATTCAGCCAAATTATATAGCATTTGGTAAACACAGCAAATCAGGCATTGGCACAGACTGGTAGTCAAAATGCCACGACCCTCCATGGATCACATTCTCTGTGGATTGTGCTTCCTCTTTATAAACCCATGTTCAGGCTAATAATGAATAAGAATGGCTAGTACTGACTGACATGATTCATATTCAGCGGGGCTACGTAATAAAGTTCCCTGGACCAGTACAATTTTTTCTAAAGAAGAGCACTGACAGGGTTGGACTGGGCGGACAGGACACTGGGACAAAAATCCAGTGACCCAGGTCCACTTCACCCTGTCAGAACATGTGGCACCAGCCCTGATAGTTGCCCAGTGCCATATGGAGAAGCTACAGGTGGCAATTGGTGCCAGGGGCCCCAGGCTGGAGCCCCAGTGAGTCCTGGACACCCCAGTTAGGGTTGCCACTTTTGCCGGTGGCTAAACCCGAACAAAGGGGGCAGGGCAAATAGCATTGGGGATGCAGCAGTGATGTTGGGGTGGGTATGATGACATCAGAGACGGGAATAATGATGTTGGTGGAGTCCTGCGCGGGTCCATTTTTTGTAACCCGTACCCGAGGACCCGACCCATACCCGCAACCTGCAATCCGCAACCCGCATTATTACCCACTTGGACCTGCAAGTACCTTATCCACAACCCGGACCGGCAACCCCATGACATCAAGAATCAGGAAGTGCTGTCATTGTAAACCGGAAGTGACATCATCGGAAGTAGGCTTTATCAGAAAAAAGGAATAAAACTGCTATTGAGAAGACCCGCGGCCCGACCCGCAGCCCGCCAACCTACGTCTATCCTTGCACCCGGAAATTCCACCCACAACCTGCAGGGTACCGCAGGTTTTTGCGGGTAACCCGCAGGTACCCGACCCGATGCAGGACTCTGGTTAGGGTTGCCTTAGGCATAGAGGTGGGGCAGAGAATTACTTTCACTTTCCATTCAGCACTTCCTAGATGTCAGGCTCTCCTCACATTCCCCCTCTCTCTTTACAATTTAATCGTGTAGCCAGGGCATGGGGTTGGACCCCCATTCTGGTGCAAAAACAAGACTAATTAAAGTTCATTTTGCTTGACTAATGTGATAAAATAGGATTTTGAATAATTTTTTTGGGTGACGGGTCCCCTTTAAGGAAATATTGTGTGCATCTGATTCTATGGATCTGGTAGTTCATTTTTATTGCTGCTGAGTTGTTAACGAAGAAGAGCCAGCAGGAACTCTGAGGCTGCAGAGGTATAAGAAGAGGAATGTTTTTTTGTTAGATCTATCGGTTATCTGAGGTTGGGTCACAAAGAGTTCCATACTGTACTCTTTCACTGCAAATAGAGGTAGCATTTTATTAGGGTTATTATAGTGTAATCACTGAATATGTTTTAGCAACAGGACTTTATGTTCAGTAAATACATTCTTGCCATTAACATGGATACATATTCTATATGTAGCAAAACTGAAATGAGTTTAGATGGATTTTAAAATGACATAGCATTTGAAGTGCTATTCACTGTATATTCCCAAAAGAGTGCATTATATTGGATTACAGTAAGTAAGGCATTCAACATGATCATTACCTCCCATTTGTTCAGGATACACTGAATTAGAACTAAAAGGAGAAATCTCTGTCACTCACATGGAAGAACTTATTTTTCAGTAATTGGTAACTATACCAGAGACCCACCTGGAGCAAACAACATGAAGGAATTCACAAAACAGGTATAACATTTAACCGGTAGTAGTAATCCACAGCAAACAAACAGAATTATCTTTGCATTTGTCAGCAGTTAAAAGGGCTTTTCAAGAAATATAAAAAAAACTTTGCTTAAAGGAGAATGAGGTATTTATATGTGCATATGCTTGAAAAAAGAGGCATGGCGCGAAAAGTTGCATATCTGCACTTTGAATTAAAGCAAGGGTTTCCCTGCAAATAAGCCTTGTGTGCCGGTATCTTTGTTCTTTGGCTCAATTGGAGGTTGCCGTATCCTCTACTATTGAGCACCAGGCTGTTATCTCCATGAGGTTGCTGTGAGTGTGCACTTGCTCTACCTTGTTCCAGTACTACTTAATAAGAAGGCCCCTAAACTGCCTATGACATACCCAGTAAGTGAAGATCTCTATTTATTGCACCTTGCATATCAGGATTGTACTACCCAATGTAGCTACATGGTCACAGCATCACTGCTTGATGCCACTGTTGGGTTCACTGCTTAATCAGGGTTTTTAGAGTTAAAGGGGGCATCAAGCAGTATAAATCAAGTCTAACAAACATTAAGCAATCGGGGCTATTCTTGGCATTTTGCCCTTGCAACAACAGACCCAATGCCACTCTGTCACCTCCATGTGGACATGTTATTGCTCGTTTGGAGAACAATTCTGTGCCCTCCTAGAGAGGGGAGGCAATGAGAATGAGCGAATGAGCATCAAATAGGACAGAGGAGAAAGAGAGTGATGGCACAGTTGGGGGACATGGTAGTTCCACAGAGTACTTTCACATGCAAGCATATATATCTATATATCATCCATACTCTTTAAAGTACATTTGGAAGCAGCAACTTATGAGGGGCATAAGTCTATATCTAGCACAATGGCTGTCACAGCTGTAGAACACAAGGGAAATATATTGCCTAAACAAAGAATGTTTATGAAGCAATTACTGCAGCTACTGGGACTTAATTTATGGGCATCCTCTTCTGCAACTGCTACTCACATCAACATAACTGTAGTTGGTAACCAACTTTAAACTATGTGGTTGGTAGGGGTTAATTATGTTACCAACTTGGAACAGTTTAGAAACCAGAACAGAAGATTAGTAGTAGATCTTGAAGCATCATAAAAATAGCATTACAAGCTACAGTCAGGTTCTCCAACTTTGAAGGATAGGCCCAAGGTTTCAGGAAATGGTAACATAAAACACTGTAAACAATATACACAACGAAATATTCCTACAAAGTTACACGATTTTTTTAAACAACAAATACTTTAACCCAGTTTTAATCCAAGTTTTTATTCTCTTGTGAATATTAACAGTACATGGTATAGCCCAAATATATATGTAAGCTGAACATAAGATCATGTAGCAGGTGTCATTTGAGCATAGATTAATACTTACTTGAAGGGAATTTGTTTTCCTCCAGGTATCATTCAAGCTGCTAGAGCTTAAAGGGGAAAATGAAAATTTAATATAAGCTTCCTCATACTGAAATAAAAAACTTTCTAAATACAATCAATTATATATTCTGCATCATTTCTGAAATAATCAAGTTTATGTTCACTATTTTCATGCAGCAGTTGGGTGTCAGATATTCATTGACAGTTAGATGCAATATATCCTAGCAGATGTATTAGAGCTCACTCAAATAACTGATTCCAGTACAAACAAAATCTAACAAAATAACTGCTTTTTGCACAAATCCTGCATGTAGAGAGACATGAAGTTTGGTGATTTTAATAGTGTGAGCTCTAATACAGCATCTAGGCAAAAGGAGCCCCCCCATAAGATATATTGGATTTGTAGAAGTGAAATTACAAGTGTGCATATTTTTTTTCCTTTAGTGTTTGGAATGTTACCCATCCTGTACACTGATTCCATAGTTCCCCATTAAAAGGAAAGTTGTCTTTTACTAGAACTTTTAGAATGTTATAAATGAAGCAATGTTTCATTTGGTCTTTTATTATTTTGCTTGTATAGTATTTAAATTATTAATTTTCCTATTCTGGCTTTTGGCAGCATGCAGATAAAAATTCTGTTAGGTTGTCAGGGTCACTGACCCCAGCAACTAATAAACAAACTGACTGTAGCTTGTACTGCAATTTTTTTAATGCTTGTTTCAAGATTTACTACTAATCTTATGTTTTGGTTTCTAAACTGCTCCCCAGTTGGTAAGATAATTAACCCCTACCAACCAGATAGTTTAAAGTCCAATCTTTAGAGCTGCAGAACAAAAAAAATCCTTCGTAAACCACATAAAATGTAAACTACTCCGACACAACTATTCAGATACCTTGAACAGACAATCCCCTAATTCAAGACTTGAGTATAAGGTTATTTATATGTCCACACAGAAGACTGAATTGCGATATTGTCCAAGGTACATGAAATGAACAACTACTTTATTATCCATCTGCCTGCATAAAACCTGATTTATCTCCATAAAAAATCCTTATAACCCATTTCCTATCTGAAAAGTAGTCCCATGTGTTTTACTGTTTATCTTATAACAAACGTTATTTATATTATTCACCTAGAGAGTATTCATACTCATCATACATACATTTAGCTGTTTTATCTACCTTTATTAGAGTATTTCCCTAGGCTGAAAGTTTTAAGAATTTGATATAATTTTAGACTGCAAAGAATCTTTTTTTTTTTGTAACTTATGATTTATTGGGTTAAGGCATTTTTTTTATCATACATTGTAACTTCTTGAGATTACAAAGACTTGTGATAATGAGGTTTAAAGTTACATAGTGACTGCATAGAATTTTAATATTTAACTACAATTGCTGGCTGGAGTTAGCTGATTAATATACATGTACTTGTTTATGGAGTATTACGTTAAGCTTAATACATGTAAAAACCCTAGCACTATCCACTTTAGAATATCCCTAGTTTATTAATGTTTCTAACTCTAACCCTTTACTTAGCATTTCTTAGTATTAACCATAATTTAACAGCACTATTAATGACTTGTTTAAAGATCACTTTCCACATCAGATTCAAGATGTTTCTGGTATACTATAACTTCCATGATATTATATCTGGATGGGTCCTTATTGTAGTAAAATTAATATAATAAACCTTGTTCCCTGTCTGGACTGAGAATTAAAATGAATGGCATTTTAAGTACACAGAGGCTTCAATATATATTGGCTTTCTATGGCATCTAACATCAGCAATCGATGGATTACCAGTCCCTATCTGTGTCTGTTTCATTCCAAGAGAAACAATCAAGTCAAGTTAAGAAAGAATAAAGAAATGCAATAAGCCATATAAACAAAGATTGCATTGGCCTTATACTAAGATTTCCTTTTTGCAAACTGCACTTCGTAACAAATTTTCCACTGAAACTTTAGTTACCTGTTATGCTTCCCCACAATTCCTTGGAGTTTTACATAGTGATGTCATTTATAGAGATTGGCTGCTGACCACATATGCCACGTGGCAAATTGCTGTCAGCTAGTAACAGTTAAGATCTTTTAGTGCACTTCGCTGACTTATATGAAATGTTTGTTTTTTCTAATGCTGTATGCCTCATTCACCTTTCAGAGTGACGTCAGTGCATAGCTTTCATCTTGGAAAGCTACAATATGTGGCAATATAGTAATAAACGCTTGATCCATTAAGAGACATTTGTTCATATTTAATTCCCTTGTACAGAATGTTCTGTTCAGATCAGTGTACCATTATGACTTAATGTACCATTTAGTATTAATGAACTGTAATAAATATACCACAAAGTAGAAAAGGCACACAATATTTGTGGGTTATTGACATTTTTTAATATAAGAATTTGGTGCCACAAAGTAAAGCAGAAACCTTGTAAGTAGTAAGCTCAGCTGGCAGTAACCCATGGCAACAAAAATTAAATTTTTCTACTTACAGCCGGTTGTTTAAAGGAACAGTAACATCAATAAATTAAAGTGTATCAAAGTAAGTAAAATGTTCTATTGACCTGCACTGGTAAAAATGGTGTTTGCTTCAGAAAGACTTTTATAGTTTATATAAATAAGCTGCTGTGTAGCAAGGAGAAAAAGCACAAGAGACACTGCAGATATCAGATCAGCTCAGTAAAATACTATTGTATTCTATGCAGTTTATCTGTTATCTGTTATGTAACCTGTGCCTTTTCCAGCTAAAATTGCTGCCCCAGTGGCTATATAGCAGCATATTTATATAAATTCTAGTAGTGTAGTAGAGCCCCAATTCATTTAAAGTAGTCCAATCAGATCAGTGCAGCTTTCATTGACTTCTATATGACCTAGACAACTTTTACTAGAGTCACTTTGTGTCGGGCTTGCTCACCGGGATACCAGGAAAAGTCCCGGTGGGCCCTCATGCTGCTAAACATTTGACCTATTTCATTGCCATTCCCTATTTCTATAATAACCAAGATGCTAAATAGATGGAAAAATAGAGTATAGTATGTAAAGAAAAGAGACTAGGAGAATAGGAGAATAGAGGTTGAGTGAGGAGAGGAAGAAAAATACTACTAAGAGTGGGCCCCTGGTCTAAGATTAATTGGTGGGTCCCTGGTCAAAGGTTTTTGGGTGGGCCCCTGGTGTCCCAGTCTGACACTGGAGTCACTATTGTCTAGAACAACCACAAGTGTAGCAGGCTGGTGCCTGAGTAGTTTATGGGTACATTTGCCAGTACCTTAACTAGCACTGTCAGGGCCCGGGTGCAGGACATGCAGCAAGGCCCCCTGTCCTCCTCCAGCTGGCTCCGATGGGCCAGAGGGGGTGTGTGCCCCAGTGCAATTGCCATTGTCATACTCTTACACCTGCCATGATTGATTTCATGTTGCAGCTACACTGAAATGTAATTTAACTGGCAAGCATGTACTTATTACCTACTTTCACTTGGGTGTGTCTCATAATCTTAAGGCTGTCTCACGTTGATGGGTTCCTGTTGTACCATGGTCTGCTCTTGAGAGAAAGGCATGGACATCTGGATAGAATACAACCAAGAGCCCTTGGAGAATGTAATTCAGTTTTGGCCAAGTTATTGTTATATATCATCTCAGTCTCCCTCTTGTCTGCTGACAGTGGAATGGGGCGAAAATCTGATTCAAATATTTAAAATAGCATAGGGTCTAATAAAGAACTGTAGTTTGAACATGGGGGGCCTGGTTATCAAAATTTGAATGGGTACATTTTTGAGTTTTTTTAAAAAGAAAACTCACCAGACTCAAACATGTGATCTTTATTTAAAAAACTTGAATATCGAAAACACAATCACATAAAAACATCATAAAAAATACTTATTACTAATTTATTTCAATGAGTCTACCAACTCCAAAAATCTAATTGAAAAAAAAAATGTGATTTTTGCTAAGACAACTCCCATTGACTTATAGATAAACTTCATATATTGTAACCTCTGCACACCTGCAGTTCACTTTCCCTGCTTATGGTTTTGCTGATCCTCCGTAGACCAGGCAAAGTCCCTTAGCAACAGTGAGAAGACTTAACCGGAACTACACACATGAAAATTTTTAGCAGTCGGGGGTTAACCCCCCCCCCGAAACGTGTGTGCGTGTGTGCGGTTACGTTTAATTCTTCTCATTATAGATAAACTTGCCAGCTTATAGAGACTTGTTTATTAAAGGTTGGATTTTAGTGACTTTAGAAGTGTTTGACTAAATTCACAAACTTTAAAACCACATTTGTCATTTAATTTATTAAAAGATCAGATCAAAAAAAAAAAAAGTGCTGAATGATGTGGATACCTCGAAAACCAAATTAATTTAAAGCAGTTCAATCAGATCAGCGCAGATGTAATTGACTTTTATAGAACCTAGACAACTTTTACTTGGCAAAGTTTTGCCTTTTTATCTTGAAGCACGGTTCTGGGATCATTTTTTTGCCTTATAGGTTTTTGTGGTTTTTACACTTAGGGGGTTATTTATCAAAGGCTGAATTTCGAAGTTATATGTATTTTTTTTATATAACTATAATAAATTTGAATGTACTCGAATATTAGGAAGGCTATAAATATCTTCACATGGTTCTACCAATCTCTGCCATTGACTTCTACATAGAACTGTTTCCATGGTCTAGGTGTGATAAACAGTGTCGGACTGGGCCGGCGGGACACTGGGAAAAAATCCGGTGGGCCCAATGCTCTTGTGGGCCCCGCTGGCCCAGATTCACTTCCCAGTGGCGCGTGACCCCTCTTTATCGGGAGTTGCGGCAAAATCAAAATTTCATGCGTGCGCACTAGCGTTGCACAGCGCGCATGCACACTAACGTAGCGATGCGCGTGTGCGTACTGACGTTCATACACATACCCCGCACCGGAGTGCCGGAGGGGGGCCTGGGGGTAGTAGCCCCGGTGGGCCCCAAGCCCCCAGTCCGACCCTGGTGATAAATCTCACATTCTAATTCAAATTTAAGTTGGTGGTTTTAAATTTGAAATTGTAAGTTTTGACCAAAAATTTTTTTTTAGAATTTACCATTCGTACCTTAGTAAATCTGCTCCTTAAAGGGATACTGTCATGGGAAAAAAAAAATTTTCTCAAAATGAATCAGTTAATAGTGCTGCTCCAGCAGAATTCTGCACTGAAATCCATTTCTCAAAAGAGCAAACAGATTTTTTAATATTCAATTTTGAAATCTAACATGGGGCTAGACATTTTGTCAATTTCCCAGCTGCTCCTGGTCATGTGACTTGTGCCTGCACTTTAGGAGAGAAATGCTTTCTGGCAGGCTGCTGTTTTTCCTTCTCAATGTAACTGAATGTGTCTCAGTGGGACATGGGTTTTTACTATTGAGTGCTGTTCTTAGATATACCAGGCAGCTGTTATCTCGTGTTAGGGAGCTGTTATCTGGTTACCTTTCCATTGTTCTTTTGTTTGGCTGCTGGGGGGGAAAAGGGAGGGGGGTGATATCACTCCGACTTGCAGTACAGCAGTAAAGAGTGATTGAAGTTTATCAGAGCACAAGTCACATGACTTGGGGCAGCTGGGAAATTGACAATATGTCTAGCCCCATGTCAGATTTCAAAACTGAATATAAAAAAATCATATTGCTCTTTTGAGAAATGGAGGTGGTAGCTTTACCACCTTTTCAGAAAATTTATATTGGCCGTTGGTAGGGGCGGGAACAAAAGGGGTGGGCGATGATGTAAAAGGGGTGGGACGTGATGCAAAATGGGCAGGGCCTCCAGGGGGCATGCTGCAAAAGGGGCGGAGCCACACCCTGCAATGGCCAGAAGACGGAGAAAAGGTACGTTTGCAGCGGAGGGCCAAGGGCTTTTGTTAAGGGTACTACAAATTTACCAGAAACTACATTGCCGGTAAATTTGTAATACCAGCCCCGGCAGGTGGCAAACCTAGAGGAGGGTCTATGTAGGGTAGGGGATTTTAATAAAAAGGGTTTTTAATAAATCTCAAATTCTAGAGCTTTTTAGAAACATAGAAAAACCACACATTTTTGAGACTTGTGTAAAGAAAAGAAATGTGATTGTTAGTAATTTTTTTTTCCCATTTGGGCTTTAATAAATAAACCCCTATGTAGCAAAATTGTTTCTGTGTCACGTAAGTGCACTTTACAAGGCAAAGTCAACTCCTAAATACATAAAAACAGATAATCAGAATAAAAATATCGTCAAAGGAAACTCATTTGGTACTGCTCAACACAAGGTATTAGCAATCCAACGGTGTTACCATAGCAACAGACACCTTCCAGAGCGCAGCCCACTTCCTGCTTCCGCCGCCGCGTGAAGTACGAGTGACGTTCCACGCACGAATTCTGGTTCCGTAATAACAACATCGAGTAAGGGTGCTGGTAAAAGGAAGGGGAATTTGCTGAAAGGACTTTAAAGCCGACGGATGGCGGTTCGGTGACAATCTGTATGTCAGACTTGGACACGTGGGGCCTGATTATTGTGTATCTCTTGGTATTTACATAAGTACGGGTGCGGGCAAAGGACAACATGTCGGAGGCGAACAGCGTGTCTGTACAGCAGATGCTTGACAGGTGAGTGCGGTTGTCCTGTCGCAATGACAAGCGCTGCCGTTATAGATAGGTTTGGCGACTGCCTTCTCTTTCACTTGTACTAGTGATTTATATGCGCTGCTGCAGCTTCTGTGGCTTTATGTACAATGTCACACATTTAATTTACCACTAATTTCTAGTTCCAGGGTTGCCAGGTCTCATTTTCAAAACCAGCCAAAGCCAGCTACAAATCCAGCCCAAAACTAGCCAAGAGGCACTTCAGAAGTAGCCCAAACATAGCACAATATGTGCAGTGAAAAAATAAATGAATATTTGTGAAAATTCCACTGTTTGAAGCAAAATGGGACAGATACTCCTGTCACCAGGGGCGTAACTACAGAGGAGGTATAGGGGCCCCATAAGGCTCTAATTCATATACAATTTCAATAACATTGGTAAAACAGTTCAACCTCTAGACATGTTGTTGGCCAGCAGATTTTTACCCCAAAATTGTCTGAAATTGAGGAACTTCACTGGAAAATGTGAGAATGCTTTTGGTACAGAACAGAGCCCAAAGTCTGGTAACTCCTGACTTCTACACTAGTGATGTGCGGGTCAGGGTTTTCCTGACCCGCATCCGACCCTAACCCGCCCTGCTCCAGCCGGCACCCGCGCTTCCGGGGTCCTTTTATAGACCCGCCGATGACGTCACAATGACATCACAAAGGGGGGGGGGCAGATGCGAGACTATAAAACCGGAAGCCGTCATTTGAAGGTGGCAGGAGCAGTGCGTGGTTGACCCGAACCCACTCGACCCGCGGGTATCAGGTCGGCCCGCACATCACTATTCTACACAAGTCAGTCCCATTGCATGCTGGGTATTGTAGTCTTACAATAAATCTGGCCATGGCAAATAGTTAAACAAAAACTACATTACCCAACATGCATTGGGAGACGCAGGCTTGGCACATTAGGACAAAAACTTTGGCTGGTTTGCAAAGTACAAACCAGCCAATGGCCCAACAATTAGCCCAAACCCGTACTTTGGCTAGTTTGTACTTTCAACCCCCCCGGGCTTTAAATTAGTAGCCCAATTTGGCTGGAAAACCGCCAACCTGGCAACCCTAACTAGTTCTTACTGCTTATAAAGCTGGATATTAAAAGCGTTTAAAGGCTGTACCAAGCCAAAAAATAAACATTTGCCTAATGAAAGAAATTATCATTCTTATGTACCCTTTTGCTACATTTTGTCAAAAGTCAGAACGAGAAGCTCAGAGAGTGAAAAAAACACTGCTTTCAATAACAATAAATACATTAAAGGGTTCATTCTCAATTAAAACTAGACTAGTTTCAACATTAATGGCTGTCCCCATGGCTACACAGCAGTTTATTTATATAAACTGTTAGTAGAGCTTCTGTAGCAAACGCACACCTTTTACCAGCGCAGGGTACTAGTATAATATATTTAATAGTATACAGAAGCCTTTCATTTTTTTTTTTTTTTTTTTGGTTCTTAAATACCCTAGAGCAGAACTGTACAACTGGCTGTCTATGATTTTGGTATGTCACAAACAGATTAACGTGATTCTTTTAGACTTCTTAAAAAAAATGATGTATGACATTGCAATGTTGGTTCAGTGTTGGAATAATTTGGACAGCAATTAAAGGACCAGTTACTAAAATAAATGTGCTTCCAGATTCTTTGGGAATGTTCCCTATTTTTCTATATCTATCTAGTATAGGTCAATCTAAAAAAAAACAACAAAAAAAAAAAACAAAACAAAAAAAAAAACAACTGGACTTGCTGAGTACTCAGCAAGTCCAGTTTGATTACTCAAGTCCAGTTGATTACTCAGCAAGTCCAGTTGTTTTTAGATTGACCTATACTAGATATACTATGACCTGGATGAATGAAAATCTTCATAGTCATTTTTCTATATCATTGTTTGAAATGTAATTGCTTTCCTCTAATTCTGCCTTTGAAGATGGTGTTAATTGAGGCAAGCGCTAGACTGCTGCACTGTTATCAAAGTATTCTCTGCAAATCTATTCAAAGATTCAAGGATTAAAATAGAGTTTTCAAACATTGCATTTTGAATGTAATTTTAAGTTGTTTTAATATCAATCTTTAGGTTATTCGGGTTTAGTGATGTGTGAGTCGAGTAATCTACCCTGCCTTCTCCCAGCCTGGCATTCCATGATTTATAAACCCATTCCTGACCTGCCCATCTCTGCCTTCACCAGCAAAGAGAACAGGACAGGCCTGAGTTTATAAATCAAAGCAGCTTGAATTTCAGACCATCACCAGAGGAGGCTAGTACAGGGGGAGCAATGTCCTGGCTGGTTCAAGGAAAGCTTTAATTCTGACACCCACTGGAAGAGTAATTAGTCGGGCCATCTAGAGGTGCAATAGAAATAATAACTGGTGGAGTTTACAGGTATCCGTATTACTACAGCCACCCTGAGATTGCAGCCATAGCACTGCTTTTCCTTTTAAGGCATATTTATCAAGTGTCGAATTTGAAAAACATCGAAATTCGAATTCAAAAAGACCAACCGAAATTAAGTTGTTTTTTTTTCTTTTTGGCCGAATCGTACGAATATAAGTAATAGCGCATTCGATCAAATTAGAATCAAAGGTTTCCCAAAGAAAAAAACTTAGATTTTTCAAAGTTCACCCATTGACTCCAAATAGGTTCTAGGAGGTCCCTCATAGGCTAAAACAGCAGTTTGGCAGGTTTTTAGATGGCGAATGGTCAAAGTTGAATTTTCAAAGAGACAGAACATGATAAATTTCGATATTTGAATTTTTGAATTTTGTTCAAATTCAAATCGAATTGGCACTATATAGCTCAAAATTAGTATTTTTTGAATTCGAAAATTCACCTCGACCTTTGATTACTCTGCCCCTTAGTGCTCACACTTGACAATTTCAGTTGGTCTGATCATCGTTGTAATTTCTAATTTCCTAGTGCAAGAAACAGGTACAATGTTTTAACAGAATTGCCACAAGTCCCTGTTCTCCGTTTTGAAATAAGGAGACCTGCCACTAGCCTGCATTTGGCAGTACTCTATCCAAGAGGGGTGGGGGCAAGTTAAAGTTATGGTTCACCTTTAAGTTTTAACTTTTAGTATGTTATAGATATGCCAATTCTAAGCAACTTTTCAATTGGTCTTCGTGTTTTCTTTTCAATAGTTTTTAATTATTTGCCTTAGTCTTCGGACTCTTTCCATCTTACAAAGGGGGTTCACTGACCCCATCTAAAAACAAATGCTCTGTAACGTTACAAATGTATTGTTATTGCTACTTCTTATTACTCATCTTTCTATTCATGGCCTACCCTATCTTTATTCCAGTCTAAGAAAAAGATATCATGAAAGAAAAAAAAATGCAGGGTAGAGCAAGGTATAGGGTGAGGGCAGACAGGGAGTTTTGTCGCCTGCAGTTGTGATTTACTTTATTGCTGGTGGGAAAGCATTTTAGGGTGATTGTGGCCAATGGTAGAACATATTTAACCAGGGCAGACAAATTCACCATCTGCTGCTGCTGTAGTTGCTTTGAAGTGCACTGTCCTATAAGGTTTTATGCTTGTGAGGTTTTCCTTTAAAGTGGACCTGTCACCCAGACACACAAATCTGTATAATAAAAGTCCTTTTCAAATTAAACATGAAATCCAATTTCTGTTTTTTTTTATTAAAGCATTCATAGCATGGCTTATGCATAGAGGCGGGGCAGACAATTACTTTCACTTTCCGTTCAGCACTTCCCAGATGTCACTGCTCTCCCACATTCCCCCGTTCTCTTCACCACGAATATAGAGTCCACCATTCTGGTGCACAAACAAGATTCTGAGATGAAGCAAGGCTTGTCTTAATAACAGTGTCCACAAAATGGCTCCTGACTGCTTGCTATAATTATGAATTCCCAGACTGGAGGAAACAAAATTTAAATAATTTATATAGTTCTTTTTTTTTTTTTTTTTAAACTCATGTAGTTTATTGAAAAGTTGTCACATCAGAAAAACAACATATCACTGTTCAGCATGTCAATTACAGAAACCTCAGAATAGTTATTACAAAGGTGTTGAGCTGTACATCAAATATTCATACTTAGGATTACATAGAGAAACAACATGTTTCTGAGTGATACAAAACATATCAAAAATCAAGGAATGTAATACATCACAAACATAGTAACAGCATAATTTGCTGACCTTTATTGCCCAACTATCGGGCGTGTATGTGGAAGGGGGAATACATCCAACCAAGGGCCCCAAAATTTATTAGGTACCCCCCTTTTTATATACACCAGTTGTTCAAGATTGCATATAACCCGCATGCTTTGTTTCCAGTTAGCCAACGTAGGAGGGGCAATATTCCTCCAATTCTGAAGTCTCTTAGCCAGTAATTTATTTTAACAATATAGGATTTGGGTATCCACACAGGAGCATGCTGAAGCATGTACAAGAGTTTGGGCAAAAAAAAGCATTTTGATAAGCTGGACTCTTCCTGAAGGACCAATGTGTAGCTTGTTCGCCATCCAGTCGAGGAGTGGGTCTAGATTTAAGTGTTGATAGGACCAAAGATTAGATGTCACTAATAGTAGCCTTCAGTTACTATTTTAAAGGGAAAGCTAGCCGATCGTTCATGCATTGTAAGTGGGTCTATCAAAAGCGCAATAGGCTTAGTTTGATTTAATTTTAGTCCAGACATTGTGCCAAACTCTGACAGAATGGCCATTGCATTTTTTAAAGAGTCTCCTGTCCCCCAAGTAGAGCAAAGCATAATCTAATAATTTATATAGTTTAATTAAAGTTAATTTTGTTTGACTAATGTGATAAAATAGGATTTTGAATAATGTTTTTTGGGTGAAGGGTCCACTTTAAAGGGTACCAGGTAGGCTGGGGGGGGGGTAGCAGGGAGGGTGGTCTATTTAGGTTAGGGGGTAGGGGTATTTAATAAAAGCGGTTGAATTCTCCTTTAAAGAGCTAATTGGCTTTCATTATTGTTTTTTATGTCATAACTTCTTGGTAAAATGTATGTGGCTTTCCTCTAAATCTAACCACTTCTTTAGGCGACAGTTTTGAAATATCATCATCATCATGGCCATCCATGCACCCAAACAGAATGTAATTTTTCAGGCTTCATGCACAGTGCAGAGTGAGCATTGTTTTTACGAGTATGACCTTGACCATCCCGACACTAGGCTGTTTTGATGAATGTGCTTTTTCATTTCAACAGAAATAGAACAGCAGAGAAAGCAAAGAACACCTTTTATGTTTAACTGCACTTACTCAGTTCTCGATATTGCTATATTTTGAGGTCATGGTGTGTTGATTTGTAAAGTAGAATTTCATTGTGTGAGACCAAATCTTGCCAGATTTAGGTACTTTAGGCGAATTATCCATACTTACCATACTGTGGGCATGAATGCATCATTTATGTGGTGTATATGTGTGTGAATATATAAAATTAGTTTAAAGCAATACTGACATGTTCCTATAAAAATCATCAAGTAGGTGTTGCACCCGGAATAGTTCCCCTCAAAGCCCCCCCCCCTAGGGGCGGAGCGATCCTTCCATAGGCTGAAGTCCTGTTTTCATTCGTAATAAGCCTATGGAAGGATTGCACCGCCCCCAGCCCAGCATCATTGAAACTGCACAGAAGATCATTTAGCAGTGGTGGAGGGTTCGCGTTAACGCAGGTTCGCGGGGCTGGGGGCGGCTTTGAGGGGAACTATTACGGGTGCAGCACCTATTTCATGATTTTTATAGGAATGTGTCGGTATTGCTTTAATAGTATTCTAATGTTTTTCTCTTATAGATTATTTTAGGTTGAAGGAGTGCAGCAGTGAAACCTAACTATCAAACCTTAAATGACAAATAAGACTATGGGGTATATTTATCAAAGAGTGAAGTTAGAGATCACCACAGTCCGCTAGAGCAAAATACCGCCTCTCTCCATTCATTTTTATGGGATTTTTAAAAGAGTATTTATTTATCAATGGGTGAAAGTTCATCCTTTGATAAATATGCCTTTCAAAATCCCATAGAATTTAATGGAGAGTGGTGGAATTTCACTATAGCAGACTTGTGATCTCTAACTTCACTCTTTGATAAATACATCCCTAAATGTCTATAACATGGATGTTAACCATCCATTGATTTATTACTGAGATGCTAGAGCCAACCAGGTGGGAAAGAGGGCAAGAGTGATACTTTTTATTTTTCACCACATGAAGCTGGGCAGGGAGAATCCTGAATTTTATTAGTCTTTCATTTACATAAGAAATTGTCAGTAGGTTGCCATCTAACACTAGTTGAAAGTTGCTAATCTGCGGCTTGCAGATCAATCGGAACTGGAGGGTTGCAGACAAATAGGAGATGGAAAAAGGTCATAATCAGACCTGGACTGGCAGTCTGTCAGTTCGGGCAAATGCCCGAGGGGCCGCTTTGTATTTTGTTTGTGGGCCGCTGCAGCGTCTCTACTGCACTATTGACTCGCCCCTTCACTGACACTCGGCTCGTAAAGACTGTTTCCTATAGCAAGCGTGACACGCGCCCTCTGTAGCCCAGGAGTTGAAGTTGCGGACTGAAGCGGACCCAAGTCGCCCAGGCAAGGAGGGAGGTGCCTGTCTGGCAGCTGCACAGAGAAGGCAGCCGGCACCTAACAACAGGGGAGGCAGATGCCGCGACCTCGGGGCGGGGAACAGGGTGCTCTATTTTGAAAGGCTCGGGAGAAGTATAGGAGACTTTATACAGGGGTTCCATGTGTTGGGGCGAATGCCCTTGATCCATCTCCACACACACAGATGGCACACCGCAAGCAGTGACAGCGCGGATACTCCTGGGACTTATCCGTTGGCGCATGCCCAGCCTTTCCTGCATCAGTGCGTCCAAGCTCAGCCCAGCCTCACCTTTCCTACAAAAAAAAAAACAACAACTTTATTTGGTGTATGTCTACCTAAAGGTGGCGATACATGGATAGATCCGCTCGTTTGGCGATGTCGCCAAACAAGCGGATCTCCCTCCGATATGCCCACCTTGAGGTGGGCAATATCGGGCAGATCCGATCGTGGGCCCTAGGGCCCAACGATCGGATCCTAGCATTCGGCAAACGGGCGGTCGGATCGCGGGACCGCATCAACGAACATATGCGGCCGCGATCCGATGGGATTTTCTGTCCCATCCGATCGAGATCTGGCCGACTTTCGGCCAGATCTCGATCGGGGAAGCCCGTCGGGGGCCCCCATACACAGTCTGTCGGCAGCTTTTATCGGCCCGTGTATGGCCACCTTAAAACACTGGAATAAACTGATCCAGGTGTATAATAAAAAATCATATTGTGGGGGGAGAGGCAAATATAAAAGTTAGTACATAGAAGTTTTTGCTTTGTTTTGTTGTGAAAACTACATCCTAAGTTACAGATGTCAGTGGAACATATAACTGTATTGGTAATAACCATATCTTTAAATATCATTAAAACATACTGAGAGTAAAATAACATATAAAATAATTACACAAAAAAGAAAAATACAAGAAAATAATTAGCACCTTACTAGAGCACTAGGCAATGTTGGGTTGAAGGTTAGGGCGGGTAGATGGCCTACCTTTAATTTGAGGTTGAAGAGTGATAAAATTCTCAGTTTGCCCACACATCATCATATTTAGGTCTCGTTATTTTGTTTATTTTATCACTCATGTATTATAAGGGATAATGTACCCCCTACTGTAAATGAAAAGGATATTAGAAGTCACTGAGGGGTTGTTCTGTTCCATATAAAGGCACGTGGGTATAAAGGCACATGGGTATAGAATATTTTACATATTTTACATGAATTACACTTAAGTGAGAAAGGCAGCTCTTTATGCACATTATGTTTTGCAGTTTTACTATATATATAAGTGGATGAGTACAAGACCTTCGCATGTGTACATGTGGGCTGCTTTGATTTTTTTGCCCGGGCTGCCTTTTACTCCCAGTCCGGCCCAGGTCATCATCCCCAAACAAAATATGTCTCCTTCAGTTGTCAAGGCCTTTAAAGTCACAGTATTTTAGGTGCTTGGTTCCTTTTAGTCAGACGCTAATTTATAAAAATCTGAAAAATTCTACCTTTTTTATGAAAATCATTCAGACCAAATCCATACGGACTTTACCACTCTATTTATCAAGAAATTTTCACGAAAATTTCTTGTGCGGGAAAAGACTTAAAAGATAAAATCATGAAAAAAAAATCTGAATTGTGGTATTTATATACGGTTCCTGCGCCTAGCAATTTATAGACTCGCCCCTGCCCCTTTTATGATGTCACTGCTGGTGGGCGTGGGTCTATAAATAGAGGGGGAACAACTGGCTGGGCCAGGTGCGGGTTGGGAGGGGGCAGGTTAGGGTCGGTCGGGTGCAGGTTGACTACTTATCAGGTTTGTAGCTGAACATTTAGACAAGGGTTGAATTTCAAGGGTTGAATTTCGAATTCACATTTATCAAGGGTTGAATTTCGAATTTTGAATTCCTAAACTCTCTTAAATGCGACTAATTGAAATTAATTAAAATCAAATTTTTTAAAGTTGGATGAATTGAATCGACCCAAAAACTCGAATTAAATTTGATTCGAATGATAAAAACCTTGATTCAAATTTAAAAAACTTGATTTGAGTTTTTTTGTGGACTACTATTCGTGTGCTTCATCCAATGTGTACATGTACTAGGTGCTCTGCAGGATACATATAGATGAAAAAGAACAAAAATTGCGCATAAGGATGAACAATCACAGACATGTCTTCAGGACATGCAGATCTTAATTCTAAAAGGGAACTTTAAAAATGAACAGGAAAGGAAGATTTATGAATTCAAATGTATTAAGACAGGGCCTTAATTTAGGGTCAGGTTTCATGTCACACTATGTGACCTGACTGAATCCAGACTCCTGGACTATTTACAACCCACGCTAATTCATTGTATTATCTCTTCAATTGATTTCTATCTATTTTTTGTAAATTCCTAATTTATTGCCCATGAATACCTTTCACCGATCTTAAGCTGGCCATAGACGCAATGATCTGATCGTACGAATTGTGGATTCGTACGATTTTCGGACCGTGTGTGGAGAGTCCCGACATTTTTGGTCCGGACGGAGATTGGTCGTTTGGTCGATCAGACAGGTTACAAAATTTCTGTTGGCTGCCAATAATATCTCTGCGTGTATTGCCGTACCATCTTCAGTGGGAGACTGTCACTAGCTTTGGTCGGACATAACTATCGTACGATTGCTGTCAGAGGTAGTACATTGGCTGATCTGTTCTTTTACTACTTTATTTGATCGGAATGGTAAGACTTTGATCTGAATGCTTAGTGGCGGTTCGGGAGATGGGAAAGTCCGATCGTACGTTGATTCGTACGATCTGATCTTTGCGTCTATGGCCAGCTTAACAGTATATATGCTGTTCCTTTCCAGCTTTTATTTGTATTTTGCCTGACGAAGGGGCCTTGGTGCTCCGAAAGCTTGCAATGTATTTTCATTGTTAGCCAATATAGGTTTCACTTCTACAATACTTTTTGTATTTGTTTTTTTTTTATTTGTTATTTCTCCGGGGAAAAAAAAACTTGAATGTCAGGAAGGCTGCAAACATCACCAAATTGATCCCAGGACCTCTTCTATTGACTTATAAATTTATTCGGCAGGTTTTAAGTGGCAAATAGTCAAAAACGAGTTCTTAAAGGGCCAGAGTATGATAAATCTCGAAATTCGAATTAAAACTCAAATTGAGTTTAGATAATTCACAAGTCACACAAATTTGAGAGTTTTGAAGAAAAAAAAAATTCAATAATTATAATTCAAATTTTCACTACGATCCTTAACCCTTTCCCTGCCAGCCGTTTTGTCCTAGATGCGAACATCTACTGCCAAGCAGTTTTTAGATATTTTGCACTCTTTCACTTTAAGGGCCTTTCCTGGGGTGGTCTTTTAGTTAACCCAGGAAAACAATATATTGTTTTTTTCAGGACAACCTGAACTTTCACAATATGCAAGAATTTTGGTGTAATTCTACTTCTGTAAAAAAATATTGGATTCTAAGTGTCAAATAAAATGAAAAAAATCATGTTGCACGAAGAAGAATCACATATATCAGAAACATCATTCATTTTATGTACGAGAACACAGCCGATTTAGAAAGGTCTATGTCTCCTGAACGCGACAATACCAAATATATATAGTTTTATGGAGATTTCTCACTTGTATAGCTCAAAATCTACAAGCAGTACAAAACCAAATTTCCAAAGCAACACTCCCCAAACGGCATACTTTTGATTTCAAGGCCAAACATTCCGCTAACAGTAGGTTTACCCTAGAAAACTACCCATTACTAGAAAGAACAGATTCTGGTGAATCAAAAATGGGTAGAAATATCTTTGTACTCCAAACCACCAAGTTGCAATTGTTTCCTAAAGTTATAATGTTTTATAGAAATTGGTGAATATTTTGAAAAATGACCTCAAAGCTTCCACTCTACAGCAACATATCTCCCACACATCATTAGGTATCAATGTAAAACACCCCAAATATAAAATCCTGGGTCCACTGAACAGTTTGATGCCCAATATGAATAGATGTACCCAAGCACGTGGCATAGGAGGCCCCAAAAGGAAGACCCCCCGTTTGTTCTGTCATTTCAGATACTGCAAAATCAACACATTTACATCGTTTTGGGGGGCGGCAAAGGTAGAAAAAAGTATGTTCACCCCAGAAAACCATATATTTTCGGAAAGTACACATTCCCCTGAATCCAAAATGGGTATGCATGTCTTTGCACTCCAAAGTACCAAGCGGCAAACCATTCCTAAATTTGGTGATTTTGGCGACATTTCCAAAAATCACCTAAAAATTTCTAACCTGCAGCATCGTATTACCCACATACTTTTAGGTATCAAGAGAAATCACCCCAAATATGAAAGCCTAGGGTCCTCTGAACAGTTTGATGCCCAATATGTATAGGTGTACCCAAGCAAGTGGCATATAGGGGCCTGAAAAGGAAGACCCCCATATGGTCTGTCATTTCAGATACTTCAAAATCAACACATTTACATCGTTTTGGGGGGCGGCAAAGATAGAAAAAGTACGTTCACCCCAGAAAACCATATATTTTTGGAAAGTACACATTCCTCTGAATCCAAATTGGGTATGCATGTCTTTCTACGCCAAAGTACCAAGCCGCAAACTATTCCTAAATTTGGTGATTTTGGTGACATTTCCAAAAATCACCTCAAAATAGCTACCCTGCAGCATCGTATTACCCACATACTTTTAGGTATCAAGAAAAATCACCCCAAATATGAAAGCCTAGGGTCCTCTGAACAGTTTGATGCCCAATATGTATAGGTGTACCCAAGCACGTGGCATACAGGGGCCCTAAAAGGAAGACCCCCATATAGTCTGACATTTCAGGTACTGCAAAATCAACACATTTACATTGTTTTGGGGGGGCAAAAGTAGAAAACAGTAAGTTCACCCCAGAAAACCATATATTTTCCGAAAGTACACATTCCCACGAATTCAAATTGGGTATGCATGTCTTTCTACGCCAAAGTACCAAGCCGCAAATCATTCCTAAATTTGGTGATTTTGGTGACATTTCCAAAAATCACCTCAAAATATCTACCCTGCAGCATCGTATTACCCACATACTTTTAGGTATCAAGAGAAATCACCCCAAATATGAAAGCCTAGGGTCCTCTGAACAGTTTGATGCCCGATATGTATAGGTGTACCCAAGCACGTGGCATACAGGGGCCCCAAAAGGAAGACCCCCATATAGTCTGTCATTTCAGGTACTGCAAAATCAACACATTTACATCGTTTTGGGGGGGGGCAAAAGTAGAAAACAGTAAGTTCACCCCAGAAAACCATATATTTTCGGAAAGTACACATCCCCACGAATTCAAATTGGGTATGCATGTCTTTCTACGCCAAAGTACCAAGCCGCAAATCATTCCTAAATTTGGTGATTTTGGTGACATTTCCAAAAATCACCTCAAAATATCTACCCTGCAGCATCGTATTACCCACATACTTTTAGGTATCAAGAGAAATCACCCCAAATATGAAAGCCTAGGGTCCTCTGAACAGTTTGATGCCCGATATGTATAGGTGTACCCAAGCACGTGGCATACAGGGGCCCCAAAAGGAAGACCCCATATAGTCTGTCATTTCAGGTACTGCAAAATCAACACATTTACATCGTTTTGGGGGGGGCAAAAGTAGAAAACAGTAAGTTCACCCCAGAAAACCATATATTTTCGGAAAGTACACATCCCCACGAATCCAAATTGGGTATGCATGTCTTTCTTCGCCAAAGTACCAAGCCGCAAATCATTCCTAAATTTGGTGATTTTGGTGACATTTCCAAAAATCACCTCAAAATATCTACCCTGCAGCATCGTATTACCCACATACTTTTAGGTATCAAGAGAAATCACCCCAAATATGAAAGCCTAGGGTCCTCTGAACAGTTTGATGCCCGATATGTATAGGTGTACCCAAGCACGTGGCATACAGTGGCCCCAAAAGGAAGACCCCCATATAGTCTATCATTTCAGGTACTGCAAAATCAACACATTTACATCGTTTTGGGGGGGCAAAAGTAGAAAACAGTAAGTTCACCCCAGAAAACCATATATTTTCGGAAAGTAAACATCCCCACGAATCCAAATTGGGTATGCATGTCTTTCTACGCCAAAGTACCAAGCCGCAAACCATTCCTAAATTTGGTGATTTTGGGGACATTTCCAAAAATCCCCTCAAAATATCTACCCTGCAGCATCGTATTACCCACATACTTTTAGGTATCAAGAGAAATCACCCCAAATATGAAAGCCTAGGGTCCTCTGAACAGTTTGATGCCCAATATGTATAGGTGTACCCAAGCACGTGGCATACAGGGGCCCCAAAAGGAAGACCCCCATATAGTCTGTCATTTCAGGTACTGCAAAATCAACACATTTACATCGTTTTGGGGGGGGCAAAAGTAGAAAACAGTAAGTTCACCCCAGAAAACCATATATTTTCGGAAAGTACACATTCCAATGAATCCAAATTGGGTATGCATGTCTTTCTACACCAAAGTACCAAGCCGCAAATCATTCCTAAATTTGGTGATTTTGGTGACATTTCCAAAAATCACCTCAAAATATCTACCCTGCAGCATCGTATTACCCACATACTTTTAGGTCTCAAGAGAAATCACCCCAAATATGAAAGCCTAGGGTCCTCTGAACAGTTTGATGCCCGATATGTATAGGTGTACCCAAGCACGTGGCATACAGGGGCCCCAAAAGGAAGACCCCCATATATTCTGTCATTTTAGTTACTGCAAAAGCAACACATTTACATCGTTTTGGGGGGTGCAAAAGTAGAAAACAGTAAGTTCACCCCAGAAAACCATATATTTTCGGAAAGTACACATTCCCACAAATCCAAATTGGGTATGCATGTCTTTCTACACCAAAGTACCAAGCCGCAAACCATTCCTAAATTTGTTGATTTTGGTGACATTTCCAAAAATCACCTCAAAATATCTACTCTGCAGCATCGTATTACCCACATACTTTTAGGTATCAGGAGAAATCACCCCAAATATGAAAGCCTAGGGTCCTCTGAACAGTTTGATGCCCAATATGTATAGGTGTACCCAAGCACTTGGCATATAGGGGCCCTAAAATGAAGACCCCCCCTTGTATGTTCTGTCATTTCAGGTACTGCAAAATCAACACATTTACATCGTTTTGGGGGGGGGGGCAAAGGTAGAAAAAAGTAAGTTCACCCCAGAAAACCATATATTTTCGGAAAGTACACATTCCCACGAATCTAAATTGGGTATGCATGTCTTTCTACTACAAAGTACCAAGCCGCAAACCATTCCTAAATTTGGTGATTTTGGGGACATTTCCAAAAATGTCTTCAAAATATCTACCCTGCAGCATTGTATTACCCACATACTTTTAGGTATCAAGACAAATCACCCCAAATATGAAAGCCTAGGGTCCTCTGAACAGTTTGATGCCCGATATGTATAGGTGTACCCAAGCACGTGGCATACAGGGGCCCCAAAAGGAAGACCCCCATATAGTCTGTCATTTCAGGTACTGCAAAATCAACACATTTACATCGTTTTGGGGGGGGGGCAAAAGTAGAAAAAAAGTAAGTTCACCCCAGAAAACCATATATTTTCGGAAAGTACACATTCCCACGAATCCAAATTGGGTATGCATGTCTTTCTACGCCAAAGTACCAAGCCGCAAACCATTCCTAAATTTGGTGATTTTGGGGACATTTCCAAAAATGACTTCAAAATATCTACCCTGCAGCATTGTATTACCCACATACTTTTAGGTATCAAGACAAATCACCCCAAATATGAAAGCCTGGGGTCCTCTGAACAGTTTGATGCCCAACATGTATAGGTGTACCCAAGCACGTGGCGTATAGGGGCCCCAAAAGGAAGACCCCCATATGGTCTGTCATTTCAGGTACTGCAAAATCAACACATTTACATTGTTTTGAGGGGGGCAAATGTAGAAAAAAGTAAGTTCACCCCAGAAAACCATATATTTTCGGAAAGTACACATTCCCACGGATCTAAATTGGGTATGCATGTCTTTGTACTCCAAAGTACCAAGCCGCAAACCATTCCTAAATTTGGTGATTTTGGGGACATTTCCAAAAATGACTTCAAAATATCTACCCTGCAGCATCGTATTACCCACATACTTTTAGGTATCAAGACAAATCACCCCAAATATGAAAGCCTGGGGTCCTCTGAACAGTTTGATGCCAATATGTATAGGTGTACCCAAGCACTTGGCGTATAGGGGCCCCAAAACGAAGACCCCCATATGGTCTGTCATTTCAGGTACTGCAAAATCAACACATTTACATTGTTTTGAGGGGGGCAAATGTAGAAAAAAGTAAGTTCACCCCAGAAAACCATATATTTTCGGAAAGTACACATTCCCACGGATCTAAATTGGGTATGCATGTCTTTGTACTCCAAAGTACCAAGCCGCAAACCATTCCTAAATTTGGTGATTTTGGGGACATTTCCAAAAATGACTTCAAAATATCTACCCTGCAGCATCGTATTACCCACATACTTTTAGGTATCAAGAGAAATCACCCCAAATATGAAAGCCTAGGGTCCTCTGAACAGTTTGATGCCCAATATGTATAGGTGTACCCAAGAACGTGGCATACAGGGGCCCCAAAAGGAACACCCCCATATGGTCTGTCATTTCAGGTACTGCAAAATCAACACATTTACATCGTTTTGGGGGGGGGGCAAAAGTAGAAAACAGTAAGTTCACCCCAGAAAACCATATATTTTCGGAAAGTACACATTCCCACGAATCTAAATTGGGTATGTATGTCTTTTGACTCCATAGCACCAAGCTGCAAACCATTCCTAAATTTGGTGACTTTGGTGACATTTCCAAAAATCACCTCAAAATTTCCAACATGCAGCATCGTATTTCCCACATACGTTTAGGTATCAAGACAAATCACCCCTAATATGAAAGCCTAGGGTCCTCTGAACAGTTTGATGCCCAATATGTATAGGTGTACCCAAGCACATGGCATATAGGGGCCCCAAAACAAGACCCCCATATGGTCTGTCATTTCAGGTACTGAAAAATTAACACATACATAGTTTTGGGGGGGAGCAAAGGCAGAAAAGAGTACATTCATCCCAGAAAACCATATATTTTCGGAAAGTACACATTTCCACAAATCCAAATTGGGTATGCATGTCTTTGTACTCCAAAGTACCAAGTCGCAAGCCTTTCCTAAATTTGGCGATAAAAGCAACAGTTTTTACATTTCTGAAAATTGCCTAAACATATTGCAATTGGCCGCATTTATCTCACCCAATTTCTTACATAAAATTGTAAAACACCATAAATACTGATGCCAAGGGTCTACTGAACAGTTTGATGCCCAATATGCATAGATATACCAAGGCAGCTGGCATGTATGGACCCTAAATTAAAATAGTGCATATGAGTTTTCTCCGCTGCCAATTCGCCTTCTGTGAACATAGACCCTTGACTTCATATTATGTGCCTCAAGACCCTCCTAACAGCAAAAACCCCCCCCAAAACATATATTTTTGGAAAGTACACATTCTGACGAATCCAACACAGATAAAGATCTCTTTCTACACCAAACTACCAAACTGCAAAGCTTTTCTAAACATAGAGGTTTTTACAACATTTCTGAAAATCGCCTAAAAATGTTGCAGTTTTCTGCATTTATCTCACACAATGTTTTACGTACAAAGAAAAATCACCCTAAATATGGACGTCAGAGGTCTACTGAATAGTTTGATGACCAATATGCATAGCTTTACCAAAGTATGTGGTGTGTACGGACCCAGAATGAAAAATGTGCATATGAATTTTCAAGCCGGCCAACTCATCTGCTGAAAAGAGAACCCCAACTGTGCGTTATGTGCCGTAAGACCCCCAAACTGTAAAAAAAACCTAGAAAACCACATATTTTTGGAAAGTACATATTCTGACAGATCAAACAAAGTAAAATATATATTTCTATACCAAAGCACCAAACAGCAAAACAATACTAAAGATACATAAGCAAAACAGAACAGAATATTCAATAAAAAAATCACAGAAAAAGCAAAAATAATAAAATGACAGCAAATAAATATAATTATGCAGGTGTATACTCTTGCAAAGGAGTGTGTGTATATATGTGAGTATTGGTGTGGGTATATGGTTATACAAATATACAAATATAGTGGGGGAAAGAAGTGAGAAATTGAAGAAAGTAAAAAAAAAAACAAGTTTGATAAAAACAAAGTGTAATAAAGTAAATTTTGTACCTGGGGATAGGCAAAGTCTCCCCCTCTCGAACACCACTGGAGGTCCGCAGCAGGAAGGCTCCCAGGCAGATCAGCACCAGCAGAGAAGAAGGGGGGCGGTGCTGGGAGGCAGGATTTCTTACCCCAGAAGCAGCCACGTGTCAGCTGACGTTGGCGCTGCTTGGGGGTCACGTGGGGGAATGATCGTGGGGCCAGCAGGCGACTGAGGACCCGAACTCGTTGCCTAAGGGGCTGGCAAGTCATCTGCGGCTTTTCCCAGGAGCGCGATCACAGAAGAAAACAAAGTTGGCTGAAACCCGACACAGTAAGTGTGTGTGGGTCGGCGCATCTTGGGGTCGGGTGGGGGGTCGATCGGTGGGGCCAGCAGGGGGTCGAGGACCGGGTGCTCGTTGCCTAGGGGGTTGCAAAGTGATCTGCGGCTGTTTCCTTCCCCTGCGAGCCGCAGATCACACTAGAAAGCTGGAAATTCCAAACAACGTACGAGGTACGTGTTTGGCAGTCTGAGCCCTTGCCTGCCAGAACGTACAGCGTACGTGCTTGGCAGGCAAAGGGTTAATAAATCTGCCCGTTAAAAAAAGTATAGATGATTTGCAAAAATGTTTTTTCTCACAGGAGCTATACAAATGTAGATAACCTCTAGCTATAACCGGTAAAAAAGTTATTTCAAACCATCCTATGACTAGCCCTGCTTTCCACAAAAAAATAGTAACTGTAATTAATACCTCACCGACGTTGATTATTACATGATATTTTGGCTGGCAGTGGTCATTTCCATACTTATTGATTAGTCAGTCAAATTGTTTTTCCCAATTTTTTATATATATTTTTTCATATAACATTCTCATTTATACTTTTCTGCATATTAAGCTCGGGGCCTTAAACTCCAGAGATTCATTATGCTAGATGGAAATGGCTTGCCTGGTGGAACAAATGCATCCCTGAAGACATGAGTAGTGTTAGAGCCATAATTCTGATGTATGATTTCAATGCTAGTATGTGCCTCCCAGGTACTCTAAATTTGATTTAAAGAAGAACATCAATACAAAGTGTGTCATTACTCCCACCTGCAAAGTAGTTAGCTGGGAGCTCAGCACTTAAACCAGATACAAATAAAACTTTAAGCTGCACTATAAGCTATGTACGCTGATAGAAACATAGTCATTGACAGGAGGTAGATAGTCTGATAGTAATGTGGTGCTTAAACATCTGATGGGTGTTCAACCCTCTATGTCCTCTCTTTCTTCCTCTAATGTTATATCTGTAATTGCAACCCTTTTATTGTCTTATTGCACTGTGTTTTTAGAAAAACTGCTTAGTGAGTCTATTACTGGCTCTATAAGGCCTATACAAGCATCTGATGGGACCATGGGGAAGATGCAGTGGTTGGGAAAACAAGATGTAGCAGCAAGGAGGGAAGTATTGAACGCATCAATGTTTTTCTCAGTAAATATATTTCTAATGGGGCTATTGACATGAAACTTACACCAGATGTCGGTTACAACCCAAGTAAGTCCATAAATTAAGTTATGTGTAGTAAAGTGGAATGACGCAAGGACAAGTATTGAACACGCTTGCTGAAAATTATTTAATACTTAGTAGAAAAACCTTTGTTGGTAGTGACAGCTTCAAGATGCCTCCTGTATGGAGAAACTAGGCATATGCATTACTCAAGTTTAATTTTGGCCCATTCTTCCACACAAACTGTCTTCAAATCTTGAAGGTTCCAGGGGACCTCTTCTATGAACTGATCTTCAGTTCTTGCCATAGATTTTTAATTGGATTCAAGTCAGGTGATTGAATGGGCCATTCTAGTAGCTTTATTTTCTTTCTATGAAACCAATTGAGAGTTTCCTTGGTTGTGTGTTTGGGATCATTGTCTTGCTGAAATGTCCACCCTTGTTTCCTCTTCAGCATCCTGGTAGATGACAGCAGATTCTTATCAAGAATGTCTCTAGTCTTCCTTCAATTATATGAAGTCTGCCAGTACCATATGCTTAAAAACAACCCCACATCACGATGTTCCCACCTCCAAACTCCAATTTTGGAATGGTATTTTTGAGGTTATGTGCAGTGCTATTTCTCCTCCAGACACTGTGTTTGCAATGACATCCATAGAGTTCAATTTGACCAGACTTTATTCTCTCAGAATTTCATTAGCTTGTCCAAATGTTGTGCAGCAAACGTTAAACGAGTTACAACATTAATTTTGCATGGTGAGCACTCATAGAGGCAATGTCGGTTGAGTACATTACTTATTGATTTCTTTGAAACAACTCTACCTGGTCTTTCTGAAGCTCTCCGTAAGTGATCCTTTGCTCTTGGACAGATCTTCTAATTATTCTTTTGACTCCTGTGTCAGAAATCTTACAAGGAGCACCTGGTCATGGCCGGTTTAGGGTGAAATGATGATCTTTCCACTACCGGATTATGGCCTCAACGGTGCTCAGTAGCTTAGAAATACGTCTGTAACCAATGCCATCAGTATGTTTTGCAACAATAAGGTTGCGAAGGTCTTGAGGGAGCTCTTTGCTTTTACCCATCATGAGCGGCTTCTTGTGGGATACCTTTAAATGAGAAACCTTTTTATAGGCCATCAATTAGGACTAAACCAGCTGATATTAATTTGCACTGATAGGGAGCAGGATTGCTTTTTTAAATACATTTCTGCAGGTTTCTTGGCTTTCCATGCCTATTCGCACCTCCTTTTCTTCACATGTTCAATACTTATTCCTTGTATCATTCCATTTTATTACACATAACTAGGGTTGGGCGTATTTTTTGCCTTGTTTCGCTGCGAAAATTACGTCCATAGAATTGTATGGCATAGTGCGTCAGAAAAAAGACGCGCAGCAAAATTTTTTTTTTTTTCTGCCTATAGACCTTAATGGACGTTGGCGACATTCTGCCAGCGGGGAATTTTTGCCATAACTAAACAGGTCAAATTCGCCCAAGCCTACACATAACTTTATTCATGGATTTATTTGTTTTGTGGATTACTTGTTACCAACATCTGGTGTAAATGTCATGTCAGAAGCCCCATTAGAAATATATTTACTGAGAAAAACATTGACATGTTCAATACTTATCTTCCCTGCTGTATCTGTAAAATGCTTCAACTTGAAATACATATATTATAATTGCAGGTTGTATCATAGTTAGTCTAATGTAACCGCTAGATTGGAAACTATGGTTCTTTCTCTTTTTTTTATTAAATATTTTTTCATATATTTTTCTTCATATTTCATCCACTGGGTACAGTTTTTATTATGTTTATTTGCTTATCCCTCACTAATGAGTTGGTAGAGGACTGAGTGGTCGCTACTAAGTACTGTTCTCAAATCAGCATTTATCTCAACAGTGATCCTAAAAATCGTTATTTCGAGTTCACCGGCAGCTTAAAGTTTCAGGCTCTTTATTTTGAACATTGCACAGTTTACAACTGCAGCCAGTTTGAGGAACTGGCAATTGAGAGCAGCTGTACTGTTAAATTCAATTTTTACACTGCTGGTCTCCCAGACTATTGTACTAGGGTCCTACTTGACCCTATACTATGCCATTGGAATTATATATTTTTAGAGAGAGCAGGAAGATTGGAGCATCTGATGGTTTACGGCTTTACGCTGATGGCACACAGGGCTGTCAAGTTGTTTCCTTGAATTCAGTGGGAGCTGGCAGGTGCAGTTTCAGGGGCTTCTCATCCAGATGAAATAAGCTGGTGGCAGAACACCATATAGGCCTTACTAAACTAGAAATTATTGAGGTTTTACAAATGAAAAAAGAAAAGCAAAATACTGATAGGAGAACTTTGACTATCGGCAGCACTCAATCCTTAAAGGCACAGTATTCACCCCTTTTCAAAATGAGCTAAACGAAGAGCTTGTGCTTAACATACTTTGTTTGAGAGATTTTTCTTTTTAACATTGTAAATTCATGGATCCTTCTCCTTTAAACTAAGTCAGTTTAATCAGAAAGGTCTATATAAATACACCAGTAAACCCTCAAACTAATGCTGCTCTGAATACTCAGCTAAAAGAAACACAGCATTTCTTTCCTTCTATTGTGTACACATGGGCTTCTGTATCAGACTTCCTGTTTTCAGCATAAACCTCCAGGCTTGGGTTTGAGCATGCTCAGTTCGCTCCTCTCTCCCTCCTCCCCTCCCTTTTCCCCCTCCCTCCTCCCCTCCCTGCTGTAATCTGAGCCCAGAGCTATGAGTGAGCATGGAGAGACGGTCAGGAAGTGATGTCACACCAAGCTAAAATGGCTGCTGCTATCCTAAACAAACAGCTTCTACAGCTGTTTACTCCGGTATGGTAAAGCATTCTGCAGAATAAATATAAAATAGATTTCAATTAGTGCTTTTTAGTGTAATAAAAGAAATCTAGCTTTTTTTTAAATTAATAGAATGCATTTTCAAGTACTTTTTATTTTTCTCATTTTCAGCAAAGGTGTTTTTTAGGTGTATACCATCCCTTTAAGAAAAGTTGAATTTGCTTACATTACTTTTCTTTGTCAGTCATTAAAAAGCTAGTAATTGCTCTGGGGTACAAATTCCACCTTGCTTCTCCTGTTTCAGCCTACAATTCGCCGCCTATTAATTTGAAAGGATTTGTGAGATTTTGTAATGGCAGGAAGAGAAAGGGACCAGTAACCCAGACTGGTATAAGTGGCTGACTTAATATGTCTTGAGTTTATAAGTGAAAACCAGTGCACCTCTGAGTTATCACTATATCCAGGTATCTCATTAGCCTGTGGGGGCACAAGAGCAATGAATATAACCTTTGATATAATTTTATTTTATTCCAATGAGAGAAGCCACTGAAATGGCAAATTAACTACTTACCTTTATAGAAAGTAGAACCTATGACATGAGTGATTAAAGACTGCCATGCACCACAGATTCTACAATCCTCATGAATAATAGTCAGCCAATGGTTGGTCCTCTCAAAATCATATGAATATGTTTGCCTACTTTTTTAGTTATGAAATACACAGCCATCAAATACATGGCTGCCACTCATGAGGATTTTTTTAATTGAGTTGCCTCAAGTTATCAGCAGGTTAAAACATTGCCCTTCACACTTGTAAGGAACAATACAGCTTTAAATTTTTTTTCCATAACAACATTTCTTTAATTCAGCTGTTGGGCGGCGCAGGGAACATTGACATGACCTTTAGATTTAAGGGCTTATATCTTTTAATGTAATTTAGTTTCCAGAAATAGACAAATGCATTTCACAAGACCTTTTTCTCCAAAGATTTCTGCAAACAAATGGATGTCAAACTGAGCATTACAAAACAAAAGATTTTCATTCCTTCTTTCCTTGTTCAACTTGTGCACATTTTATTAATGAACTGCTTTGAGACCAGAGGTACTTGGTAGTTAATAGTGATGGGCGAATTTATTCGCCAGGCGCGAATTCGCTGCCGGCGAATACATTTACGAAACTGCATTTTCGCCGGCGTCGTTTCGCAAATTTTTAGACGTTTCGCAAATTTTGCTAATTTTTCGCCGAAGCCAAACACCACAAATTCGCCCATTACTAGTAGTTAAGCATTTAAATAGTTTTTAATATGGTCTCATAGATCCCTGGGAGTTTGTGCAAATTGTATTAATGTCATTTGTGTTGATACAGCAACTTGGATTTCTTTTGGAGGCTTTCAGAAAGATATATTTTTTTATTTGGATGCGCACTGCTTCGTCATTATTTTAATTGAGACTTTGGTCTGAATTGATGCCGCCCACTCTTAAAAAGCTGAATAATAAATAAGGGGTTTATTTGTTCTTTCTGTGGTTTGCAGACAACACATCGAGGGGTTTCAAGCTGATTAGACTTTGCATAGGAAAAGCTATTAGACAGTGAACCCTTTGGCATATACAGAGTGGACTATCTTATTGGGCTTCGTGAGGTCTAGGGTTTGAAATTTCATTACGTAGTAATATTCATTACGTGACTTATGGGTTCCTAGGTGTTATACAGGGACTTTCTTTACAAGATATGTTAGGTGGTGGTAAGTTCCCAGTAGAGAGAGCGGTAGGTGCATATTAGATGACTGACCCAAAATAGATTCTCAAAAATAATTCATGACCGTACAGGAGTACATAAGATTCCTTATTTGAAAACCCAGAAACCACCAAATTATGGGAAGGCCATGCCCCATAGAAGATAATTTTAATTAATTTTAATGATTTCCTTTTTGTCTGTAACAATAAAACAGTACTTTGTACTTGATCCAAAACTTAAATGCATATATCCATATTGGTGACAATGCAATCCTATTGGGTTTATTTATTGTTGAAATAATGTTTAGCTTCACCTATGGAGATCTAAATTATGGAAAGATCCCTTATCTGGAAAAGCCCAGGTCCAGTTGCTCTGGGTAATAAATCCTATACCTGTACAAGGTGTATAAAGATTAAAAACTGTAGCAGTATTTTGCAGTATATTTTATTGTTCAGTTCGTGTCTTCAAAACATTGGTTTGGTCTCCTTGGGTTGGGGCAAGTGAACATCCCTATAACATGATTTCTCTGTGCTCCAGTATCACTCTAATTAAAAAAAAAAAGGCACACAAGCATATGTGTATTTTATATAGTGAATAAAGTACCCCCTCTTGTATATTATAAGGATATTACATACCTCCCAATATTTTGGAAATAAAAAAAAAAGTTGCCACGCACAGTGTGGCGATTTTGTTTTTTGACCAGGCTCATTTTTGTGACCACACCCCCTAATTACCATGTTCATTTTACAAAATTTAGCAGGTTATGAAAGTTTGAATGTATTTCTGTGTTGTTATTACAGATTTGCTAATGAAGGTGAATTACCCTTAAGCTGCGAGTCTAACTTCTCCCAAGAGACCTGTTATCTTATATTGTTGCAACTACTTATTTGCTTATCTGGAAATTGTAACAAAAGTATCTTATCTGTTGCTGTTCTGGGCTCTCTACCAAAAGCCAATTAAGTTAGAAACATTGTTTCTTTTTCTGCCTGTTCAGTGCAGAGAAAATGGGGACTTTCCAGTACAAACGAGGAACTGTGGGTTAAGCTGTCAAAAGAGGGACTATCCCTCTAAAAACGGGACAGTTGGGTGGTATGATATTATAAGTTACCGAGGAGTTTCATGACCATATAAAAAACACGAGGCTGAAGGCCAAGTGTTTTTATACAGGTCATGGAACTCCTCGGTAACTTATAATATCCTCATATTTTGCAACGGGTTAATTTATTTATTATAATACACGAGTTTTAGTGTGTGTTTATTTCTCTTTATTTAACCAAAAATAAAGATATTATGTGAATGCTGAATATTAATAAGTAGCTGTACTAGACTTCCAATAATCGGAAATATTTCAAGCAGTATGAATATATTTGTATTTTTAATGGCATACAGCAGACCTTTTAGCGTGTTTCTCTTATAGTGGTATACTTTTACTTTCATTATGCTGTCAGCATTGTTTTTCAGTTACCTTCTAGCAAAAGACATTCTGTCAGTAATAAAATTCAGCAATAAACCCTGACAGAGTAATGTTCTATCACTTCAGAGGCCTTTAAAATTTCTTTAACGTGTTTAATTTGTTTTTCAGTTTTTCTTTTCTGCCCGCAAATTGTTTAGCGCTGTGCAGTAGGATTATATACAGCTTTATGGAAGTGTATTGAATATTAAAGGAAAACGATACCCCCAAAATTAATACTTAAGCAACAGTTTATTTCAAATTAAGTAGCCTATTAAAGGAGACATTTTGTGGAAAAAATAAGAATGTACCAGTGAATTATACTCATTTAGATATAGAAGAATTGTGCTTAAAAAAGTAGTTTCAGGCTGATTTATTGAATATGTTTACAAAAACCCTAATAATTCCTCCCTTCTCTTCCACTTCCTGCTCCCTGATTTCCCAGGCTGTGCAGGGGAGCCTCTCAGCTCACTATACTGTAGGACAGGAACCAATCAGCATTATTCTTAAGAATGCTTTCTATACCTGAGCAAACAGCTCTAGACATGGCTCTGTTTGTTTAGGATAGCAGCTGCCATATTAGCTTGGTGTGACATCACTTCCTGCCTTAGTCTCTCCCTGCTCACTCATAGCTCTGGGCTTAGATTACAGCAGGGGAGGGGGAGAGGAGCAAACTGAACATGCTCAAGTTCTAGCCCTGGAGGTTTAAACAGGAAGTCTGATACAGAAGCCCATGAGTACACAATAGAAGGAAATATATGTGGTGTTTCTTTTGACAGAGGACTCAGAGCAGCATAACTTTGAGGATTTACTAGTGTATTTACAGTATATAGACATTTCTGATAAAAACTGCGCATTTACATCTCTTGTCTTCAACCACCATTTTGTGATGGTCTGTGTGCTGCCACAGAGATCACCTGACTAGAAATACTACAGCTCTAACTGTAACAGGAAGAAGCAAAAGACACAACTCTGTTCATTTGCATATGTGACCCAACATGTATGGTTTGTTTGCTTTGTTTGTGTGCACCGTGAATCCTACGATCCCAGGGGGCGGCCCTTATTCGTTAAAATGGCAATTTTCTATTTAGGATTACACAATTGCACATACTACTAAAAAAAAGTTTATTATAAATGGTTTATTTACATGAAGCAGGGTTTTACATATGAGCTGTTTTATGCAATATCTTTTTATAGAGACCTACATTGTTTGAGGGTATAGTTTTCCTTTAAGGTGCTGTGCGTATATATCGTCAAAGCAAAGATCTTTACAACCATTCACTCCTGCCAACACAGTCAGCTAATCTGGGTTTTTTTTTGCTTTAAATTATCTAATAACAGAAATATATATATAGATATATATATATATATATGAGCTATGTTGACAGATGTCCTTTAAAGGAAAACTATATCCCCTGAATAATGTAGGTCTCTTTACAAATATATTGCATAAAACAGCTCATATGTAAAACCCTGCTTCATGTAAATAAACCATTTTCATAATAATATACTTTTTTAAAGTATGTGCCATTGGGTTTGTCTGTTATATAAGCCAATGCTACAGGGCTGATTTTCAAATTCTGATGCCAGTTTCACTGATTTCTGAGCTGATGTATTAATTATATGTATTATGTACTAGCCTTCTATTGTGACATTTCTATTCTGTAGTATATTGTGAGTGGGTCCCTAAGCTCAGTAAATGACAGCAGCACAGAGCATGTGCAGTGAATCAGCAGAAAAGAAGATGGAGAGCTACTGGGGCATCTTTGGAAACACAGGACTATGGACTGTGTTTGCCTTGGGCTGGTACAGAAGCCAAAAACACAATTACAACATTTCTAGCTACTTCTTTTGTTAGACTTTCCTTTAAAAACCTTTCTGCCACAGTTCTAGTCTGGGGAAACCCTACAGCCTTGTGTGGTTGCATCTCATAATTATGACATAGGGAAGTATTAACTAAGTATGAATGAATTTGATTGTAGCTCCTATGGGCAATAGAAAATTTGCACGTATAAGTTCTTAGAAGGTGAAAAATTAAACTTTACACTTTTTTACAATAGAATGTAACTGGGGAAAGTACTTTATTTCTGGTGATCTATCTGAAACCAATTGAACTGAAAAAAAGTGTTTGAAGTTGAACAACCCCGTTAATTAGGTGATATGTATGTTTTTCTTTATTTCTTAAACTAAACCGGGCAAAATCTGAACTTAAAAATAAACTTTCTTCTGGACACTTCCTGGATTTATAAGCTGCTCTTTATCTTGCATAGTTCCTAATTAAAAAGAGGCAAAGAGTATGTTCAGCAAAAGCGTTATTCGTTGAACTAATGTCAAAAGGAGGGTGTACCCCACATGAAAAGTTTGTTGAGGATCAATTTAGACATAAGTTGGTGTTTTTTCCCCCATATCAGTTCAAAAGAGCAAAAATATGAATTCAAGAAGGACTTTGCTAGGATATTTTATACCACTGAGACAGCAAAGTCGGTTTTGCCGTTTCGTTTGAAGATTACATTTATGAAATATGCAAATGATGTTGATTAAGCTAAAGATATTCCTTTTAGTTATTTAAAGTGAAATTTAAATACTTACAGATAAAATGGCTAATGAAGGATAAAATCAGCATATGTGTGTATTAATTAAATGCTGTTCTAGCTCAGCAAATGGAATATACTGATATGCATGCTTAACAGGAATAATAACTTACATCAGCAGCTGTTAAAAAACAAATGTCTAATTTCATTAAGAAAAGAAAGGAAAATGGCTCAGGAGAATGAAATTAAAAGCGCATTTGTGCGATACTAACGAGTATGCATTTGCTTGTATTGCAAAACGTTACTATATCAATGGTCCAAGTAATACATTTTAAAAGGAATGTACAGTATACACTTGTATTTTTTAAAAAAAAGTTTTTTGAGTCCTGCGCGAATCCATTTTTTGCAACCCGCATTCTTACCCGACCCTCAAGTACCTTATCTGCAACCCGGACCCGCTGACCATCAAGGATCAGGAAGTGCTGTCATTGTAAACTGGAAGTGACATCATTGGAAGTAGGCGTGATCAGAAAAAAGGAGTGAAACAGGAAGTGTGGTCATTGTAAACCGGAAGTGACATCATCGGAAGTAGGTGTGATCAGAAAAAAGGAGTAAAAATCGCTATTGAGAAATCAGTTGGGAAAGCCCATTAAATGGCCCAATATAAGTGTCAATAAGCTGCAGACTTAGTCTTTCTGAAGCTTTTATCAGCCCATGTGTAGCCACCGTTACACTGAAAATATATTATTCAGATGTTAGTTTGTTGGTCTTTATTCATGGATTAATTACACTGTAAATGTATTTAATCATACTAGTAGTTTTCTCGCATGTAAGTCACTTTTGCCTAGGCAGTGTCAGCATTCATAATCCTTATAGGTTTAACATGGTTTTCATACAATGAAACCAGTCACACATCTATTAATTTTCCTCTGTCTTGTCGGACCATCATTCTTCCTGGAGTTAACAAGGATTAAGGTTTTAATTTAATCGCAGGCAAAATGGGATTGGCAAAAATGTCTTGTATTTTGAATTAGAAATGTTTGAAGGTGGCATTATTTTTCCATTTATTAAATTGCTCTAGGAGTGTGGTATCATTTACACCAAGCGCAGTTGCATTTTCTTACGGCTTATCTATATTTGTTTTTTAAATCTCTGTATGATGTGACATCTTTAAGGGGGTTATTTATTAAACTCCGAATGCCGAAAACCCCAAAAATTCTTGTTTTTTTACTATAAAATCCAAATTTTTAGTGGGGAAAAAAACCCACAAATTTTCGGGATTTATTATACCCCAAAGAGGGAAAACATCAGAATCTAAAAATCTGGCATCTCAGAACTGCCGAGGTTACATATAAGTCATTGTGCGAAGTCCCGAAGATATCTTGATCTGTGCTGGGTTTTGTGCAATAATCCGAAGATTTTGCAGTTTTTTGAGTTTTTCTAGCAGGATTCGTTTTGTCACGATTTTTCAGGTATTTTCCCTGAAAAGACATTAAATCAAATGTATTGATAAATAAGGGGAAAAAAACCTATGCGGATTTGGTCCGAGTATTTTTCAGAAATTAATGAGATAATCAGACTTTAATAAATGGGCGTCCCCATCTTAAATACTGATCTGCACAAAAATGTTGTAAAATTACAGGAACTGTGAGATTTAATTCACATATATGAGCAAACGCATGAGTCAGACTTTGGTAACAGCAAGAGCTCATACAAAATTTTTTAAAGGTTAGAGCTTTCTTTTGGCAGGAGCCTCCTTCCTATAAGTGTTATCTCCGGAGACACTTCTTGTGCATCCAGCCAAAAGCATTTCTCCAGTTCCATTAACTTGTTTAAGAGAAATATCGATTAGCCAGTCTTCATTGCTGACCATGGGCTGCCTCTGCATATTGGAGGTTTGAGTTGTACAGTTATTTTGCATGCATTGGTTGCTTGTGACGCCAAAGGCTAATTGAACCACAGCTACTGTTTGTAACTAAAGAAGTTTGAATCTGCATTATAATCGCTTATTAGAACTATAAATATCATCTCTTTCATAGGGTCAATAAAACAAAAGAAAAGATATTGAAAAGGACTGTTGTTTATATTTTTTGTCCAAAATAATTCCTATAATAGTTATTGGAATGGAGGAAATATGCTTAGACAGGAATAGGTCCTATAAACTTTTGCAGAACTATAAATAATATTTCAAGATACAGGTATGGGACCTGTTATCCAGAATGGTTGGGACCCAGGGTCGGACTGAGTGTGCATGAAATTTTTTTTTGCCGCGACCTCCGACAAAGGGGGTTGCGGCATTAAGAAGCAGATGTGTGTGCGGACATGGGCCGGCGGGCCCACAAGAGCAGGGGGCCCACTGGCCCAGTCCAAAACCCTGTTGGTACCTGGGGTTTTCCAGATAACAGATCTTTCCGTAATTTGGATCTTCATACTTTAAGTCTACTAAAAATCATTTAGACATTAAATAAACCCAATAGGCTGGTTTTGCTTCCAATTAGGATTAATTACATCTTATTTGGGATCAGGTACAAAGTACTGTTTTTATTATTACAGAGAAAAAAGAAATTATTTTTAAACGTTGGATTATTTGGATAAAATGGAGTTCATGGGAAATTGCCTTTCCGTAATTCGGAGCTTTCTGGATAACAAGTTTCCAGATATAGGATCCCATACCTATATCAAAAAAATAACATTTTGTATTCCCCCCCCCCCTCAGTTTAAGAGGGATCATGTAAATCTATTTGAATCCGATGGAAAAACTAAAGCACATTACATAATATCTATGCATTTATATATGCAAGAATGCATTATGAAACAAATCGATAATGGTAATTAGGAAATCACTTTAAAATATAAGTGTAAGTAGAGTCTTTCGCCAAGAGGGTAAATCTTTGTTGTGGGGTTCAGAAACTCCTAAGTATCATTATAATCAATATCATCATGTGTCTCTAACCAGAGTATGTGCCTAGGACCCTCTAGAAATAACTGTGTTCATGGTATGTTCATTTGAAAGGGTGTCTGATACCTAAAATATTCGGCTGATTTGTTTAAGATCATATTTATCTAGCTTGCCTTGCAAAGCATTCTTAGGTGCCTAAAAGAATTCTTGTGCCTGAAAAAATCAGATCAGATGGTTCAAGCAGAAGTTCAAAGGGTTGTAAATAGGTTGAACTACATTGCCATAGCCTAATCCATTTTTGCTTTTTCTTTAGTGAAGCATCTTTTTAGAAAAACTTAAAAACTTTGTTTGTCATATAAGTAGACTGTTTCATGCCTTGCTCTATATTTATTCAACTGATATTAAACATTTCTTCTCCGGTCTCTCATGTTCGTTTTAACAATTGTTCTCTTTTAATAATTGATACCTTCTGAAGGACTTGACAAGTGTAAATATTCAACAACCGTTTCCAGTAGGAGTCTAATAAATAATTTCAAACACTGTAAACTGAGAGGCAGTTATCTTGTTACTTGATCTTTTCTCGATCTCCCTTTTTGCTTTTCCTTTTTCAGTCTTTTATGTTTACTGTAGTGAAGGTTATTTTGCCTTTGCCAATACCCAATTACCTTGCCCTTGGACAATCTAGAAAGTTGTCATTTTCAACGATCATGCAAATATCTTTGAAGTTTTGCAAGACTTCACTAAAACTGAAAGGGGATACTTTTAAGTACCTTGTATGAAATGGAGCCCAGTTGGATCCCGTTGCTGGGAAAAGAATTCTGCTGATAGTATTAGCAATTCCAAGTAGGCTTTGTTCAGAGGTGTGAATTCCAATGAATAAGTTAAGCCTCTGACGCTTGAATCCCATGGTGAATAAAAGTTGTGGCAAAGGGGCATGGGTCCAAAAAAAACAAAGGGGTTCACAATTTCTTGTGATATAGGGTGGTGCGTATTATCCCCAGCATCACTTGCAAGACATAAATTCAGAGATGACTGGGGTTGAATTCAATTAGAACAATGCAAGTAGGTGATATCAGGTGATATGGCTTCCAGAAAAGCTCTCTTTAATTTTGTACAGTATTTTAAGGTCTACTAGAGAATCATATAAACCTTAAATAAACCCAATAGGCTGGTTCTGCTTCCAATAACGATTAATTATATCTTAGTTTAATTCATGTACAAGGCACTGTTTTATTATCACAGAGAAAAAGGAAATCGTTTAGTACAGGTATAGGATCCATTATCTGGAAACCCATTATCCAGAAAGCTCCTAATTATGGGAAGGTTGTCTCCCATAGACATCATTTTAATTAAATAGTTAAACATTTTATAACTTATTCCTTTTTCTCTGTATTAATAAAACAGTACCTTGTACGTAATCCAAACTAAGATATAATTAATCCTTATTGGAGGCAAAACAATCCTATTGGGTTTATTTATATAATGTTTAAATTATTTTTAGCAGGCTTAGGGTATGGAGATCCAAATTATGGAAAGATCCCATATCCGGAAAACCCCAAGTCCCAACCATTCTGGATAACAGGTCCCATATCTGTGTATTGGGGAAAGTAAAACTGTACAATACACATAATCATACAAAAACCAACCTGATCAATCAGGATGAAGCGATGTTTCAGTGTTGCACCAATGCTCTGTATGTCATAGTTCATTGTATTAACAGAAGCTTTATACAGTCAGAAGCTGACTGTATATGTGTGTGTGTGTGTGTGTGTGTGTGTGTATGTATATGTATATGTGTATATATATATATATAGATAGATAGATAGATAGATAGATAGAGAGATATATATAGTACCATTGTATTACCCTTCTGAGCAGAATAACCTATGTCAATGTAACTATATAGTAAATAACTATATACAATTACAAATAATTGTATAAAGGCAGGTTATAACCAGGGTAGGTTTTGTTCTTTACAAAAGCTGAAAGTACCACAATTACTAGACAGTCCTCCTACCACTACTTCGTCTGGAGCAAATGGAAGGAGTGTAAGCTCATAGGATAAAACGGCCACACGTGGTGCTTCTAAGGTATCCTATGTTTCTCTTGGTCTGTTCCAAAAATGTGATACTACATGGGGTATATTAAGACATGTCTTTATGCAGATGACACAAAGATCTTTAAGTGAGTTTATACACCAGGAGGCGCTTTATGAGCATAGAAGCTTAATTGCACAAGTGCAGTTCCTAAGAGCAACCAATGAGCTCTTCATTTTGAACAGTCTTCTACAAGCTGGAAAATGATAGTAAGCACCTCACTGAACTAATAGGTGTGGGGAGATGCAAAGCAATTGCAAGAAGCTCAAACAAAAATGGAAGCAGTAGGGCAGGCAAAATGGCCCTAGTGTTTTTTCCTTTTTTTTTTTTTAATGATGTTAAATTATATGTTACAATTTATCAACCTGCTACGTGGACAGTAGTAGCCCCTACTTATTTGTTGCGGACACCCTGATAGCTGTTGGTTGTCACCCTGGGCAGCAATGTTCCCTCTAAGGTGTGTGCTCGTGCATGTGCACACAAATTTAAAGGCCATCGCACTCAACAAATAGTGAATTTTGGATCAGAAGCGATCTTAGAGGGGGGCGGGCCCTGGTGCGTGACGCACAGCCGGGTCCTGCCCCCCTCCGTATTTTGGCTGGATTTGTTGTGGCGCACGGACTGCTGGGGGGCCCTGAGGGGGTGCGGGCCCTGGCCCACTCGCACCCCCTGCTCCCCCGGTAGTTCCGCCACTGTTTTGGATAAAAATACAACATTTTGTATCAATTCTGACTCGAGCACATTGTTTTTAAAAACTGCGCACACAAGTTTAAAATGTGCGTAAAAAATATATATATTTTTTTTGCGCACATAGCCGAGAAGGGATTAGAGGGAACATTGTTGGGTAGCCACTGGCAGATTACACAAGTAGACACGGGGAGGCCCATTTTGAATTCATGTGATTTTTTTTAAAATCTACTCAAAATTTGATTGGGAAGTTATTTCATAAAAAAATCGAATATCTAAAACGCGAATGAATATTACCGGCCCAAAAACTCGAATCAAATTTGACTAAACTCGAATTAAGTTTTTTCTTAGAAAAAAACTTGAATGACAGGAAGGCTAGTCACATCTTCACTGGATGGGTCACTGGACCTCTCCCATTGACTTCAACCCCCAAAACCCCTCCAAATGAAAACCCAGCATCCATACACACCCCTACCTACTTTTAATTAAATTCTATATACCCATACCTATACTAACTATAGAGTTTATTATCACAATAGCCTTTGATATTATGTCTGTCCAAAAAACATGAACTCGGCAGGTTTTTGGCGGCGACTAGTCGAATTCGATTTGTTACAAGGGTCAAGGTTTGATAAAACTCGATTTGCGAATTAAAATTTGAAATGAGTTTGGATTATTCACAATTCGAATTTGAGAGTTTTCACCATAAAATAAATTCGAAAATTCGAATTTCAATTCAACCCTTAATAAATCTGCCGCTTTGGGACATTATTTCGGGCAATAGTAGATATTATTGCAGTTTTAAGCTATTCTTATCATGGAGCCTTGACTCTAGCTCTGCATTATTCAATGATTATTTTTTTTTTGTTGCCTGTGTATAAATGTTAGGGATGCACTGAATCCACTATTTTGGATTCGGCAGAACCCCCGAATCCTTTGCGAAAGATTCGGCCGAATACCAATCCAAAACCTAATTTGCATATGCAAATTAGAGGTTGGAAGGGGAAAATTTTTTTACTTCCATGTTTTGTGACAAAAAGTCACGCGTTTTCCCTCCCCGACTCTAATTTGCATATGCAAATTCGGATTCGATTCGGCCGGCCAGAAGGATTCAGTCGAATCCGAACCCTGCTGAAAAAGGCCGAATCCTGGATTTGGTGCATACCTAATAAATGTAGGAAACAATGTTTATCTTAAGATAAGTGTTACCAGATACATCTTCTGATGAAGTGGCAGGACGCCACGAAACGCGTTAAGCGGGCAGCCAGGGTGAACTGCTGCTGTAACCTGTTTTTACATGCTTACTGAATAAAATTTTCTATTTTTAATATTTTTACTGGACTCTCACGGTGCTCCGCTGTTTTTTCTTCAGATACATCTAACCTTTTGTCTTGTGCACTCATCGCTGAGCTAGATCAGCCGCGTTATAATAATGCTGCTGTTTCTCTACGCCAGCCTTTTCCAATTCAGGTTGTTATTCGAGCAGTGACCTGATTCAGTCCCTGGATCAAGGTCATGTTTTATTCAGCAAGAGAAAATGGAAAATCTGGCAAGAACGGAGAGCTTTGTGCTGAAGTGGTTTTATTTAGCTCTTTGTGCATCAATAGAAAGAGATAAGGCTGATGAGAGAATACAAGGGAATTTCTATTCATTATTCATTGCTTGCTATAGCGTTAATTATACAAAAGGTTATCCTATGATTCTACCTCTGGGGGGAGACTTACGAATTAACGTAGTCTGTGAAATCGTAGGTGCACTTGTACCTTTGTTTCCATTCATTGTTGGCCTTTATGAGATCCGGAATGAATTAAAACAAGTACAGGTATGCAATCCATTATTGAAAACCCCTTATCCAGAATTACAGAAAGGCCGTCTCCCATAGACTCCAGTTTATACAATACAAATAATCCAAATTTTAAAAATGATTTCCTTTTTCTCTGTAATAATAAAACAGTATATAAAACCATATTGGAAGCAGAACCAGCCAATTGGGTTGATTTAATGTTTACATGATTTTCTTATAGACTTAAGGTATGAAGAACCAAATTACGGAAAGATCCGTTATCCAGAAAACCCCAGCTCCTGAGCATTCTGGATAAAAGGTCCCATACCTGTAATATGTGAAACCTCTGCAGAACGCAGAGGCTTTAAATATTTGCTCACAAGTTTTACAGTGAATTACAGTTTCACTTCTGTACTGATACTGATCATCGTCTCCGCCATTTATTTGACAAATTGTTGCAGGCCCTGAATTATAAATGACACAGCGGCAGTGGATTTGTTGCTGAAGCTGCACTCCCAGCCAACGATGATCAGGCAAAGCCAAATAAGCAGCTCTGCTTGGAGATTAAAAGGAGGAATTTGAAATTACATATTGGACACTTATCATTTCTGCAGTTAAACTCCTGCAGGGATAAGTTTAATCGCCTGGAATACCGCCAAAACTAATTAAAAACTTAATTTCCGGGTCCTAGAGCCAAACTGATAAGCCACAGGCAAATCTAGGAGGGTTGCCAATGTTATATTTAAAAAAATGTATATAATGAAGAAGTTTGTAGGGATCTTTATGAATTGAAGAATTAAGTGGATATTTTTTTTTATTTGTTTTATCCAGGAGTTGTTGGGTTTGTTTTGCCACGGACGAGGATGACCGGACGGCGGAGTGGGTGAGGCCGTGCAGATGCAGAGGGTCTACAAAGTGGGTGCATCAGGCATGTCTCCAGAGATGGGTTGATGAAAAGCAAAGAGGAAACAGCACCGCTCGAGTTGCTTGCCCTCAATGTAATGCAGAGTATTTAATTGTGTTTCCAAATCTTGGTAAGTTCACAATGTAACATTTACTGCGGTAAGGGATGAGGAAAAAAGTCCAATATTGCAAAAATGGTGAGTAGTAAGGTACACTTACCAATACTAACAGGGGGTCCAGGTGCTCAAGCCCCAGACCTTCAGCTTGGGAAGGTAGTTAAGTTAAGGGATCGGTGTTCTGATCTCCAAATCCCCAGTAGCTCTATAAAATATGCTTAAAATGGTGTAAAACCTTTTATTAAACAATTCTGAGAATAAAAATTGCACTCACATTCTTGTAAGTCTAAGCTCACATATATAATTGCCTCCGCAATGGCATGTCCTGGACCGCCAGTTCAGTAAAATGTGCTGCCGACATTCTGATCCTGGTGTGGTGTGTAATCCCGGGGGCGCAAGCGGATGACGTCACTGCCTGACGTGTTTCGTCTTGCGACTTCCTCAAAGGCTTTTTACATGTTATTACATGTACCCATCTATAATTAAAGGAAAACTATACCCCCCAAACAATGTAGGTCTCTATAAAAAAATATTGCATAAAACAGCTCATATGTAAAACCCTGCTTCATGTAAATAAACCATTTTCATAATAGTATACTTTTCTAGTAGTATGTGCCATTGGGTAATCATAAATAGAAAATTGCCATTTTAAAAAAATAAGGGCCGCCCCCTGGGATCATAGGATTCACTGTACTCACAAACATACCAACAAACCATACATGTTGGGTCACATGAGCCAATTAACAGACAGAGTTGTGTCTTTTGCTTCCACACTTCCTGTTACAGTTAGAGTTGTAGTATTTCTGGTCAGGTGATCTCTGAGGCAGCACACAGACCATCACGAAATGGTGGTTCAAGGCAAGAGATGTAAAAGAGCAATATTTACTTAAATATATATTCCAGTTTGGTAAGATTCTTTAATATGCCACTTAATATGATATGAACTATCTGTTGCTTAAGTGTTAATTTTGAGGGTATAGTTTTCCTTTAAAAAAAAAAAAAAACCCCAAGGCATAACGGTTTGGAGTTGGGCCATAAGGCATACAAACCTGAAAGGTGGAAGAAAAAAAGAGCACTTCCCTTGTAGAGTGTGAGTTCGCAGAAAGGGGTTCCAATAAGGTTAAAAAATACTGCACCATATTTGGCACTTATCTTTGATGTCTACCCTTAATAAAAAAATGTTAAATGTGGGAAAACGTAAAGGGGTGGTTCACCTTTGGGTTAACTTTTACTATGTTTTAGAATGACCAGTTCTAAGCAACTTTTCAATTGGTTGTCATTAATTATTTATTATAGTTTTTTTTAATTATTTGCCGCCGCCTTCTGACTTTTTTCAGCTTTCAAATGGGCGTCGCTGACCCCTTCTACAAAACAAATGCTCTGTAAAGCTACAAATGCTTCTTTTTATTACTTATCTTTCTATTCAGGCCTCTCCTATTCATATTCCACTCTCATATTCAAATCAAGGCATGGTTGCTAGGGAAATTCGGACCCTAGCTACCAGATTGCTTAAAATGCAAATTGAAGAGCTGCTGAATAAAATGCCAAATAACTCAAAAACCTTAACTAGTAAAAAATGACACCCAATGCATATTGTCTCAGAATATCAAACTCTACATCATATTAAAGGTGAACAACCCCTTTAAAATCAGGGTACTTAAAATCGAGATTTCACTGTACATGAAAAAAGCATACCCCAACAATTTGCATTTACTACTACACTCTTCTGCAATCGCCACATCGGTAAAGTGGGGTGCGGTGAAATGCATCCATGTAAATCCTCGCATATTTTGCAGTTCAAATCAGCCAAATCCTTAGGGTTTAGATTTAGTTCAGTAGAGCACTTAGTCATGTGACTTGCAAGCTCTATACAATGGATTGCCACCATTTTTTTTTTTTTTTGACTCATGCAAATTTCTGAATGTAAATATGCAATAAAGGGTTTTGGGTTCAACGGTGACATAAGCCAATGTGTCATCAGTCAAACAACTGCAACCGACAAGGCAAAACTAAAATCTGAGTACCCCTTTAATTCTAAATATAGGCCCATTGGAGAGAGGCTGGGGGATACTGCCAATCAAGGCAAGTGATTTATGCTTTAAAGAGATGATCAGCCAAACCCACATAATACAGGCATGGTTACATTCCATGTTATTACAAGATTATTATGCAGGATTGTGATGAAATATATCCATCCCAGCTATTGGTATGCTTATTTAATCTGGCATTAATGTACTATAGTTATAATTGCCCTGGCAGCCCTTCCCAGTGCAAGGTTCATCCCGATAACAAGTAATCTCCCTTCCCAAACAGCAGAGCCTCTTGATTTATTTTGCATTACAATATAGTCCCCACAATTCCCTTTGCTGAAGCATTGTCCCTTATGAGAGCAGAAACCTGAAAGTAATTGAAGGCTTATTTAGAGACACAGAAATGAAACCTGGGCAGCACAACTGATCAACCTCTTCCAAAGCTATATCATCATCATCATCATTTATTTATATAGCGCTGTCAAGATACGCAGTGCTTTACTGCAGTTATAGCAAACAGGGAATAAATGGTGGATAACAGACAAGGATTACAGAGTACAATAGGGTTTACAAACTAAAAGGTTAGGGTACAATTGAGACATTAGGATTATATAAACACTTTGTCATTTTTGATACAGCAATGATTAATTAAGGTACCTGCAATATACAGTATTTGCAGGCGTCTGTGGATTGAAATACCATATTTACTCTCAAGCAAATGTTTTCTTCTCTGATCTAGTTCCCTTAAATACTTTTATTTTAAATATTATTTATTTACCCATTTTTTTCAACATGAGCGCCGTGAATTTTTCGTTTTCATTAAGAAATATCTCTGGTTTTATTTCTTGCACTAAGCAAGGCAAATTCTGAAATTGAAAATAAAGTCACATCCTTTTGTATGATCACAGTTAAAACAAATCAAACAATCTGTGTACAATGAACAACGCCTTGTCTAAAAGCCTATCAAGGGAGGGGATTGTTTATACAGTCTGCCTCTTAGTGGACTGCTCATTTACTTTGATTGTGCTGATAGGAACTAGGAGTGGATTGTGGCTTTACTTTCATTTTCAGATTTTGTTGTAAAAAAATGACATTTTTTTTATTGCTCTCAGAATGACATTTACAGTAAATACTAAGCACTGGGAGGAAATCTAAAACTCCTTAGCAACTTTTTCTGCAACACCCACGGTTGTTTTGTTCAAAACCATGCTGTTTAGCATGCAGAATATTTTCCATTTACTTGCTTTATAGCATGCCAAAGGTCTTTTCAGTTAATCAATATTAGGGATGCACCAAATCCAGGATTCGGATCGGGATTCGGCCAAGATTTTGCCTTTTTCAGCAGGATTCGGATTCGGCCGAATCCTTGTGCCTGGCCGAACCGAATCCAAATTTGCATATGCAAATTGTGGGGAGGGCCGATTTCACTTGACATTTTGTTACAAAACAAGGATGTAAATCAATTATTTCCCCTTTTTCCTTTCCCGCCCCTAATTTGCATATGCAAATTAGGATTCGGTTCGGTATTCGGACGAATCTTCCAAGATGGATTTGGGGATTCGGCCGAATCCAAAATAGTGGATTCGGTGCATTCCTAATCAATATCAAACCATTTCATCTACATTAGATAGTGTATATAAAAACGAAGGCTGTACAGATACTAATCTCCATTAGAACTAGTACAATTTTATGTACAGAAGATATTTCTTATCATGACCCACAAAATATTAATGCTTTAATTTCCACCCGCCATAGAATCTATGGCACTGTCAACAAAATACAGGGTATATGATCTGTTATCCAGAATATTTGGGACCTCCGCTTTTCCAGAGAAGGGATCTTTCTGTAATTTACTTCACCAGACCTTAATTCTGCTAAAATATTTTTATTATTTATTAAATAAACCTAACAGGATATTTTGCCATCAATATGGTATGGAGCAGCAAGGTAAATAATAAATAAACAACAAATAAATACAGTAATAAGCAGCTTTGATGTAATCAGAACTATATTAAGTTCTAAATAATTGTCAAAGTAAATCGTATGGAATGATATAAAATAATACATGTAAGAACCTAAAGCGGATGTACTCAATTCTTAGTAGCCTTTAAACGACTGATAATTTTAAAGTTTAACATCTGCTCAGAGATTGACACAATAGCAACAATTTGTACCTAGTTTGTTACAACTTTGAATGCCATTTAGTGCCTTGTTTTTAAAGTTTTTTGGGGAATATTGTTAATGAATGTAGTTTTTTATTGGGAATGTACTATATTTGATGATCTACACGGATATATGATGACTATACTAAAACATCACAGGAATTGCTGCTGTTTTTTCCACCAACTTGCAGATTTAAGGCATGATCACTGTTATTTTGGTACTTTGAGAAAGGCCTGGGTTTGGGCCGAAATGTCAGTTTGAAGTTCTGAAAATAAAACTCATTTTTTATCTATAAGCCCTGATGTGAGTGCGGATCCTTTTGGATGTACCTGGAGAATTTTGATGTTTCTGCACCCAGGCACATTTAATTACTTTATCGAGTGTGCGTGTAGCCGAGAGAAATATATATATATATATATATATATATATATATATATATATCGTTGCATATATGTATATATATATATATATATATATTAAAATATATATATATATATATTAAAAATATATATATATATACTATAGATTCAAAAAGCCGCACTCCTAGGTCTTATTTAGTGAAAAAAATCAGGAAGACGGCACAAGTGTTGTTGCCGAAACGTTGAATAAAACTTTATTTGATTTTTTTCATTAAATAAGACCTAGGAGTGCGGCTTTTTGAATCTATTACATGTTTTTTGACCAGCACCCAGGCTGATGCCATTGGGTTGGGAGTGCACCGGATTGGGAATTATATATATATATATAGATAGATAGATAGATATACATACAGAAATGTCACAATATACAGCTGATTAGTAATTAATACAGATAATTACTACATGGCAGCACAGTTATCAGTACAATTAGCATCAGAATTTTATAATCAGCCCTGTAGACTCATCTTATATTACAGACAAACCTAAATTTCTGCTTGTTAATTTGCAACGATCCCTAAGCTTAGCCTCTCAACAGCTGCTCAGAGCCCACTGAGCATGTGAGTGTCACAGACACTTTCCAAGATGCTGACCCCCTGTGACAAGTTTGAAGTCCTGGATCATTGCTGCTATTGACAAGCTGAAACTTTAGGCTGGTGCAATAAGTTAAATACATGAAATTTTTAGATGTATTCATTTTTAGGGTTCAGTTCTCCTTTAAGAAAGAATGGCACTAAATGTCCAGTATGCAAATAAGGCAAATGTTTGTTATCTCTATTGTTAAATTAAAATAAAGAAACCAAAAACGTCTAATGATGCCTTTTGCCTCCTACAGGTCCAGTGGTTTATGTATTGGATCTTGCAGATAGGCTGATATCCAAAGCCTGCCCTTTTGCTGCTGCGGGGATCATGGTGGGGTCAATATACTGGACAGCTGTCACTTATGGTGCAGTCACTGTGATGCAGGTAAAGTTTAATTGTTACATCTTCTGATAGGGCATGCCTCCTCCCCCACCTCAAGTCACTGATTGGTTACTGCCTGGTAACCAATCAGTGGAAAGCAAGAGAGCTGCAAAGCAGGAAGTAACGTTCCAGCCTTTATACATTACATTTTTGGCTGAGTATATTGAAAACATTTTTTTTGCACACCTACCTACTGACCCAGTTTTTATTTTTATACTGAACAATTCCTTTAAATCTATGCTTTTGTGGCTTAAAGGGGTTGATCACCTTCAAACAACTTGTTGTTTTCAGATAGATCACCAGAAATAACGACTTTTTCCAATTACTTTCTATTTTTTATGTGTCACCATTTTTCTAATATTGAAGTGTAATTTTTCACCTTCTAAAGCAGCTCTGGGAGGGGGGTCGCCGACCCTGTAAACTGTTCTTAATTGATACATTTAGTTGATACATTTCTTAACTTTGTTTCATTACAGGCAGCTGTTAGACTTGACTTAACTAGTTGCTAATATTCCAGAGATGCTGCTGAGAAATGTATCAACTAAATGTTGTAATATTGTAACAGTTTAGAGTCTGCACCTGAATTACTGAGCTGCCAGACTCAAACACCAGAAACAGGAACATTAAACTTTAAAGGGATACTGTCATAGGAAAACATGTTTTTTTCAAAATGCATCAGTAAATAGTGCTACACCAGCAGACTTCTGCACTGCAATCCAATTCTCAAAAGAGCAAACAGATTTTTTTTTATATTCAATTTTGGACATGGGGCTAGACATATTGTCAGTTTCCCAGCTGCCCCCAGTCATATGACTTGTGCCTGCAGTTTAGGATGGAATTACTTTCTGGCAGGCTGTTATTTCTAGGGATGCACTAAATCCACTATTTTGGATTCAGCCGAACCCCTGAATCTTTCGCGAAAGATTCGGCCGAATACCGAACCAAATCCTAATTTGCAAATGCAAATTAGGAGTGGGAAGGGGAAAACATTTTTTACTTCCTTGTTTTGTGACAAAAAGTCACATGATTTCCCTCCCTCCCCTTATTTGCATATTCAAATTAGGATTTTCTGCTGAAAAAGGCCGAATCCCGAACCGAATCCTGGATTCGGCGCATGCCTAGTTATTTCTCCTAACTGAATCAGTCTCAATTGCACTTGGCTTTTAATATTGAGTGTTGTTTTTAGGGTTAGTTCACACAGGGTGTTTTGGTTTTGGTGAGATTTGGTCACCTGGCGACTAATCGCCTCGTTTTTGCGGCAATCTCCCCAAAGCCTTCCCTTTTTCTGCGCCGGCTAAAATGAAAAAAGCGTTGGCGCTAATCATATGTGGCGGTTCGTTTTCTGAAGTCGCCGGAAGTTGCCTACCAATACAATTAAACACAAAAACGCCAGGTTTACACTTAAAATTCTGAAATCCATCAAGAAGTACTTTCTAGTGATATCTAAGTGTGATAACAACATAAACAGCTTGGGAACCAATAAGTTCTGAATGGTCGGTGCTACCAGGCAAGCAGCATATGGAGGCAATTAACCCTGTACAGCAATGTTTATAATGAGTGAAAAAAAGCCTGTAACTGAGGACCAAATGCTGTTTTTTGTTCTTCGTTACTCGGAAAATGATATAGAGATGTTTGTCACTAGGATGTTGCATGGTGAGATGCATCTTCATTAACAGTCTTAAGACCCACGGCCATTGTCCCACAAAATAATGGAGCTATTGAGCAGATTTGGAGTTCTAGTGCTCACATGTTCTCCAGCAGCTGTACAGATTACTGGGCTTTACTAAATGCATTCTTATTCTCCCAATCCCCGGCTTTTAGGGCAGAGACACGCGTCGAAATTCGGGGAGATTAGTCGTGGGCGACAAATTTCCTCTTCATCGGGCGACTAATTTCCCCAACCTGCCTTCCCGCCGGCTATCAACGGCAGGATGGCACTCAGAGCACTTCGTTTTCCGAAGTTGCCTCACGAGAAAAATGGCGACATCGGAAAACGAATCGCTCCAAGTGCCTTCACGATACTCTGAAGAGGCGGTTTGTCGCTGGACGACTAAATCTCCTCGAATTTCCACGTGTGTCTCTGCCCTTAAAGGAGAACTAAAGCCTAACTAAAGAAGTGGGCTAGAAATGTTGTACATTATATTTTGTGCTTCTGTACCAGCCCAAGGCAACCACATCACTCTAGCAGGGAAGATCTGTGTCTCCAAAGATGCCCCAGTAGCTCCACATCTTCTTTTCTGCTGATTCACTGCACATGCTCTGTGCTGCTGTCACTTACTGAGCTTAGGGACCCACTCACAATATACAGTACACATAGAATAGAAATGTCACAATATAAGGCTGATTAGTAATTAATACAGATAATTACTACATGACAGCACAGAAACCAGTGCAATTAGCATCAGAATTGAATAATCAGCCCTGTAGCATCAGCTTATATTACAGACCAACCTCATTTTCTGCTGGATAATTAGTGACGAGCCCTAAGCTTAGCTTCTCAACAGCCAATCAGAGCCCACTGAGCATGTGAGTGTCACAGACACTTTCCAAGATGGTGACCCCCTGTGACAAGTTTGAAGTCCTGGATCATTGCTGCTATTGACAAGCGGAAACTTTAGGCTAGTGCAATAAGTTCATTATACATTTGTCAATTTGAGCCACATTCATTGTTAAGGTTTAGTTTTCCTTTAAGGAGCTGGAGTTGTGATATAAATACAGAGAAACCATTGGATTTCTGACCGCCAATAGCCTTAAAACATTTGATTAATGGTCTCTCCTCCCAGTGAATGCGAAGCTTGTGTACACTGGTATAACCAATATAAATTGCTGAACTAGAAACCTATACATTTCCTTTGTTATAAAAAAAAAAAAAAAACTTCTGACTACTAATAATTAATCAAAATATAATAGCTAAATTTTCACTGTGATTATCTTTGTTAATTAACATCTGTGCTAATTGTGTCAATGTTGACTTTGATATTCTGCCAATGTCTGCGGCTTCTGTTGTGAGGATTAGCATAGCTAATTTATTGCTCTTGAAGTCAGTGTTAAAAATATAGAATCTTGATTATTTTCTAAAATGTATTTTCAACTTTGTTGATTGCAGCCGCCAGCAGTATCTCACGGTTACCAATAAATGAAACAGATTTGTGAATATCTGTTGTGTCTGTATTATATGTTGTACTTCTAAGCCGTCATGTCAGCCCCTCGAGACTAAATGGTGGTATAGTAGATAAAGTGACCAATATCCGTTGGCTGACATAAACATACTGAAAATACTTCATGCTGATTTTATTGGCATATGCATACCTCTCAACTGTCCCGTTTTTCAAGGGACTGTCCCAATTTTGACAGCTCAACCCGCAGTCCCGGATTGTTATTGAAATGTCCTGACTTTCTCTTTGATCTCTGCGCTGAACAGCCAGAAAAAGATATTTGGTTTCTAAAACTTAATTGGCTTTTGGCAGAGAGCCCAGAATACATGGCAGGTGCACTTAGATATTTTTGTAACAATTTAGCAACCATTGTAATTATTTAAGATAAGCAGGTCTCTTGGGGAAACTGTGACTTGCAGCTTAAAGGGCAATTCACTTTCATTAGCAACATTGTAATGTCACATAAAAAACACAGAAATGTGTTCAAACTAGAGATGCACCGAATCCAGGATTCGGTTCGGGATTCGGTCAGGATTCGGCCTTTTTCAGTAGGACTCGGATTCGGCCGAATCCTTCTGCCCGGCCGAACCGAATCATAATTTGCATATGTAAATTGAAAAAATCACGTGACTATTTGTCACAAAACAAGGAAGTATAAAATGTTTTCCCCTTCCCACCCCTAATTTGCATATGCAAATTGTGGTGATTCGGTTCGGTATTCGGGTGAATCTTTTGCATAGGATTCAGGGGTTTGGCCGAATCCAAAAAAGTGGATTCGGTGCATCCCTAGTTCAAACTTTCATAACCTGCCAAATTTTGATAAATGAACATGGTTATTAGGGGGTGTGGCCACAAAAACAGACATGGTCAAAAAAAATTGTCCCTCTTTCTATTTCCAAAATATTGGAAGGTATGTGTATGTCTGATGTAGCTTAGGTGTGAGATCTGTTCTTAATTACACCTTTCCCATGCAAACAAACTCCCTATGTTAAAGATTTATTTTCCTTTTTTTCTTGCTTTTAAAGGGAAAAATCCCTGTCCCTTTCCCTTTTGACATGCGCTCATTAAACTGTGCTAGTGCAAAAAAAGGCGCATAAACACGATCTGAACTTCTAGATATAAATTTATTTTAAAAAAATACAAATCTGCTTCCACAGATTGAAAGGAAGCCATGTTACTCGTAAGAATCATTTCCCAGTCTCCCTGTGGCTTATAGTGTAATTCCATCTTGTTTTCACCGTGAAATGATGGATTCTGGGGCTTGAAGTCCCTCTACTTTTCATAGTGGCTGCTGCACAGATTTGTAAAGCAGAAGGAGCAGGTCCCAGTGAGCACAGACAGACCATCATGGAATCCTTTCAATCGGTGGAATTGGGTGTCCGTGGGAAAGAGAACAAAAAAATATTCATTTTTGGAAGTGATATATTTATGCAGCTTTCTGAATGAGCTCTTGTGGGAAAAAAAGGGGTGTGTTTTCTCAATGAATGAACCAGTGAAAATGTGTTTACAAAGAAAGGAGATCATTCGTTTGTTTTATTGTGCCAAACATTGCAGATTTATATAAGGGTAAACGTTTAAACTTCACATTAGTTCAATGTTTACATATGAGACGAGGGAACGATGCTGTGACAATTTACCTAAAATATTGAATGTGTTTGTTTTTGTTACAGGTTGTTGGCCACAAAGAGGGCCTCGATGTCATGGAACGGGCTGATCCCCTCTTCTTGCTGATTGGCCTGCCTACCATCCCGGTCGTGTTGATTTTAGGCAAAATGATTCGCTGGGAGGACTATGTGCTCAGACTCTGGCGCAAATACTCCAACAAATTACAGATTCTTAACAGTATATTTCCAGGTAATAGAATTCTGATTCATTGTTCAGACTTGCTGATGTTTTGCTTTTTTTTCTTCCATGTAACACTTTACTTTAATGGTACCATAGCTACTACACTAAAGGGAATGGTTCAACCAACTTGTATTAGCACTACTAAAGTGAAAAGAATTTTATAGATCAAATATGTTTTAGATGGCATGCCACTTTGCTGATTGCAAGGTAGGTAATGGGGTGTAACTATAGAGGATGCAGACCCTGCGGCTGCAGGGGGGCCCAATGAGGCCCTAATTCATATATAGTTTCAATAAATATTGGTAAAACAAGTCAACCTGTAAGCCAATGATCCCCAACCAGTAGCTCGTGAGCAACACTTTGCTCTTCAACCCCTTGGATGTTGCTCTCAGTGGCCTCAAAGCAGAAGCTTATTTTTGAATTCCTAGTTTTTAGGCAAGTTTCTGTTGCATAAAAACAAGGTTTACTGCCAAACAGAGCCTCCTGTAGGCTGCAGTTAGAGTTGCAACCTTTTAAAAAAAAAAAAAAAATACCGGCCAGTGGTGGGGGCGGATAATAAAGGGGCGGACCGTGACGCAAAAGGGGCGGAGCCGAAGTCAGCAGCATAAAAGGGGCGGGGCCACAGGGTAGCGCCGCAAAAGGGACAGGGCCACATCGCAGAAGCCGAAGAAAATGTAAGTTTTTACTGGAGGGCAAGGGCTTTTGTAAAGGGTATTACAAATTACTGGCAGCTACATTGCCGGTAAATTTGTAATACCGGCCCCGGCCCTGGCAGGTGTTTTACCGGCTAGGCTGGTAAAATACCAGCCGGGTGGCAACCCTAGCTGCAGTCCATATTGGGGCTAGCAAATAGCCAATCAAAGCCCTGTTTGTCATCTACAGGAATTTTTTCATGCTTGTGTTGCTCCCAAACACTTTTTGCATGTGAATGTGGCTCAAGAATAAAAAAAGGAGACCCCTGCTGTAAGCATTTTGGGGCCCTGCAAAATATTTTGCTGTGGGGCCCAGTAATATCTATTTAAGTCTCTGTCCGCATCTCCAGTCCATGAATATCTCTGTCCATATGAAACAAAATATTCTGAGCACCAGGGCCGAACGTTCGGATTCATCCGATGTTGCCCAACCGTTAGTGGGCATATCGGGTTAAGATCCACTCGTTTGGTGACCTTGCGAATTGTTCATTTATAACCACATTGTCACCTGTATCTTATTTGCTAAAGTATGATGATCAAATCCAGTTTATCTCCCTGGGCCCGTTCATTATAGTCGTCCTCTCTGTTCAGTTGTTGTTAGGTTTTATTAACATTTAGAGGCTACTGCTGCATTACCCCATTATTTCTTCACTGGATCTGGAAAAGAAACTATTAACTGTGTGTGTCTGCCTTTTATTCTCAGGAATTGGCTGCCCAGTTCCCCGGGTACCAGCTGAAGCCAACCCACTGGCAGATCATGTCTCTGCTACACGAATACTGTGCGGAGCTCTGGTCTTTCCCACTATCGCTACTATTGTTGGCAAATTGATGTTTAGCACCGTTAATTCCAACCTACAAAGGACAATTCTGGTAAGGAGGCCTTCAATGATTTTCTTCTAGTTCTAGTTTTACAACAGACTTCATCAGTAACACCAGGTCCCAAGCATTCTGGATAACAGGTCCCATACCTGTACCATGCCTTTAGACTCTGGCTTGCACTCTACTACTTCTTTACATAGAGCGCATATGTGCATCAATCCTGCCCAGAACCAACAGTGTCAGTACATGTGTGTTCCATATAATGAGGAACTACAGCTCTTACTTAAACTGCCAGTTTGGAGGTGGATGAGCAGTCACAATTGTTGGAACCTAAAGAAAACTGTCACCTGCTTTAAAACATATGGATGGCTGAGCTGCTAAACAGAATTATCATTGACCTTGAGTCAAGACTTAAAGTAATAGGGCTAGGGCCACAAGGGGGCCGAACTCAGCTAGCCGAAATCTGATGGCTGATTTCAGCCTTACCACAAGCAGTAGCCTCAGTGCGAACAGACTTCAGCAGATTTCGGCTCAAATTGCAAAGACTTGTGGTTCTTTGCTAATGGTAGGACTTCACGGACGATTTCCGCGCGATCCGACGCGATCCGACGCGCTGCGCAAAAACGCAGGCTTCATATTGGATGCGACAGAAATAAGGTAAGTAATGGAAATGTCGGATGAATTCTCAGCGTTGATCCGACGCGACACAACTGACGGATGCAAGCTGCGTCTGCATCTGACAGTCGTGTGGCGTCGGATCAACGTTGCGACACCATCCGACAATGAATTAGCCTTACCTTATTTTCGTTGCATCCGATTTGACGCTTGCGTTCTTGCGCAGAGCGTCGGATCGCTCCAAAATCATCCGTGAAGTCCTACCCTAAAACCGCTGAGTCTGTATTTGCCCAGTCTGTTCCTAATGCATTTATGGAAATAAAACTTATTATAAGGATTTTGAGCTGTATTCACTTTTTTTAAACCTACTGCTACTTTTCTGAACACAACTGTATATTTGCACTGGGATGTGTGGTGTTTGGCCCAAGCTGCTTTCAATATCCCCTTGTGTTGAAATTGCTCATCTCTCATTTTGCACGGAGCCACAGACAGGCAGACTTGGCAGCCTGAGCCCTCGGCCATTGTATCTCAATAGAAGGCATTTTATCACAGCAGTCTCTCTGCCATTGTCATTAAGGACTTCTCACACACAAGGCACTCTTCCATCTAAATAATGACTGAACATCAGCACATCATTCCTGTGCAGAACAAATCCTGCATTTTTTCATTTCTACTGCTGTGCTTGAAATTGCTTTGAGGGCAGAGACATAAAACTGCAACTCGTAAGATCTGTCAGATGAATTAGAATAAGTGGAGGGAAGATGGACCACCTCCGGAGCTTTCTCTACAAGATGCTTTAAGTGCATCAAGGTGCAGAGATGACCTGCCAAAAGTGATAAAAAAGAAAAAAACAGGAAAACATTGTAATAAAATGTATTTTAAGATTAGAGTGGAACTTACAAGTATCTTACAAGTATTTCAGTGTAGTTTATAGAAAGTCCAGCCCTGTGGGTTTGTATGTTGCCCAAGGTGGCCCTATTCTCTGTATTGGGCTCCTATGGGTCGTAGCAAGTGCAGAATCCAGTTTCCGAGATGTTTGTTGATGTCAGGGAATATCCCATGCAGGGCTCCCCAGTGGCTATTCTGAAGAATATAGATTGAGCATACATGCTGTCCTAACTCATTATATCAGGTCATGTTGGCTGTCAGACTCCTATTAGGACATGGTAGCTCTCTGATGCCCTATATCAGGTCCTTATGGCTTCAAAACCCATTATATCAGACTATGTTGTCTCTTGGACTCATTTTATCAGGTTGTGTTGGCTATAGAACACATTTTATCAGGTTGTGTTGGCTCTTGGACTCATTATATCAGGTTGTGTCGGCTATAGAACTCATTATATCAGGTTGTGTTGGCTCTTGGACTCATTATATCAGGTTGTGTCGGCTATAGAACTCATTATATCAGGTTATGTCAGCTATAGAACTCATTATATCAGTTTGTGTCGACTAGAACTCATTATCTCAGGTTGTGTTGGCTCTTGGACTCATTTTTTCAGGTTGTGTTGGCTATAGAACTCATATCAGGTTATGTCAGCTATAGAACTCTATATATCAGGTTGTGTCGACTAGAACTCATTATATCAGGTTGTGTTGACTAGAACTCATTATATCAGGTTGTGTCGGCTATAGAACTCATATCGGGTTGTGTTGACTAGAACTCATTATATCAGGTTGTGGTGACTATAGAACTCATCTCAGGTCCTGCTGGTTGTCGGACTCATATTAGATCATGGTAACTTTCAGATTCACTTTATCATGTTGGTCTGGCCCTGCAAGTACTTGCCCAGTGTGTCCATTTTGGGTGGGAATTATTATGGAGGGTGCAGACCCCCCCACTATTAAGCACCAGGCCTACCTTTAGATTTGGAAGACAAGATATACAAAAAAAGAGGCCACTGATCATTGCACACTCCATGGCCCCATGTTATATTAGTAATTCATTCTGTACCAGTGCAGACATTTACAAAAACAGAGGGTTTCAGGTTTACAGAAATATAATTGCCAAGCAGTTCTCCTGACATCCAGGTAAAGCCAATAATCCTAACACTGCTGAAACATTGCATTGGGGTTACATTTAGTTTTGGAAGGCAAGGGTCTGCGAATGGTTTCCTATTGTGTCACTATTAATTTGGACAATATGCTATGCACACTTTCTTTTGCCTTTTTGTAAGCGATGGGGCTCTAGTTCCTGAAAAAATTGTTTAGTGGGAGCACTTACCGGACACTCCATCCCATGTGATCAATTCTAGTTCCTTATTCATTGAGATGGGTCTTGCAGCCCAGATACAACTTTTTTTTTGTACATAAACTGTTTCCTGGGTTTGTGGCCAAATCAGTTTGGGGTATATACACTGGGTGCTGCTCCATAGTTCAATGTAAGATGCAGCCTAGGAAGCGGCAGCTAGAAGTGGCAGACAGAAGTCAAGCTGCATTAGTGGAGCGCAGAGAATAGGAACAGGAGATCCTGCTGCTTGTATGATACCCTTGTTTGTATTGCAGGGAGGAATCGCTTTCGTTGCCATTAAAGGAGCCTTCAAGGTTTACTTCAAACAGCAGCAGTACCTGCGCCAAGCTCACCGGAAGATCCTCGACAGCCAAGAGCCCGAACCAGAAGTATAAGGACAGTTTTACTGCTCAATTCACTTTCCCGGCTCCTGGGGATGTACAAGAAGCTGCTGCCTGTGACATTTTGTTAATTAATCACTTGTGCGAGAGGGAAAAGCCTACAATCAGCCGTCCTCACAATGTGATCCAATGTCTTCGGCCTCCTAAAAAAACAGCAACATTGCGCTTTGGCGTGTTATTCGCCTCGTACAATATTTCCCCGGCACAATAACATACCTGTCTACACGTTGCAGTCCAGACTGCTCCATTCACTGGCTCCATCTGTTGTTTTGTTTCTCCCCCAACATTGCTGCCAAATTTCTTAACGTATTCACCGCCAGAAAACCGAGTGCTGCTTGTGGTTTTTATTCCTCACAAATACTAGTGTGTGTGTAGTGTGTCAGGATCCATCACACAACCTTCAGCTCTTTATTTTATTGTTTCTTACTAAATCTCATTATTATTATTATTATTACACGGTCTAGTCATTGGATTCCCTTTTGCTTCCCCCGCACTAACACTTGTATTGGTTTTTGTTGGGCCGTTTGAGCTGGATAAAAAGGGGGCCCCAAATTATGCAGGAAAACAAGGGGATATCAGGGATCTCCATCTTATTTTTACCTTAAACTTCTTAAAGGAGAAGGAAAGGCTTTGGGGTGCCAAATGTTAGGCACCCCCAAGTGATTGTATTTACTTACCTAAAACCCCGGGCCGGTGCTCCTATCAGCAGAAAACTCCACCGGCCCGGGTTATATCAGTGAGCACCACGGATCGATCTTCTTCCGTCTTCTGCTTTCTTTGTGCGGCTGTGCATGCGCAGTAGAACAAAAAGCCCTAATTTAACTAAAAAGTCGGCTATTTCATGTGTCTGCCTCGGGAAACTTGAAGCAAAAAGAAGCCGGAAGAGGAACGCTCTGTGGTGCTTGCTGGAGAACCCGGGGACAGTGCAGTTTTCCGCTGATAGGAGCACCGGCCCAGGGTTTCAGGTAAGTCAATACAATCACTTGGGGGTGCCTAACATTTGGCACCCCAAGTGCCTTTAATGGTCACAGACTGGACCGCCCTTATAAACAAACTGAAACCGCTTCACAATATGGGGCAGATTCACCATTATCTGTTATTGAAACAATTGATTCCGATCAATCGGTAACTCTCAACGAAAGGAAACGCCTAAAAACAAACAAACAAATTGAAAATGGCTCCCTTCTACGCACTTTGCCAGTTTACATGCCAATATAATGAATGTAAGACGACTGCACCAAATGACCAGCAGGTGGCGATGTCTTCCTTATATTAGCGGTTTAAAACCAGAGAATATCTTGAAAACTAGAAGAAAAAAAATGTCAATTGCCATCTTAAGGGCATTTCCATTAAATATTCCTCCCTGCCGGTAGTTTGTTTACTGAGAGTGTCCGTTTCTTAAACAAGTCAAGCTTGTGGGGTGATTCTTAGAGGGTGCAGAGAGCGTTAAATACAGATTGTGATCTAAGGGCAAGGCCAGAAGTGGCGTTTTTACATTACGTTTTTAAAAAAAAGAAACGCCGGGTGTAAATACGTCACTGAAACCACACGTGACTGTCAACATAAGTTTTTCACCATGTAGGTTTCTTTTCCCAACATGCACTTCTCATTGAGAATTTGGACGCCATATTAAAAATAGGCTGCGTATTTACGCAAAGTGTGGTTTCAAACGTGCAGATCCCATACAGTCTACTGATTTGGTAGTTTCTTGACATATTGGCGTTTCTGCAGAAAAACGCCAATACTGGGGTCCTGTGGTGGATTTCGGCTTGCAAGCGCCCTGTGTGAATTGCCATAGTGCTTTTTCCAATAGTTTCAGTGGTAGTGCAGTTTATGCTTATTTACGCCTGCCGGAGCTTTTTTTAAAAATGCCACGTCTGGCCTTGCCCTAAATTGTCCATACAAATAATCAATAGAACAATTTAATTGGATGACCAGCAATCCTGCTGCAGGTTTTCCCTCTGATCTTTAATAAACCTGACCCCAATTGCAGCATTTACTTTTTTTTCTCATGGGGAGAGGGGCCCTGGTTATAAGTCAATGGTTTCCCCTCTCTGACCCCCATTTCTTGTGAAAACGTGTAGCAAAGTGTCATAGGGGAGATCTCTGACCCTGAAGTGTGTGATATTGTGTCATTGGGGGAGCTCTGGAAATGGTGGTACCTTTTTTTTTTTTTTTTTTTTTTTTTTTAAATGAGAGCTAAAATAAAAACTAAAATAGGAGACATTTTTTTCTCTTTGCTTTACTTAAATTAGGGCTGTCCAGCTGGAGGACACGGGACAAGATCCTAGAGATTTTTTTATGCGCCCCAAGAACTCCTTCGATATTTTTTTTGAATGATCTCTCCTGCAAACCTGAATAAGTGGCTAATGTTATGGAGAACCATGGTCAGAATTGTCACGTTTGTTTTGCGCACAACTTTCTCAGCATATTTGCTTTGCGTGAGAATTCTTCATTAACAACAGTGCCCCTAGTGCTTATAAAGATTTAGTTCTGTTTTCCGACATTTAAGGGATACTGTCATCGGAAAACATGTTTTTTTTCCAAAACGCATCAGTTAATAGTGCTGCTCCAGCAGAATTCTGCACTGAAATCCATTTCTCAAAAGAGCAAACAGATTTTTTTATATTCAATTTTGAAAGCTGACATGGGGCTAGACATATTGTCAGTTTCCCAGCTGCCCCAAGTCATGTGACTTGTGCTCTGATAAACTTCAATCACTCTTTACTGCTGTACTGCAAGTTGGAGTGATATCACCCCCTCCCTTTCCCCCCCAGCAGCCAAACAAAAGAACAATGGGAAGGTAACCAGATAACAGCTCCCTAACACAAGATAACAGCTGCCTGGTAGATCTAGGAACAGCACTCAATAGTAAAAACCCATGTCCCACTGAGACTGATCAGTTACTGATTAAGTAGAAGAAATAACAGCCTGCCAGAAAGTAGTTCCATCCTAAAGTGCAGGCACAAGTCACATGACCGAGGGCAGCTGGGAAATTGACAAAATGTCTAGCCCCATGTCAGATTTCAAAATTGAATATAAAAAAATCTGTTTGCTCTTTTGAGAAATGGATTTCAGTGCAGAATTCTGCTGGAGCAGCACTATTAACTGATTCATGAGGGGGAAATGTAATAAAATTCACAAAGAGCAAGATTTCACTTATAAAAATTCGCCTGTTGCAATGTAATATTATTCGTTAAGCTTTTATTGCATTGTGAATCTTAATTGTGCATTGCGAACCTTTAACACCTGCTCTGGAGCTTTGTTAAATATTTTGTTGCAAAAAAAAAAAAAAAGGTTCTGCTATTGCCAATTTTTATTACAAAAAGCAATTTGGTCGCAAACTTTGCGAGGAAGTTGGTAAGTTATTTAATCCGTCAAAAATGGTGAAAATACGGTCTCTAACGTTTGCAAGCGTCTTTGCGACCGTTTTTTATGCTAGCGAAACATATTACATTTCCCCCCCATAGTGTGCGCTCTGGTGGGTATTTTAAGGAAAACGGACTAAAAGCGTATTTTATTCAGGCTGGAGATACTACCCAAGTAGAACACTGGTTAGTTAAGGAGAACTTGGGTAAGGTTTTAGGTCTCTATAGCAAGTTCTGCTGTGGATCACCAACAATAAATTGGCCTCTTCTACTCAAAGAAGGATTATGCCGATGAGCCCAGATGATCGCTGGGAGACTGTGAAGCTGCAGGAAGGTACCGGTTAGTGACCCCACTGCTCATACAAGTCAAACTCCTAGGACTTTACGTGATGAAGCTGTTCATTGGCTTTTTGTGATTTTTGGCTTTACCTGCTGTCAACATGACTCTCCTTTTGATGTTAATTATTAATAAATATATATATATATATATTTCCAAGTAAGAGACAGGGGTGTGTTTATTTACACTGGCTAATAAGAACCTTGCCCAAGGAGCCATCTTGGTTTACATTGGACTCTAGCTGGAGATGGAACATTTTACCAGTCTGTGCCCATTAGGCTGGAGAACTTTCGAAATACAGACAGACAGCTGTGCACCTCGGTGGAATTGCTGACAGTGGCCACATTAGTGTGTTAAACGAGTTGCTGTTCCTCCATCAAACAGACTTTTCTTTGTCAGGGCCGTCACAAGGCCTGTAGATCAGATTGGCCCCAGGAGATATTTAAAGGAGAAGGAAAGCTACAGAGGCAGTTTATTGCCAATAAATTAGCCACAACAGTGCAAGCTACAAGACTTTATGTATTCTGCATGGTGCTTAAAAGAGAACCAAACCCCTTGCTATTAAAAATCACTACCCCCTACCCTACATAGCCCCCCCCCCGCCTAGGTGTTACCTCCTGTAATTGCCCTTAATGCTTTCCTTGACTCTCCTTGCAGAGTCAGCACAGTCCGGAGCTCACGGGCGCCATCTTCACCTCTTCGTGAACTGAGCGGCGTATCAGCACATGCACAGTTGGATCACCTTTCCGGCTCATGACAAATGCGCATGCAATGAAAGTTATGGAAATTGGAAGACGTCCCGAAGAAATCCAAAGATCCAGCAGATGTCACCCATGAGCTCTGCTGCACTTACTCTGCAAGGAGAGTTAAAGGGCATGTAAAGTCTAAAACAGAATAAGGCTAGAAATGCTGTATTTTGTATACTAAATATAAGCATGAACTTACTTGCACCACAAGCCTAATCAAACAAATAATTTATGCTTTCAAAGTTGGCTACAGGGGGTCACCATCTTGTAACTTTGTTAAACATCTTTGCAAGACTAAGACTGTGCACATGCTCAGTGTGGTCTGGGCTGCTTAGGGATCGTCATAAACAAAGCTGCTTGGTAAGGCGGGGGCTCCCCCTGCTGTTCATAAGTATGATTGTTTCCCTGCTTAGCAGTTAGGGACTGTCTGACAATTCCTATCCACAGCAGTAAAAGAAGGGAGAATTTCACTGCATACAGTCAGGTTTCTTATAAAAACGGTACACATTTTTTAATTAAAGTATATTGGAGATAGGTTTCTTTTTCAGTAAAGAAAGTAAAAATGGGATTTAATTTTTTTGCCTTTAGATGCCCTTTAAGTAAAGAATTAGGGGCAATTACAGGAGCTAATACCTAGGCTGGGGGGAAGCAGAGGTTGGGGGGCTATGTAGGATAGGGGTAGCGATTTTTAATAGAAAGGGGGTTTCATTTTCCTTTAACCATACCGGAGTAAACAGCTCTAGAAACTGTTTTTTTTTACTATAGCAGCTGAGCTGCCATATTAGCTTGGTGTGACATCACTTCCTGCATGAGTCTCTCCCTGCTCCCTCATAGCTCTGGGCTCAGATTACAGCAGGAAGGGGAGAGAGGAGCAAACTGAGCATGCTCAAGCCCTAGCCCTGGAGTTTTATGCTGAAAACAGGAAGTCTGATACAGAAGCCCATGTGTACACAATAGAAGGAAAGAAATGCTGTGTTTTTTTGACAGATGACTCTCTTTCCAGCTGTGTGGGAGTTGGCTGCCCATGCGGATCAGGCATCATATCATAAGGTTGCTCTGACCTCAATATTATGGAAGCCCACCAGTCATACTTGTTAGACATGAGGCAGTTGTTACTATCGTTTTGCTACTGTTGCTTTCTTGCAGGGCCAACAACAAGAGCTGTGCCCAGAGAGAGGCAGCCAATCAGAGAAGCAGGCTGGATATTTCATGTCTGTTTGGAATCAGCTCCGATAAGAGAATCAACATTCAAATTCTCCGTTTGGCTTCTCACTTCTCCCTTGTCTATTTTATCTACAGGACGGTCCATATTGAAGCACAGTGCCGATGTGTCCTTAATTGGGAATGGTCTGAAATATAAACAACACCACACACCTGTCTTATTCACACCTACTTTATTCCAAAAAAAAAAAAAAAAAGAGAAAATTCCCTTCTTTATCAGATAACAGGTTTATTCTGTACAGTCAGATCGATGCTCTTGTGCCGATTCCCAGAAGCATTTGACATATTTCCAGAAAGGGTCGGACGCCTCTTTAGCAAAAGAGAAACCGCAAGGCTGCAGCTGTTTATACTCCTTGTCCAACGTTGCTCCCAGGACTGGACAGATTGACTTTTGGAATCGAGAAGTTTATATTTGCCGCTGGCAGGAACACGATTGGTTGCTGTGGGTTACAGGACCTGGGCATACTTTGCCTTTATACCCAGTAAGTGAAGAGTGACAGACACGAGGTTTAATTTATAGTAGGAACTTGCCAATACTTGCAGTCTGCAAAACTTACACTAAGGGGGTTATTTATTAAACTCTGAATGCCAAAAACATGAAAAAATATATATATATTTTTTTACTATAAAATCTGATTTTGTGTGTGGAAAAAAAAAAAAATCGTTTGGGATATATTATCTGAAAATCCGGCATCTCAGACCTGCCGATGTTGCATATAAGTCCATGGGAGAAGTCCCGAAGAGATCTTGGGTTTCGTGCAATCCGAAGATTTTGTAGTTTACAGGCAAAAATGAGAAAAAAAAAAGTTTTCAGGTGGAAAATCCAGAACATTTGTACAATTCGTATTTTTCATGAATTTTTCGGGATTTTCCCCGCACATAAAATTTTCGGGAAATGGATTGATAAATAAGGGGGAAAAAAATCCCATGCAGATTTGCTCTGAATATTTAACGGAAAATAATGAGAAATTCAGACTTTGATAAACTCTACATTTGGTGACCTTTGTTGCTTAGTGGTCGCTAGGCTCACTGACACGAGCTTCACAAATTGACAGGATCTCATAACAACAGGAAAAAAAAATAATTAAAGGGGAAGTAAAGTCTAAAATAGAATAAGGCTAGAAATGCTGTATTTCGTATATTAAATATAAACATGAACTTACTACACCACAAGCCTAATCAAACAAATGATTTATGCTTTCAAAGTTGGCCACAGGGGGTCACCATCTTGTAACTTTATTAAACATCTTTACAAGACCAAGACTGTGCACATGCTCAGTGTGGTCTGGGCTGCTTAGGGATAGTCATCAATTATCAAAACAGCACAAGTCAAATAATATCTGCCAGAAGCTGATACAGCAAGACTGATTAATAATCAGAATATGCAGACTGCACTGGGTCCTGTGTTGTCATGTAATCTAATGTGGATTTTATAGTTTTTGTATTGTTTAATACAAACTTTCTCCAACTCTGCAGAACCAGTGGCTGCAGCAAAATAATCCTCCAAATAGAATCCCAGTTTATCTGTTTAAATCTGGCTCCATGATCTTTGTCCCTGCAGCTGGAAACAGTAAAGGGGATGTAAAGGCAAAAATAAAATCCAATACAAATCTCTACACAGTCGCCGACTGCTCTACAGGGAAACAAACAAAGCTGCTTGAGTTCTGCATGGCTGGGAAGTAAGGCGGGGGCTCCCCCTACTGTTCATAAGTATGATTGTTTCCCTGCAGAGCAGTTAGGGACCGTCTGACAATTCCTATCCACAGCAGTAAACGAAAGGAGAATTTCACTGCAGTCAGGTTTTTTTTTTTATAAAAACGGTACACATTTTTTAATTAAAGTATATTGGAGATAGGTTTCTTTTTCAGTAAAAATGGGATTTTATGATTTTATTTTTACATGCCCTTTAAGGATGCTTATTCTTTGTGCTTGAGATCAAACAAAAGCAGATGCTTAAAATCCTGGCTTGGATGCACCAAACACGAGTTTATTATCCACATGGGGTGGTGGAAGAGCAAATCATAGCCCTTGGGAGCTATTTTGAGCAATAACGGGGCTCCTGGGTACATATTTTTGGATGGCCTAATTTTTGGTGGTAGCACAGCAACCCATTTATGGAATCCTAATGTGTAAAGACCCCTCACTTCAACCTTTTATGTGCTGTACATTCAAACACTGTGGTGCTGAGATTGTGGTGCTAGAGTTTATTTAGTGTGGAACAAAAGAGTGTGTGTGTGTGTGTGAGAGAGTGTGTGTGTGTCTCTCTCCATGGATTGTACCAACACAATAAAGAAGCGACAGCATTTCATTTAAATAAAACACTTTTATTTATAAAGTCTAAAGGGCAAAACCAGAGAAACCCTGAGAAACAGACTGAGATGGAGCTTTAACTCCGTGGTTGCCAGAGAGAAGGCCCTGTCTGAAGAGAGAGCTTCTGGCATCCCAAAAAGTTCAGCATTTATTATACGTTACCAAACAAAACAAAAAAAAAAAAGGTTTCAGCATGTTACAGAGAGTCTGAGTTCTACCAGCTCGGCTATAAAATTGCAAACAGATCGATAGAAAGATTAAAACCATGCGGAGATGCATCGGGTTATAGTTGCACTACTTGCGGTGGCCAAATTCCCCCGGCTCTGTGACGCACATAAATATGTCTCCACTTGCTACAAAAGGTTCTCTAATAAAAACAAAGTCGTAATCAAAAATAAATTAGCCTATTGTTTTCCAGAACAAAAATAATAAGAGGTATTTGAGTGGTTTCTATTAGGTGCCCCTCGGTGTTCACCAGCGGAATTGGAAAGGGACCAGACACAAATGAGAAACATTAAGAGATGGGGTAAATAACGAGCGGTCGTTTCCATGGATACACAAATGTGCAGTTACTCCAGTGCAGTTTCCATGGATACACAGATGTGCACCCAGTCACTCCAGCCTATGAGTAAGTGCCCCAACAGGCACGAAACGCGTTAGGTTTTTATGTCCTAATGAAAATTTCTCAATTTTTTAACTAATTGCTTCTTTACTATTGGAGGTCCTCACCATCTTTTTTGAAATGCTGTCCCAGTCACTCCAGTGCAGTTTCCATGGATACACAGATGTGCACACAGTCACTCCAGTGCAGTTTCCATGGATACACAGATGTGCACACAGTCACTCCAGTGCAGTTTCCATGGATACACAGATGTGCACACAGTCACTCCAGTGCAGTCTCCATGGATACACAGATGTGCACCCAGTCACTCCAGTGCAGTCTCCATGGATACACAGATGTGCACACAGTCACTCCAGTGCAGTTTCCATGGATACACAAAAGTGCACACAGTTACGCCAGTGCAGTTTCCATAAATACTCCAAGGTACGGAGCAGTCACGTGACACTGATTTAATGTTTAAGGCTACTGCATTTGGATGGCAAGCTTCTTGCCCAAAGCTTGGAATTTCCTCCATAGGCCTGGCCAACTGTATCTATAAGCAAGAAGTGCTACAGCCACAACTACACATTGTGTGGAGAAAGTCTGTAATGGCCTCTGCTTGCCATTCTCTCTAGAGCGTAATTGGCCTATTTATGGGGACATATACCCACCCACATAATATAAAATTGCTTTCTTAGTACATTTGAAATTAATTTATCATGAATGGGTAACAGAAGCCCTGTCTGCTCTTCTCTTTGGGCAGGGACCAGGGAAACTTTTAAAGGGATTCTGTCATGATTTTGATGATGTATTTGCAAATAATTCACTCTACAATATAAAATTTAATTCCTGAACCAGCAAGTGTATTTTATTTTAGTTGTAATATTGGTGTGTAGGTGCATCTCAGGTCATTTTGCCTGGTCATGTGCTTTCAGAAAGAGCCAGCACTTTATAATGGAACTACTTTCTGGCAGGCTGTTGTTTCTCCTACTCAATGTAACTGAATGTGTCTCAGTGGGACCTGGATTTTACTATCGATTGCTGTTCTTCGATCTACCAGGCAGCTGTTATCTTGTATCAGGGAGTTGCTATATGATTATCTTCCCATTGTTCTGTTGTTAGACTGCTGGGGGGAAAAGGAGGGGTGATATCACTCCAACTTGCAGGTTCAGCAGTAAAGAGTGACAGTTTATCAGAGCACAAGTCACATGACTGTGGGCAGCTGGGAAACTGACAATATGTCTAGCCCCATGTCAGATTTCAAAATTAAATATAAAAAAATCTGTTTGCTCTTTTGACAAACGGATTTCAGTGCAGAATTCTGCTGGAGCAGCACTATTAACTGAAAAAAAAAAAACCGTTTTCACATGACAGTATCCCTTTAAGTTACTGATGTTGGAAGAGTCTACAGACGCTTTCCTACTCACCTTATCACATCAGTAAACTAAGCTTTTGCATTTCTATCGGGTCCCCACCCAGCCCAGCAGAACAGCAAGGGGTGCTCCTGTTACACATTAAAAGCAAACGAAACAAAAAACTTGTGTATATTGCATAAGTGCTCAGATGAGCATTTTGGACAAGTTTCCATACAGGTGGGTGTATGTCCTCTTTAAACAACGAATAATTCAACACAATGAAATCACGTCAAGGCGCAGGGGAAGATCTATGGCATTCCAGCTACACTAACAGTCTGGTTAGCCAAGGTTTTGTTTTTTCCTTAAATCCTACGTTCATAAATACATTTACATTTCAGCAATAAGTGTAATATAGGTTTTCCAAGTAAAAGTCTAGTTGCCCTTCTCTTCCCAATCCAGTGCCAGCATTTGTATCATGTGACACAACCAATCCCAACGCGGCACCTGATGCGGCCCATGCGCTACAACGTCAAATCAACACGTCAACAACATTTTTGTTTTTTTTCTTACTACAGAGATTATTGTTCTACTAAATGTCTATTTGCAAAGTGCAACCAGATTTACTCCTCGCTTACAAGCCACGGCACATCTTTAGCAGCAGCACCTGGTTCAGCGGGCGTAGTCTTGTTGCCGCTGGGATCATAATTTGGCGGCCATGAAGTTAATGTGGGGTTTGACGAGAGGGAAGAGAGGCAGGCTCCTCTTGAATTCCGTCATATTGCTAATGACAACGGGCTGCGGTGGGGGAAAGAGAAGGAATAAGTTACTCTTAACGGGTATTTACACACGTCACTTACAGACAGAAAGTAGTAAACATTCCGTTAGGTGACGGCACATGGATGATTTGTTGCCTGGAATGTTCACACAATTTTTATGTTTTCCAGTAGTGATGTGCGGGCCGGCCTGATACTGCGGGACCTGTGGGTTTACCCACAGGTCGAGCGAGTTCAGGCTGACCTTGCACAGATCCTACGCGGATCCATTTGTTGGAACCCGTGCCCGACCCGTACCCGCAACCCAGACCCGCATTCTTACCCGCTGGGACCAGCTACCCGACAGTACCTTATTTGCATATGCAAATTAGGATTCCGATTTGGTTCGGCCGAATCCGAAAAAGGCCAAATCCTGGATTAGGTGCATCCCTACTCTTTTATTTGGTCCAACCTCCAAAGGTGACAGATATTTGGAGACAGTCGTCCTGCGATGCTTCTGCAAATATCCAGAAAATATATAATATATAGAAAATAATACCTGAGGAAGGGCTGGTGCTGGAGCGAGGTTGACATCGTTCTGACTTGGAAATTCTCCCACTACAGGACCTGGATAGAGTAAATATTAGACACAATTCATTCTTGTTCAAATCATTAGATTAAGAAGCAATAACAAAAGTATGCGCTTTGCTTGGTGTTCACATTTCCAATGTCATTAATGGTTCCTACAGACCGTACCCTGGATAGCAACAGCTACAACGCCCCTCCATGCACTCGACTGTGAAAAATGTATAAAACTTTAGGAAATGCTACGTGACCCTTTTATTTAGCTTGTCTCCAACACTTAAAAGCAGTTTCACCCCAAAAGTGATAAATAATTGTTAATTAAAATAGATAAAGGACAAAATTACAGGGGACAATATCCATTTGCAGGAGCACACCGGTTGTTTTGAAATAGTTAGAAAATATTAATTTTACCGTATATACCCGTGTATAAGCCGAGTTTTTCAGCATCCAAAATGTGCTGAAAAAGTCTACCTCGGCTTATACTCGGGTCAGCGGTACCCGAACCGAGTAGCTGAGATTGCAGTCACTTTTAATCATTCCTATACCAACAGTTCACTTGGGGAGAGACTGCAATATCCCACAATGCCCTCTGTTGGTTATATGAAAGAATAACAGTGACTGCAATATCACACAGCGCCATCTGTTGGTTGTATGAAAGAATAACAGTGACTGCAATATCACACAGCGCCCTCTGTTGGTTATACGAAAGATTAACAGTGATGGCAATATCACACAGCACCCTCTGTTGGTTATATGGAAGAATAACAGTGACTGCAATATCACACAGCGCCATCTGTTGGTTATATGGAAGAATAACAGTGACTGCAATATCACACAGCGCCCTCTGTTGGTTATATGGAAGAATAACAGTGACTGCAATATCACACAGCGCCCTCTGTTGGTTATACAAAAGATTAACAGTGACTGCAATATCACACAGCGCCCTCTGTTGGTTATATGAAAGAATAACAGTGATGGAGATATCACACAGCGCCCTCTGCACATGGTAGTGGGACAGTAGGACAATGCACACAGTAATCCGTTTGGCAATTCTCGGTCACCATCAACTTTGCAAAGAAGTCCGGTTGATCGCTGGGGGGGTCGCTTTGGCAGAATGTGCGCTGCTGGGAGACAGGGCTGTAGTTGTGTCTAGGCTTATACTAGAGTCAATAAGTTTTCCCAGTTTTCGTAGGTAAAATTAGGTACCTCGGCTTATACTCGAGTATATACGGGTATTTATCCATTTAAAAACAGGCCAACGTCTTGATAAAGGTCATCATTAGGACTGTGTGTAACTTTACTGTGTGTAACAACAAAGTTGTGTTTGATATAAATAGTAAGGCACTTACAGGATTCCATCTCTCTGGAAAGAACGTGCACAGATACTTTGTGTCTTCTTGGGGCGTCCACAGACAGCAGATTCTGTAAAATAAAGCTGGTTGGGTTATTCTGAAGATTCCAGACTGAGCTCATTTGCTGTTGAGTTGCACAACTGTATGCCGGCTAGTAACGGATAAGAGCTGCCTGGTAGATCTAAGAACAGCACTCAATAGTAAAATCCAGGTCCCACTGAGACACATTCAGTTACATTGAGTAGGAGAAACAACAGCCTGCCAGAAAGCAGTTCCACCCTAAAGTGCCGACTCTTTCTGAAAGCACATGACCAGGCAAAATGAACTGAAATGGCTGCCTACACACCAATATTAAAACCAAAAAAAAAAAAAATACACTTGCTGGTTCAGGAGTTAAATTTTATATTGTAGAGCAAATTATTTGCAGTGTCATTTAGAAATAAAAAGTACATAATAAACATCATGACATAATCCCTTTAATGCTTTAGTGCTGGTGAACTGCTCCTTCTGAAGCAAATGTATAGAGATCCCAATTGAGCTTGAGCAATGACTCGACGGACACCCAAAAGATGGCCTAACAGTATTTTCTCCAAAAGGGAGCGGACATCACCATGTTGTTTGTAGGGTAGGCACTCAAAGAGGAATCCTCCAGGCAGAAGTATTAGTAAAAAAAAAGGTCTTTATTGAAGTACAAGTGTGGATTACAGCCTTACGCGTTTCGCGTTCTCACAACAGCCTATATGATTAAGTGTTGTGAGAACACGAAACGTGTAAGGCTGTAATCCACACTTACTTCAATAAAGACCTTTTTTTACTACTGCCTGGAGGATTGCTCTTTGAGTGCCAACCCTACAAACAACTTTACGTGGCGAGTCTTTTTGAATAGAAATGTCTGATAGTATTTTCTCCAAGACAAAACTAAAACAACGATCTACTGTTGCTTTACCTTGCAGAAGTTTACGATATCTTCCTTTGTCAGAGTCTTCATATAGGCAACTTCAACGTTGTCTGTGGAGGGAGAAAAGCAAAACAATCTAAAAGGACTACACCAAATTGTAATGGTGACAGACTTCGATATAATCACTAGATCTGAGCTAAAATCTGGTTGGCCAACTATTTGATCCTATTTATGCAGTGATTGGGCAACTACATGGACACAGGACACTCTGTGCAATTCGATCTATAACAATGACAAATGCCTGTGTCAGACACTGACCCTAATGCAGAGACCACAGAAGCAAATATGTGCTCATATGAAATCTGTAAACAATTCAAGTTTTTTTAAATTTAAATTTGATTAGTTTTCAGGTCGATTTTATTCATCTGAGCTTGAAAAATTTGAATTTACAAATAAATTTCGATTTAAAAACTCATATGAATTCGGAATTCGACCTTTGAAAAATGTGCCTCTATGAGTGAGGCTTATTCTTAAGAGCATCAGCTGCCAAATTTGTTTGAGTAAAAAAAAAAAAAAAGTTATTAACTAATGTAACTACAGTGGTTAAACTGGTGGTCACATAAATGTGAAAATTACATTTTGTTTCTTAGTCCTCTTGTTCCACAGCAGAATATCCATTTGAAGTAACAGTAAATCCAAAAAATTAAAGTGTTTTAAAGTAATAAAAATATCGCGTAGTGTTGCCCTGCACTGGTAAAACGGATCTGTTTGCTTCAGAAACACTACTATAGTTCATATAAACAAGCTTCTGTATAGCAATGGCGGAAATTGAAAAAAAGTCTATATGGCACAGGTTAAATAGTGGATAACAGATAACACCATTACGTTCTACAGAGCTTGTCTGCTGTGTAACCTGAGCCTTTTCTCCTTTCAATGGCTGCCCCCATTGCTACACAGCAGCTTATTTATATAAACAATAGTAGTGTTTCTGAAGCAAACAACAGTTTTACCAGTACAGGGCAACACTACATTATTTTTGTATTAATTTAAAGGTTCAGTAACATCATTTTTTTTACATTCATTAGCATAGATCAAAAAAAAAAAAAAAAACCACAAAGACATATTAAACATTTAAATCCCTAAGTCGCTTTATTAAGAAATAACTTACTGAAACTCCACTTGCGCTTCAGAAACAGCTAGGATCCATCGTGCGCTCAATTTCTCTTCCCTGGCTATCTCCTATAAGGAAAGCAGGGAGGAGAAATTGAGCGCCGCACGATGGACCAGCGGATTGCCTTTTCTGAAGTGGAGTTTCGGTAAGTTATTTCTTAGCAATTTAAAAGTTTAATTTGTCCTTGTGGTTTTTTTTTTTCAAATTGATGTTACTGGTCCTTTAAGAATACAAAGATGTGTCACAGCAAAGACAGCAGTTGATCAATTCTCAAGAGCTCGAAGCCCAGATCAAGTGCAGCTAAAACACCTCCATTGTGTTATTACCTCTGTCAAAATTATACTGCTGGGAAATGATTTCCCCCCAGTACTTTGCACACTCAGCGGAGAGTTTCTTTGGTTTGTCTAGACGACGTATTGCGAGCGCCTGGATGTGCTTCTGGAACGCTTCCTCCGACATCTCTTCCAGGGACTTCTCGGTGGTCAGTAAGAAGGCCTCCACGCGGCTCTCTAAATAATGAGGCGGCTTCTCGGACTGGATAATAAATCTCAAGCCTTGGATGCCGTTAGCCCTGCGGGGGCCACTGAACACAATGTAACCTTCAAAAGACAAAAGCAAGTCAAATGTCTGAAATGGAAGCCGTTTTGCTCACCTGCTGAGATGAAATGAAGCGAGCGCCGAGAAATACGGCACAGATTCTTTATGCAACTGCCAGGAATACATATGCTAATTACACAGGAACATTTATGCAAATTGCACAGAAATACTGGTAGAATAACGGAAGGAAGCAATTAGGAGCTCGCGTCCTTGTTGCGTCTCACCTAACTGCTCCTTGGTGCGCAGTGTGTTGAAGCAAGGCTCCGAGATGATCTGACAGAAGAGCTCCAGCAGCATGTTCTCCGATGTACTCTGCATGTCTGTCTGATAATAGATCTCAATGCCACAGTTATTATGGACCTCGTTCCTCTGCTGATACACGAACCAGCCTCCTGGGAGATAGAAAGAAGCGACGTGAAGTCACGCTCGTGGTCGACAGAAGCGAAAGTGAATGGAAAGAAGCAGAGATCTTACTGTCTGGCAACTGGACTTCACGGTATCGGACCAGCTGACTTGGAAGAAGAGGCTTGGTGTGGGCATGTTCAATAAGCGTGTCCTCCACCATCTGCATTATTCCCACCGCAGTCTAAGAGGCAACATAATGCTGGTCATTTCATGGAAAGCAAAGCAATTACTTGCACACATTTAAAGGGGACCTGTCACCCAGACATAAAAATATGTATGATAAAAGTCCTTTTCAAATTAAACATGAAAACCAAATTCTTTTTTTTTTTTTAAACCATTCATAGCGGTTATAAACTTTAGCTATAAATTTTTAGCTGTCAATCAAATATTGCCTGCCCCTGCTCCATACCATATGGACAATTACTTTCACTTTCCATTCAGCACTTCCTAGATGTCACTGCTCTCCCTACATTCCCCAGTTCTCTTCACCATTTAATTGAGTAACCAGTGCATGGGGATGGACATCAGGTCCCCCATTCTGGTTCACAAACAAAATTCTGAGATGATACAAGACTTGTCTTAATAACAGTGTCCACAAAATGGCTCCTGCCTGCTTGCTATAATTATGAATTCCCAGACTGATGGAAACAAGATCACAGTGTAATTAAAGTTCATTATGCTTGACTAATGTGATAAAATAAGATTTGGGAATATTTTTTTGGGATGATGGTCCCCTTTAAAGGGGTGGTTCACCTTCAATTAAAATTTTAGTACGTTACAGAATGGCTGTTTCTAATCAACTTTTCAATCTGTCCTCATTATTAATAGTTTTTTTTAATTATTTTCCTTCTTCTGACTCTTTCCAGCTTCCAAATGGGGGTCATTGATCCCATCTAAAAATCTAATGCTCTGTTAGGCTACATATTTATTATTGTTACTTTTTATTACTCATCTTTATATTTAGGCCTCTCCTATTCATATTCCAACCTATTATTCAAATCAGTGCATGGTTGCTAGGGTAATTTAGACCCTAGCAACCAGATGGTTGAAATTGCAAACTGTACAGCTGCTGAATAAAAAGCTAAATAACTCAAAAACCACAAATTAAAAACAACTGCAAATTGTCAGAATATCACTCTACATCTGACAAAGTTCATTTAGATGAACAACCCCCTCTTACGCACTCACTGTGCCTCCTTATGATCTATGGATGCTTATTATACATATGTACATGCTGCAGTTTGATGCTCACTCAAATAACTGATTCCAGTACAAACAAAATCTAACAAAATAACTGCGTTTTGCACAAATTCTGCAGGTAGAGAGACACGATGTCTAGTGATTTTAATAGAGTGAGCTCTAATACTAGGCAAAAGGAGCCCCCTATAAGATATATTGGATCTAACGGTCAATGATTATCTGAAACCCAACTCCTGCATGAAGAGAGAATGAAGAGAAACAGATGTTGAGAGAGGGATAGTGAAGATAAACTTGATTATTTCAGAAATGGTACAGAATTTTTGATTGATTATATTTAGTATGATGAAGCTTATATTACATTTTCATGATAGTTCCCCTTTAAAAATGAGTGGAACCCACCTGCTTTGTGATGTTTCCGTGCACAAGAGCTTCCACGTGCAGCCGAGACAGCAGTTGAGGAATGAAGGCCTTCAGGCGGGGTAGGGTGACATCTGCAAGACATAACACCGAATATTAGAAATACATTTTTATAAAGCTTCGGCCAATTCCACAACACTGAACAACAGAAGGGCTTAGACATGAAACATACATATTACATAAAGAAAGACAGGAGTAAAGAGGGTTTGTTCATATTAAAGCTATACAGCAGCTTTGATTTTAGGGGCTTGTATAAATTTAGGCTCAAGTTTGCTTACTGTTCCATTGCATACAATGGCCAATTAAAATACAACTTTGAACAGGAGTTGGCTGGGCCGGGGGAGACGTTTTCTTTTTATATAGGCACCCCAAGGGCCTGTGTCTAGGACAGCACTTACAGGTGACTATTGGGAGTCACAGCCTACAGGATTCTTGCAATAAAGCTGAAGGCTTCCCATTTCTATAGACCTGGCACATGCACCAATCAAAAAGCAGCAAGGGGAGCATGCCGAGGGCAGGGATTGTGTGTGCATGGGGAGTGTGCACAGCGTTGCTATATAAATTGTGTATGTAGGAACTGTACATTAGACACCTAGATGTTACCATTACCATTTCAAGCCTTAGATCTAATATAATTTAAAATCTGTGATAGCTTCTGTGAACTGCGACCTCTGAATCTGCACTGAGGGGTAAGTAAAAAGTTAGGGGCATTTCCTCTATTAGCTAGGCTGGGGGTGGGGGTGGAGGGAAGGGGGTCTACCTAGGGTAGGGGGGGTAGGAATTTTTTTAGTTAAGGGTTGAATACTCCTTTAAAGCATTGTATTACTTCCAGTGATGTAGTTAAAGAACTGTATTACTTCCAATGAGAGCCTGGCACATATTGTCTGGGATATTCCACAGGGACAATTATGATGGTTATAAAAACATTTAAGCTTTTTTTTTTTAAATAAAAAGATTTGCAAACAAAACATATTGCATTTAATATAGGCAATTTGTTTTTATTTTGGATGGTCTTGTTCTTGATAAATTGAGGGAAACTTAAAAGCAGGAATTGTGATAATATTTTAAAATACATAATAATCTGGTATCGTAGGAACAAGAGGGGAAAATTGCTGGTCTCGGTGCAGAAAAATGCTAGCGATGGAAAGCACATTTACCTGCTGTTTGTCTAAGTGTTGCTATGGCAATATTGTGAGGGCAGCGTAGCAATAAAAGGATAATATCACAGCTTGCTGTTTTGATTTGGAATAGTCCATTTTAGAGGAATAATGCATAGGCTTCAAAAGAGCCTTAGGAAGAAATGGACTCTATTAATAAGGATTTACTTGCCCTTTACTTACTGGCTATATTGGGATACAGAGTTGCTGGGCTGAGGTTGGGATGGGGGCATTGATGTTTTCTCTGGAGAATGTAGAATGGGGGGGTATATTGATCATTCTCACTTTAAATATGAGGAAACAAAGTGCTGTCTTGCTGGGGTTGAAACAAGTGAAACTCTCATAGACTCCATTTTATCCAAATAATCCAAATTTTTAAAAATGATTTCTCTGTAATAATAAAACAGTATCTTGTACTTGATCCAAACTAAGATATAATTAATCCTTATTGGAAGCAGAACCAGTCTATTGGGATACATGGTTTTCTAACAGACTTAAGGTATGAAGATACAAATTACAGAAAGATCCCTTATCCAGGAAACCCCAAGTCTGAGCATTCTGGATAAGGGTCCCATACTTGTACAAGTGAGCCCTTCTCTTGCCAAAGATAGCCCAGATATGGAAACCTGTCTGCAATTGGCTCACTTCTAATGGATTCAATCGACACATTATAGATCATTGCCAAACCTTTACTTAAAAGCAAATTTAATTTCAGAGGAAGAAGAAGAGAAACTGGAATATTGGGCAGTCACTATGCTGCTGTGGGGGGAACTTACCATCTAAAGCTTCTTTGAGCTCATCCTTGGTCCAGGCCACTTCAGTCATCAGCAAACGGAGGTAATACATGGCATGCTGGTGCGGCTGTTCTGCTCGGAAGTTATTCAGAGAACGCATGTACTGCAAACAAAAAAAACATTATCAGGCAATAGAAGAGGGGGGGGGGAGGATATATTTTTTTATTGGTGGAAGAGTTGTATTTGTTCAACATATCTCTCGCTTCACAAATATTCACAAGCAAAGTATATGCAGAACATCTGGGCGAGTACAACCGAAGATGAAATATAGCCGGGAGTGTTACCGACTCCACCAGCAATACATACAAGCAAGCAAACATGGCAGCTAATGCACCGTGGGAAGGAAGGAAGGAAGGAAGGAAGGAAGGAAGGAAGGAAGGAAAGAAAGAAAGAAAGAAAGAAAGAAAGAAAGAAAGAAAGAAAGAAAGAAAGAAAGAAAGAAAGAAAGAAAGAAAGAAAGAAAGAAAGAAAGAAAGAAAGAAAGAAAGAAAGAAAGAAAGAAAGAAAGAAAGAAAGAAAGAAAGAAAAAGAGAAAGAAAGAAAGAAAAAGAGAAAGAAAGAAAAAGAAACTTACTGCTTCTTTGATAATTTCAAATCTTTTCTCGTCTATTTGAAAGGAAGCCATTTTCTCGATGATCTTCTTGAGCAAGATATGCTGCTTGTCGCTGTATCCTTTCAGGGAGAGCTATGGGGGGGGGGCAAATTGTACATTATGAAATATCATTAAAATTAAATACAGCCTAAAATCACATCTGTGCGCAGTGTCCTGGTTAGTATTGGCATTTCTGCTGGCACCAAAACTTTATTGCTTGGGTTAGTTTTGAAAACAGTCCCAGAATACACTGTGTATCAGACGCTGCGGAACAACCAATGAAGATGCGTCAAGCCAATGTAAAAATATACAAGTAGAACTCGAGGCAGCCGCTACGTTTCTCTTTTTTTTTTCTTCGTTAACCATCCAAAAATTACTGGAATCCTAGGATTGCTAAAGCTCTCTGTATTATAGTGTTCAGTATCTAGTGAGAAGTTAGAAGCAACTGGACTTAAAGGAGAACTAAAGCTTATCTAAAGAAGTAGCTAGAAATGTTGTACATTATGTTTTGTGCTTCTGTACCAGCCCAAGGCAACCACAGCCCTATAGCAGTAAAGATCTGTGTCTCCAAAGATGCCCCAGTAGCTCCCCATCTTCTTTTTTGCTGATTCACTGCACATGCTCTGTGCTGCTGTCACTTACTGAGCTTAGGGACCCACTCACAATATACAGTACACATAGAATAGAAATGTCACAATATAAGGCTGATTAGTAATTAATACAGATAATTACTACATGACAGCACAGAAACCAGTGCAATTAGCATCAGAATTTAATAGTAAACCTGTAGCATCAGCTTATATTACAGGGGAAGCTCATTTTCTGCTGGATAATTAGTGACGAGCCCTAAGCTTAGCTTCTCAACAGCTGCTCAGACCCCACTGAGCATGTGAGTGTCACAGACACTTTCCAAGATGGTGACCCCTGTGACAAGTTTGAAGTCCTGGATCATTGCTGCTATTGACAAGATGAAACTTTAGGCTGGTGCAATAAGTTCAGTATATAAAATATGAATTTTTTAGCCATTCATTTTTAGGGTTTAGTTCTCCTTTAAAGGAAAACTCAACCCCCCCACTAATAAAAATTCCTACCCAGAACCCTACATAGTCCCCCCTTCCTGCTACCCCCCCCCCCGCCTAGGTGATAACATCTATAAGTGCCCTTAATACTTTAATCGCCTATAGGTACAGAGTAAGTGCAGCAGAGCTCATGGGCGACATCTTCTGGCTCTTTGGATTTCTTCGGGACATCTTTTGTCTCTTCTGCAATTTCTGTCACTTTTGGCACATGTGCAGTTGCTATAAACCCGGAAGACTGCTCCAACTGCGCATGCACCAATACAACGCTCACTTCCTGAAGAAATCAGAAAAGCCGGAAAATGCGTCCATGAGATCCGCTGCTCTTAATCTGCACCTATAGGCTAGTAAAGGATTAGGGACACTTATAGGTTTAATCACCTATGTGGGGGGAGCATGGAGGGGGGTCTATGTAGGGTAGTGGGTAGGGGTTTTTATTAGTTGGGGGATTTAAGTTCTCCTTTAAAAATGTTTCTCCACTCATCCGTATGACTTTTTCAGTTCAAGACATTGCCCCGCATTTTAAAAGCTAAATACAGTTACCAACATCCAATCACAAGAGTTCCACTGACAGGTATGTATCCTAACTGAACCTAGAATCCAAACACAATGGTACCATGAATCTCATGCCAAGGAACACTCTCTCTCTCGGTACACAAAGGTCAAAAAAAGGTGAAGAAATAGCAAGGTTTATTAAAGCCGACGTTTCGGTTCATACAGGAACTTTTTTTTTTTTTTTTTTTAAATTATATATAAAAATGTATATATACAAATGTATATATATATTTGTTAAAGTAACAGTAACACCAAAAAATGAAAGTGTTTTAAAGTAATGAAATTATCATGTAGCGTTGCCCTGCACTGGTAAAACTGATCTGTTTGCTTCAGAAACACTACTATAGTTCATATAAACAAGCGGCTGTAGCAATGGCGGAAACTCAAAAAAGTCTATATGGCACAGGTTAAATAGTGGATAACAGATAACACCATTATGTTCTACAGAGCTTATCTGCTGTGTAACCTGAGCCCTTTCTCCTGGCTGCCCCCATTGCTACACATCAGCTTATTTATATAAACAATAGTAGTGTTTCTGAAGCAAACACGCCAGTTTTACCAGTGCAGGGTAACACTACATTATATTTGTATTACTTTAAAATACTTTAATTTTTTGATGTGAATGATCCTTTAACTGCATGTGACGCCTATGAAGACGGAGGTCACATATTACTGAACCTGTGGGTTAAACTCATTGTTTTGCCTCATTCAATTACTAAATGGAGTCTCTAGTGCACATAAGAATCATTTATGTATCATTATACAAGACGGGAGGCTGTGCTAGACAGTAAGGGGGTCAGAGCAGCGTGTGAAACAAGTATGAGTAGTGGTGTGAGGGTCATATCCAGTCAGGCACATGGCAAGGAACACTGGGGATCCATCAAGCAATGGCTTAGGGTTAATAATAACATACAAGTTACATAGGCCCCACTGATGAGTCAACAAACACATGTGAAGGGAACAGACTCAGAGCTTTGTAGTAAGTTACTGGCTACTAAATAAAACCCATATCTTGCTATATTTCTCCACCAGCAACAAGTGAAGAGGAGCCCTGACACCTCTTTATTTTCTCTTCTGAATCATCATCGGTGGCCGACCAACAAGCGACAGAAATCCACAGTACAAAGATATCTGTTGGGATCATCAGAATACGCTAAAAATCATACGGAGCCGCTACAGACGTCTGACCCAGGTGAAAAAAGGGGCAATGACTTTACTTGTACTTTGGCATCTGTATTTGGGAAGAGGACATGTTCTAGAAATCCTCTAAGCAAAAAATCTTTCTAGTTCCCTGTGTTAAGGTGGCCATACATGGATAGATCCGCTCGTTTGGCGAGCGGAATTCCCTCCGATATGCCCACCTTGAGGTGGTCAATATCGGGCTGATCCGATTGTGGGCCCTAGGGCCAGACGATCGGATCCTAGCGTTCGCAAACGGGCGGTCGGATCGCGGGACTGCATCAACGAACAGATGCGACCGCGATCCGATGGGATTTTTAGTCCCATCCGATCGAGATCTGGCCAACTTTCGGCCAGATCTCGATCGGGGAAGCCCGTCGGGGGGCCCCATACACGGGCCAATAAGCTGCCGACTCGGTCTGTCGGCAGCTTTTATCAGCCCGTGTATGGCCACCTTTAGAAATGTCTTCTGGTTACATATTGGCGTTTAATGTACCTCTCTCTCAAATGCTTTTACAAAAGACACTTGAGAAATATGCCATATAAAATAGAATCCCTGGCTCAAACCAATTATTTGTGATCCTACAAGCAGATTAGAGAGGTCTCCATAGACTGTCTTACTTACAAACACACACACTGCATAGAGCATCATGTATTACGGGTATGGGACTGCTTATCCAGAATGCTCAGGATCTGGGGTTTTCTAGATAACAGATCTGTCTGTAATTTGGATCTTCATACCTTAAACGGGTTGTTAGAAATATGGCAGTACACCTGGTTTTTATGCAATTAAAACTTGCCTCCAAGCCTGGAATTCTAAAATAAGCTCCTGCTTTGAGGCCACTGGGAGCAACATCCAAGGGGTCAGAGAGCAACATGATGCTCGCGAGCTACTGGTTGGGGATCACTGCTATAGACCAACCTAAAATGTACATTGGAAAAAAAACTATATCACTTTGCCAGAGGTGTGGATAGTCTACCACAGGGAAACTAGTTCCAACCAGCTCGTCTAATACACAAATTATTAGCGCACAAAAAGGCACTCGACTGGGGTTAATATAAGCCAAAAAGGAGGAATAAACAAGCAGATACAGAAGTCAGCCACATAAAGATGAAGCCATTGCTTCTCAGGGCAGGTGCATAGAAAAGCCAGAGACCATCCAAAAAGGGCAGCAGGAGGCGTGTGACATGCCTAATAACTCAAGCTGGAGAAACTCTTCCTTCATTTACTTACAAGGATCGCATTCATTCCAGAGGCAATGCCATAGTTCAAACCTGAGAGGCGAGCTGCATATGTATACTCTTTTAAATCATCCTTCAGTAACCTTAGAAACAGGTATGTCATGTTGCAATGGAGAGGGTCGGCATAAAGGTAGCGACTAGCAAAAAGAAACACAAAATAAAGAGGACTTTTGATTCCACGAGCAATGACATGGACATCGATGGAGGAGAGCGACAAAAAAGAGTATGTATATGCAGCACCGTTATCAGCTTTTCTTTGGGATGAGAAGGGTACCAAGCACTACTTGTATAGGCTCCAGAAAAAGCGCCAGACTGGACAAATTATTTTGCCAATTTCAGAAATGTCGTCAACAGAACGACCCCCTCCAAAAACGGGAGGCGGGGGTTACGTTTTGATGGAGATATTAAAGGGGTTGTTCACCTTTAAATTAACTTTTAATATGATGTAGAGAGTGATATTCTGACACAATTTGCAATTGGTTTTCATTTTTTTATTATTTGTGGTATTCAAGTTATTTAGCAGCTTTCCAGTTTGCAATTTCAACTGTCTGTTGTTTGGGTCCAAATTACCTTAGCAACGCATGCACTGATTTGAATAAGAGTCGGGAATATGAATAGAAGAGGGCCTGAATAGAAAGAAGAGTAATAAAAAGTAGCAATAACTAGAGATTTTTAGCCGTACAGGGCTTTTGTTTATTAGATGGGGGTCAGTGACCCCCCATTTGAAGGCTGGAAAGAGACAGAAGAAGAAGAAGGCAAATAATTCAAAAACTATAAAAAGAAAATGATGGTCTATTGAAAAGTTGAAAAGTTGTTTAGAATTAGCCATTCTTAAACATACTAAAAGTTCACCTTTAAGGTGACTTTTAGTATGTTATAAAATGGCCAATTCTAAACAACTTTTCAATTGGTCTTCATTATTTCGTTTTTATATTTTTAAAGTTATTTTTCTTTTTCTTCTGACCCCTTGCAGCTTCCAAATGGGCGTCGCTGACCCTTTCTGAAAAGCAAATGCTCTGTAAGATTAAAATCTCTAGTTATTTCTACTTTTTATTACTACTCTTTCTGTTGAATCCCTCTCCTATTCATATTCCAGTATCGTATTCAAATCAGTGCATGGTTGCTAAGATAATTTGGACCCTAGCTACCAGACTGCTATTCAGTCCCTCTCCTATTCATATTCCAGTCTTTTATTCAAAAAAGGGAAATTTGGACCCTAGCAACCAGATTGCTGAAATTGCAAGCTGGAGAGCTGCTGAATAAAAAGCTCAATAACTCAAAAAACTTACATAATAAAACATGAAAACCAATTGAAACGTTGTTTAGAATTGGCCATGTTATAACATATTAAAAGTTCATCTTTATGGTGACTTTTAGTATGTTATAGAATGGCGAATTCTAAGCAACTTTTCAATAGACTTTCATTTTTTCTTTTTATCATTTTTTAATTATTTGCCGCGTTCTTCTGTCTCTTTCCAGCCTTCAAATGGGGGTCACTGACCCCATCTAATAAACAAATGCCCGGTAAGGCTAAAAATCTCTAGTTATTGCTACTTTTTATTACTCCTCTTTCTATTCAGGCCCTCTCCGATTCATATTCCATTTCAAAAAGGGAAATTTGGACCCTAGCAACCAGATTGCTGAAATTGCAAGCTGGAGAGCTGCTGAATAAAAAGCTAAGTAACTCAAAAACCTTAAATAATAATAAATGAAAACCAATTGCAAATTGTCTCTGAATATCACTCTCTACTTCATACTAAAAGTTATCTCAAAGGTGAAGCACCCTTTTTAAGAAACAAGCAGAATAATTAGCACAGTGAAATAAAAATAAATAGAAGAAATCCCTCTCTTCCACCCACTAGAATATACAGATTTTTTTTTAGAGGCAGGTAGAAGCTAATTGGTCTCACGTCTGCCTTTGATGGTTGGTACTTACATACATCCCATAGATGGTATTTTGCAGATCATAGTTCAAGCCAGCTAGCTCTGCTGCATATGCATACTCGTTGAGGGAATCTTTAAGTAGCTCAAGGTACAAATAGGCCATGTTACAATGTAAAGGATCCACATAAGCAAATGGGCTGAAAGAAAACATTAGAATTAGGGGCTTGTTCTCGAGATTTTCTCAGGCTGTCCCCGCTCTTTCTGGTCTCGGCACACTGGAGACTTACCTGTTGTGCTGCAGGAGTTAAAGGCAAATAAAACCATACAAACATGTAACAATAGGAAGCGATAGGACAGAGGAATGCATCCTTTACATACTGTACCTGCAACTTATATTAGTACCAATATTAACAATTAACATGAAATATAGAATAAAATCATTAGGACGAGTCCCTAATCCTGTTTAACGTGCAGCAAAATGATATTTAGACAGCTGCAGTCCTAACAGTGCCTGTTTTTTTTTTTTTAAGGCTTTATTTGTATTTGAACAGATTTTTAATTTTAACAATAGTTAAAAAGGAGGAAAAAGCCTAACAGTAACCTTTAACGGAATAAGTTACAATCAAAGAGTGTTAAAATATCTGTTCCAAAGAATAGCAGTAAAACTATAAAAAAAAACATCCCCGGTACACTCAGCTCTTTACTGGTCCTAGAAGGGCAATGGAACAACTCAGTTTCATCTCAACAATTTCGATCAGAAATTAGAATCTCTATCTACCTCGGACTGCTTATATGTCACATGAATGGGAAGCCCCAAGGTCACTGAAAACATCTTAAAACAAAATTCTAGTATAATGCATAAACTCTCTGCCTATAAATAAAAATAACCCTCCAGCGCAGTCTACAAGTCCAAGGTCTGAATTATACATATAAACATTAAAGGGGTGGTTCACCTTTAAGTTAAGTTTTACTATGTTATAAAATGGTTAATTCTAAGCAACTTTTCAGTTGGCCTTCATTTATTTTATTATAGTTTTTGAATTCTTCTGACTCTTTCCAATTTCGAATGGGGGTCACTGACCCCATGTAAAAACAAATGTTATGTAAGGCTACACGTCTATTGTTATTGCTACTTTTTATCATCTTTCTATTTAGGCCTCTCTTATTTATATTCCAGCCTCTTAGTGGTTCCTAGAGTAATTTGTACCATAGCAACCAGATTGCTGAAATTCCAAACTGAAGAGCTGCTGAATAAAAAGCAAAATAATTAAAAAAAAAACAAATAAGAAAAAATGAAAACCAATTGCAAATTGTCTCAGAATATCAACCTCACATCATACTAACTTAACTCAAAGGTCAAAGACCCCTTTAAACATAAACAAGCCATTAACTTTCCTTGTAGATCATAATAAAACATAAATGTAATAAAACTATACATGTCTATGTTGCCTAACGCAGTATCATTTTACTTGTAAGCCCCTGCCCATATATATTCTTTTTTTGGGGAATGTGTTACTGAAGCTGTTGATAAATGTATTCATCTAGACACTTTGGCAACTTTTTAAAAGTTTCTTAAGAAATGACTAAGCGATAAATTATGGAAACCACAAACTGATTCATATGTGAGACCACAAACCCAATAACCAGCTCTGGAAAGCTCTTTGGGAAACAGGATATTTATTACCGGGCATAAATTCAAAGGGAAATGATGGCGGGTTATGATCAGTGGCAGAGATTACGGCATCTTTAGTGCAGCTCAATCCATAAAGAAAATAATAAAGATTAAGTGCTCAGTCTTCACTTAGTCAACAGTGTCTAGAATTCTGGCTGGCCACATAAATGTTAGTGCTTTACTCCAGCTCCACCCAATATCTCCATACTGCTCGCGTAATTGACTCTCAGTGTGTGCACTGCTGAAAGTGACATTTACAATAAACCAGACAAATTAAAAGATTTGTTAAGAGATTATCCCCTGTGACCAACATAATGCCATACCTGAAAAACTCAAAGTTGAGACATGATTTCGGCAGGAAGAATTTATCATCTTGTTTGAACCACAATTTACTCATTGCAGTGTCCTGCGGGGGGAAATAACAGGAGAACGGAACATTACACAAACTATTGTTAAAATATATATAAGACACAAATATAATTGAATTTGAAAGGTGCAGAAGTATGAGGGTTTTAACCCCAGCAGAGCTGGCAATCGACACCTATACTTTGGCACATTAAACCACCCCCTGCAGTATATGAACATCACTGAAATAAATAGAAATGTTTTACAGGTATATCTGTGTATAGCTGGCTTTCTTAAAGGGATACTGTAATGGGAAAAAAAAAATTTTTTAATAGTGCTGCTCCAGCAGAATTCTGCACTGAAATCCATTTCTCAAAAGAAAAAACAGATTTTTTTATATTCAATTTTGAAATGTCACATGGGGCTAGACATTTTGTCAATTTCCCAGCTGCCCCAAGTCATGTGACTTGTGCTCTGATAAACTTCAATCACTCTTTACTGCTGTACTGCAAGTTGGAGTGATATCACCCCCCTCCCTTTTTCCCCCCAGCAGCCAAACAAAAGAACAATGGGAAGGTAACCAGATAACAGCTCCCTAACACAAGATAACAGCTGCCTGGTAGATCTAAGAACAACGCTCAATAGTAAAAACCCATGTCCACTGAGACACATTCAGTTACATTGAGAAGGAAAAATAGCAGCCTGCCAGAAAGCATTTCTCTCCTAAAGTGCAGGCACAAGTCACATGACCAGAGGCAGCTGGGAAATTGACAAAATGTCTAGCCCCATGTCAGATTTCAAAATTGAATATAAAAAAATCTGTTTGCTCTTTTGGGAAATGGATTTCAGTGCAGAATTCTGCTGGAGTAGCACTATTAACTGATGCGTTTTGAAAAAAAAAAAAATCCCATGACAGTGTCCCTTTAAGACTATAAAATAGATGCCATTTTAAGCATTACTTGATATGTTATATATACTCACTTGACATTTTTACAGGAACTAATTATTAAATGATATTTAGCACATTCCTGTGTTAATAATACATCTCAATGTATATCTAATATTGAAATGTTACCTTAATCAAAGCTGGGAACGGTGTTGCGTCCTTTTCCAAGGGTAGAATCTCAAAGTTTGTAGGAATAAACTCATTCTTCATTGGTAGTTTCAATTTTCCATTAAGATCTGCCTTCTGCCATTTCTGAGATAGTCAGATAAATATTATTATTACACAAATCCCCTAAGTGTGTATCACGCTATGAACATATCAGAGCTGCATTCAGACAGGCCTTGCAATGATATTAATTCAGGACATTATATACAAACTGATGCAGACATTTCATGCAGTAATGAAATTCCAAAATTGTTCTAATGGGGATAAGCAAGAAGACAATACTTATAAAACAATTGTCTTTCTAGAATAAGTCTGTTATACCAGGGAAATGTGTATAGAAGAAGGTGCATGCAGTGAATGGTACTGACCTGAATAACCTCTCGTGCGATGTCCTCTTGTTTATACTGGGTTCCGTACCACTCTTCTGTGCGGTCTGTCTTGCCTTCAAACGACTTGGAAACTACTGCCACCCTGCAACAAAGAGATGGGTTAACAATGGAGTTTGGTCTAATCTACACATACAATTCCCTGAATAAATCAATTTGTCTGCAACAAGAAAAAAAGAAAAAAAAAAAAAAAAAAAAAAAAAAGAAAGAAAGGCTCAGGAATCAAATAACCAACCAACTTCTTCCATTTAACCTCTAATTGTCCCAGTTAAGATCCTTGCAACACTCCCTACAAGTTTTCCTTTTCTGCCTGTGGCTCACAATATAAGGCTGAATAGTAATTAATACATGGCAGCACAGAAACCAGTGCAATTAGCATCAGAATTTAATAATCAGCCCTGTAGCATCAGCTTATATTACAGGGGAAGCTCATTTTCTGCTGGATAATTAGTGACGAGCCCTAAGCTTAGCTTCTCAACAGCTGCTCAGAGCCCACTGAGCATGTGAGTGTCACAGACACTTTCCAAGATGGTGACCCCCTGTGACAAGTTTGAAGTCCTGGATCGTTGCTGCTATTGACAAGCTGAAGCTTTAGGCTGGTGCAATAAGTTCAGTATATAAAATATGGCATTTTTAGCCCTATTTATTTTCAGGGTTTAGTTCTCCCTCAAAGGCTTTCAACCGAGGAGAGGTTTAAGTATTGTACTTGGCATCAGTACATATTCCATCATGGAACACCTTTTATTACAATGTGCAAATAAAAATGCGTTTTAACCTAAGGACACCATGCCTTTTAACATCAGTGCCCCTTTAAACAAACTGAAGTGGAAAGCAAAGATGGAATGAGTCCGGCTCAGAACTCTTGGATTGTTACAGAGACAGATGGCCTACGAGAGAAAAGTGCCGACACTCACATAAGCATTCTGCTAAGGAAACATTGTTGTTTATGGAGTTCCAGAAGTGCTGCCGCCAGCGAAGCTTTTTTTCTTGCTGCTTTTGAAGACCATTTCTAAACAAGGTCCCAGACTTTTTGTGTAAGTGTAGAAGTGCAATTTGTTAGATTCAGCAGCCTTTCTTCCTGTAACATGTCCTACTTTCAAGCTTCCCATATGCTTATCATATTCAGACCCAAAAATACACGGGTGAGGGATAGAGAAAGCTGATCTTGTCGGCTGAACCTTGAACCTTATCAGACTCCACAGATTTCTTTCAATTTTCAGTTGAAGTAAACCCAACAGTACCCAACCTAATACAGGTATGGGACCGGTTATCCAGAATGCTCGGGACCTAAGTTTCCGGATAATGGATCTTTCTGTAATCTGGACCATCATACCTTAAGTAGCAATTTCAATTATGGATCCGCACACACCAATTTTCTGCAGTTTTCTTTAATTTTTATTCACCACCAATATCAACGTTTCGGGGGGTACAAACTCCCTTCGTCAGGATACCATTCCAATACCATCATACCTTAAGTCTACTAGAAAATCATGTAAACATTAAAGGGGACCTGTCACCCAGACATAAAAGGCTGTAGAATAAAAGTCCATTTCATATTAAACATGAAACCCAAATTCTTTTTTTTATTAAAGAATTCATAGCTGTTGTAAACTCATCTCAATCTCAGCTGTCATTCAAATTTTGTCTGCCCCTCCTCTATGCCTTAGGCATAGAGGCGGGGCAGACAATTACTTTCACTTTCCATTCAGCAATTACTAGATGTCACTGCTCTCCCCACATTCCACCTCTCTCTTCATTACCATTTAATTGTGTAGCCAGGGCATGGGGATGGACATCAGGTCCCCCATTCTGGTGCACAAACAAGATTGTGAGATGATACAAGACTTGTCTTAATAACAGTGTCCACAAAATGGCTGCTGCCTGCTTGCTGTATTTATGAATTCCCAGACTGATGGAAACAAGATTCAAATCATTTTTATAGTGTAATTAAAGTTCATTTTGCTTGACCAACGGGATTAAATAGGATTTGGAATAATTTTTTTTGGTGACGGGTCCCCTTTAAATAAACCCAATAGGCTGGTTTTGCTTCCAATAAGGATTAATTATATCTCAATTACACGCTACTGTTTTATTATTACAGAGAAAAAGGAAATCATTTTTAAAAATTTGGATTGTTTGATTATAATGGAGTCTATGGGAGACGGCCTTTCCGTAATTCAGAGCTTTCTGGATAACAGGTTTCCGGATAACGGGTCTCATACCTGTACATTGTTTTGAAGCAGAAATATTCTCATGAGGAGCTTTAAAATACATTTAAGACCTTTCGATGCTACAGCAGTGATAAAAATCTAAATTTGCAGAATGAGAAATAAAGAATTAAATTGTTGCTCAATATAAATCTAGAAAACTAACTTTGCCTAAAAAAAAAAAATTAAAAAAAATATTCACAATATACATCCACAAGAATTTTTCAGTGGTTTTTGAGTTTTTTGTAAATGTAATTGCTATTGAAAGCATTATTTGTTTATTTCTTTTCTTCTGCATGTTTAAACAATGTTACAAAGACAGGTCTGTTAATCAGCTGGCTTCTGCTGTATTGTTTTAAACTTCAGAACCACCAAGAGAGGATAGAAAATGAAAGATGCTGCTTTTAACTGCATGTACATTTAAAAACCACTTCTAAAAATATGTACAGGTATCGGACCTGTTATCCAGAATGCTCGGGACCTGGGGTTTTCTGGATGATGGATCTTTCCATAATTTGGATCTTCACCCCTCAAGTCTATTAGAAAACATTATAGAAACCCAATAGGATTGTTTTGCTTCCCATAAGGCTTAACTATATTTGAGTTTGGATCAAGTTCAAGCTGCTGTTTTATTATTACAGAGAAAAAGGAAATTATTTTTAAAAACTTGGATTATTTGGATAGAATTGAGTCTATGGGAGACAACCTTTCCCGTAATTCGGAGCTTTCTGGATAATGGGTATTCGGGCAACGGATCCCATACCTGTAGAACAATGAATAGGAAACCATGTCCTACTCTCTACCACCAGAACTATGGACAAAAAGGGTACGTTGCTTAGAAAGGCATATACTTATATTAATCAAACCTTTATTTTTGGGTAGATAATCTTTTTATAGGATGGAAGGAGATACTGCAACACTGTTGCAGACTGTCCTACTAAAACATATTAATGATAGTTTAGATTTCCCACTTAATTAGGCGGCTTCATAGCTCTCCTCCACTAGGCAGTGTGGGTTGGCCGGGTAGCATTATGGCAAGATGGCTTCCCATGCAGCAGCTTTTTGGTGAGCACAAAGAACAAGACTGCACAACTTAAAAAACCCAGGCAACTACCCCTGTTGCAAAAGACTGTCTGCTATTGATACTGTTTTTTGTAATTCTTTATATTGCCACAGGAATGGAATATTTATCATTTTAGGCAACTGCAATTGTCAAGTGCATAATATCAGATAGAAAATACAGAAAACTTACCGGACATTTTCGGGCTTCAGTTTATCCAACACCATTTCTATCAAGTCTGGTCTGAAGTCTTCCAGTAAATACTCGGCAGACAGTACTTCTTCTAGGGGATAGTACTGCAACATAAAATATTGTGTTAGCCCAAAGTCATAATACATCTTTATTTATCTATTTAATATGGAATTTATGGCTAGAAGTTCTCTGAATGTGTTGGCATTTGAATGAATTTATATATAAAACTACTAATGCAAACGCCAGAAGAATGCTCATCGTGATAATATGCAGCACCCAGTACTGCAGTGCCATCTACTGCCCATCGAAATAATATCAGAGTGCAAAATTACTAGTAACGCACAATGTTTCATTATGCAGTTTATTTTTCATGTGAATCTATGCACAGATTTTTAAAAGACAAATTTAGTCCATGGATAAACAGGGTCATAATTGGAGGAAAAATTGTGTTACGTCAACACATCTTTGAGAGAAGTCTTAAGATAGGATGTACTTAAGGGATACTGTCATCGGAAAACATGTTTTTTTCAAAATGCACCAGTTAATAGTGCTACTCCAGCAGACTTCTGCACTGAAATCCATTTCTCAAAAAAAACAAAACATTTTTTATATTCAATTTTGAAATCTGACATGGGGCTAGACATTTTGTCAGTTTCCCAAATGCCCCAGTCATGTGACTTGTGCCTGCACTTTAGGAGAGAAATGCTTTCTGGCAGGCTGCTGTTTTTCCTTTTCAATGTAACTGAATGTGTCTCAGTGGGACATGGGTTTTTACTATTGAGTGTTGTTCTTAGATCTACCAGGCAGCTGTTATCTTGTGTTATGGAGCTGCTATCTGGTTACCTTCCCATTTTTCTTTTGTTTGGCTGCTGGGGGGAAAAGGGAGGGGTGATATCACTCCAACTCGTAGTACAGCAGTAAAGACTGATTGAAGTTTATCAGAGCACAAGTCACATGACTTGGGGCAGCTGGGAAATTGACAATATGTCTAGCCCCATGTCAGATTTCAAATTTGAATATAAAAAAAAAAATCTGTTTGCTCTTTTGAGAAATGGATTTCAGAGCAGAATTCTGCTGGAGCAGCACTATTAACTGATTCATTTTGAAAAAAAAATTTTTTTCCCATGACAGTATCCCTTTAGCTATTAAGTACAGGTATGGGACCTGTTATCCAGAATGATTGGGACCTGAGGTTTTCTGGATAACGGATCTTTCCATAATGTGTATTTTCATACCTCAAGTGTACTATAAAAATCATGTAAACCGCAAATAAACCCAATAGGCTGGTTTTACTTCCAATAAAGATTAAATTATATGTTAGCTGGGATCAAGTTCAAGGTACAGTTTTATTATTACAAAGAAAAGGGAAATCATTTTTAAAAATTCGGATCATTTGGATAAAATGGAGTCCATGGGAGAGAGCCTTTCTGTAATGTGGCGCTTTCTGTAGAACAATGAATAGGAAACTATGTCCTACACTCTACCACCAGGACTATGGATATAAAGGGTACTTTGTAACTAGTGATGGGTGAATCTGAACCATTTCACTTCACCAAAAATTGCAGTTAAGTTTATGGGTGGCAATTTTTGCGCAACAATTTTTTCCATGCATTGGAGTCTATGGGCGTAATTTTTGCCGTGAAACTCGGAAAAAAATTATGCTCATCACATTTGTAACATGTAAGTGTAATTAACACATGAAATGCATAAGCACTTTTCATTCATATATTATTCGTATCCAGTAGAGGCACATACAACTTTCTTTGCAGGAGCGCTCCTGTGTCTTTACTTACTATGTGTTGAGTGATATGGATAACAGGTAGCACACAAAAAGATAATTTGATCATTTCAGTTCATTCAAACATATGCCTTTACTTACATGCAGCAATCCTGCAATCTTGGATGTATAGCCTCGTGGTCGCTCCTTATCCTTGAATCGAAAGGCCACGGCATTCAGGTCCTACATAGTAAAGAACTGTTAATATCTTCAAATCACAAACACAACAATAGAATAGAATAGAATAGAATAGAATAGAATAGAATAGAATAGAATAGAATAGAATAGAATAGAATAGAATAGAATAGAATAGAATAGAATAGAGAGAGAGAGAGAGAGAGAGAGAGAGAGAGAGAGAGAGAGAGAGAGAGAGAGAGAGAGAGAGAGAGAGAGAGAGAGAGAGAGAGAGAGAGAGATATATGCTGGATAGTTGGTTACCTTGCACTCCTGGAACACCCACTCTTGAGGGCCTTCTGTTCTGAGCTTTTGGATATACTGAAACATGTGGAAAATGATGTCATCCACATGCACTGACAAAGGAATGAGAAAACCATTAGCACAGGCAAGTGAAAGATGTAAATAAGAATCCTCTCAAATGCTCAAAAATTTTAACATTTGGTCTGTTGGTTTAAGTTCTTATTTATAGAGTAGAGACACACAATTATTATAGGTTATATATGAGTATAGCCTATTTAGTGTTGTGATTTATTTTAGCATTGCTTTAGCTAAAAGTGTTAATACAACTGGCTGATTTTCATGGGGTCTAGCCGACTGTGCCCATGGGATTTCTTAATTTGCATATTTGCAGTTATTTGTTGCCAAACCAGGGGCAATAAATGAAAACAATAAAAGTCCAGAAATATGGTATCTTCCGCTCATGTGACTAATTACAAATATGCAAAGATAAAAAAATGCTCGCTTTACACAGTAAGAACGGTCTTCAAGAGGATCTAACTGGAAAAAATCTTAATGTTTTATTACTACCTAGATCACATGCTCAGTGATCCAGTTGTCCTATTTACAGGCAAGGGGCTCAGGCAGAATTGAATACTTACACAGGCCTTCTTCGGTCAGATCCACATTAATGATGAAAAACATGAATCCCTTGGCACCTTCTTTCTGTCCCCCGACAAGAGTATTTACCCAGCCTATCAAGGCAAAAGCCAGAATATTTTTCATTACAAACTACAACATACATTAGTACCAAGGTATACATTTCAAGGCCAAGGTGAAACAGAAAAGCAGGATGCTATATCAGAAACAAGCATTCATTGTTGGGATGCTCTTTTTACACTGCCTCCCCAAAGAAAATATAAACCATCTTCAGCAGCATCTGCTGCAGTGATTACAAAACAGCAGGGTTCGCTCCACCTGAAGGTATATGGCAAAGCAGGAGGGGTTTTAAGCCTGAATGCCAGTCAGGGTACAAAGGGTGGAAGACTTATTTGCTCTCCTTAATTTATCTGTATGCCCCACTTGAAGTGGAAATAGGATGAGAAAGAGAAGCGGCTGTTCTTGAGAGTTACCTTTAGCCTCAGTGTTTTTGGGCAAGAAAAGAGAAGCAGCTGTTCTTGAGAGTTACCTTTGGTCTCAGTGTTTTTGGGCAAGAAAAGAGAAGCAGCTGTTCTTGAGAGTTACCTTTGGCCTCAGTGTTTTTGGGCAAGAAAAGAGAAGCGGCTGTTCTTGAGAGTTACTTTTGGCCTCAGTGTTTTTGGGCAAGAAAAGAGAAGCAGCTGTTCTTGAGAGTTACCTTTGGCCTCAGTGTTTTTGGGCAAGAAAAGAGAAGCGGCTGTTCTTGAGAGTTACCTTTAGCCTTCAGTTCAGATAGCAGACTTCCAGGTCCCTCATGGCCAATAAGATGGCCAAGGTAATGACCTGGGTTAGACTTGTAATATTTCTGAAGATCTGGAATTGGGAATGTGACGTACAGGTTTCTTATATCCTTAATGGGCACGATCTTGTACATTTGCTAGAAATATGAAAGAGGAATAAAGCTTAGCACAGGTATATGACTTTTACTGCAGAATGATATACATGTCTAGCAGACTAAGATATTTCATCTGTTTGTCAAAGGGCACTTAAGCTAAACCTCAAGTTAATTACATGTCCCCTAAAACATTACATGTAGCCCATAAAAACATTCCTAGACCTTCACAGAAATTACCTTTTTACTAGCTTCTAAACAAACTGTTCTCCTGAAATCACCCTTGGGTGAACAATACAGTTTAAAAATACCGAACTTCCTCTATCCAAAAAGTTATTTTGGCATAATGAAAGAACAGCAACATTCCAGCATACAAAACATATTCTCAATGGTTTTAAGGTTATTTCTAAATGGAATTACGGTTGAAAGCAGCACCCATCTTTTTATACTCTCTGTACATCTGGTTCTGACCTAATACAATATTTCAGGAACCAGCTTATTAAGACGTGAAGAACTAACTGCTATGTTGTTTCCAAAGTCAGAACCAGAGAACAGAAGGGGATAAACAAATACTGCTTTCAATTGCAATTTGAATGTTGCTTGGAACTAGAATCTTTAAAGGGGTTGTTCACCTTCCAACACTTTCAGTTCAGATGGTTTCCTATAGTTCACCATTTTTTCTAATTATCTTCTATTTTCTCTGTGTGACGGTTATTCTAATATTGAAGTGTAATTTTTCACCTTGTAAAGCTGCTCGGGGAAAGGGGGGGTCGCAAACTCTTAAACTGATCTTAATTGATACATTTAATCGATACATTTCTTATCTTTGTCCCTGCTGAGCAGAATCCCCAAGTTTCATTTAAGGCAGCTGTTAGAATTGATACAGTAGTTGCTGATATTCCACAGATGCGGCTGAGAAATATATGTGAACCTGAATTACTCAGCTGCCAGTCAAACACCAGAAACAGGAGCATTAAAGGAGTTATTCACCTGCAAACACCTAGTTGGTTTCAGATTTTAATTTGAAAGAAAGACTTTTTTTCAATTACTTTCTATTTTCTATGCGTGACTTTTTATAATATTGAAGTGTAAAGTGTCATTATTCACCTTTTAAAACAGCCCTGGGGGGGGTCTCTGACCCTGTAAACTGTTCTAAAATTATGCGTTTAGTTGAAACATTTCTTATCTTTGTCCCTGCTGAGCAGAATCCTTAGGCTAGGGCCACACGGCGCGATTTTGCCGCGATTCTGCGCTGGGCGAGTTGCGAGTCGCTGCGGTTTTTAAGCCGAAATAGCTTTGTTAACTTTGGCGCTGGCGTCAATGCAAATCGCGGCGAAATCGCTGCGCTAATTCACACGCGGCGATTCGTTTTCTATTGTCGCCCGAAGTTGCCTCGCTGGGCGTTTCCGGGCGACAGTAGAAAAAGAATTGCCGCGTGTGAATTAGCGCAGCGATTTCGCCGCGATTTGCATTGACGCCAGCGCCAAAGTTAAAGCTATTTCGGCTTAAAAACCGCAGCGACTCGTAACTCGCAACTCGCCCAGCGCAGAATCGCGGCAAAATCGCGCCGTGTGGCCCTAGCCTTAAGCTTCATTTAAGGCAGCTGTTGGAATTGATACCATAGTTGCCAAGACTGCAGAGATAATGCTGAGAAATGTATCAACTAAATGTTACAAGATTTTGGAAAAACTGTAAAAAATAAAAAAAATGGAATGTAACTGGAAAAAGTCTATTTCTGGAGAATAATCTGAAAACAACTCAACTGAAAAAAGTGTTTGGAAAGTGAAGAACCCCTTTAATTTTTTTTTCTTTTCAGTATTGAAATTGCAGCTCCCCACTGCCAGCAGCCCTACATCTTAAAGGAACAGCAATATAAAAAAAGAAGGTGGTTTAATCAAAATATAATGTGGTATTGCTCTGCACTGATACAATTTAAAATCCTAAAATCCTACTATAGTCTATATAAACAAGCTCCTGTGTAGTCATGGGGACAGCGATTTAAAGCTGAAAAAAGGCATAGGTTACAAAGCAGAAACTTTTTAGAATCCCATTGTATACTACAGAGTGTATCTGTTATCTACCATAGAGGCCTGTGCTTGAATGGCTGCCCCCATTGGCCACACAGCAGTATGCTTATATAAACTAGTAGCAAAACCACCAGTCTTACCAGTGTAAAAGTACATTTTATTTTCATTACTTTTAACCAATTTCATGTTTTGAGGTTACTGATCCTCTAGGTTAGATGAACGTATGCATTTGCTCGACATGGCACTCACTCTCTGGTGAAAGCAAGAATAGAATAGGAGTTGGAGGGCTACATGAGAGGTATGAAGTGGGTAACTTATCTGCCTTAAATGTTAGCATATGCATGCTATTAAAAGCTAACAACTTGCCCCAGACTGAGTTGGCATCTTTTCAGCGCATGTATTAAAAAAAAACAAAAAAAAAAAACAGCCAGTGCTCAATTGGGCAGGTGTGAAAACCCTGGACAGCATAAGATATGGTCCTCTATGATCTAACCATTTGCCCATGGACCAACACAGGTTTTTTCCCACAGGTTGATTTCTCTTTAATGCAAAAAATGACTTAATAAAAACCTATAACACCACAATTATATATATATATATACTGAACTCACCCGGAGGTGTTCTTCCTGAAAAGGATGGTCAGGGAATTCTGGGAGGGGAACATTTTTATTTTCAACCTCCGCAAATAGCTTTGTTATCAGTTCCGTCAAGCTATCAAGAGATTCTGCAATAATGAACACAATTCTATTCAGACAGCATTCAAAAGCAATCAAATGAATATTTCAGCCCACAAATATTACAGAACAGAATGACATTCAATGCTACAACCTTTAGGCCGATGCTGTTTCAGAAACATCATGAAGTGGAGGTAAACAGTCAGGTTTGTGTTTATCCGCATGCTAAGAAACAGCATTGACTGTAGCTTTGCTATTTCTATTAGACTAATACACAAAAAAAATCTAAATGATGTAGTAACAATATAATGGAAATGTACTGTATAAAAAGTCTCCAAAAATGACAGAAAGAAAATACCTATAATAATACATAAAAAAAAAATCTAGCAATAATGTAATGTTTACCTCTTCCAACGACACACAGGGACATCATATTAGATGAATAATACGTAGAGTGAAATTTAAGCAACTCTTGTCTGATATCAATCCCTTGCTGCGTTGGTCTTGTCTCAAGTGTAAGTTTGTTGCCTAAAAATTTACCAAAACAAAAACAGAAGGTGAGATATTTTGCATCTTCTGCTCCCAATTCCTATAAGAGTATAAATGTGCTGTCCATGTTCATATGTATTATTTGTAAACACTGCACATTATATAAAAGTACAATACACAGTTTGTCTAGTTATTCAGTACAGTAGAACCCCCATTTAACGTTTTTTAAGTGACCAGGAAAAAATTATGTAAAATCTGGGAAAATGTAAAATCAGGGAAAGTGTTAAAGTAACTTTTTCTTCAACTACTGAAAGGATATAAGCACACGAGTCAGTTTTACGGAGATACAATATTTACTGTGTTAATAACAAGGGTTAAGCATTGCAGTGTTAATGTTACACTATGGGGGGAATGTGCAAGACTGGTGCAGGACTAATTGTAATGACCATTTACAGGCAGAACCATGGCAAAATATACATCTGGTTAGTATGTTAAACCTCTATTTCACAAATAACATTAATAGAGGGAAAAAAGCCGTTTTCGGGAACATCAGGACAAAACTGATGTAAAACCCAGGAAAACATTACTTAAAATCAGGGAAATGCACCCATTGAAATGCATTATAAATTGGTGGGACCACAAATAAAAATGTAAAATGCAGGAAAACCTCCAAATTAAGATTTCACTGTACAAAAACGTAGGCATGCACATAACTTTACTCTTAACGATTGCACAATATGGTTAGTGGCAGAAATTAAGACATGAGTGATACAGCGCCTACAAAAAGCACATTTGAATATACTTTTACTAACAAGGGGAAAGATAAGGTGTTGACATTCCCTGTCCATTAGTCACAGGCTACTGGTGTGGGTGTTAGCCCGTGCAATGGAACACATATAAAATCACCTGTCTGACGGCTAATGGGAACTGAACATTGAACACAGAAATTCTGCCAGTTGGGTACTTTACATTCAGTGCTTTCTAGAGCAGAGAAAGGCAACAGGGTCTCCACTAGAGAGTAGTGGCTACCAAAACAAACCCTGTAGACCAGCTTTATGATCACCTGTACAGAACTAGGAACATACAAATAAAAATACATAAAGAGTAGTGTACAATAGGGTTACAGCCCATTATAATTTTTCAATGCTCTATCCCTCCCATGCACAAACACAACACAGGAGAGGAAGAGAAATGGGAGTGGTATGTTGCCAGTAGGTGTTTCTCAAAGTTTGCTGGGCTGAACAGAAAACACCTAGTGATCATCTCATTCCCCACCCATAGATAATTGGTAATAACTGGAAACAAAACCTTATTCGCTATTCTGCAGCCAGAAATACCAGTTGCTGTTTTACAGGCGGAACACAAACAGCAAATGCCATGTCATATTTTCAGTAAGTAAGTAGGTTAAAGGCACATAAAGGTGTAGTCCACCTTTGAGTTAACTTTTAGTATGTTATAATGTCTTATTTTTAGCAGCTGTTCAACTGGTCTTCATTTTTATTTGTATCGTTTTTGAATAATTTGCCTCTCATCTGCCTCATTTGACTTGCAGTTTTAAATGCTGCCAGGTTGGTAAGGGTCACTGACCCAAAAACATTTTGCTCTTTGAGGATACAATATTTGTTGCGGTTACTATTAATTATTTACATGTCTATTCAGGACCTTGTTGGCTAAATGTACTCTAACCACAGGCTAATGAACAAAAAGCCTAACTTAAAAAATGATAAAAAATTAAAGACAAACTGCAAAATGTCTCGAAATTTCATGCTCTATGTCATACTAAAAGTTAATAGAAAGGCAAACTACCCCACTAAAGTGGCACAGAGTGTGATGGCCACCTTTTGAGTACCTCTGCTTTAAAGCATAAATGTGACTTTAAAGGTATACTGTTATGGGAAAACATGTAATTGTGCTGCTCCAGCAGAATTCTGCCCTGAAACCAATTTCTCAAAAGAGCAAACAGATTTTTTTATATTTAATTTTGAAATCTGACATGGGACTAGACAGTGTCAGTTTCCTGGCTGCCCCCAGTCATGTGATGTGTGCTCAGTCACTCTTTACTGCAAGTTGGAGTGATATCAACCCATCCCCCCCCCAAGCAGCCAAACAAAAGAACAATGGGAAGGTAACCAGGTAGCAGCTCCCTAACACAAGATAACAGCTGCCTGGTAGATCTAAGAACACTCAATAGTAAAAATCCAGGTCCCACTGAGACACATTCAGGTACATTGAGTAGGAGAAACAACAGCCTGCCAGAAATTAGTTCCATCCAAGTGCTGGCCCTTTCTGAAAGCACATGACCAGGCAAAATGACCTGAGATGGCTGAGTAAACAGTGTAATTTAGTAATAAAAATCAGGACAGTATACCTTTAAGAACTGGACTGAGAGCACCACTTGACACTACTAAATTGCCACCAACCTGTTCCAAATTTACTGAATGGATGATTTGGATTTCCTGTGGCTTTCTCCAGCTGAAAAAGTCTCCAAGCATCATTCATTAGATTCTTCTCATGTTCAGAATCTACAGCATTCACTTCCCGGTCCTTACAGCTCTCATCAAACAAGGGGCAAAGGAAAAACTGAGCAAACCTGAGAAAAGAGATCAAACTATAAAAATCAGTCAAGGCATTGGTGAAGGACCTAGCTATTTTTTACACACAAGATGTCAAGTCTAATTGCCTGCCTAGCAGTTTAAAAAAAGTCTAAAACATCAAATATTTCAGGAGAACTAAAAACAGAAAATGAATGCAAATTGTAAAAGCACTTAAAGGATCTCTGTAACTTTACATCAATTATTTTTTGGGATTTAGATCCCCTGCAGACGCGCATAGGTTACAAACGTTGTTTTTTGCTTTACATGTCAATGTAAAACAAACACTGGAGTAGGTTAGATCAACTGGCCAATCAGTGGGGTTAAACGAACATGCAGCAAATCAGAATTAGGATTTCTACAGCTCAAAAAGTAAGTAAATTGCTTTAAAAAATGGCAACAAAGTTTAGGAAAAATGCACGTCTATACCAGAATTCTTAAAACTATTTCTGCTCACTCTTTTACAGCACTTGAGTATCTAATGGTAATTTTTAATAAATATCGGCCAGGTGGCAACCCTAGCCACAGGTCTAGTCAGTTACTAGTCAACTGTTTTAAAAGCAAATGTAATTAGTTGCCATGGATTGCCGCACACTAGCAAACTTTTTACCTTTGCTTACGTATGGTATGCTAAACAGTGACAGTAGTATGAGGAAAACAAAATATTTAGTAAACAGGTCAACAATGGGGATCTTCTCATACCTTCTGCATGAGAAAATGCAGATGCAGCCCCCTAACTCAAGTCAATGTGCACATGAGGAAGATTTTGGCCAAAAGATGTACGGTTTGCGGTTCAAATCTGCTCCATATTTTAAAAGACAGGGTATTCTATCCCTGATACTGTGGGGTAGGAGTCCAAATGAGAGCTTTCTCTGCTGTGCATCACATTTAAATCACTGCATATCAGCACTAATATCAAGAAACAGTACATAAACGTTTGCGCTATGTCGGATGGAATTAGATGCTCTCTCATTAAAATAGTTGCAGTCTGACACTTGGGAAAGTGTCAGCAAGCCAAAAATATAGTGGCTCTGCAAGTTATTGTGTTGGTCACATAGAGGCACATTTTATCAAGGGTCGAATTTCAAATTCATTGGAGTTTTTTTATTAATAAAATCAAATTTTTCCAATGTCAGGAAGGCTGCGAACATTTCCAAACTGATCCCTGGACCTCTCCCAATGAGTTAACAGCAATTCAGCAGGTTTTAGGTGGTGAATAGTCAAATTATAATTCTTAAAGGGCCAGAGTATGATAATTCTCGAAAAAAAAATTAATATGACCCCAATGGCCCACTTTCAAAACATATGGGTGTGGAATGTGCTTGATAGTGGGGCATTATTTTACAGTATGATGTGATTTAAGAAAATCTGTTATTTCCAACTAACCTACAAAATATTTGATTCTAGGAACTAATAATGAAAGGAACAGTTCAGTGTAAAAATAAAAACTGGGTAAGTATAGAGGCTGGAGTGACTGGATGTCTAACACTACTTCCTGCTTTTCAGCTCTCTAACTGACTTGAAGAGGGGTCACATGGGACATTCAACTGTTCAGTGAGTTTGCAATTGATCCTCAGCATTCAGCTCAGATTCAAAAGCAACAGTTATGACCATGTGGTCCCCCCTCAAGGCACTGATTGGTTACTGCCTGGTAACCAATCAGTGGAAACCAGGAGAGCTGAAAAGCAGGAAGTTGTGTTCTGGCTATTATGTTACACATCCAGTAACTCCAACCTTTATACATAACATTTCTGGCTGTCTAAATAGATTACAAACAGGCTTTATTTTTCACAGCCTATTTACCCATCTTTTATTTTTACATTGAACAATCCCTTTAATAGTGCTTCCAAATGAAATATGAATTCCACCCAGCTATTCTGCTGCTAGTCTAGTTTTTGCATTGATGTTTGTGTACATCACCTGTCAAGGGCACCTTCCAGATGTTCATGGGACACGTCAAAGTAGTAGTTGGTGTGTTCTCCACTAGTGAAGGCATTGGAGCTCCCAGCATGCTCACTGAGAAATTGGCTGTACTCGTTTTCTTTTGGATATTTTTCTGTCCCCAAGAATAACATGTGCTCACAAAAGTGTGCAAGACCAGCAATATTGCTTGGATCAGAGAGGGATCCTTAGAAAGGAAATACAACAGTAAGTAAAAAAATGGAAAAAAAACCCAAAGATGCAAAATTCTTAAACTTTGTGTTTTGCTATATTTATCAAGTATTTCCATAGCATTAAAGGGGTGGTTCACCTTAAAGTTAACTTTTAATATGTTATAGAATGGCCAATTCTAAGCAACTTTTCATTTGGTTGTCATTACTTAATTGTTATAGTTTTTTAATTATTTGCCTTCTTCTGACTCGTTCCAGCTTTCGAATGGTGTTCACTGACCCCATCTAAAAACACAAATGCTCTGTAAGGCTACAAATGTATCGTAATTGCTACTTTTTATTACTCATCTTTATATTCAGGCCTCTCCTATTCATATTTCAATCACTTATTCAAATCAGCATGTAATTTGGACCCTAGGACCCTAGCAGAGTGATGAAATTGCAAACTGGAGAGCTACTGAATAAAAAGCTAAATAACAAACACAAATAAAAACCAATTGCAAATAGTCTCAGAACACCCCTTTAACAATCCCTTTAAAGACGGAATTCAGATTTTAATTAAAAAAAAAAAAAATACTATTTAACGGTTTAGCAGGTAGGGAGGACCCGAATCCAAAATGTTTAAATCCCAAAAGGAACACTTCTTTGCATATTCAAATTTGAAAAAAAATTGCATCAACTGAACAAAAGAAGAAAAAAAAAATGTATGCATTCAGTTGACCAACTTCAAAGTCACATTATTTTAATAGTTTACATTTGGATCACTTAAAGGGGAACTATTGCAAAAAATTAAAATTTAAAATAAACTTCATCATACAGAAGTAAGAAACTTTCTAAATATAATCAATTAAAAATTCTGCATTGTTTCTGAAATAATCAAGTTTATAATCACTATTACTCTCTCGGCATCTGTTTCTCTTCATTCTCTCTTCATGCAGCAGTTGGGGGTCAGATGAATAAACCAATATATTTTATAGGGGGGCTCACTTTCCAAGCAGATGTATTAAGAGTTCACTCAAATAACAAAATAACTGCCTTTTGCACAAATTCTGCATGTAGACAGACATGATTTCTTGTGATTTTAATAGAGTGAGCTCTAATACATCTATCTAGGCAAAAGGATATATTGGATCCAAGATATATTGGATCATTCATCTGACACCCAACTCCTGAATGAAGACAGAATGAAGAGGAACAGATGCTGAGAGAGGAACAGTGAACATAAACTTTATTATTTCAGAATCGGTACAGAATTTCTAATTGATTGTATTTATAAAGTTTCTTATTAAGCTAAAATTAAATTTTAATTTTCTCGATAGTCCCCCTTTAAGATCTGGTGGGGGAGGCAAATCCTGCAAAAAAAAAATGCTTGGATTTGTCTGAATCCCAAACCCAATCTTGGATTTGGTGCATCCCCAATAGTAAGACAATGTGATTAAACACAGCAGTAATTTGGAGGTTTGGAGTTTCCAACTGTGCAAATGCTCTCTATGCTATTTCTACAGGCCCTGCTGCGATTATTGGTCTGACTAGCAAGCATTGATCTAGATACTATTAGCCAGAATTATTGCACTTGCTTTCAAAAATACAAATGTGCATGGGGCCCTTGTATATCAAGTTCATTTTTAAATGGATTGGGATAGAACTCTTATCTGGCTATAACTTGCACTACTTTGAATGTGGCACATTCAGGCAGTTGTTTTGCTTTTTTCAAAGCTCTTTTTAAAGGAGAAGGAAAGGTGAAAACTAAGTAAGCTTTATCAGAAAGGTCTATATAAATATACCAGTAAATTCTCAAAGTAATGCTGCTCTGAGCCCTCTGTCAAAAGAAACACAGCATTTCTTTCCTTCTATTGTGTACACATGGGCTTCTGTATCAGACTTCCTGTTTTCAGCTTAAACCTCTAGGGCTTGGGCTTGAACATGCTCAGTTTGCTCCCCTCCATACTGTTATCTAAGCCCAGAGCAGAGTGCGCAGGGAAAGACTGAGGCAGGAAGTGATGTCACACCAAGCTAATATGGCAGCTGTATCCTAAACAACAGAGAGCTTCTAGAGCCGTTTACTCTGGTATGGTAAAGCATTCTACAAAATACAGTGTTATAGCTTGCACTATTGTGGCTAATCTATTGGCAATAAACGGTCTATGTAGCTTTTCTTCTCCTTTAATAATAGAACAGGGAGGATAATAATTTGCTTAGTCATCTTCACTGGGCGATTCATTTCTGCATCTGTCGATCTACTTAAAAACGTTCTCATGTTACCAGATAATTAACTAATGAGAGTGGCTTGAATTACAAACAGAAATTTATAAAAAACAAAAATTAACAGGATTTGAGGTTATGTTTACCGTAAAGGTAAAGTTAAATCCTGAAATCATTTAAGGTAATCTTACTTGAAACTTTTAATACTGAATTGATGTTTATAATGTAAAAATAAAGAAGGTGGTACCGATATGAACATCCAGAGCTGCCGAAGATTTGTCTGTGGTGGGGTCACTAATGACGATGGCCTTGATTCCATTTGCTAGCTCCAGGCCTCTGTACTCTCGCTTGTCCTCTGGAGATTTGCAGATGTCATTTATGACTTGCTTTACGGCTAGGCTGTTCATCTTTCCGTAGGTTGTTGCCCGATGTCTGAAAAGGAAACCAAAGACTTTAAAAAAGTTGTTATAACCTCCTAATTAGGGTTGCGCCAAATCCACTATTTTGGATTCGGCTGAACCCACGAATCGTTCGCGAAATATTCGGACGAATACCAAATCAAATCCTAATTTGCATATGCAAATTAGGGATGGGAAGAGGAAACATTTTTAACTTCCTAGTTTTGTGACAAAAAGTCATGCGATTTCCCTCCCTGCCCCTAATTTGCATATGCAAATTAGGATTTGGATTCAGTTCGGCCGGGCAGAAGGATTAGTCCGAATCCTGCTGAAAAAGCCCGAATCCTGATCCGAATCCTGTATTCGGTGCATCCCTACTCCTAGTGAAAGATTTCAAAATATCAAAATTCACCTGTCAAGAATAAAATAACTCACTACAGCATTTGTGGGGCCCAGTGTTAAGATACCAGTGGTATCCCTGCCCGTACCTTACTGGCAGCCATCCCCAAATTTGTTGTAATCCTGCTGCTATCGTACTTCATAAACACTTCTCACTAATCCTAAATCTCAGATGCAGAACATCAGACATATCTAATCCTGCAAGCTGAGCCACTAGCACTGTCATAGAAACAATTTCCATTAGTTAAAGAGGTTGTTCACTTTTGAGTCAGTATTATATAGAGAGTGATATTCCGAGACAATTTGCAATTGGTTTTCATTTCTTATTATTTGCGGTTTTTGAGTTATTCAGTTATTCTTTTTATTCAGCAGCTCTCCAGTTTGCAATTTCAGCCGTCTGGTTGCTAAGGTCCAAATTTCCCTAGCAACCATGCATTGAAGTGAATAAGAGACAGGAATATGAATAGGAGAGGCTTGAATAGGAAGAAGAGTAATAAAAAGTAGCAATAAAAATAAATGTGTAGCTTTACAGAGCGTTTGTTGTGAAAATGGGGTCAGTGACCTCCATTTGAAAGCTGGAAAGAGGCAGAAGAAAAAGGAAAATAATTCAAAAACTAAAAAAAAAAAAAATGAGGACCAATTGGAAAGTTGCTTATAATTAGCCATTTTATAATATCTAGAAGTTAACTTAAAGGTGAAGCACCCCTTTAAATACTCAATGAGAATACATGAAGGTATAATCTGAGGCTCTAATATGTAGAACTATTAGCTGTGTATCGAGTCATGTGAAAGTATCTTACACAACTTATGGCAAACATTACAACTCTTCTAGGAGCAAAGATCAAGCTTGATTATCTGTTGACGGCATCAGCGTCACACACACGCATGAAAGGAGCCAACAAACATTTATTAATAGAGCAAGCCAACCTTGCGTTATATTTAGAGTCTGATTTCAGGATACTCAACAGGATAATTAAACAAATATTTGAATAAAAATGCTCAGAAATGTAGAAAGTGATTAAATAATAAACATTCATCAATAGACCTACCGATCTATATTACATGAATTTTCTTGCAAACTGGGTTTTCTGTCTTCTTCAGGTCGTTAAGGGCTTAGTAAGTGTGGGCTTCTAGGCACAGTTCCAACACAGCTCTGTCAAACACCATTTTAAAGGGGCAGTATACCCCCTTGTTTAGCATTCATTAAGTAAATAGGGTTTGTACTGAAAATACATTTTTTGCCTTTTGTACTAACTAAGAAATACCTGCGATTTACTACTTGCTTGTTCTTTAGAAAATTGTGGGAAAGAGAGTACAGCCAGTCAACAGATTAACCTCTAGTATCACAAGCTCCTCCTTATCTGTCAATCTTAGAAAAAGACTGCAGCTTGGAGAAAGGATGGGCTCTTTACACAAGGCCTCTCCTTCTAAATAAAATGTCCTGATGATAGGGGGACATTTAAGGGCAGAGGCAAACATGGAGATTCGTGGAGATTAGTCAGCACACATGGAGATTCGTGGAGATTAGTCGACAAATCGCCTCTTCTTTGGGCAACTAATCTCCCCGAACTGCCGGCGGGATGGCACTCTGATCGCTTCATTTTCCGAAGTTGCCCGAAGCGGCGACTTCAGAAAATGAAGCGATCAGAGTGCCATCCCGCCGGCAATTCCGATTCCAGCTGACGGGAAGGCAGTTTGGGGAGATTAGTCGCCCAAAGAAGAGGCGATTTGTTGCTGGGTGACTTATCTCCCAAAATCTCTGTGTGTGTCTATGCCCTTAAAGGTGAAAAGAAGACAATGGAAGTGAAATTGCAGGTCACCGGATATTTTTTTGTGCGTCTGAGGGGGGGCATCCCCACACTATCCTACACTTTCTAACCCACTTACACTGAATACATTTCCTTTATTTCACATTTTGAGCGAAGAAAAAATAAACTAGACAAGGTTGTCCACTTTCAACCCTTAAATACAGTGACGGGCTAGGTTTTAAAAATAGAGTTGCTTGAAAAAGGAACTACTACATTCAATTAATTGTAATTATCATCAGTATGCCGGTCCATATGATTTCAGGTTTATTTAACATTTACTCATTTATGAATGCAAAAGTATTCCTTCTTAGAATGAGCATGAGTACACTACACTGTATGTTGGTAAATGGGAGCGGTCATACTTCTTGCCTTGAATGACACTACAGGTAACAATTAACAAAATCTATTTCAGAGACCAAAGGACAATAGGGCTCTATCAATGTGTTTATCAGTGGAGACATTTAATACAGGTCCATTCTTATACCTAGAGGTACATCTCTCATGTGAAAATAGGAGTTTTTCAGACTGTTTGGGTCCTAGCTCCCTTTGTGGTCCAAAATTTGTTCAGGCCTCCTAAGCAGTAAAATTAATTCACACACAAATACAATTTAAAGAGACAAATATTACAGTACAGGTATGGGACCTGATATCCAGAATGCTCGGGATCTGGGGTTTTCCGGATAATAGATCTTTCCGTTATTTGGATCTTCATGCCTTAAATCTACTATAAAATTATATAAACATTAAATAAACCCAATAGGCTGGTCTTGCTTCAAAAAATGAATAATTACATCTTAATTGGGATCAAGTACAAGGTACTGTTTTATTATTAGAGAAAAATTAAATGACTTTTAAATATTTGGATTATTTGAATAAAAGGAAGTCTATGGGAGACGGCCTTTCAGTAATTCAGAGCTTTCTGGATAACAGGTTTTCGGATGATGGATACCATACCTGCATTCCAAGAGAAACCAAATAATTTCAGTAGAACTGAATGTAACCTCAGGCGTATGATAATTAATTCATAGGAAAATAACACCCTATTTTAACCAGCGGCTATGTTGCAGAGGTCACTGGACCAAAACATGTATATTTTTCATATATCCTATTGATATCTATAGCAGAGTAAAACATTATATGGCTATGGTATCTGTTATCCAGAAAGCTTCGAATTACGGAAATCCTGTTTCCCATAGACTTCATCATAATCAAATTTTTCAAAATGATTTCCTTTTTTTCTGTAATTATAGAACTTGATCCAAATAAAGATATAATTGATCCTTCCTGGGAGCAAACCCAGCGTATTGGGCTTATTTAATGTTTACATGATTTCTAGTAGACTTAAGCTATGAATATCCAAATAACAGAAAGATCCCTTACCCGGAAAACCCCAGGTCCCGAGCATTCTGGATAACAGGTCCCATACCTGTACTGTACCGAGAAACCCCTTATATCTCAAGATAGACTTCCTCCTGATGACTATATTTTGTAGTGTCAAAAATAAAAGTGTTAATGCACAACAGATGTGCTGTAAAGGAACAGAGTCAGGTGGCTTTGAGAATAAAAACAAAGGTCACCGGAGAGATATCAATTTAGCTTCAGTAAGTAGCTGTGTCTGCCAGGCACTCTGCGTAATAGATGAAGATAATCTTTAAATATTTATATGGATTTAAAACTTGGACTCACATATAGGGATGCACACTTCAGCATACAAAGAAAGTAATGTATTTATGTTTGCAAATTCAGAAGAATGCATTACTGGGGCCAATGCAGCTGAGATAGTGGACATTGATTTCTTTAACATGGGAGTGTGTGTGTGTGTGTACACACACACACACACACACACACACACACACATACATACATACATATGTATATAGTGAATAAAGTACCCCCCCTCTTGTAAAATATAAGGATATTATAAGTTACTGAGGAGTTTCATGACCATATATTTTTATACAGGTCATGGAACTTCTTAGTAACTGGGGGTATTTTATTTATTATAATACACAAATCTCAGTGAGTCATGTGACAGAAATGACATCAGAACTCACTGTTTATAACTGATGACATCAGAACTCACCGATTATAAGGATATAATTTACAAGATATGTATAGATGTGTATTTATATATATATATATATATATATATATATATATATATATATATATATATATATATATATATATATATATATATATATATATATATATATATATATATATACACAAATAAGATCCGCACTCACAGGGCTTATGAAAATTATAGAAAATTTATTGCAAGAGCCTAACGTTTCGACCTCATCCAAGGTCTTTTTCAAAGTAAGCTTACTTTGAAAAAGACCTTGGATGAGGTCGAAACGTTAGGCTCTTGCAATAAATTTTCTATAATTTTCATAAGCCCTGTGAGTGCGGATCTTATTTGTGCATATGGAGATCGAAACTATTGATACTGCACCCAGGCATTTGTAACTACTTATCGAGAGTGCTGGCTTCTTGGAGGAATATATATATACACACACACACACACACACACACAGTAGAACCTCAATTTGACATCCCCTGATTTTAAGTTTTTCCTGATTTTGTGGCCCCACCTATATATTATGCATTATACATTTCCCTGATTTTATATACATACACATTATATATATATATATATATATATATATATATATACATACACATTATATATATATATATATATATATATATATATATATATATATATATATATATATATATATATATATATATATATATATATATATATATATATATATATATATATATATATATATATATATATATATATACACACACACACACTTTGTATGCACAGGTATTATCCAGACCTGTTATCCAGAATGCTCAGGACCTGGGGTATTCGGGAAAACAGATCTTTCCTTAATTTGGATCTTCATATCTTCAGTCTACTTGAAAAGCATTTAAACATTAAATAACCCCAATAGGCTGGTTTTGCCTCCAATACGGATTAATTATATCTCAGTTTGGATCAAGTACAAGATATATTTTTTTATTACAGAGAAAAAGGAAATCATTTTGAAAACATTGGATTACTTAGATAAAATGGAGTCTATTGGAGATGGCCTTTGCATAATTCTGAACTTTCTGGATAATGGATCCCACACCTGTATATCTACCTGTACAAGCTATATACACATACATAGCAAGGCCTCACTATTGCACTTATTTGCAAGGCAGCTCATGGCAAAACCCAGAGCTTTGCTTTTATAGCTACTATTGAGTTTCTTTCACCCACTTGTCACCTGCAAGCCAGTACTGACAGTTAGTACTAATTGGCAGAGAACACCCAGCTTTACAAAAGTTACATTTTCAAATATCTCTGCATGCTTTACCTATCTCAGATACAAGGGTACCCTCCGCGTAAAAAAAAAAAAAAAACAGGGCACGGTACTGACAGGTACAACACGTGAATGTGATTATAAACAATCATGATAAAATATCAGTAGTGCAAGGGCATGAAAAAAGACATATCAAGACAGGAAAAATATATAGATTCACATAAATATAGAAAATTAGTAATGAATGCATACTGCAAAGTTGATTAGAAATGTGTTCTCTTTTATTAGGCAAAAAAGGGGTTGTTCACCTTCCAATGCTTTTTTTCAGTTCAGTTGGTTTCAGATTATTCCCCATACACAAAGATCTGAGCCAATTGCTTTCTATTTGTGACAGTTTTTCTAATATTGAAGTGTAAAGTGTCATTTTTCACCTTATAAAGCAGCTTGGGGGGGTGCCAACACTGTAAACTGTTCTAAATTGATACATTTAGTTGATACATTTCTTTTCTTTGTCCCTGAGTTTTATTAAAGGCAGCTGTTAGAATTGATACAATAATTGCTAATATTCCACAGATGCTGCTGAGAAATGTATCAACTAAATGTATCAAATTGTAACAGTTCAGATGCACCTGGATCACTGAGCTGTCAGACAGAGACATGAACATTAAAGGAGAAGGAAAGGCTAAAATTAAGTAAACTTCGTCAGAAAGACCTATATAAATACACCAGTAAATCCTCAAAGTAATGCTGCTCTGATAAGTCTGTCAAAAGAAACGCAGCATTTCTTTCCTTCTATTGTGTACACATGGGCTTCTGTATCAGACTTCCTGTTTTCATCTTAAACCTCCAGGGCAGGGCTTGAGCATGCTCAGTTTGCTCCTCTCCCCCTCCCTGCTGTAATCTGAGCTCAGAGCTATCAGTGAGCAGAGAGAGACTCAGGCAGGAAGTGATGTCACACCAAGGTAATATGGCAGCTGCTAACCTAAACAAACAGAGAGCTTCTAGAGCAGTTTACTCAGGTATGGTAAAGCATTCTGCAGAATATATATAGTGTTATAGCTTGCACTATTGTGGCTAATCTATTGGCAATAAACTGCTTCGGTAGCTTTCCTTCTCCTTTAAACCTTAAACGTAGATTTTGGAAAAACTGTAAAAAAAAAAATAAAAGAATAAAAAGATAGAAAGCATTTGAAAAAAAAAAAGTAAAATTTCTGGGGAACAATCTGAAAACAATTGAACTAGAAAAGTGTTTGGAAGGTGAACAACCCCTTTAAAGGGAAGAAATATACAAGAAACAGGCAGTTGGTTTTTGTACAATTTGTAGCCAGAGTAGACTGGCAGCTTCCAAGCACAGAGGCATCTTCCCCAATACAGAACAAAATGTTAATACTGTTCCTAAATGGTGACCTGTAATCAGGGCTGTCCAGCATGAGGCCCATAGTGCAGTTAGATTAGAGCAGCCGTCCATCAACTAAATGGTGCTTAGGAATAACAGTAGGATAACAGAGGACTGTAGGGCCAGACATTTAGAAAGCTGTATTTTTCTTTTTTTTTAAATGATCGGAAAACTCAGTAGGACTAATTCCCCAGCTCACTTGCACACTCTTAATGCACTGGCAGCTATTGTCCCTGCTTTATTACCCAACAAAATACCATTGGGAGTGCGAACGTGCCCATGTACCAAAAAGCATTGACCTGGTGTCAATCCACTACTAGCATCAACATTAAAAACAAAAATCTGAACTGTACCTTTACTCCAATATAAACATAGAACAAGGTTACTTTGTTATGCACAAGTCTTTACATGAGGTTTACTCGGCTTCAGCTTGTTTCTAAATTTTGCAATGGAGTACGAAGAGACTAAACGCATTCCCTTAGCAATGAGCAATCTGCAGCCCTTGAAGATGTTGCTGAACTACAACTCTGGTCAGTCTTTGGCTGGTAAAGAAATGAAATATTGGAGGATTTGTTTGAAGGATAGAAAGGCGTCACTCCGTTTAAATGAAAAAGGTGCTTTATTCCAACAGGTCGCTGACCAACATAACTTGACGCGTTTCGAGAGTCAGTGACCTGTTGGAATAAACCACCTTTTTCATTTAACCGGAGTGACGCCTTTCTAACCTTCGAGCAAATATTATTTCAGTGGGAACGCTGATGACAGAGCACCCGGAATACAAAATGGAGTTACATTACAAAGAACACGCAGGGGGTGAGTTTGGAGCGGCCTAAACCTCTTTTCTAAATATTGGAAGAGTTGCATGTGGCACATCCCTGTCTTGATCTATTAGATAGGGGCTCCTGCAATCATTCGTGTGTGCCTCTTATCCAGGAATCCCAAGCAAAAACCATAAGAGAGTTTTTTGGTAGGAAGGAATTAAGGAGTTTTTTGGCAGGAAGGCATTTAAGGAGTTTTTGGCAGGAAGGAATTAAGGAGTTTTTTTGGCAGGAAGGCATTTAAGGAGTTTTTTGGCAGGAAGGATACAGGAGCATGTGCACCATGAAATACATCCCCCCATGAAGCAAAATAAGGAACTGTAACTGCTTCTAAACTAGAGATTCATGTTTCAATTAACAATCGGAAATAAGTTGTTTAACGTCTCTCTCTCTCTCTCTTTATATATAAAAAAATACACAAAAGCCATGAATATCTTGAAAATGATATCCTTATAAATGGTGAGTTTTGATGTCATTTCTGTCACATGACTCACTGATAATATGTAATAAAGGAGAGCGGGGGAGGGTTCAAACTTCATCCACCCGCCTATATAATCCATATAGAGTTTTGTCAGGAAGGAATTATAAGGTTTTTTGTCAGGAAGGAATTATAAGGTTTTTTGTCAGGAAGGAATTATAAGGTTTTTTGGCAGGAAGGAAGGATACAGGAGCATGCGCACCATGAAATACATTCCCCCATGAATTAAAATAAGGGCAATAAGGAACTGTAACCACTTCTAAACTAGAGATTCATGTTTCAATTAACCATGGCTAATTAGTTGTTTTACATCTCTCTCTATATATTTATACAGTTGTGAAGGACCTTTAGATAGGGGCAGCGGGGACAGCAGCCCAGGGCCTTTGAGTAAGAATTGGATAGACTGGACGGAGCGGGGGAGGGCTCAAATTTCATCCCCCCCCCGCCTATACAATCCCTATTCAGTTCTACAGATGCTAAAACCTCTGTGACAAAACGCACAGAACGAAAAGCCGTGTATGGGCAAGAACATGAAGGCGGCACCATAGCTGCCGCCCTCGCTTCCGAAGTCTACAGGTCACTGAGGATCCGGGTAATACAGGTAAGTGTATGCTGCCCAACAGTCCCGTATTTCCCAACCCAGCCCGCAGTCCCACAGCGATACTTACACCTCCCGAAAAGCTCTTAACTGGAGACTCCTAGCCACCTGTCTCACACAAAATCCCAAAGCCGCATATCTCATCACGCGAGACTAGCGTCGCGACCTACGCGGAAGCGCAGTGACGTATCACGTAGCCGCCCTGTGGGAGTGACGAAGCGACGCTACTCCTACTTGTGAACAAACCATTTTCATTCACTTGTTCGCCCATCCTCCCACCTCAGCTAAGAATAGTTACATCGAAGACATTGCGAGGACACTTTTCCTTTTATCTTATTGAAGCTCCAAGTAGTGCGCATACCTCCCAACTGTCCCTTTTTCGGAGGGACAGTCCCTCTTTTGACAGCTCAACCCGCAGTCCCTCATTTGTAGTGGAAAGTCCCTCTTTTCTCTGCACTGAACAGCCAGAAAAAGAAACAAAGTTTCTCACTTAATTGGCTTTTAGCAGAGAGCCCAGAATAGCTAACAGGTGCAAATAAGATACTTTTTAACAATTTTGAGACACAAAAACACAGTTTAGCTAAGGAGAAATATTTTTAAACTTTCATAACCTGCCAAATTTTGTAAAACAAACATGGTAATTAGGGGGTGTGGCCACAGAAAGGGGTGTGGTCAAAAATTGCTGCGCTACATGCGGAAAAAAATTTTTTGTCCCTCTTTTTACTTCCAAAATGTTGGGAGGTATGTAGTGCTTGTATTTCCGCAAAAAAGGGGCCCCTGTGATTTCTGATGGTGGTACTGTGCAGCACCCACTGTGGAAAGTAGAGGGATTTCATGTACCAGAATTCATCACTGCATAAGTGAACCGGGCATGGGAAGGGCTGTATTACACTCTAAACCTGAGGAAGTAAAGATTGGGTTTCATAAGCAAGTCAGAATTGCCCATCACTACTAGTAACCACCCCATCGAATGTAACTCCAACAAAAAGCTCTATTTTTATTTTTTAATGAATTTGCCCAAAAAGCAGGACTCTCCTGGTCAACCTTCTCCGTGACCTCAAGCGGAACCGTTTCTTTTTCCGTCCCAGTGAAGTCATTCTTTTATAGACTCATGTTGGACCCAGCCCCTGTCCATGATCGCACACTGCACCATCTTCACCTTTGTTCCTCTGCCTGTATTCTTTAATAAACTGAAGAATATTCTCCGTGATTTGCTGATTCCACTCCCTCAACGTGGGCAGGGAATACACACAAATAATGAATAGGAAGTGAGTGAATATGTTATACCAGAACAATAATATAAGGTGCAGGCTGATTATTATTCCTACTGCCAGGGATTCTAATATGGTGCCATATAAGGTGATGTTTCAGGCTTTAAAGGGGAAGGAAACCTAAGGTGGCCATACACGGGCCGATAAAAGCTGCCGACAGACTGTGTCGGCAGCTTATTGGCCCGTGTATGGGGGCCCCCGACCGGCTTCCCCGATCGAGATCAGGCCGAAAGTCGGCCAGATCTCGATCGGATGGGACAGAAAATCCCGTCGGATCGCGGCCGCATCTGTTCGTTGATGCGGTCCCGCGATCCGACCGCCCGTTTGCCGAATGCTAGGATCCAATAGTTGGGCCCTAGGGCCCACGATGGGATCTGCCCGATATTGCCCACCTCAAGGTGGCGATGTCGCCAAACGAGCAGATCTATCCATGTATGGCCACCTCTAGTCGGCGCAAAAACCCTCCCCCCCTCCCATGTGTTGCCCACCCTCCCTCCTCCCCCCTGGCCTACCTGTCCCGCTGGTCAAATGCCCCTAACTTGTTACTTACCCTTCTGCGCAGGTCCAGTCCAGGGAGTTCACAGACGACATCTTCTTCCACGCGATCTTCTTCCTGCTTTGACCGGCGCATGCGCAGTAGGAGCATTTCGCCGGTACAGATCTACTGCGCATGCGCCAAAAGTCTCGGAAAACTTCGTGACTTTTGGCGCATGCGCAGTAGATCCGTACAGGCGAAATTCTCCTACTGCGCATGCGCCGGTCAAAGCAGGAAGAAGATCGCGTGGAAGAAGATGTCGCCTGTGAACTCCCTGGACTGGACCTGCGCAGAAGGGTAACAAGTTAGGGGCATTTGCCCAGCGAAACAGGTAGGCCAGGGGGGAGGAGGGAGGGTGGGCAACACACCGGGGGGGGGAGGGTTTTTGCGCTGACTAGGTTTCCTTCCCCTTTAAGCCAGCCTCTATTTAAAAGCTTGATAAAGGGCTGGCTTGAAGCCCAAAATATCTCCATAAGTAGCACTTTTATTACCAAAGCTTGTCTTACATTCTATTAGAGTGTTCCGGTCTTCTTGATCTTACTCCATTGTATCACCCATATCACAGTTGGCTGCATGCATATTTTATGTTTGTCTTTATGACAGCTCTTATCCAACAATGATTGTGGAATCCATTGTGGATTTATCAGTAGTACCTGCCTGTATTCCTAAGGATTCTTCTTGATGTGTTTGGGAAGAGCAGGGGCCTGTGCTTTATGGTTAAAGTATGTCACCTTGGTGAAAAGCTAATTTTATGGGAGACCAGCATCATTTTCCCATATATAAACGCTGCTGATTTCATACAGTCCACAGAACCCTTCAGTTGTTTTCTAGCATCCTTATATTTCATAGAAAGGGTACAGGTATTATTAGTACTTTGTATATGTGATTTGTGGCAGTGCTGTAAAAGCATGAAAAGAAGAAAACAGTCATCAAAAGCTGAAATGCTGATAATGTAAGCTGTTTCCCTTATTCTGACACTTTCAGATTTGTCCTCTTATGAGCAGCTGGATGTTTGGTCTCAGCTATATTGTGGTCATTGCATCTGACAGGTATGACCCGATTAAGCCAGAAAGTCAGCTGGTTTTTCTGGGAGGAAATAAAAGACATGGAAAATGATATATATATATATAAAAGTTTGCAGTTTTTTATGTTGAAGTCCCAAAGTGTGCACTGTGACATGTGGGTTTCTGGAATTTAATGAGCTGCAATGGGGAAGGTTTCCCCTTTCTCTCACTATCTATCTCTCGCTCGAGTATCTAGTAACCAGGTGGAGCACTACCAATATAAGTATGTCTTCAGGAAAGGTCACAGTTTGTTATCGAAAAGTTGAAAATCTTTCTTTGAAATAACTTTTGACAATTTACAGTGCAATACATTTTTGGCTGCAGGGGTCAGTTACCCCCATTTGAAATTTAAATTAAAAGACATTAGTGGCCAGCTCCCCTCAATTTAAAACAAACATTGGTGGCCAGCTCCTCAAGTTTGAAAAAAACCCTCTGTGGACAGCCCTCCCAAGTTAAAAAAAAACGTGGCCAGCCCCCCAAGGTAAAAAAAACAATTGGTGGCCAGAGTCCCCCATTAAAGTCCCAGTAAAAAGCAACAGTGGCCAGGGATTTTAAAGGATAACTAAACCCTAAAAATAAATATGGCTAAAAATGCCATATTTTATATACTGAACTTATTGCACCAGCCTAAAGTTTCAGCTTCTCAATAGCAGCAATGATCCAGGACTTCAAACTTGTCACGGGGGGTCACGATCTTGGAAAGTGTCTGTGACACTCACATGCTCAGTGGGCTCTGAGCAGCTGTTGAGAAGCTAAGCTTAGGGGTCGTCACTAATTATCCAGCAGAAAATGAGGTTGGTCTGTAATATAAGCTGATGCTACAGGGCTGATTATTAAATTCTGATGCTAATTGCACTGGTTTCTGTGCTGCCATGTAGTAATTATCTGTATTAATGACTAATCAGCCTTATATTGTGACATTTCTATTCTATGTGTATTGTATATTGTGAGTGGGTCCCTGAGCTCATTAAAGGTGGCCATACACGGGCAGATAAAGTTGCCGATATCGGTCGTTTGGACCAATTTGACAGCTTATCTGCCCGTGTATGGGGGCTTCCGACGGGTCTTCCCGATCGATATCTGGCCACGATATCGTTTGGGAAGGTTTGATTTTTGACCGACCTGTCGGAGCCCCTTGGCGCATCGTAATTCGATCGTTCGATTTGCTGGGCAAATGCCCCTAACTTGTTACTTACTCTTCTGCGCAGGTCCAGTCCAGGGAGTTCACAGACGACATCTTCTTCCACGCGATCTTCTTCCTGCTTTGAACGGCGTTTTGGCGCATGCGCAGTAGGAGCGTTTTGCCGGTACGGATCTACTGCGCATGCGCCGGTCAAAGCAGGAAGAAGATCGCGTGGAAGAAGATGTCATCTGTGCACTCCCTGGACTGGACCTGCGCAGAAGGGTAAGTAACAAGTTAGGGGCATTTGCCCAGCGGGACGGGTAGGCCAGGGGGGAGGAGGGAGGGTGGGCAACACACGGGAGGGGGGGAGGATTTTTGCACCAACTAGGTTTCCTTCCCCTTTAAGTGACACCAGCACAGAGCATGTGCAGTGAATCAGCAGAAAAGAAGACGGGGAGCTACTGGGGCATCTTTGGAGACACAGATCTTTACTGCTTATGGGCAGTGGCTGCCTTGGGCTGGTACAGAAGCACAAAACATAATGTACAATAGTTCTAGCTACTTCTTTATTTACGCTTTAGTTCTCCTTTAAAAAAAGAAAAATATCATTGGTGTTCAGTGGAAACTTACCTTTAAAATTTGGCAGGCGGTTTTCTTTCTTCTAGACGAGAACAGCTTCTTCGGCTCCCATTCGGCTTTTCGACTTCGGCTCTCATTTGGCTTTTCGCTTTGGCCTCCATTCAGCGGCTCCACTTCCCCGGCCCACTTAACCCTAAATTGACCTCCCCACTGGGCATTTCTATGAACTGCCAGATGGCCAGTCCAGGCCTGGATAGCTGTTCCATCATAGCAGCACCTACAAAACAGATTGTCAAGCTATTCCATCAGTAAAGAGATTCATTTTTTTTCCAGATTATGTTTGTGGAATCAGTGTGGTCAACCCAAACAAACCATACAAAATAGAATATGAAATCAATATAATCAATGGTTGCTTTGGGTAACTGCACAAGTGAATGTTATTAAATTTGCCTCAAATAAACAGCCCTGTTCTATTTTACTATTGTGATAATAAGGTGATATTGCAGAGAAAGCCTCTTTATAAATAATTCATTTATTATGCATCAAACATGCTCAGTACAAATAGTGCACATCAAAAACAAATCAAAAACAATAATACTATTTGAATAGATCCCACCAAATTGTTACCAGACGGCACAAGCAGTACAAGGAAGCGGATACCCTTGCCAAAGAATGAAAATGGCTTTCTCTGCAATATCACGATTGTCTGTATATTTCTTTAGTGTGCAACCCATAATAGTAACATTGAAGCTTTATGGGGAGTGTCTTTGGGTTTTTTGCACCTTATTCTAATTCACAAATACAGGTATGGGACCTGTTATCCAGAATGCTTGGGACCTGGGGTTTGCCGGATCTTTCCATAATTTGGATCTTCATACCTTAACTCTACTATGAAATCATGTGAACTTTAAATAAGCCCAAATGGCTGGTTTATCTTCCAATAAGGATTAATTATATATTATTTTGGATCATGTACACGGTACTGTTTACTGTTTCATTTTTGCAGAGAAAAATTAAAGAATTTTAAAAAATTTGGATTATTTGGATAAAATGGAGTCTATGGGAGAAAGCCTTTCCATAATTTGGAGCTTTCTGGATCACGGGTTTCTGGATAATGGATCCCATACTTGTACTGACTATATTAGAGTGCCTCCTCCATTGATATGTTTTTCTAACAGTGCTGTTCTACCCTCATAACAGAAGCAATTAAATGCTGCTTGCCTGCCTCTCAGCACCTTAAGGGACAAGTCAGGGCTGGAACAAAGCTTGAGGGGTGTCAGACATGTACCTGACTTGTTACTTACCCCTAGTCTGGCTGAGCAAGTGCTGAGCCTGGTTGCACATACACACAAACAAAACTAAAATCCTTCGCGTGGCTGCCTGTTAAGCAAAGGATAGCATATAAATTCTTCTGCTAACATTCAAAGCCCTTCACTCCTCTGATCCTCACTACATTTCTTCTCTTATCTCACTGGGGTATATTTATCAAAGAGTGAAGTTAGACATCCCCACAGTCCTCTAGAGTGAAATTCTGCCACTCTCCATTCATTTCTATGGGATTTTTAAAAGATTATTTATGAATGGGTGAAAGTTCATCCTTTGATAAATACGACTTTCAAAATCCCAAAGAAATGAATGGAGAGAGGCAGAATCACTCTAGCAGACTGTGGCGATCTCTATCTTTACTCTTTGAAATAATTTACCCCACTGTATGTTCCTGGCCATGTTCTCCACTCCCCTCAGAGACACCGTCTACCTCTTGTGTTTAACCTTTCTATCTTGCTGCTCCTTATGTCTTTCCATTCTATCCCTTTATTCCTCCATAAGGAATGCGCTCTCAATCTTTTCAAGAAAAAACTCAGATTGTACTGTTTGGAGCGCTAGAACATTAAAGGGAATTAGTTAATAGTGCTGCTCCAGCAGAATTCTGCACTGAAATCCAGTTCTCAAAAGAGCAAACAGATTTTTTTATATTCAATTTTGAGATCTGACATGTGGCTAGACATTTTGTCAATTTCCCAGCAGTCCCTGGTCATGTGACTTGTGCCTGCACTTTAGGAGAGAAATGCTTTCTGGCAGGCTGCTGTCTTTGCTTCTCAATGTAACTGAATGTGTCGCAGTGGGACATGGGTTTTTACTATTGAGTGCTGTTCTTAGATCTACCAGGCAGCTGTTATCTTGTGTTAGGGAGCTGCTATCTGGTTACCTTCCCATTGTTCTTTTGTTTGGCTGCTGGGGGGGAAAAGGGGGGGGCTGATATCACTCCAACTTGCAGTACAGCAGTAAAGAGTAATTGAAGTTTATCAGAGCACAAGTCACATGACTTGGGGCAGCGGGGAAATAGACAATATGTCTAGCCCCATGTCAGATTTCAAAATTAAATTTAAAAAAATCTGTTTGCTCTTTTGAGAAATGGATTTCAGTGCAGAATTCTGCTGGAGCAGCACTATTAACTGATTCATTTCGGAAATTTTTTTCTTCCCATGACAGTATCCCTTTAATCTAGTCCTGGCACTTAAAGGAGAACTAAACCCTAAAATCAAAAAACCCTACCCCTTACCCTACATAGACCCCCTTCCTCCCCCCCCAAGCCATAGGGGTAAATTTATCAAAGAGTGAAGTTCAGCCAGTAGTGTGAAATTCCGCAGCTCTCCATTCATTTCTATGGGATTTTGAAAGGCGTATTTATCAATGAGTAAAAGTGAAATTTCACCCTTTGATAAATATGCCTTTAATCAGAGGGAGGCACAATGATGTTGTGGAGCTATGATGCTGGGTCAGGGTTATTACATCACTTATATGCAAATGGATGGATTTCTGTTCAGTTTTCGCAATGTTTTAAAGGGGTTGTTCACCTTCCAAACACTTTTTCAATTCAGTTGTTTTTAGATTGTTCCCCAGAAATACAGACTTTTTTCAATTACTTTCCATTGTTTATTTTTTACTGTTTTTCCAAAATCTAAGTTCATAGTTGAATGTTCCTGTCTGTGGACGCAGACTCTAAACTGTTATAATTTTGCAACATTTACTTGATTCATTTCTCAGCAGCATCTCTGGAGTAATGGCAATTATTGTATCAATTCTAACAGCAGCCTGTAATGAAACTCAGGGATTCTGTCGAGCAGGGACACAGATAAGAAATGTATCAACTAAATGTATCCATTTAGAACAGTTTACAGGGTCAGCGACCCCCCCCCTCCCAGAGCTGCTTTAGAAGGTGAAAAATGACACTTTACACTTCAATATTAGGAAAACAGTGACACATAGATAATATAAAGTAATTGGAAAAAGTCGTTATTTCTGGTGAGCTATGTGAAAACAACTAGTTATTTGAAGGTGATCCGCCCCTTTAAATGGGACAGAATGTTTTGAACAGACAGCCCTTTAACAACCTGAGATGTCCAGTTGAAGCCCACACAGCTGGCAACCCAACCTCTATCTATTCTGCCTGATGAGTAAAGGTGGCCATACACGGGCAGATTTTTTACTTCCAAACGACCGATTCCAGAACGTTCCGATAATATCGACAACCTATCGGATGATCGATGGTGTACGAACGATAATCGTCTCGACATTATCGTTCGCAAAATTGATCGGATGAGTTTAAAATTTTTAGTCGTTCGGGGATGTCAGGATTGTAGCACAAGCCAACGAACATACATATATACGGAACTACGAACATATACAGAAGGACCCTAACGTTCTTTGCTGAAAGCTTCATTTGTAACTAGATGAACTATGTAAGGAAATAAATTGGTGCTGACTGCAGGAATATCACCCTATCATCTCATATGTGAAAGAAGTTTATTATGCCATAGCAAGACATAAATCCATATGTCTGCATGGAGCAGGGAAGGAGAACCTGACTATATACTACAGACAGTGACACAATGCTGCACCACTCCTCGTTGAACAACGTTAGTCCATACACAAAGCAAACTATATGGTTATATCTATTCATATAATCGTTCTCCGTGGGTGGCATATCGTATGGTAAAATAATCGTCAGACGATCGTTTAACGATACGATCGTTCATCGCAGAACGATAAAAGTATGCCCGTGTATGGCCACCTTAAGACCAATCCTTTAACTACAAGTATGGGATCTATTACACAGAAATCAGTTATCCAGAAAGCTCTGAAATACAGCAATACTCATTTAGAAAAATGATTTCTTATTTTTGATTGATTTGCTTATTTCTGTTTCTTTAATAACAAGCAATTAGCTGATCTTCATAACTTAGCCGTGTCAAGGTGAGTATCTTGGTATCTAATTGGTTTTCTTTTGGCCAGATGATTGTTCTGTTTTCACAAGGCTAAAAACCGAACAGAAAGTTGAGACCCGAACAGAAAAAAACGAACTATTCAGGTCAAAACCAAACAGATGGCAACCCTACCTGCATTAAAGACCCAAAAATACAAAAAATAACATTGTGGCAATGCTGCACATGATACATTATTTAAAAACAGAAATTCCCCTTGCGTTACAGTGACACAGCACCATTTGCTTGATCTATATTACAGTGCCTTCTCCCCAGGCATGATACACATAGGGGCAGATTTATCAAGGGTCGAATTTCGAAGTGATAAATACTTCAAAATTCGACCATCAAATGGATTTACTTTGAATACCAAAGTCAAAGTTTTTTTCACGGAATTTGACCGTTTTGCAGTCGAAGTAAAATCGTTCGATTTCATCCATCGATCGAACGATTTTTCTTCAACTTCAAAAAACTAATTCAACTGCTCTAGAAGGTCCCCATAGGCTAACATAGCACTTCGGCAGGTTTCATTTGGCGAAGTATTGAAGTCAAAGTTTGTTTAAAGAGACAGTACTTCGATTATCGAATGGTCGAATATTCGAACTAGGGATGCACTGAATCCACTATTTTGGATTCGGTAAAACCGCCGAATCCTTTGTGAAAGATTCGGCCGAATACCAAACTGAATCCAATTTGCATATGCAAATTAGGGGTGGGAATGGAAAAACATCTTAGACGTCCTTGTTTTGCGACAAAAAGTCATGCGATTTCCCTCCCCACGCCTAATTTGCATATGCAAATTAGGATTCGGTTCGGCCGGGAAGAAGGATTCGGCCAAATCCGAATCCTGCTGAAAAAGTCAGAATCCTGGCAGAATCCCAAACCGAATCCTGGATTCAGTGCATCCCTAATTCGGACAATTTTATTTTGAATCGAATTCGAAGTCGTAGTATCCTATTCGATGGTCGAAGTATCCAAAAAATTACTTCGAATTTTGAATTTTTTTTACATTCAAAAATTCCCTCGAATTCACTTCGACCCTTGATAAATCTGCCCCATAGGGTCTGTTATAGGGTTGCCACCTTTTAAAAAAAAGAAATTACCGGCCAGTGGTGGGGGCGGGTACTAAAGGGACGGACCGTGATGCAAAAAGGGGTGGAGCCAGAAGTGACAACCCTAAACACAGCCCGCAGTCCAGAATCGCTGCAACACCTTCCACGTCACGTAAGCACCGTGACAGGCGCTGCGTAGCTGGGGAATTTCAAGCAGGGAGGGAAGAGGTAGCAGCAAAGCTGCTTAAAACTCAGTGGCGGTTCCTCCCCTCAGAATTTTACCGGCAGGCCTTCAGACCGTTTTTTCCGGCTGGGCTGGTTAAATACTGGCTAGGTGGCAACCCTAGTCTGTTACAAGGGCATAACTACAGAGGAAGCAAACCCGGCGGCTGCAGGGGGGCCCAGGAGGTATGGGAGCCCCACGAGGACTTAATTTATATACAATTTCAATAAATATTGTTAAAAACAGGTCAATCTTTATATATTTTGGGTGCCTGAAAAAGAAATTGCAGTGGGGCCCAGTCATATCTAGTTACACCACTGGTCTGTGTTACACTAAATTCTCACAACCCCAAGAAATCCCAAGCTACACACTGTAAATACAGCGCTATGTAGGGGTGGGATAACGTTTGTCTGACCGACCAATAGGCTGGCGCAAAAATAGAACACTTTCTTTCTACTATAGAGGTTTCAAAGCGGTCACGTGCGCAGGGATAAGCCAATCCGCGCCAAGGTGACGTTTTCAGGGAGGTGATTGGCTGTGGCTGTCGGAAGCGCGATTTTCAAATGTGTCTGCTGCGAGGAGAAGCCGTGCTTACGAAAGGACTTTAACGCTTGGCTGTAGGAACTGGGATCTTCGCGCTCTGGTTACTTCCACTGTCTCTGCTCGGGGAAGGGAATCGTGACTGCTTATTGGAGGTATGTTGTAGCTGTGATCGACCGATGTCGGACTACAAGTTTGGGCGGCCCCCTAATTTCCAATAAACTTCTGTGGTCCGATGTAGCCTACATCTAGCCATCTTGTATTATCGGATTTGGGGTAAGAATAAATAATAAATGGTTGGAGGTCACTGGCTTTCTTGGTTATCGTTCCGGCGTACTACAACTCCCAGAGCTTTCTTGGTTATCGTTCCGGCGTACTACAACTCCCAGAGCTTTCTTGGTTATCGTTCCGGCGTACTACAACTCCCAGAATCCTTTGTTGGGATACTCCCACTACTATCTTCCCCGCGGAGGCTTATGGGTGTTATCAGGAGCTGATTTCTTGCGTTGTAAACTTTGCCTGGATGTGTCTGTGTGGATAGAATTGTTATTCACAAGAATTAGTGTTTACTAGTCTATTGAGCCCACTCCTTGATTAATGTTGTTCTATTATGAAGTGTCTTATTTTAATCTGATTTATAATTTTCTTATGAATTGAATTCAGACACTAGAGCATTTTGCTACTGATTTGTGTCCACTGAGTTTGGGCCAAAAAAAAACCTAAACTGCTAGATGGTTGGATCAGGTTAAAGGAGAACTAAACCCTATAAATGAATGAGGCTAAAAATGCCATATTGTATATACTGAACTTGTTGCACCAGCCTAAAGTTTCAGCTTGTCAATAGCAGCAATGATCCAGGACTTCAAACTTGTCACAGGGGGTCACCATCTTGGAAAGTGTCTGTGACACTCACATGCTCAGTGGGCTCTGAGAAGCTGTTGAGAAGCTAAGCTTAGGGCTCATCACTAATTATCCAGCAGAAAATGAGGTTGGTTTGTAATATAAGATGATACTACAGGGCTGATTATTAAATTATGATGCTAATTGCAATGGTTTCTGTGCTGCAATGTAGTAATTATCTGTATTAATTACTAATCAGCCTTATATTGTGACATTTCTATTCTATGTGTACTGTATATTGTGAGTGGGTCCCTAAGCTCAGTAAGTGACAGCAGCACAGAGCATGTGCAGTGAATCAGCAGAAAAGAAGATGGGGAGCTACTGGGGCATCTTTGGAGACACAGATCTTTACTGCTAAAGGGTTGTGGTTGCCTTGGGCTGGCACAGAAGCACAAAACATAATGTACAACATTTCTAGCTATTTCTTTAGTTCTTTGATTGATTTGTTCTTATACCTGTTACCATATAATGTTGCTGATGTAAAACCATGTGTGAACAGCTGAGACTGATGTGAAGCCTAGTTTGTGTCCACTTCCCCATTCTTTAATAACTTATTTAATTCCTTTAATTGTTAACTTCAAGGGGAAGTCTACTTTCGTGGATATTTTTAGTATGATATACACTGACCTCCTGTAAACAACTTTGCCATCTCCCATAGACCCAGTTTTTTCCATTAATCCAGTTTTTTTTTTTTTTTTATAAATGATTTCCTCTTTTCTCTGTTTTAATAAAACAGTACCTTGTACTTGATCCAAACTAACCTATAATCCCAAATTCTTTTATATCTTTTGGAGATGGATTACAGCTCCAAGACACATAAAAACTCTTGGTATAAATGACTTGAGTTGGTTGCTTAATTAGTAGCTCCAACATTTAATAAATCCTTATTGGAAGCAAAACCTGCCCATTGGGTTTATTGTTTATATGATTTTCTAGTAGACATAAGGTATGCAGATTCAAATTGTGGAAAGGTCCGTTATCTGGAAAACCCCAGGTCCTGAGCATTCTGGATAAGAGGTTCCATACCTGTACTGACTTTACTGCACTAGCCCTGAAGATCAGCAGCCCTATAATAGTACTGGTTCACACCTTCAGATAAGTCCGCATCTTCTGCATGTAAAACTGGCCATAGACATACAGATTTTATTCTTTGTACAATGAAAGATCATTCGTTTCAATGTAACAAGTTACAACTAACCATTCAGATTTAAATAAGTAGAAAAAATAACAATTCAGATGATGTTCTGGCCATTAACTGATAGGCCACAATCGTAGCAAAGTTATGTTAGCGAGAATCAGCCCCACAAGAAATCTTCAGACCAGACTGTTCGACTAAATGCACAATTGTCACGGTACGAAAATTGTCGGGACAATTAGTCTGACCCCTGCAGACTATTTGAAAATTGTATGAAACAAAGTTTCATATGACTATCTTTACATCTATGACCATCTTATCACTTATGCATGCTCCATAGGCTCTCCGCCTGGATTTAGAAACCCCAAACATATCTAACATAATGGTTCATTCTTTTTTTTTTTTTTTTTTTTTTTTTAAAAGCTTTAGTTCTCCTTTAATGAAAAAAACCAACATGATTTTTGGCAAATGCAAGATGCTTTCCTAAACTCTCTGCTTAATGAATCTCTTTGTTTTAGATCACGATGTCTTCCCAAAATTCTTTTATGGCCAGCAAGAAGGAGGACAAAGGGAAAAACATCCAGGTTGTGGTCCGATGCCGGTAAGTTAATTGTCTTTTAACTGAAGGATCACTTCCTACCGCAACTATGCATTGTTAAAAATGGGTATGCGTGTTGGCCATCAAACCAATTACTGCTCTGAGCCTGCGGTATTGTTTGATGAGGGAATTTGTTGGATTTTTATGTAGAAGTTGTGAACGGAGCTGCTGTGTCGACATTAAGATCACAGTTGCGGTCCTTAGTCTGCTGTTTGCTCTAAAATTTCAAAAACCCTGCGCAGCTTTCTTGGGCTAGGAAATTACTTGGTTGTCTGAACCCCTCTCTATAAATTGAAAATTCTGCTCCTTAGGAAAGATTACCAATTAATGTATCTTTTCATCATTTGGCCAAGTGCATGGTATGCAAAATATGGTTGGTACATGCATATCATGTCATAATGTTGCATGTGAAACCCATCAGATAATGTACTTATTAAAGACCCCCATGCAACCACACATTGGCGTAACTAGCTGTTACTGGGGCCCACATCAAATTCAATTTAGGCTCCCCAAAATTCAAATTGAGTATTGAAATTACTCTTTAATTAGGGCCCTCTACAGTCCCACCCCCGGCAACCAGCTTCCCCTGTAGTTATGCCCCTGCACCCACACCTGGCAGGATTTTCAAACTTGCCGTTTAGATATCTTACCTTTCCCCTTTCAAATACTGGTTGCACTGTGGCCAGTTATACCACCATGACTTTGTCTTTGTTACCATTTAGTATGTTGCAGAATGTCTTATTCTTAGTAACTTTTCAGTTGGTCTCCTTTTATAGCTTTGTAAGTTGCTATGTAATTCTGCTTCTTTACAGCCTTGAAATGGGATCCACTGATTCTGGCAGCCAAAATACATTTTCTCCCTGAGGCTACAATTGTAGGTTGTTACTAGTCTGGCTGCTAGGGTAAAACATTTTCCCTAGCAACCAGAAAGCTGCTGAGATTCTAAAAGTCTGAACATAAAGCTAAATAATTCTACAACATACTAACATTTAAGAGATACTGTTGTGGTTTAATGGTATAGTTGCTTATTAATTCGAAATTAATGCTTGGTGGGGGGGTTAATGATGGTGTGTCTGCTGCCATATCAGTTTGTTATGCATGATCCTGTGCTTGCAGAAACAGCGATAACAGCTTTATGCAAGTCATTCCAGGCAGCTGCTGCTTTCCTCCATTCAATTCATCTCTCCTATCATATACATCAAGGCTTTACCTCCTATTCTCCTGCTCAGAAAGCAGGTCCTTCTGACCACCTCTGATTTTCCCTGGACAGTAGCAGTCAAGCCATCCTATCACTGTCATGAAGCCCTTAAAGGAGAATGAAAGCTCCAATCGATGTGGGGTGCCAAATATTAAGGCACCCCCCCCCCCGGCTGGTGCTCCTGTTTGCAGAAAACTGTACTGGAGCATGAACAAATGATCCTCTGCAGAGTGAAAAAGTGGACTTTTTTGCTCTGCTGCACATGCGTTGGCCGCTGGATTTTAAAGAAAGAAGGGAGGAAGAGGATCTCTCGCTCATAATTTTCCCCCGGGTCAATGCAGTTCTCTGCTAACGGGAGCACCAGCTCTGGGTATCTAGAAAATCATTACAGTCCTTGAGGGTGCTCTAACACTTGGCATCCCCATCAATTGGATGGCAGCAACAATTATATTCTGTGTAGCTACTTTTGGCTTAAATGCAACAATTCTCAGTGGTTATATGTTCACACTTGAAAAGGAGCCCCTGTAGCTCGAAACATGTCATGTTGGTGAATAAAGGCACCCTGCAGCAGTATCCCTCATGGCATCAATACCCATATGCTAGAATTTCATCAACTGGAGTCTTCGTTCTTCTTTAAAGTAAACGGCTGGCAGGTATATTTGGCTACTGTTCCACTTGCTAAAATAAAGGATGGTTTCTCCACCAGCATGTGCTACTAGCTCAAAACAAAGCCGTGGTAGCAACACAGAAACATGGAGATCCTATCTGTTCAGTGAGCTGAATTCTTCAGAAGAGGTGTCCGAGAGAGCTGTTCTTTAGTTACCTGTCCAGGCTAAACAGACAAGACGGGGAGGAAGGGGAAGGAGAAAGTACTGATATCAGTAGATGGTAAAGAAATGCTGCAGCTTATCAAAGCTCAATTCAGGAGGCCGAAGGATTCATGGGAATTTTCCCTGATGTATCGATTATTAAATTTATTTTTTTTTAAACTGGTTTCAGGACAGGATTATGTATGGGGAACTAAACTGATGGGTTTTGAAAACAGCATGTTTCCCCTTGACCGTAGATAAAAGCATGCTGGATCATAATGCACTTTGGAAGCACAGCTTTCTCTTATTAACTCCACTCATTCTGCCATCAGGCCCTTCAATCAGTTGGAACGCAAGGCGAGCTCTCACTCTGTGTTGGAATGTGATTCTCAGAGGAAAGAAGTCTATGTTCGGACCGGAGGAATAAACGACAAACTGGGAAAGAAAACCTATACGTTTGACATGGTAAATTATTCCCATTACATTTGTTTAAATAATCCAGCAAGCTTGTCACCTTGACACTTGTTCAGCACAATTACTGGGTCATCCCCTGCTATGCAGCCCTCCAGCTGTTGTCCATTAATTTGATTATAGGCAATTGGTGAAACTACAAATCCCAGCAACTCCTGACTGCAATCAACTGTTTTGGCAGTAGGGACTCCACTGACTTGCCATTCCTGTTGTAGATCCCAATATTTAAGTGCCATTTGGCAGATTTTTTGAACTTCAATCTAAATTCAGGTGTATAATTTATTAACAGCCTCTAGAAGTCTCACACATTGACCTTGGTTATTATTTATGTGCAGTAAAAGAGGAACATTATCAGGAATTATACAGAAGCTATTTAACAAGTATTTGTGCCTTTCTATTTCTATAGGTGTTTGGGCCTGCAGCCAAGCAAATTGAGGTGTACAGAAGTGTTGTGTGCCCCATCTTGGATGAAGTTATTATGGGATATAACTGCACAATCTTTGCGTAAGTAAGCCTTTGCTCACCAGCATTGTTAGCATTTTATAGCCACCTACATAAAAAACTTGTATTAAACTGAGTTGTCTTTAGGTATGGGCAGACTGGCACAGGCAAGACCTTTACTATGGAAGGGGAAAGATCATCAGATGAAGAGTTTACCTGGGAACAGGTATGTATAAAGACATGTAAATATACGTGTGATACACATGTATTCCTCTTAATATTGTAAACTGCAAGAGGATAAATGTCCTTGGTTATAGGTACGATAAATATTGCTATGGTTGCAGTTTTTAAATGATACCGGGCTATAAGGGAGTTGTAGTACTTTGTTCTCGCACAGTTAAAGTACTTCTAATACTGCAAGCATACTGTGTACTTTACTACTCCTTATACAGCAAGCTCCTCTATTGCTGGGGCAATGGCCATTCCCATTACTGATCTGTACCCTGACGATCATGCAATAAATGATAGGTTTGTCCAAATAAGTAAACTATTTTAAATCTGGAAAACAGCACCTAGAAAATTTCTGCTCTCCCCCTAATGTGCTTTGCTGGAAGGGTGAGCACAGCAGTATAGTGAGCTGTACAGGGAATATCTGAAAGCCCACTGGTGATTTTCATCTCTATATTTAATATAATGTAGCTATTGTGTGCATTATTTATTGCCTGGTTCAAATCCCAGCTGACTTTATTTTAATAACAGGACCCTCTGGCAGGAATTATTCCTCGAACGCTGCATCAGATATTTGAGAAGCTCTCTGAGAACGGCACAGAGTTTTCGGTGAAAGTCTCTCTCCTGGAAATCTACAACGAAGAACTCTTTGATCTGTTAAGCCCATCTCCCGATGTTGGGGAAAGGCTGCAAATGTTCGATGATCCTCGGAACAAAGTAAGTGCTCCTCCTTCTTCAATGCTGGAATTGGCTTTTAGCAGCTCCTACAAAGGGACATACACTTGCTTCAGGCAGTCAGCATTTTTACCTGTTCATGATGGATTAAGTTTTTCTTTCATATTCATGTTTGGGTTTTTTTTCCCTTTTCAGAGAGGAGTCATTATCAAAGGGCTGGAGGAGATATCTGTGCATAACAAGGATGAGGTGTACCATATATTGGAGAGAGGTGCAGCCAGGAGGAAAACTGCTTCTACTCTGATGAATGCATACTCCAGGTCCGTAAAACAAAAAAAATATTCATTGGTTTGTTTTAAAAAGGTTGTTCAACTGCCAAAAACTTTTTTTTCAGTTCACTTGAGATACTTTTTTCAGTTGCTTTCAATGTTTTATTTTTTACCATTTCCTAGAATTGAAGGTTAAAGGAGAAACAAACCCTTGCTACTAAAATCCCCTACCCCCCTACTCTAGACCACCCCCCCCAGCCTAGGTGGTACCTTTGCTAAATGCCTTACCCCTCGGTGTAGATTCTGTCCAGTAGAGTTCACGGACGCCATCTATAGCCGCTTCGGGTCTTCTTCCAGCGCTTTCCATGCACATTTTTTGCGAAACAAAAAATCGCTCCAACTGCGCATGCATCGATACGGCACTTAACTCCCGTAGATTACCGAAGAAAAGGAGATGGCTGCCGTGATCTCAGATGTGCTGAATCTACACCGAGGGGTAAGTAAAGAGTTAGAGGCATTTAGGTAGCACCTAGGTTGGGGGGAGCAGGGAGGTGGGTCTATGTAGGGTAGGGGATTTTAGTAGCAAGGGTTTACTTCTCCTTTAAAGTTGAATGTTTCCTGTCTTTGGTGTTTGTCTGGCAGCTCGGTGATCCAGGAGCATCCTGCTCTGACATTTAGTTGATACATTTCTCAGCAGCAATTGTGGAATATTTGCAACTATTGTATCAATTATAACAGCTGCCTTTTATGAAACCAACTCATTATGCACAGCAGAGCCAAAGATAAAAAATGTATCAACTCATTAATTATTTAGAACAGTTTAGAGCTACCGAGCTACTTTAAAAAGATATAAAATTATGAAAACATAAACTTTACACTTCAATAATAGAAAAAAATGGTCAGAAATAAAAAATAGGAATTTATTTCTGGGGAACTATCTGGGAGATAAAAAGTCTTTGAAGGTCAAGAATCCCTTTAAAGGGGAACATTACTCACTGATCTTCTAATGTAGGGCCATTACACTGATAAAACCCTAAATTTTACATAAAAAAAAAAAACCTTGCTCTAATGTTCTCATTGCAGTCGATCCCATTCCGTGTTCTCGGTCACCATTCACATGAAAGAAACTACTGTTGATGGAGAAGAGCTTGTGAAGATCGGGAAGCTGAACTTGGTAAGGTTCATCGCTCATCTTGTCCCATTTATCAAAGAGTAGTAGGCAGGGGGGCCCTCGTTGCTGAGATAGAGATGGGATAAGTAAAGTTTGGAAGTCCTTTTACAGCACATAAATATTGAGGAGAGCACAAGTTGTGACTTTCTTTGCATGCAGAATAGCATGCATTCTGGGAAAGTAGTATTTTGTATGATCATGTAGCCTTTAACTTTTTATTAACTTTGTATTTTAAAGATTAATGTGCCCTTTTTGTAAAACATAAGGCAATTACAGCAGTTTGATTTCCATGTAAAGTCTATTCAGGATATTCATTGATTTTTATGTATATAAACAATTATACCATCTCTTCATAAGGCCAAGTATTTGTTTCCTAAAATTGATTAATTTGTGAGGTCATATGGCTGTAGTGATGCCCCTTTTCAACTTGCTTCTTTTTTTCCAAGGTGGATCTGGCGGGAAGTGAAAATATTGGTCGTTCTGGAGCTGTGGACAAAAGAGCACGCGAGGCTGGAAATATCAACCAATCCCTGCTCACCTTGGGCAGGGTAATAACTGCTCTGGTGGAGAGAACTCCTCATATTCCATACAGAGAATCCAAACTCACAAGGATCCTGCAGGATTCTCTTGGAGGGAGGACAAAAACCTCTATCATTGCAACAGTGTCACCTGCATCCATTAATCTGGAGGTTGGTTTTGTTTCAATACAGTGGCGTGTTATGTCTAACCGTTCTTAAAGGAACAGTAACACCATAAAATGAAAGTGTTTTAAAGTAATGAAAACATCATGTACTGTTGCCCTGCACTGGTAAAACTGATCTGTTTGCTTCAGAAACACTACTATAGTTCATATAAACAAGCTGCTGTGGAGCTATGGTGGAAATTGAAAAACGGCTATATGGCATAGGTTAACAAATGGATAACAGATAACACAATTAGACAGACAGAGCTTATTTGCTATCTGCTGTGTAACCTGAGCCTTTTCTCCTTTGAATGGCTGCCCCCATTGCTACACAACAGTTTATTTATATAAACAATAGTAGTGTTTCTTAAGCAAACACAGCAGTTTTACCAGTGCAGGGCAACACTGCATTATATGTTCATTACTTTAAAACACTTTTACTTTTTGATGTTACTGTTCCTTTAAACCATCTACTGACTCAAGCAAACCTTAACTTTTACACATCTAGGTCTTTTACCTGGATAAAGAATCATTATAAAGACATGTTATTCATATTACAGGAAAATAGGGAAGGAATGTATTATTTATATTAAATCAAACCTTTCTTAGGATTCTCAGCACTTGTCCCTAACTGTAGCTGGCAGAAGTATCCATTGAGATTGAAGTAGAGATTTGTTTCTTGAGCTGTACAATTAACTATGTTAACCAGTTTGTTAGAGCTACTTTAGATTCCTGTAGAAGCTTGAGTGAGCAATAACACACCACCCCCTGATAATTTCACCTGTAATGTGAAGTTTATGATTTCTTATTTGAAGCATACGGGCTAAGCAATCTGTACGATCGTCCAATCACAATAGATCACCGCTCTTAGTCAGGGGGTGGATTAATGGCGGTGTGGGCTGTCTCTGAAGCGGTCCCTTGGCTAGAAAATCGTATTTCTATTGCTTTTTATGCCTGGGATATTCAGCTTGTAGACTATGATCTGTTGCTTGAAATTAAGGTATACACACGGGCTATTCCCTATGCAATCTTCTCCTTCCCAGTTTACATAGTTTATTGAAAATGTTTTTCTCCCCCTATAATTACAGGAAACTGTGAGCACTTTGGACTATGCCAACAGAGCAAAGAGTATTATGAATAAGCCAGAGGTTAACCAGAAACTTACAAAGAAGGCACTCATCAAGGTAAATTCTCTTGTTTTCTTCAAAATTATCTGTTATTCTCTGCAAACTGTACCTATGTCCTTTGGTAGCCATAGGTTGTTTTGGAGGCTCCACTGTCATCTTGTTGAAAGCCTCTGCAGATTCAAGTTGGGTTTCATAAAAAGGATCTAAAGTCTCTTGGAACAAAAATTTAAATAAAGTCGAAGCAAAGTGATATTTTTCACAATGCTCTTCTGAGCACTATTCAGTTTTCAAAGTTTTTAAAGTTATAAGCAGTTATATACTTCTAGCTGTCAGTTCTGTCTCAGTAAGTTCAATTTGATATACAGGTTGGGTCCTCAATGATATTTCTTTGCTTTCCCCCTGCAGACATTAGCACCCACAGCTGGAAACAAGTAGCTGCCTCTACAGAACAGGTTTATAAATCCACAAACTGTCAGTACCTAATATTCAGTCTGTGGATGTTAAAAACCCATTCTGAGCTGCAAAAAACCTGTTAGAGAGCTGAAAAGCAGGAAGTAGTGTTCTGGCTATTATGTTAGACATCCAGTCACTCCAGCCTTTATACATTACATTTTTGGCTAATTAACTATATTAGATACACTTTTTACTTTGCACGGCCTCTTATTTACCCAGTTTTTATTTTTAAACTGAACTGTTCCTTTAACAAATTGTTTAAAAAGGCTGAACATAAATGATACATGCAAATGTGTAGCTTTGGTTTACATTTTTGCATGTCTTTAGATCTCCCATTAATAATTAAACGTACATCTTGGTCATGTGTACAGACAAGCAAGAGGGATGCTTCACTACGTGTTTAATATAATCTATTTATAACTGACTTCTAAATAGCAGTGTGAAATTCAAGACTGGTGTTTAAATACCAACCATGCTGTTGATTGTAGGAGTACACAGAAGAGATTGAGCGACTCAAGAGGGAACTTGCTGCAGCCAGAGAGAAGAATGGAGTTTATTTATCCAGTGAGAACTATGAGTAAGTTAGTTTAGTTTCTGCATCTGTATGACCATTTCCACTGTTCTCTGTAATGTCCTACGGTTATAGTACATCAGACTCCTCTGTTTTACTGTACTAATGTATTGATGAACACAACATACAAGGCTTTTCATTACTGTTAAAGCCCAGCATCTAGTTACATAGTTAAGTTGGGTTGAAAAAAAGACCAAAGTCCATCAAGTTTAACCCCTCCAATTGAATCCCAGCGTACATACATAGACTCACTGACTGACCCCTCCATACACTCACAAACTATATGTACCAATATCTCTACCAGTGATCCACCAACCAGTGGCTCATGAGCAACTTTCCCTACCAGTGGCTTGCGAGCAACATCCCCGACCCCTTGGATGTTGCTCTCAGTGGCCTCAAAGCAGGTTCTTTATTTTGAATTTCTGGCTTGGAGCCAAGTCTTGGTTGCATAAAAAACAGATGTTCTGCCAAGCAGAGCCTCCTGTAGTCTGCCAGTCTACATATGGGCTGCCAGGTAGCCAATCGGAGCCATTATTTGCAACCCCAGGAACTTTTCTCATGCTTGTGTAACTTCCCAACAGTTTTTAGATTTGAATGTGGCTAATAAGTACAAAAGGTTGTTGATACCCGATATCTGCTAGTAGAGCTTAGTATCACAATATTCTTGGAAGATTTCTTGAACAAACATAATATCCAAGACCTTCTTAAAGGCATTAACAGAATCCGGCATGACACCATCATCTGGCAGGCCATTCCTCAACCTCACTGTCCTCGCTGTGAAGAACCACATACACTGCTTCAAATGAAAGTTCTTTTTCTCTAGCCTGAAGGGGTGGCCTCTGGTGTGGTGATCCTTTCTTATGGAGAAAAAAAAGTATCTCCCACTATCTGTCTCTAATGTACTTATAAAGGGTAAAAGCGTCCCCTTGTAAGTGTCTCTTGCAAAAGAGAACAACCCCAACCTTGACAATCTACCTTCCATCCTCATTACCAGTTTAGTTGCATGTCTATGTATTCTCTCCATATCCCTCTTAAGGACTAGAGTCCAAAACTGCACTGCATACTCCAGCTGAGGCCTTACCAGGGACCTATAAAGAGGCATAATTATATTTTCATCCCTTGAGTTAGTCTTTTTTTTTTTTATGCAAGACGGAACACTGCTTGGAATTAAATGACTTGTTATTCACAAAACCCCCCTAGATCCTTCTCAGTTAAGGAAACTCCCAACACATTGTCAGAAATAGAAAAAGGAAGTTATATACTAAATGACAAAGTGCAAAACCTGCATTTATCAACATTGAACCCCATTTCCAGTTTCCTGCCCAGTTTTCCGATTTAGTCAAATTGGCAGCATCCTGCATGAAACCTATAGTTCTGCACAATTTAGTATCATCAACAGTAATTGAAACATTACTTTTAATGCCCTCCTCCAGGTCATTAATAAACAAGGTAAAAAGCAAAGGACCAAGTACAGAGCCCTGTGGTACTCCATTTACACTGGTCCGTTCCTTAAAACTAAAGCTTCTTTAAAACATTCCTTTAAAACAAAAGGCAAAACATGAAAACAATAAGGTTATAGCTATGAAGCCAGACTTCACACTAGTGAAAAAAACACACACTGGGCTTTAACTTTACAGCAGAGAAGTACTTTATTATGACTATTAGCTGTGAAACAGGACATTGTAACTTTTTTCTTTTTTTTTTCATTACAATTTAAATTTATTAGAAGTTGGAGCCGGTACATTTTTGCAGACCCCAGGTATCCAAATTTGCTTCCGACTTTAATCTTAAGACACTCTTGGAAATGCTCCCCAACCACTGCTTACGGTAGCAAAGAGTCATGAGAAGCGTTGGTCCGAGTACAACTGGGCTTTCTGGACTCTATACTAGTTAGCCAAATTGAATCAAGTGGAATCAGAGCAATGCCCTAATTGTACTTTGGAGGTGGCAACCTGTTCCAAATCTGTTTAAGCTATACTAGTCTTGATTTTCTATATAATACTGCTAACTTTACTGTCCTATATGCCCAACTCAAAAATTGCCAAGCCAGAAGCTGCCCAGAGGCTATACAGTGTACATGGCTACCCGGCTCATCTGACATTACATTTTACCTTTGCTTACGTGTCTCACTATATTAGTCATTTTTCTAAGTATTTAAAGGTGTGTAGCATTGTTTACCCCCTGTATTAATGGAATATCCTCCCCATGATTTTGTTTTGTGTCCCTTTAGACAATTACAGGGAAAAGTTCTGTCTCAAGAGGAGATGATTACGGAGTACACTGAGAAAATAACTGCCATGGAGGAGGAACTGAAAAGCGTAAGTTTTCCAAAGGGATGTTGCCTGGCTTTAAGCAAATAGAAATAGTAGTAGTAGTTCTAGAACAGTGATCCCCAACCAGTGGCTCATGAGCAACATGTTTCTCACCAACTCTTGGATGTTGCTCCCAGTGGCCTCAAAGTAGGAGCTTATATTTGAATTCCTGGTTTAGGGGCATATTTTGGTTGCATAAAAAAAATGTACTGCCAAACAGAGCCTCCTATAGGCTGCCAGTCCACAGGGGCCAAATAGCCAATCACAGCACTTCTTTTACACCACCCAGTACCAGTTTTCATGCTTGTGTTGCTCCCCAACTCTTATTTTTACATCTGAAAGTTGCACACAGATAAAAAAAAAAAAAAGCTGGGGACTCCTGTTCTAGAAGAAAGTGGCACCTTAGGGCAAGGCCAGATGTGGCGTTTTTACGTTGCGTTTTTGAAACAACCGTCAACATGCGTTTTTCAGCACGTAGGATTCTTTTCCCAACATGCACTTCTCATTGTTCTCATTGAATTTGGATGCCATATTTAAAATATGCTGCGTATTTATGTAAAGTGTTGTTTCGAATGTGCAGATCCCATAGAGTCTATTGATTTTGTAGCTTCTTGACGTATTGGCGTTTATGCTAAAAAACCGCCAATACTGGCGTCCTGTGGCGGATTTCAGCTTGCAAGCGCCCTGTGTGAATTTTCCATTAGTTTCAGTGGTAGATGGGGGTTACACATAATGTCCCTGGTGCCCCCTGTCATGTGACATGCTCTGATGAACTTCAGTCACTCTTTACTGCTGCGCTGCAAGTTGGAGTGATATCAAACTGCTGAACATTTTGATTGTATATTGCCTATTTCCATTAGGCCGTAGTTCATTGGTCCGTAGTACATGATGGGAACTTCCTCAAACATTAGAACACATCCGTCATTGCGCAGTATTAATTTTATGCAGATCAGTGAGCTGTTTGCTGACAATAAGAAGGAGCTGGAGGAGTGCACCACCATCCTTCAGTGCAAGGAGAAGGAACTGGAGGAAACACAGAACCACCTGCAAGAATCAAAGGAACAGTTGGCTCAGGAATCATTTGTGGTGTCTGCCTTTGAGACTACAGAAAAGAAGCTTCACGGCACAGCAAACAAGGTAAATGCTGGTCTCCATTTGTAGTCAGATCTTTTGCGTGTTACTTGTATAGCTCCAACATATTCTCCAGTCCTTTACACAGAATGTACCTCATTCACTTTAGTCCCTGCCCCTGTGAGCTTACAATCAAAGGTCCCTATCATGTTCACAGACGATATTCCATTTTGTCAGGAGCTAGATAACCTGCCTGTTTTTTCGAGAGTGGGATGAAAGCCAGAGTACCCAGACGGAAAGGGCAGACACAGGGACATATAATATAGATTATTACATGCTATGGTCTGATCATTCAGTGTAAGATAGGTTGCTGACGATCCTTAAATCGGTGGTTCACCTTTAAATTAACTTTTAGTATGTTAAACTGGCAAATTCTAAGCAACTTTTCAATTGGTTTTTATAGTTTATTTGCCGCTTTCTGACTCTTTCCAGCTTTCAAATGGGGATCACTGACCCATCTTAAAAAAACAAAAACAAAACAAAACAAATGTTTTGCAAGGCTACACATTTAATATTGCTACTTTTTATTACTCCTCTTTTTATTCAGGCCCTCTCCTATTCATATTAATCCTTTCATTCCAATCCATGCATGGTTGCTAGGGTATGTTGACTTCTAGCAACCAGATTGCTGAAATTGTAAACAGGAGAACTGCTAAATGACTCCACAGTAAAAAATGAAAAACAATTGCAAATTGTCTCAGAATATCTCTTTCTAAATTAGGGATGCACCGAATCCAGGATTCGGTTCGGACTTTTTCGGCTGGATTGCGATTCGGCCAAATCCTTCTACCAGGCCAAACCTGAATCCGAATCTTAATTTGCATATGCAAATTAGGGGGGAAATCTCGTGGATTTTTTTTTTGGTCACAAAACAAGGAAGTAAAAAAAAATTTTTTCTCTTCCCACCCCTAATTTGCATATGAAAATTAGCATTTGGCTTGATATTCGGCCGAATCTAAAATAGTGGATTCGGTGCATACTGTATATGTAGGAGACAGAAACCTATATTGTGGTTCATAGACTGTGCTGTTTGGGAACTATCTGAAAACAGCTGAACTTAAAGTGTTGTAATACAACTCCTTAAATGCACAGGCTAAGAGATTGTCTTCCTTATAACTATCTCTAGTTTATCCCACATTTTATCCACCATGTCCCTGCAGTTATTGAGCACAGTGAGGGAGACAACAAGAGATGTGTCGGGTCTCCATGAGAAATTGGACAGAAAAAAAGCTGTAGACCAGCACAACTTTCAGGTTCATGAGAACTTTGCGGAACAAATGGATAGACGCTTCAGTGTGATTCAGCGAACTGTGGATGATTACAGTGTGAAGCAGCAAGGCATGCTGGATTTCTATACAAACTCCATCGGTGAGTGATGAAACACAAATTAAGGAATAACCTTTAGGGGCCAATCCCTAACCCATATATAGCGTTCTTGAAATAGGCAGAATTTTTAAGTGTAGACTAAATTCTCATTGTGTAAAGCTGGCCATAGATGCAAAGATCTGATCCTTGATTCTTAGGATTTTCGGCCCGTGTGTGGAGAGTACCGATATTTTTCATCCGGTGGAGATCTGTCGGCTGCCAATAATGCCGTGTATGTATTGCCGATCGTCCTATTGTCACCAGCTTTTGTTGGACATAACTATCGTACGATTGCTGTCAGGGGCAGAACATCGGCTGATCTGTTCTTTTACTACTTTATTTGATCGGAATGGTTAGTGGCAGGTCCGGAGATGGGGAAGTCCGATTGTATGATGATTCGTACGATCAAATCTTTGCGTCTATGGCCAGCTTAAATCAAGTGCAACAAATTGCCGGACCATGGAAATAAAACCTATTAAGCCACTCTTGTACGGCTTCTCTAATGTGGAGCGTGAAATGATCTTTTCATTACTGCTGCCAGCAGAGAATTTATACAGAACTATTTCTTTTCTGCAGACGACCTTCTGGGCGCCAGTTCCTCTGCACTGAGTGCAACTGCCTCTGCTGTTGCCAAGTCCTTTGCCTCGGTGCAGGAAACTGTAACAAAGCAAGTGTCGCACAGTGTTGAGGAGATACTGAAGCAGGAAACCTTGTCTTCCCAAGCTAAAGGTGATATGCAGCAGCTTATGGTAAGTATTTACTGGCTTCTTCCATCCCTCTGTGGGATAATGAAACATGACCACCCACATGGGCTGATGGGATGCTTTGGTGGTGCAATGCAACATAGTAGCATGCCACTTTCATTCACTGGTGGTGCCCAACACATTGGCATCCTTGACTGTGTGTTAGCTTTTACTCCTTTTTAAAAGGAGCTAATTAAAAGACTAAATAGGTAATAAAAGGCACATTGCTTGCACCTAATCTAGTAACCCATAGCAACCAGTCAGTATTCCCATTTATCGGTTGTTTCACCAAACATCTTATTGGTTGCCATTAGTTATTAGGCATAGTTCAAACTTTGCATAATATATTGCATAACTTCATAACTGTTCTATTACAGTGTTGGGTTCCCTATTTTATGGTAACCCTGTTCCACCTATGCCAGCGTTTCATGGCTACCTAAGACCTGCGCTACTTGTACGAACAGTATGTCAACAGCTTCACTTGTCATGTCATCTGCCAAATGTTTATAAATGTTGCGTTTCCCCCCCCACACAGACTGCGCATCGCACAGGACTGGAAGAGGCACTAAGGTCCGATTTGCTTCCAGTTGTGACTGCTGTTTTGGACCTAAATTCTCATTTGAGTCATTGCTTGCAGAGCTTCCTAATTGTGGCCGACAAGGTAACTTTTACAGCCTTTATCTTTGTATTTGGAAATGCTGATGGGTGCAGCTCTGGCTCTTGCATGAATCCTCTTATTATGGGGAGTAGAACGGTCGGCAGTAGACTTTATAGAAATATTGCAAATCCCCTTTCATGGGGATTTCATGTTTCTAAAAGCTTGTAACCCTGCAGGCATTTGACTTAATCTCATCACTAAACTCCCTATAATAACTATTGATCTTTTTAGATCTGTTTAAATTGTGACTGATTATAAGCAACTCTATAATATCCTTTTCCCCCATAGATTGATTCTCATAAAGAAGATATGAATTCCTTCTTCACCGAACATTCTAGATCGTTGCACAAACTTCGGCTGGATTCTAGTTCTGCCTTGTCCAGTATTCAGTCAGAATATGAAAGCCTAAAAGAGGACATTGCGACAGCTCAGTCCATGCATTCAGAGGTAAACTGCTACCTACATACTCTGCTGTTTTATATTCGTATTAATGATGTGCAGTCCGGCCCGATACCTGCGGCACCCGGTTCGGGCTGACCTCGCACTCCTCTTTGCGGGTGTGGGTTGAGCTCTTCTCCTAAGAAGGGTAACTCAGTGCTGGGTCAAAAAGAAAAGAGCAGCACAGATAGATATTTGGACCCACTAGTCTGTGTGTAATTAAATTCTCCTGCTCTCCCCGCCCGCCACCTTCAACTTCCGGCTTTATAGCCATGCGCCTGCTCACCCTGTTCCTTTTGTGATGTCATCAGTGGGGCGGTGCAGGTCTATAAAAGCAACCCAGATGCTGAAGTATAAAGGGCCATAGTTCCTGGGATACCGCCCCTAGTTCCAAGGGCACATATGTATGTCAAAAATAAAATCCCATAACTCCGATATCTTAAGATTTTTTTTTTTTTATTCAAAAATCATGTAAAAAAAAAAAAAAAAATAGGCCTACAGACCACCTGGTATTCTGCCACCTATTTAAAGAACCTTTTAAGCACTTATTTTCTATTATAAGGGTCGGGTTGATTCCCTTATAGCAGGAGTGCCCATACTTTACTAATGCAAGGTTGACTTTTAGGGGCAGATTTATCAAAGGTCGAGGTGAAGTTTCGAAGTGAAAAACTTCGTATTTCGAGATTTTTTGTGTACTTCGACTAGGGAATAGTCATACTTCGATTCGAATTTGAAAAAACTTTGAAGGTCGAAAAGTACTATCTCTGTAAAACCGACCATTCGCCACCTAAAAGCTGCTGAAGTGCTGTTTTAGCCTATGGGGGATCTCCTACAACCTGTTTGGAGGCAATTGGGGGAGTTTGGGAGATCAAAGTTAAAAAAAAACCCAAAAAACTTCAAATCGAAGTAGCCCTACTTCGAATCGTACAATTCAAAGTAGGCCACTTCGACTCCAAAAAACTTCGACCACCATTCGGTTAGTCTTTTTGAATTCGAATTTCGACGTTTTTTGAACTTCAACCTTTGATAAATATGCCCCTTTGTGATGTTCTCCTACTATGATCTACATCCATTCTGTTCCATGGAAAATATTACTTAAATACCGATTAATGAGAAAATGTATCTTATACTTAAAGGGGTGGTTCACCTTCAAACAACTAGTTGATTTCAGACAGATCACCAGGAATAATGATTTTTTTCCAATGACTATCTATGTGTCACCGTTTTTCTAATATTGAAGTGTAAATTGTAATTTTTCACCTTCCGAAGCAGCCCTGGGAGGGGGGGTCGCCGACCCTGTAAACTGTTCTAAATGGATACATTTAGTTGATACATTTCTTATCGTTGTTGCTGCTGAGCTGAATCTCTGGGTTTCATTACAGGCAGCTGTTAGAATTGATACAATAGTTGCTAATACTCCAGAGATGCTCCCAATAAATGTATCCAGTAAATGTTGCAAAATTGTAACCGTTCAGAATCTGCACCTGATTTACTGAGCTGCCAGACTCAAAACACCAGAGACAGGGACATTCAACTTTAAACTTAGATTTTGGAAAAGCAGTCAAAAATAATGGAACGTAATTGAAAAAAATTTATTTCTGGGGAACAATCTAAAAACAACTGAATTTAAAAAAAAAAAAGTGTTTGGAAGGTGAACAGTCCCTTTAACAAACAACTGTTTTTTGTGTAACCTTAACGTAATAAATATGAAAAGCATGTGTGCTATATTGTTCTGATCACTAGCCACAAACTGTTATGATCAGTGGCTAAACTCTAAACAGTGTTTGCTAAGGCTTTTTTTCACCAAATGTGCAATAAAATGTGTTCCTAAAAGGATATGTATCTGTTACATAATGTTCTAGGACCCTAACTAGAATCCTGGGTGATTTATTTATTGTATGTCCTTAAAGGGATACTGTCGTGGGAAAAAAAAAAATTTTCAAAATGAATCAGTTAATAGTGCTGCTCCAGCAGAATTCTGCACTGAAATCCATTTCTCAAAAGAGCAAACCGATTTTTTTTTATATTCAATTTTGAAATCTGACATGGGGCTAGACATATTGTCAATTTCCCAGCTGCCCCAAGTCATGTGACTTGTGCTCTGATAAACTTCAATCACTCTTTACTGCTGTACTGCAAGTTGGAGTGATATCACCCCCCTCCCTTTTCCCCCCAGCAGCCAAACAAAAGAACAATGGGAAGGTAACCAGATAACAGCTCCCTAACACAATATAACAGCTGCCTGGTAGATCTAAGAACAGCACTAAATAGTAAAAACCCATGTCTCATTGAGACACATTCAGTTACATTGAGAAGGAAAAACAGCAGCCTGCCAGAAAGCATTTCTCTCCTAAAGTGCAGGCACAAGTCACATGACCAGGGGCAGCTGGGAAATTGACAAAATATCTAGCCCCATGTCAGATTTTAAAATTGAATATAAAAAAAATCTGTTTGCTCTTTTGAGAAATGGATTTCAGCGCAGAATTCTGCTGGAGCAGCACTATTAACTGATTCATTTTGAATTTTTTTTCCAATGACAGTATCCCTTTTAATACCCCTTACTGATCTATCTCTACATGTAGATGTGGAGCAGGAGTTGTTCTCCATAGACTATGCTCTTACTAAAACAAATGGCCTGCATATATATGAGTGTGTCATTTTGCAAATGTATTTCCCTATTTTCAGGGGGTGAATAATCTTATCAGTTCGCTACAAAACCAGCTGAACTTGCTTGGCATGGAGACCCAACAACAATTTTCTGGATTTCTGTCCAAAGGAGGAAAGCTGCAGAAGTCTGTGGGGAGTCTGCAGCAAGATCTGGACTTGTAAGTTTTGGATTTTACGAATACATGTAAAACTAAGGGGAAAGTAATAACTGGCTTTATTGAGGTAATGTGAACACAAATGTGGTTTGTGCAGGAAAATAATTCTTGAAAATGTTTGCCATGTTTATTATATTCTATTCCCATTTAAAAGGATCCTGCAACTTACTCGACAGACCCCATGGCATTTGCTCTTACTGGGGCTCATTAACACACTTCTTGGGCTACATGCGCTTTATATAAAAAGAAAAGCAATATTCTGTCAATTCAATTTTGTATAACTTTATTGGTTAATATTGGAAAATAATAATAATCATGCATTGCAGCAGCCTGGCTTTAGTACAGTGTTTTTCCTTTTGCCATCAGGGTTTCCTCGGAAGCCATAGAATGTATCTCTTCCCATCACAAGAAGCTCACTGAGCAGTCTCAGGACGTGGCTGTGGAGATCAGGCAGCTGGCAGGCTCTAATATGAGCACCTTGGAGGAGTCCAGCAAACAGTGTGAGAAGCTCACCAGCAGTATCAATACCATCTCTCAGGAAAGCCAGCAGTGGTGTGAAAGTGCCGGCCAGAAGATTGACTCTGTTTTAGAGGAGCAAGTGTGTTACCTGCATTCCAGCAAAAAGCATCTCCAGAACTTACACAAGGTAAGTGCAAGTGATTTACTATACAGAACATGACGTCTGGCGGTAAATATTCAAACTCTATCCCAGCGACAACCTTCCTGATTGGTTTGCTGGATTGGGTGACCTATTCTCTTTTTCGCGCATCCGAGGCATTCTGTCCAAGTATATTGTATAGAGCACCCCTGCTATGCAATGGGTAGTGTAAGTCCTTTCTTTGTGTCTGGCTGTGTGCAGGGTGTAGAAGATAGCTGTGGATCATCGGTGGTAGAAATTACCGACCATGTGAACGTACAGCGCCAGGCTGAGGAGAAGGCATTAACCAGTTTGGTGGAACAGGTCAGGGATGACCAGGAGATGGTTGGAGAACAGCGCTTGGAACTCCAAGAACAAGTACAGAGCGGCCTGAACAAAGTACATAGCTACCTCAAGGAGGAACTCAGGAATGATGTCCCAACAGGTGAGGAACCAAAAAGGACAGATTTTACTGGGCAGTGCCAATTGCGGTTTCCCTTCTTGCTAAAACCACCCTGTTACTATTTCCAGGGGGGCTGCATCTGTAATTGCATCAATACAGGGCAAAATCAATACATGGGGTTTTAAACACAACTCCTAGTCTACCTTGTTTATAGCTTAACTATCCATCATGCGTCTTGGCTTATTCAAGCCAGAGTCACCTAAAAACGTGACCGTTAAATGTAGGATATGAAGGAAAAACATGTTTAGATATAAGTTATGACGCGAATACTTGTATGTTTTGATCCTTCCATGTGTCCACACAAGGTGCAAATACACTTGCAGCTAGGAATTGTAGGCAACTGCAGAACACATCTTATTTGGCCTGTTCTATAATGGACTTTCAGCTTAGCTTTCATCTTTCATACCCACAGTTGAGACGTCCTTAAAGGGTTTGTTCACCTTCAAACAGCTAGTTATTTTCAGATAGATCACCAGAAATAACGACTTTTTCCAATTACCTTCTATTTTGTGTCACCGGTTTTCTATTATTGAAGTGTAATTTTTCATCTTCTAAAGCAGCTCTGGGAGGGGGGGTCGCCGACCCTGTAAACTGTTCTAAATTGATACATTTAGTTGATACATTTATCTTTGTCCCTGCTGAGCAGAATCCCTGAGTTTCATTACGGGCAGCTGTTAGAATTGATACAATAGTTGCTGATACTCCAGAGATGCTGCTGAGAAATGTATCGACTAAATGTTGCAAAATTTTAACAATTTAGAGTCTGCACCTGAATTACTGAGCTGCCAGACTCAAACACCAGAGACACGAACATTAAACTTTAAACTTAGATTTTGTAAATATGGTAAAATAAATAATGGAAAGCAATTGAAAACCAAAGTCCCTTTTCTTTAGGATACTTTACAACTCATAGGGGGGAATTCACAAAAATGGTGATGTTGAGACTAAATAAAAGTGCAGATAAAAATGTTGGATTTCCCACTAAATTCATAAACCTCTATCTCTGCTTTTGTGTATTTTTCCTTTAAACAGACTCTCTTTAGATTGTGTCTTTCGCACAACATTTTAACAATTTTTATTTAATTTGTCTTTAGCTCTTACTACACTTGTCAGTCAGCCATCAAATTGCAATTTTCGGGGTAGGGTGGTAATTATACCAAGGAAAATTATACATTTTTTTCAGGATAACCTGTGCTCTCTAAATCTGCCTTCGTGTTTGTGTAATTCCACTTCAACAAGATACAAGGGTCTAAATACAAAAAATGCATTATTGCATAATATAGGGATTTGTATCAGAAATGTTTTATTATCTTAAATCAAATGTCTATGTGCTCAAACTAAAAAATTGCCTGGGAGTCTTTACTTTTCCTTTAGATAATATATTCACTAATATTGCCTCATTAAGATAAAACTACATAAGTTTTAACTTTTTACATATAAAATTTTATAAAATACACTTTTTTTTTTTTTTTTTTGTTTAATCCGTGTTTGAGGCTTTTGCACCTATAGGGTTAGACAGAAACTTGTTCCCTGACTATAAAATGCTAATCCCTATTAATATGATAATAATTCCCCAATGGGTCACCTACAAGAGGGGTGAAATGAAGATTGGCCGAACCAAAGCAGAACAAGTTCTCTTAGAATTGATCTGACACATGGGGAATAGTTACACTGAGCTTTACTCCATTTTTAAAATGTCGGCAGAAAATGTAGTTTTTGCGATATTTTTATGTTTAAAAGACAAGTTCATAAGTGTCTGTAAACTGTCTTTCTTTCACTAAAATATGAAATTGGCAGTTGAGTCGGAATTTAGGTGGATTTCTGTTTGTGAATATGGAGAAAGTATTTTACACCAGTTTACCACCACTTTTACTCCAAAAATGGGCTCTCGCCACTTTTGTGAATTCCCCCCCATAGAGTGAGGTGTTTACTAAATTAAAGGCTCCTATACTTCTAATTTCTAGGTACAACGCCCCAGAGGAGGGATTATGCGTACCCATCTTTGCTTGTTAAAACAAAACCCAGGGATGTGCTGTTGGAGCAGTTTAGGCAACAGCAGCAAGAATATCTGGAATCCATATCCAGCGTGATCTCTGAGGCTGTGGAACCGCCAGTGGAGCAGGTAATTGCACATAACCATTTCTAAGACTGAACAGCTTATTCTGTATAGAGGGAATGGGGCAGGAATATACAGCTACTGAAGGGTTGCTCTCTCCCAGTAATCCTCATGCTGGCCCCTCCAGTTTTGCTCAGGTTATTATCCGGCAGGGTCTATTGTAAATAGCGATGCACCAAATCCAGGATTTGGCCTTTTTCAGCAGGATTCTGATTCGGCCGAATCCTTCTGCCCGGCTGAACCGAATTTGAAGGGTTGCTCTCTCCCAGTAATCCTCATGCTGGCCCCTCCAGTTTTGCTCAGGTTATTATCCGGCAGGGTCTATTGTAAATAGCGATGCACCAAATCCAGGATTTGGCCTTTTTCAGCAGGATTCTGATTCGGCCGAATCCTTCTGCCCGGCTGAACCGAATTTGCATAAGCAAATTAGGGACGGGGAGGGAAATCACATGACTTTTTGTATCAAAACAAGGATGTAAAAAATGTTCTCCCCCGCCCACCACTAATTGCATATGCAGATTTGGTTCCGTATTCGGCCGAATCTTTTGCGAAGGATTCAGGTGTTCGACCGAATCCAAAATAGTGGATTCGGTGCATCCCTAATTGTAAATGGTCAGGGCATACTTTCCTTGATGAAATAGTGTGCTGGCATAGTGGCCCATGTTGCTGGGAATAGAGTATCCATGGTGAGTTTGTATGTTCTACACTTTTTTTTTTTTTTTTTTAATTTGTTCGTATACAACGAATAAAAAAACACAAAGACATATTAAACTTTGAAATCGTTTAAGTCTTTATGAAGAACTAACTTACCGAAACTCTGCTTGCGCTCCTCTTCAGAAAAAGCGACAGGGCGACGATCCATCGTGCTGCGCTCGCTTTCTCCTCCCTGGTTATCTCCTATAAGGAAGGCAGGGAGGAGATATCGAGCGCTGCACGATGGATCACCTTTTCTGAAAAGTAGCGCAAGCGGCGTTTCAGTAAGTTATTCCTTAATAAAGACTTGCCGATTTTAAAGTTTAATTTGTCTGTGTTTTTTTTTTTTTTCGTTCAATACTAACAAATTTATTTATTTTTTTAAAATTTGTTACTGGTCCTTTTAAGGGCTCTTGCATACAAGCGTTTCTTCCTTAATTCCCCTGGGTGGATCTTTCATTGGGGGGATATTCACTGGGGACATACAGTTTTAGATTATTGCCTACCTTTATTCTCCTTAACTCGGGTTCTAAAACTGATCAGCTATTTAAAGTGGTTCCTGATCCCCCTACACCCAAGACAACCACTAGCGGTTTAAGTCACATTAGGGTACAGGACAGGTAACTGGTATATGTATTTCACTTGTCTGACTAGTTATGAATCCCTCATAGGAGGGAGTCTAGATATTGTTGTGAAATGTTATACTCATGACGATCTGTATGTTGTATGATATGCTCCTTTTATCCTGCTTGATCTCGACATGTAACATGTGACACAATGTTTTTCCTTAAATTATCTTTACATTGTAAACTGCTTACTTTATTCTCTCAATAAACTACCCGAATTTAAAAAAAAAAAAAAGTGGTTCCTGATGCTAGTTACCGCTTCCTGATTATGGAGATCGATCTTCCTCAAGATAAGTATTCTTCGAGCTGCCGACTGAGTATACCAAATATTGGACGCCACTGCCCCTTTTTATGGCTTCTCATTAATATGCCAGCCCTGGCTTCTGTGCATGGGGCAGGTATTACATATATAATATTAGGTTTTGTTTTCCCCATTGCCTAATTCCGGGGCTAAATCTGTGTCTGTTTACTCAGGATTCTCTAGAAGATGAGCCACCGGTTGCAGTTAATGACAGCGTCATCAGTGAGAGATCCTGCATTGATCTCAGTATGACTTGTCAGGAGAAAGGAGGAATTCCATTCTTCCAGGTAAATAACTAGTGAAATACATCATAATTATAAAAGTTACTGACCCGTAATGAGTCGTTTGCATATATATTGTATATCATTTTTATAAACCAGATCTAGAACTTGTTCAGTATTATCAGGTCCTTAAACGGTATCCTCATAAAAACAAATGGAAAATCACTTTATGAAACTCTCTGCAGTATGCTATATAGTTAAAGGGCATGTAATGGCAAAAAAATAAAATCCCATTTTTACTTTAATGAAAAAGAAACCTATCTCCAATATACTTTAATTAAAAAATGTGTAACGTTTTTATAAGAAACCTGACTGTATGCAGTGAAATTCTTCCTTCATTTACTGCTGTGGATAGGAATTGTCAGACGATCCCTAACGGCTCTGCAGGGAAACAATCATAATTATGAACAGCAGGGGGAGCTCCAGCCTTACTTCCCAGCCATGCAGAACTCAAGCAGCTTTGTTTGTTTCTCTGTAGAGCAGTCGGCTACTGTGTTGAGATTTGTATTAGATTTTATTTTTGCCTTTACATCCCCTTTACTGTTTCCAACTCCAGCTGCAGGGACAAAGATCATGGAGCCAGATTTAAACAGATAAACTGGGATTCTATTTGGAGGATTATTTTGCTGCAGCCACTGGTTTTGCAGAGTTGGAGAAAGTTTGTATAAAACAATACAAAAACTATCAAATCCACATTAGATTACATGACAACACAGGACCCAGTGTATCGGCTTCTGGCAGATATTATTTGACTTGTGCTGTTTTGATAATTTGATGATCCCTAAGCAGCCCAGACCACACTGAGCATGTGCACAGTCTTAGTCTTGCAAAGATGTTTAACAAAGTTACAAGATGGTGACCCCCTGTGGCCTACTATGAAAGCATAAATCATTTGTTTGATAAGTTTGTTTAGTATACAAAATACAGCATTTCTAGCCTTATTCTATTTTAGACTTTTATTTCCCCCTTTAAAGACAATTTTATAGGAACGTTACTGTTGCATCTGGGAGATAAATGTTGTTCCGACTGCAGTTCCCTGACAGCACTACTTGCTACCAGTAGATGGCAGCAGAGCAACAGTTCTGAAAGGGCTTCCCATCAAACGCTGATGTTCAAAGTACAATTGTTCTTGAACATCTTTCAGAAATGGCTGCCCCCCCCCTCAATTTAACCTTTTCCCTGCCAAAGGCTTTGATTTGACATTGTTGGCAAGGAAAGGAACAGCTTGCTGCCCACACAGAATCTATGCAAAGCACTCGCACCAAATGGGTTAATCAACTGGAAGGAATTTGTAATTAAAAGCTGTGTAATAATTATCTGTGACCTTTTCAGAAAATGTGTTTTTTTTTTTTTTTTTTCCTCTCCCCAGCAAAAGAAAGCACTTCGGAAGGAAAAGGAAAACCGGGGAAATACAACACTTTTGGAGAGATCTAAAATCATGGACGAGGTGGACCAAGCTCTTACGAAATCTAAACTTCCCCTGCGAATGCAGAACTGAAGCACTTGCTTAACCCCATGAGTGAATGTGCGGATTTGTCTCTCTGTGCAGAAATTTTAATACATTTTTAACTGTTGTGTGTATCCGGGTGTTGCGTATGCAGAATTTTTACTTATCTTGGTTATATATATATATATGTGTGTCTATCGTCACTTGTATGTCAAATATTAAAAATACTTTCTAAAGTAGAACTTCTCAGGCTTTACGAGTTAGTTATGGAAAAGTGTATTTAATTTTATTCATCAATAAATATTCCCTTTTCTATATATAGTGGTTTTTTTTTTGGTTTTTTTAATGATTCAAAACTGGTACAGATACAGGACCTGGGGTTTTCCAGGGAAGGGATCTTTTCATATTTTTGAATCTCCATACATTACTTTTACTTAAAATTTAATTGAAACATTAAGGGACATATTTATCAAAGGATCCAAGTTAAATTCAAAAAGACCAATCGAATGGTGGTCGAAGTTTTTTGCGGTCGAAGTGGGCCTACTTTGAAACGTATGATTCGAAGTTTTTTTTTAACTTCAACCTTCGATCTCTCAACCTCCCCCAATAGCCTCCATACGGGTTATAGGAGGTCCCTCATAGGCTAAAACAGCACTTCGGCAGCTTTTAGGTGGCGAATGGCCAAAGTCGAAGTTTTTACTTCGAATCGAATTTTCAACTTCGAATCAAAGTATGACTATTCCCTAGACGAAGTACACAAAAATAGCTCGAAATGCAAAGTTTTTCACTTCGAAACGTCACCTCGACCTTTGATAAATCTGCCCCTAAATGAAACCACCAGGATTGTTTTGCCTCCAATAAAGATTAATTCTATCTTCGTTTGGATCAAGTACAAGCTACTGTTTTATTGTTAATGAGAAAATGAGTAGTCAGTGGGAAACTGCCTTTCTGTGATTCAGAGCTTTCTGGATAATGGGTTTCCGGATAAGGGGTCCCATGCCTCTATCTTTCTCTGTAGCCCTACATACTGTTAACATAACTCACTTTTCTTTCATGAATATGGGATTTGTAATAGGGGAAAGAGTCTAGCTGAGCTGTTTCTATTGTGCCAGTAGGTGTCACTGTTGCTACCAAAAAAAGTTTATAAAGTTACACTTCTGTGTCAGTATAAAGTGGATTTCTTTTTTTTCTTTTTTTTTTTTTTTTCTTTTTTTTCCTTCTAGTTTTGTAGAATAAAAGTATAATTGGGAGAGCTATCCAGTAGCATAATCCTGTGTATGGTTGCATCCATTTTAGCTATACTACTTAAATCTTAACATAAATGTATCCCATCTGTGCCCATTTATAATATAGTCATACTTCCCTTATTTCGCTTAAGGTGGCCATAAACTATAAGATCCGCTCGTTTGGCCAAACGAGAGGATCTTAACCCGATATGCCCACCAAAGGCAGGATGAGATCGTGTTGATCCGATTTATTACAACGAAGGAAATGGACGCAGACTGGACGAGGGCCGCATCAACTAGGCGATGCGGTCCTCGATTGCCAAAAAATATCAAACCTTCCCAATTTTTGGCCTGATATAGATCGGGGAGATCTGTCGGAACACGCCCCTACATGTGCAGATTAGCTGCCGAATCAGTCTAAAGGACCAATATCTGCCCATGTATGGCCATCCTTAGGGCTCTTACACACAGGCGGTTTTTGCTGTGCTCCCCTGCTTTTCGCTTTCTTCCATTCAGGGGAGCGCAGGAGTTAACGCACTCAATTATTGTGAAGGGGGCTGTACTCGCACAGATATGCGTAAGCGCCAAACGCAGGTGAAATGCAACATGCTGCGTCCCACCTGTGTTTGGCGTATACATGTGTCTGTGTGAGTACAGCCCCATTGACAATAATTGAGTGCGTTTACTCCTGCGGCAGAACTGAAGAAACGAAACGCAGGTCAGATTTATCAAAATATGAATTTAGAACTCACCACAGAAAAACTGACACGTTCTTTTCATTCCTATGAAATTTTTAGAATCCTATTTATCAATGGAGTTCACCATTTGATAAATATGCTTTTAAAAAAATCCCATAGGAATGAATGGAACGTGTGAGTTTTTCTGTGGGGAGTTCTAAATTCACATTTTGATAAATCTGCCCCTTAGGTTCAGGGCACACACTCCGATTCGGGGAGATTAGTTGCCTGGCGACAAATCTACTCTTCAGGGCGACTAATCTCCCTGAACTGCCTCCCGCCGGCTAGAATGTAAGTTGCCAGGCGGGATGGCACTCGGAGTGCTTCATTTTCCGAAGTTGCCCAAAGTTTCCTCGTGATCGGTTGCAATGCCAAGTATCTTGTCAAACCTCAATTTGTCTGGTGCCTGCTGAGTATCACACAGGGGCAGCTTTTCCCCCCCTAATATCTCAGTTGTCCACAACTTTGCTTTGAGAGGGGGCATTTGTGCAGGGCCCCTAGTGTAGGGGCAGTTGAAGTGAATCTTTAGTGTATACTTCATCCACCCTGTGAGCCTTCGGGGGATGGAGCATGCGATACGCAAAATAAACGTTTTCTTTCTTTCTTTAGAATATTTATTCTCTCTCTCTCTCTCTCTCTCTCTCTCTCTCTCTCTCTCTCTCTCCCTCTCTCTCCCTCTCTCCCTCTCTCCCTCTCTCCCTCTCTCTCTCTCTCTCTCTCTCTCTCTCTCTCTCTCCCTCTCTCCCTCTCTCCCTCTCTCCCCCTCCCTCTCTCCCCCTCCCTCTCTCCAAAATGGTCACCTCCAATAAAACTAAAAATAGTGGATCTGATAGGGATAGATTGTAAACTGCAATAACACAGGGACGTATCTATAATCTCTGTAACAATCATTGCAGAATGTGTCGGTGTTATATAAGTAAATGATGGAAAGAACTGTTGGGCAAAAATTTTGTCAGAACAATTATTCCCAATACAAGGTCAAAATAACACTGTAGTGAATAGAGAGCAATAAGGCGAATTATGGCACTCATCTGGTATAAATAAGAACCTAAAATTTGTTTCAAGGATCTGAATTTGTCATGAAATTATGGATGAGGGTTAACCCCCAAATGTAATGTAAGGGCTAAGGGGCAAATTTACTTACCTTCTAAGTAAGATTCACCGACAGTGCAACACTTCGCCAGGCGTAGATTCGCCTGGACAACGCTAATTCATGAAAATCCGAAGTTGCGATAATACGATAAGCAGTTGGAAGTTACGCTAGCGTTGCCTAATTAGCATACGGCGTGAAGTGACAATGGAAGTATATGTTGCCGTAACTACATTACACTACACAAGGCCAGGAAACCTTAATAAAATTAAATAGTTATATTGCCCTACACATGAGCCCACTGTATAGTTTGTGCCATATGTTAGGAAATGTAGGGGGGAACCCAAAAATTTTTTTACGACCTTTTGCAGCCTATCACTAAATTTTGAGGTGGTGGTCTGAGGTGGTGAAGGCAAGTCTGGCGCAAGAGGTCACATTCAGTAAAATCCGTATCTTAGTGAATTTGCGTAGTTACGTCCATTCGCCGGAGCGAAAATTCGCTTGGCGTAAGAGTGCGAAGTAGTCTATCTCCTTCACTAGCGAATTTATCCCAGCGCCCGTTAGTAAATCAGCAAAGTCCCGAAATGACGTTAGTCACTTCGTAAATTAGTAGTTAGTAAATTTGCCCCTAAGTTTGCCTGGGCAAACCAATAAGATACTTGCATATAAACAGGTGACCAGTAAATTCTACCTGCTGATTGGTTGCTAGGGGTTACTGTCCCTTGGGAAACCTAGTCCCTTTTAATAAATGACCCCATAAATCTTTGAGGCGTATAAATATGCCATTTATTTTACACAATTCTATAAATCTGCCCCTAATATTTTTATGACAAGTTTTGTGCCAGGAGGTGGCAGCGTTCCTCATCTCATTGATGCTCAAAGACAATCCTTGACCAAAACATTATGAAGGATATTGTTGAGTAAATGGATAACAATAGAAAACATTAGCAGGAAACTCCAATATATTGTGAGAATGAGCAGGGGGAGTGTGTGAGTGGTGAGGGCAAGTAGGATACAGACAGGCTGTAGTGTTAGTAACTTCTGTATTGTGAAGCTGAGTTGCCCCTGAGTGTCTGACCTTGGGATATAAAGCAGGAAACCTCAATTTCCCTTTAGGGTCAGGCCACACTGGGTGTTTTGGGAGATTTGGTCGTCTGGCAACTAATCGCCTCGGTTTTGTGGAGACCGATCTCCCCAAACGCCTTCCCTCACTCTGCGCCGGCTAAAATGAAAAAAAAAACGCCGGCGCTAATCACACGCAGCGATTCGTTGAAACAAACTTTTGAAGGAGAATATTCAAATTAAAAATATTTGAATTTCTAGCAATTTTTGTGTACCTCGACTAGGGAATACGGACCTATTTGATCGAAAACTGACCTATTCCACCAACAAAAAAAACCTTCAACTTAATTTCAATTGGTCTTTTTGAATTCGAATTTCAAAGTTTTTCGAATTTGACCATTGATAAATATGCTCCTTAGGGGCGGATTTATCGAATGTCACGGTAAATTTTCGCTTGAAAAAAAAATAAAAAATCTAATTTCAAGCTATATTTTGTGTGCTTAGACTAGCGAATAGTCCAAATTCTAATTTTTTTTTAGAAAATTTGAATATCGAAATTTATCATGTACACGTCTCTTTAAAAATTAAATTTCAACCATTCGCCATCTAAAACCTGCGAATTGCTGTTTTAGCCTATGGGGGACCTCCTAGAACCTATTTGGAGTCAATTGGTGGACTATGAAAAATCAAAGTTTTTTTGGGGAAAAACTTTGATTTGAATTCGATAGAATGCACTATTACTTTGATTCGTATAATTCGATAGAAAACTGACCTATTCAGCCAAAAAACAACCTTTGACTTCATTTCAGTTGGTCTTTTTGAATTCGAATTTAAAAGTTTTTCAAATTTGAAATTCAACCCTTGATAAATATGCCCCTTACTCTTTTCTGTTTCATATCAGACACACAATTCTCCCCCCCCAAACACACACACTGCCTGAAGCTTTCTTTTTCCTTTTGCACATGTTGCACACTCACTCACATATATATATATATATACACACACTCCCGTTTCCCTCATCCCACACTGCCTAATTCAGGGCAAATTTATTGTTATTGTTGCCAATGATAATTTACTAAAATAGGACAAGATTTTTGGTGAAAATTCCCTTCTCATTGGTGACCATTCATATAATTTCTCTATGAAGAGTACAAGAATAAATTTTTACCAAGAGAATTTTCCCAGGGTTCAGGCAAACTGCCATTACAAAGACAGAGCAGCCACTTTTGCATTTCCTTGTCTACATCTCCTCCTCCTCACCATGCTAATATCCCAACTGTCCAATTTCTTTGTGGGGTAAATTTGCTAGAGAGTTTTCCCCACACCACTTGTACGGGACAAATACACTAGTGAATATCACAGAGAATTTATGCCAAGAGAAAACTCATCACATTTCTCTTGCAACAGTGTACTTGTGATTTTTGTTCTGACAAACAGAGAAGAATCACTGAGGGGAGGTTAAATAATGAGAAAATTCACACTTCAGTAGACGTGGCCAGGGTCGGACTGGGGGGCCCGGGGCCCACTGGGACTGGTGTCCAGGGCCCCCCTCTGACCCTCGCTACCTAGGCGAATCGCCGCTCGGCATAATTGGCCAGGCGGCGCATCGCGGCGCGCATGCGCAAACGGCGCTAGGCGCGCATGCGCAAACTGCGCTGCGATCCGCCGAAATTTTGTTTATTTTTTTTAAAAAAAAACTGTTTGGGAGAGGGGGGTCTGGCCCGGCGGGGGCCCACTAGGGTCGGGGCCCACCGGGTATTTTCCCGGTATCCCGCCGGGCCAGTCCGACACTGCCTTGTAGGATACAATGTTTGAGACTTTTTTTTTCCACTTCACTATTGTGATAATGACATCATGAACTCAATAAACCGTAAAGAAACTCTTCTTCCTCAACATCACTCCACTTATCTCATTTATTTTGTCAGTCATTAAGGATCTTGTTTCTTGTTCTAGTTGGCTGCATGATATCATTGAGAACGTCTTACCCTTTTCTACTATACAAGTTCAATATCTGGCAGTCATTGGTAACTTTTTTTGGTAACTAAACCACTGGTATTCCTGTGTCACAGACCATTGCAAAAAAGCAATACTTTTGTAAAGGCAAAGGATTCCCAATTTTTCGTGAAAACTTTGCTGGTAGAGAGCACGGTTTTCTTTCTTTTTGGAGGTTGGTTAAACAATTATTGCTGTTTTAAGTCATTCGAATGAACACAGATAAACAGATCTACAAGGCTCTCTTTATTTTAATACAGAGAGGGGGTAATTTCAAGAGATATTAGTTGTAATGGAAACACCAATCCTGTCTTGGTGGTATGAGAACAGAGAATTTTACCCAAACACACATTTTGTACAGTACTTTACACAAAAAAGGCTAGTTATACAGCTATTTTTGTGCTACCATAGTCACCCACTGTTTTAAATACTTTTCTTTTGGAACCAGAACCAGCAGTACTAATAGCCCCTGCTCCAGTACATGTTGGCATTGGCGTCCACAGAAGATTTTCCAGGGGGGGGGGCAATGAAGAAAACATCTTACACAAATTACTTGTACCCACATTTCCATCTAGATACATACAGTGATGCCTCCATTTAACATACCCTCATTTTAAGTATTTCCATATGTTATACAACTTTTTGTGGTCCCACCAATATTTAATGCATAATACATTTCACTGACTTTACACCATTTTTCTGGTCCAATTTTACATATGGCAACAGAATATCCTCTATTATGATGTGTGTGTGAGAGAGAGTCTGTGTGTGTGGAAATATGCAACAAACAATGTGTTTTTCCCCAGCCTCTACCACGGATTTCCATTGGAAATCTGGGGGGGTATGGTGAGGTGTTAAAGGGGAAGGAAACCTCCTCGGCGCTAACCCCCCACCCCCCTCCGGTGTATTGCCCCCCCTCCCTCCTCCCCCCTGGCCTACCCCTCCCGCTGGGCAAATGCCCCTAGTTTGTTACTTACCCTTCTGCGCAGGTCCAGTCCAGGGAGTTCACAGGCGACATCTTCTTCCACGCGATCTTCTTCCTCCTTTGACCGGCGTTTTGGCGCATGCGCAGTAGGAGCATTTCGCCGGTACGGATCTACTGCGCATGCACCAAAAGTCACGCGCATGCGCAGTAGATCGTACCGGCGAAATGATCATACTGCGCATGCGCCGGTCAAAGGAGGAAGAAGATCGCGTGGAAGAAGATGTCGCCTGTGAACTCCCTGGACTGGACCTGCGCAGAAGGGTAAGTAACAAACTAGGGGCATTTGCCCAGCGGGAGGGGTAGGCCGGGGGGGGGAGGGAGGGGGGCAATACACGGGAGGGGGGAGGGGGGTTAGCGCCGAGGAGGTTTCCTTCCCCTTTAAGGTGCACGGTATAGGAGGAATGTTTAGGCCCTTGCTGGGTCTGATGCACCCTACTAAAGCATATTTGTTGGGTGCAGCTCTAGTCTCAGTCTCTATAGGCAAGTGACAATAGGCTGTGGCAATAGGCTGCAAACTTCAAGGGATACTATGCCTTTCTATGTCTATTTAAGCCTCTGCAAGGTTGCTAGGGAGGTAGAACATTTGAAACAAGAAAACTATTCCAATTCAAACATAAAGAGCTGCAAAAGAGTAAAGTGAAAAACATATTCCTAACTGATTACTACTGTCTGCCTCAGTGATCCCATAACTGTATCTCTCTAGCCACTGCTAAACTACAATTCCCAGCATTCAAAGCCAGAACCAGTAGCAGAGTTGTAGCTGATGGGCTAAGAGAGGAGATCTCAGCAGGACCTTCCTTCATTGGGCATGGGAGAGTCCAGTCAGTTACCAGTGAGTTCTGATGGTGGCCCTGGTTCTATGACTGCTTATGTTTAATGTCTATTTGTTGTATTTTCATAAATGTACATGTGTGTGACTGATGTGATTGGCTGCCAATTACTGGTATATCATGCCTTACTTGAGGATGACATCACTCCCAGCTCAGCACTGATTGGCTGAAAGCTGCCAGGGAAGGTGACTTAACGGCTCAGACACAGGTGACCAGTATTTCATTTCTGGATTCAGAGGTAAGTGGAACAGACTTTATGGGGGGGACATAAAGTTAATGATACAAGGGGATAGTTTGGGCAGTGTGGCTTAAATGATTTATAGTAGTGCGGGGACTAGAGCCAGGCCCGGACTGGCAATCTGTGGGATCTGGCAAATGCCAAAGGGGCTGCTGTAAGATGCCATAGACAGTCACTTTTTATTGGGCTGCTGGGGGGGCTGTGAGAGCCTCTGTCTAAAATGCCAGGGCCATTTTTAAATCCCAGTCCGGACTTTAGTCTAGAGCCAAAGCTCCCAAAATTGCCCCACCATTGCCTGCTATTGAAATTGTCTGGGAAGGTGCTTGTCATGAAATTGTCCATTGGAAATGTCAGTCTGTCTTTCCAGTTCCATCTTTTCCAATTTCATTGGAAAAGGGGGGGCATTTTTGGTGATAAGCCATCAGGGGGTACAAAGAGGTACAACTACAAAGAAGGGGACAATCAATGATAAGGCCTTGAAAATGGTTTCTGGTGGCAGCCCTGCCCCTTCCCAAACCATTAATATTTGTGGGTGCCAAAGTACCCAAAATCTGCCTGTGTGCCATTGCTAAGGGGAGTGAGACAACATGAGAACTTGCTGTCCCACCGACTCTAAACCTGTGCTTATCTAGCTGTGCCTTAACTACAATTCCCAGCACCCCCTGTGGCTGACTTGTAGTTATAGAATATAGTGTGTTTGGTATTTCTTGTTTACTTGTTACAGCTTTTGAAGTGTTAGACGATTTACTCTGCTGCTCTTTAGCTGTAACTGTCAACTGCCATTTTTCCAACTGCCATTGGCCAACTGTCCCTCTCATCACTCATCCTAGTGGATTAGAGAAGTAATCCTCAGCATTAGAGTAGATGATGGGTAAGGGAGGACCTGAGAAGAAAGACAAGTAGCACAAGCCTAGAATTAGGGTGCCTTGTGTTATGGGTGCAGGGACAATGATCAGAGCTTGACTGGTTATGAAAAGCCCCATTGAGCCCATTACTCACCTGGGCCTCTAATGGGAACCAGTGTCTTCAGCCCTATTACACCCTGCCAGTAACGTACAGCTTTACAGTAATGGCACAGAGGGGGGTTTGGGATGTTTTGTCCCCATGTGATTTCCAGTTCAGTGTATGGCCAATCAAATGCTCACTCCCAAATGATCACTCCCGTTCATTTCTAAATCCAATTTAATTGAGCCCTGGTGAAAGCAATTGGCATAGAAATGAATGAGGGTGATTCCAAGTGTTAATTTAACTATTTGTTTGTGCATTGTGTCACCAGGACCCAACCTTGGTTAGCAGGGGTGTCTAGGGCCCTTGATTTCACCAATAAATTCTGTCTCTCCCAATCAGTTCCTACATTCTATTAAAGTTGCTGTTGATTGGTGCTACTGGTTATTTATAAAGCACAACCATATTCAGTAGCGCAGTATTAAGCTATTAAGGGAAATCCAGTACACACAGATATATATGGCAGAGAGGGTTCAGTTGTCAATCTCTTCTCTCTTTTTCTCTCCCCATAAAGTGAAATACGAGCGATTCCTAGTGATTCCCAGTGATTTCCAGTGATTCCTAGTGATTCCCAGCGATTCCTAGTGATTTCCAGTGATTCTCATCGATTCCCAGGAGCAGAAGGAGAAAGAAGAAACACAAAAGTCTTTTTAAAGACTATCAACTTTCATCAGGAGCAGAAGAACAACTTGCCCAACCCATTGTGGGTTATTTGGAGGAAGGTAAGGATCCTGCATTTTCCCATCCAGGGCCACCATCAGGGGGGGACAGGGGGGACAAGCAGGCCCGGACTGGCAATCTGTGTGTTCTGGCAAATGCCAGAGGGGCTGCTATAAGGTCCCATAGAAAGTCAGTATTTAGTGGGCTGGTGGAGGCTGTTTGGGCCTCTGTGTGGGCTGATTGGGCCTCTGTGTACCTGAAATGCCAGGGCCTATTTTAATTCTCAGTCCGGGCCTGGGGACAAGTGTTCCGGGCCCGGGCATGAAGGTGGGCCCTGCAGTGCTGCACTTTTGAAAGAGCCGGGCCCCCTTGAGAGTGCCAGAGCCGTGCGGCCATTTTTCAAGTCACGAACAGCCAAAATGCGGAAGTGACAAAAAGCCAAAGGATCCTGAAGCGGCGAAAAGACCCAAAGTCACGAAAGGCGGCGAAGTTGAAGTCCTGAAGCCATGAGTTCCGTTCTACTGAACACCAATTTGTGTTTTTTTTTGTTAAATCCCATGGCCACCAATGTGTTATTTTAAAAAATATTTTTTGGGGGCCCAATTTTTTTTTAACTTGTAAGGGGGCCCCTGCCACCAATGTTTTTTAAAACAAACTTTTATGGGGGTCCCTGGCACCAAGGTTTTTTTTTTTAACTTATAAGGGGGCCCTGACCATCAATAGCTTTTTATAACTTGTGTGTGGGGGGGTTACTTTTTTAGCGCTGATGTCTGTGTGGTCTTTTAACTCTGATGTGGAGTGGGCGGGATCTGGGGTGGGGCTAGGGCACAAATATGGGCGGGGCCCAAACATTTTGTTGTATGGGGCCCCGTGATTTCTAATGGCGGCCCTGTTCCCATCTGTAATATGTATTACACAGTAGATGAGACTGAAAAAAGACACACGTCCATCAAGGTCTACCTTTTGTGTAACTACTGATCCAGAGGAAAGTAGGGCCCTGACAGAAATAATGGGCTGATTTGTGGACCAAATAAAATGGGATGGTATTGTCTTAAAATGGGGACATGGGGAGCTGGTGGGGAGGGGCATTCTATATATATAAGTAAGCATTTGTTTCTAATTGGAACCATATTAAAACCATAGTTTCAGAATGAAAAGGGTTCTTATTAAATAAGGTGTAAATATGCTGCTGTTTTTACCTCTTTATTGTGTTTATTTGGGGGGTCTTACATCTTTACGTTAACTCTAACCTTCCCAAATCTCTATTTTATATTACAGGAACATCAAAGATGGGCATGAGTGCAAGTAGCCGGCAATACTACCAGTGGCGCTTTGAAAAGGTAAAGGTGCTCACAGCTAATTTCCTCATTTTATTTTCTGACTGCTGAGAAAGGTATCCAAGGGGTTAAAGGAGGGGCTAACCCAATGCTAAACATGGCATATCTTCTGTGTAAATACAGGTATGGGATGCATTATCCGGAAACCCGTTATCCAGAAAGTTCCGAATTATGGAAAGGCAGTCTGCCATAGATTCCATTATAATAAAAGAATTAAAAGAGGGGGCTAACCCAATGCTAAACATGTCATATCTTCTGTGTAAATACAACAAAACAGAAATTTGACAGGGTTTAGCATAGTGTGTGCCCTGACCTCAATGTTTTCTTGCTTCTTACATTTTTCTAGCCCTCACCGTGGATCTCGCCTGATCTGGACATCTTTGAGATCAGGGATTTTGAGGATCCACGCGCGGGCCCTTATCTCGAGTGCATCAGGGACAAGATCACCTTTGACATCAGGTTTGCACTCTACGATCTGTGGATGGCCAAGGACTGCGTGAAGATAACAAAATGGTGGAAATTACACCTTAAGAACGAGTTCTGGCAGGACTACAGATACATCAAGGCCCACCTGAAACACCTCTACAAAGACCTAGAGAAGATCAACAAGGCCATACTGATTAAGAACAATGAGAGATATTCAGGTGCAGTATATAATCCATCCTTTTCTTTCCCACACTTGGTCAATCATTTAATTTTGCTTAATCACCTGATTTGTTCTTAATGTACTCCTCAATATTACAGGTGTGGGATCCGTTATCCGGAAACCCATTATCCAAGAAGCTCTGAATTACGGAAAGTCCATCTCCCATAGACTTAATTTTATTTAACTAATCCACTTTTTTTTTTAATTATTTCCTTTTTCTCTGTAATAATAAAGCAGTTTCATGTACTTGATTCAAACTAAGATATAGTTATTGCAAATTCACCCTATTGGGTTTATTTAATGTTTACATGATTTTCTAGTAGACTTGAGGTATGAAGATCCAAATTACAGAAAGATCCATTATCCAGAAAACCCCAGGTCCCAAGCATTCTGGATAACAGATCCCATACTCGTAGGGTTGCCACCTTGTACATACCCGTATAAGGATTTTACAGGGATATCACTTTCTAAGGTAAAATACGTAGTCTGAGTTATCTTGTTTGGTTTTACAGGTGGTCCTCGGAACAACTCGGCAAATGATACCAGCACCACCAGCAGTTTCCTCGGTACCAAATACCGATGCACCTCAGTCTAGGCACCACATCCTCAGGAAACAGCAGTAAATATGGGACATCTCGATTCCACCAGTGATACCCCCCTTTCATCCACTGCACTTTCACCAGCGGTGCTTACAGCCACTGTAGTTCCACCAGTGGTTCCTCCCCTTTATCCAAAATATGGTGTTATACACAGGAACTCCTTTAAGCCACTTGGTAGACTCTGCATTCCTTTTTATTCCATCCCTCAGACTGCAAATGCGGGGGTGTGCAGGCTGCTCGGGTTCCAATGGAACGGAAATGAATGCAGCATTCACAGTGCGGCTTAAATGTGCCCTTGTTTATGCTGCCATATTCCCTTCTCTTTCTCATCCTTTCACCTCAGTCCCTTACCTTACCATATTCCCCCCCCCCCTCCGCTTCCCTTGATTCTATTTGGCGCATTGATCGTGGGAGCAAATCCGATCGCCTTTAAGGGGTCAGGAAGGAATTTTTCCCTCTAGTGAAGGAAATTTGCTTCTCAGAGGTTTTTTGCCTTCCTTGCGATCAAAAAGTGCAGATTATCTAATTATTAATAAAGCTGTGAATTACACAGATTAACCACAAAGTCATTGTGTGTATCTTTATTGTGGGTATTGGGCTAGGGATTTGGCAGGGATAACATATAGAGGGGGAGGGAGAGAAGTTAGGATAAGGCTCTTATAGAGCAGGAAATGGTCACATTGGTTATGTTTCTCCTTGGTTCCTAACAATGAAACTGATACACTTACATATTACAGCAGAGTTCTGGTAAACCCAGAGGAATGCCCAAGATGACAGTTTTATGGTATTTCTCTTCACCAAAATGCACCATTTCAGGGGCCCCTAACTACTCAAAAGTGCTGCACATTATACTTCATGTTTGTAACTCAACACAATACCTTTAAAAAAAGAAATATACTAATTTTTGAGATACTATCTAGGCGGTATTTATTGTGCAGCATAGTGGGATGTCTAAGCAGTTACTGAATGAAGCAACATTGCAGTGAGTTGGGACAAAGTGTATCATTTACGTTATATAAATACTTGAAGTCATATGGTGTCTGAGCAGCACATAACATTTTCAACACAAAGACAAAGGAGGTATGATAATAAAAATGTTTTCACCAGGTGTAATTACCTAGAATCAGTGTCGACTGGCCCAGAGGGATACCAGGAGAACTCCCGGTGGGCCCAGGTGTCAGTGGGTCCTCATGCTGCTAAACATTTGGCATATTTCATGGTCATTATTTATTTCTATGAGAACAAAACGACTAAATAGATGGAATAATAGATGATAGTATTATATTATGTAAAGAAAAGAGACTAGGAGAATAGTGGTTGAGCGAGGAGAGGAAGAATAATAGTACTGAGAGTGGGCCCCTGGTCTAAGGTTTTTGGGTGGGCCCCTGGTGTCCCAGTCTGACACTGATGATCGTGTGGTGGGGTAAGTGCCTTCTCCCTCAGGGTCCTGGGCTGTGCCATTACAGATGCACATGGGCAAGATAGGCATGAAATATAAGTCCAGGGGGGCCAGTGCCCCCCATGCCCCTATATGTGGACGCCCAAGCATGTTGGTCTTTTTTTCTGTGTGTGGGGTGGGGGAGAGGGAAGGTGTTGTAGCACTTCTGGAAAATGTATGGTATGTAGAAAAATGGTAGTAATTGGACAAAGTAAAGTAGCAACAATTGTAACTATCAATCTACAGATAATTTTGGGGCAATGCAGCTGCCTGTTGCGTGCACCAGTGCATAAAGTTACTTGGTGCCCAGCCAGACACACTTGTTTTTCATAATCATTGCTGCTGCAGCAATACAGAAAGCCATTCTTGTAGACTGATAATGTGCAGGTCAGCCTCATGATCTTGTGCAAATTCACTGCATTCAAACGTCAATGGACAGATTTCAGGTATACTCACTCCATTCCGTTAACTCATGGTATAATTGTGTCAGGCTTGGGCCACTGTTGGTAATAAGACCAAATGACAGCAGCATTGCATATTGTTCCTATAACATAATGTGCCCATAAAACCAGTGGCACAGGTCCACAAACATATGGATAGTCCTGCACAAATTTACTAACCACAAACATGTTACCACCTTCACTCTTTTCTGGTTGTTCCAAAATCTTCTCTGCTGCTTCTTATTACTTCATAATTTTGTTTAACTCTCATGTTCTCCTTCCATGTGTTTTCTACAAATTTACCACTTATCTCTTATTTCCTCTCCTTTCTCTGTCTATTCCCTTTGCATCTGTTCTGCCTACTCTCTTCCTTATGTTTCTCTTTGTCTTATGTCTCCTATCTCTCTTCAGATGTTCTGCCTTTCTGTACATGCAACTTCTTACTTAACCCCATTTTTGTACTTATTTGGATTTCATCTTATTTTACTTTAAATGAGAACTAAAGCTCAGCTAAAGATATAGGGTAGAAATTTGTACATTATGTTTTGGGCTTCCTTACCAGCCCAAGGCAACCACAGCTCTTGAGCAGGGACGATCTGTGTCTCCAATGATGCCCCAGTAGCTCCTCATCTTCTTTTCTGCTGATTCACTGCACATGCTCTGAGCCGCTGTCACTTTCTGAGTTACTGACACATAGAATAGAAATGTCACAATATAAGGCTGATTAGTAATGAGTACAGATAATTACTACATGGCAGCAAAGAAACCAGTACAACTAGCATCAGAATTTAATAATCAGTCCTGTAGCATCAGTTATATTACATGCTAATCTGATTTTCTGCTTGATCATTTGTGACAACTCCTAAGCTTAGCTTCTCAACTGCTGCTCAGAGCCCACTGAGTATGTGAGTGTCGCAGACACTTTCCAAGATGGTGACCTCCTGTGACAAGTTGAAGTCCTGGACCATTGCTGTTACTGAAAAGCTGAAACTTTAGGCTTGTACAAGTTCAATATATAAAAAACGGCATTTTTAGCCAAAAATGTTTAGGGGTTAGTTATTCTTTGGCATTTAGCTCTGGTTTGTAATATAAAAGACTAGGGAACCTTTTCACATTGTGAATTATTTTCCACTGAACCTCTGGCCTGATTCTCTTTTTAGAAGTCATGAAGTTTAGAAAGTCTTGTACACTTCTCCTTATCACTAGTGGTTAGAGCAACTGCCAAAACAAGGAAGGATTTCCAATTTTCATGCACATTTTGCTTGTAGAGAGCACTTTTTCATTTTAAGTTTTGTATAAGCAATCCGTTTTGTTCCTAGTCACATTAATGATCACTGATATGCAGATAAAGAAGGAGCCTAATTTAATACAGGAAAGGGGTCAAGAACTCCAAGAAGCATGATTTGTAATGTCCCACGTTCACTTTTTCCTACAATGCTGGTTTATGTGGAAGTTTACCATACTGACAGCTTTTTATGCAAAGTTTTCTTGCAGCGTCACTGCTACTACACTTTTATAAGTACTGTGCAAATAGTGACAGGGGTGATAAAGGAATTTTTCAATTTCAGTGCTTTTTACAATCACTTTATGAATATAGCCCATCATTTTCATTTATCACTTCTGAACCTCCTCCCCCTTTGCCAATAGTTACATTTTACTAGTCATTTATGAATGCAAGTGCAGTGTGCAAATGCAATTTTCAATGCCGTTCAACCTTTTTTTTCCCCCTGAATGCAGCATTTTTATCCTCACAGTTTAATTGCAGCCATGAGGGAGTGTTGCTTCTGACAGAACTGCATCCGATGCATCAATATCAGTGCTAGTCGAGTTGTATATTCTGCGCATTTATTTGCAGGTATTTATATGGCATTGACACATTTCTGTGGTGTTTGACTGATGCAAATGATATATACTGTATAATCTCTGTAAGTGACCCAGTGGAGCTTACAGTTTAAGGTCCCTATCACATTCACACATACCATGGTAAATCTAATCAGGAGCCAATTAACCTGCCTCTAAGTATTTAGAGCAAATCCGATGCGGAGAACATACAGCTAATGCCTAAGCTATAATCGAACTCAGAACTTCAAAAAAAGAGTGCTACCTCCTGAGCCTTTGTGCTGACCTACGATCAATTACAAGGAAACAAAGAGCACAAACTATTCCCAGAGGAGACACTGTCATAAGATATTGCTAATTAATGCAGAATTGGGGGTGATATAGTTATGGACCTCACGCCAAGATAAGATTCCTCATAACTAACAAGCAGCCTGTTGTGAGATCATTTGCTAAGTAAATCATTTAGACTGCAAGATAAAATCATCTCGATATTTCTCATATGTAATAAGCAGTGACACACATCTTCTGCGGGCACATCTCATGTGGCTTCTAAAGAAAAATCACTGTTTCTAGTATTACTCACATGGTTGGATTAATAAGTGGATTTTATTTTATAAAGTCTTACTGGGGAGTTGAGTGCAGTGGTAGAACCTCAAAAATGACTTTGGATAGATTGTTAGAGCTACACAGATAAACTGAGTGTGACTAGGGCAAGTGGACTGTGGAAAAGCTAATGCATACATAGTTCACATATTTCTTAAAAATAGTACCTGCATTTTACAAGCCCTGGTTTTAAGTTGTCTCTTTTTTAGAGGTTTCACCAATATACAGTATATAATTCATTTCCTGATTTTACACCATTTTTAAAAAATGTAAAATGGGAAAATTGTTGAGTACTCTCTTAATGGCAAATCTTTACTAAAGTTATTTAATCTGCTTTGAGTTAGACAGTTTGTTAACTGCACAGTGGCAGCATCCTGTATGCAATTTATAGCTTTGCACAATTTAGTATGATAAGCAAAAATAAAGACAGTACTTACAATATCCACCTCAATTTGATTAAAGTGGAATTGCCAGAGAGGAGAGGGCATTTACACTGGACCACACATTTAGCTTCTCAGAAAACAGATGGCCTTTTCCTGGACTGAATTCAATAATTTAGGCATTACAAACACAGAAATTTCAAACTAACAGAGTTTAAAAAAAATTGTTCCTAGATTTTTTGTATTCCTGTTTTTTGATCTGTAACTGGAATACTGAGCGTTCGCAAGACTGAAGGTCTGACCAGTGCACATATGTATGCAGATTTGGAAAAAGAGTTACAAACTGCTTACCTCTGTGGCGGTTGTGAGCAAATTGCCACTTAAAGGAGTGCATTAAAGTCATGAACATTTTTGGAAATGTCCAACTGCGCATGCGCCGAATCTTCCGTCAAGACACAAAGATTACCGGAGAAGAAGAAGATGGCTGCCGTGAACTCCGGGACCAGAATCTGCATGGAGGAGTGAGTAAAAAGGCTGGGGGGAGGAGAATGGGTGGTCTACCCAGGGTAGGGGGGTGGCTTTTTTTTATTACAGGTTGAATTCTCCATATTAAAGGTTGTTCACCTTCCAAACACTTTTTTAGTTCAATTGTTCAATTTAAGTTTACAGTTTAATGTCCCTGCCTCTGGTGTTTCAATCTGGCAGCTCAGTAATTCAGATGCAGACTCTAAACTATTACAATTTTGCAATATTTAGTTGAAACATTTTTCAGCAGCATCTCTAGAGCAACTATTGTATCAATTATTACAGCCGCCTGTAATGAAATTCAGGGATTCTGCTCACCAAGAACAAAGATAAGCAGTGTCAGACTGAGACACTAGGGGCCCACCCAAAAACCTTAGACCAGGAGCCCACCAAAGAACCATAGCCAAAGGGCCCACTCTTAGTACTATTATTATTCTTCTACTCACTCAACCGCTATTCTCCTATTATAATCTATTATTTCATCTATTTAGCCTCTTTGTTCTCAAAGAAATAGGAAATGGCCATGAAATATGCCAAATGTTTAGCAGCACAAGGGCCCCCTAACACCTGGGCCCACCGGGAGTTTTCCTGGTATCCCAGTGGGCCAGTCCGACACTGGACGTGGCACAATACCTAACACTTTGTTTTTCTCCTGCACACTTTTAACTCTCTCCCAACCCTCACAAATGCTAAATACACACTAATTTCATTTAGTCTCATACACTAACATACCTCTTTTCTTTCTTTCTTTCTTTCTTTCTTTCTTTCTTTCTTTCTTTCTTTCTTTCTTTCTTTCCCTTCCTTCCGTACACAAGCACATTACCGGTATGGGACCTGTTATCCAGAATTCTCTGGACCTGGGGTTTTCCAGATTCCAGTTTTCCATAATTTGGGTCTTCATGCCTTAAAGGGATGCTGTCATGGGAAAAAAATGTTTTTTCAAAATGAATCAGTTAATTGTGCTGCTCCAGCAGAATTCTGCACTGAAATCCATTTCTCAAAAGAGCAAACAGATTTTTTTTATATTTAATTTTGAAATCTGACATGGGGCTAGACATATTGTCAATTTCCCAGCTGCCTCAAGTCATGTGTCTTGTGCTCTGATAAACTTCAATCACTCTTTACTGCTGTACTGCAAGTTGGAGTGATTATCACCCCCTCCCTTTCCCCCCCAGCAGCCAAACAAAAGAACAATGGGAAGGTAACCAGATAGCAGCTCCCTAACACAAGATAACAGCTGCCTGGTAGATCTAAGAACAACTCTCAATAGTAAAAACCCATGTCTCACTGAGACACATTCAGTTACATTGAGAAGGAAAAACAGCAGCCTGCCAGAAAGCATTTCTCTCCTAAAGTGCAGGCACAAGTCACATGACCAGGGGCAGCTGGGAAATTGACAATATATCTAGCCCCGTGTCAGATTTCAAAATTGAATATAAAAAAAATCTGTTTGCTCTTTTGAGAAATGGATTTCAGTGCAGAATTCTGCTAGAGTAGCACTATAAACTGATTCATTTTGACAAAACATTTTTTTCCCATGACAGTATCCCTTTAAGTCTACTAGAAATTCATGTAAACATTAAATAAACCCAATAGGCTGGTTTTGCTTCCAATAAGGATGAATTATATCTTAGTTGGGATCAAGTACAAGCCACTGTTTTATTATTACAGAGACAAAGGAAATCATTTTTAAAAATTTGGATAAAATGGAGTCTATGGGAGACAGCCATTCTGTAAAATTCGGAGCTTTCTGGATATTGGGTTTCCAAATAAGGGATCCTATACCTGTACTTCGCACAATTGCACAACCTCCCTCACTCACACACAGAAACCTTTTCTTTTTCACAGAAATATACAGACACTTTCACACAAACACACACACACTCCCTGTCTCTCTGTACAGCAAAATGAAAATATTGTGCAAGAGTTTATTGCCACTGAAGATTATTCATAGCTTTCACTGGTAAAAGAAATTCATTGTAGCATAAAAGGAGCCATTATTTGTTAATGATAAGGATAACGGAATTAAGAAATGCTGACTCTAAACCCAAATGCAAACACATACTGTACCAATGGCTGACACATTAAATGAGTGCACTTGGCTGCTGTACCTGCAATGGAAAAATCAATAAATTCCTGTTTTTAGATGGGATCTCCACCCAAAATCTTTATAGCCTAATGAAAAAAAAATGTAATTATAAATAACTTTGAAGTATACATATATTACAAAATTTCAATGATTTCGGGTAATATATTTATATGTGCATTTGCCGTTGAAAACAGTATTGGCCTCTCCTTTCCCTGAGTACTCACATCATTGCACTATTGTGTTGATATTTTAGATTGTAAGCTCTTTTGGCCAGGGCCCTCTTTGCCATATATTGGTTGTTCTTTTGTATGTAATCTGTATGTTGAATACATGCTTCCATTTATTGTACAGCATTGGAGAATATGTTGGCACTTAATAAATACCCATTAATGAAATAATATTAATAGCTTAGTCCCACTAGGATTGCTGCTCCCACAATGCCTTGCATGTTCTGTAATTGAAAGGTCTGCAAAGAACGAGAATAAAGGATGTTTGCAAGGCATTGTTGGAATTGGAGGCTAAGATGACAATTTTTGAGAAATGATTGCAATTTAATATGCAGATAACTTTAAAGGAGTTGTTCAACTTTGAGTTAAATGTTAGTATTCTGACACAATTTGCAATTGGTTTTCTTTTTTTATAATTTGTGGTTTTGAGTTATTTAGCTTTTTATTCAGCAGCTCTCCAGTTTGCTGTTTCAGCAATCTGGTTGCCAGGGTCCAAATTACTCTAGCAACCAAGCGCTCATTTGAATAAGAGACTGAAATATGACTAGGAGAGGCCTGAATATAAGGATCAGGCCACGCTGAGCGTTTTGGGGAGATTTGGTCGCCTGGTGACTAATCACCTCGTTTTTGCGGCAACCAATCTCCCCAAACGCCTTCCCTCACTCTGCGCCGGCTGAAATGAAAAAACACCGGCACTAATCACACGCGGCAATTCGTTTTCTGAAGTTGCCCGAAGTTTCCTTGTGAGACAACTTCGGGCGACCTCGTAAAACGAACCAGCCACATGTGATTAGCGCCGGCGTTTTTTCATTTTAAGCCGGCGCAGAGTCAGGGAAGGCGTTTGGGGAGATTGGTCGCCGCAAAGACGAGGCGATCAGTCGCCAGGCGACCAAATCTCCCCAAAACGCCCAGTGTAGACTTATCCTTAAGAGGAGTAATAAAAAGTAGCAATAACAATATATTTGTAGCTTTAGGGCTGGGGCAGACGGGCAGATTCTGGGAGATTTAATCGCCTGGCTCACGCGGAAACTTCAGGCGACTTTGGAAATCAAAGCGCCACAAGTGCATTAGCGCAGGCGATTCTTCATTCAAGCAGACAGAAGGCAGTTCGGGAGATTGTTGCCCCGCAGAAGAGGCGATTAGTCGCCAGGTGACTAAATCTCCCCGAATCTGCCCGTCTGCCCCAACCCTTAAACAGAGCGTTTAGATGGTATCAGTGACCCCCATTTGAAAGTTGGAAAGAGTCAGAAGGCGGCAAATAATTCGATTTTTTTTAAAAATAAGACAAAATGAAGACCAAATGAAAAGTTGCTTAAAATTAGCCATTCTTAAAGGCAAACCACTTTTTTATTAGGAAACAGCTGATATCCCTAAATGCAGCTATATATGATAATACAAATACATAAGCTGCTGTGTATTAACCAGACAGTGCTATTTACATGTCAATCTCTTGATAGAAAATATCTGCCTGGGATAAGAAATAAGTTCCCTTCCCTCCCAATCTCTGTCCATTGGGGCTGATAACAGGAGCAGACAGAAAGATAAGCGGCAATTTATTCGTGCAGAACTGGAGATTTCAGGCAGAAATGAGGACGCCAGGGAGAAGGTAATCGATTCATTGTAACGAGCTCCCTGATTGTCATGTTAGTTATTCATGTAATTATCTAAACAGGAGAGACTGCCTCCCCCCGCCTCTTGCTATGGATCTGCCCGCAAGTCTGCGACTCCCACCGATACGCCTTTGTCTTGGGCTCCTTCCTTCAGTACCTGCTGGGAAGAGTTTATCTGCAGGGGGGGGACAATTAATAAGAAATCCCTTTAGCTTGAGATTGAGTAAAGGGACGAATACAAAGAACATAATCCTCCGAGGCTGATAACAAAACACAGACTAATCTTGTAGCAATGATGGCATATCCACAAGCATTTCCTCCAGTATTATTATATAGAGTGATAAAGTGTCACTGTGTTATAACAAAGAGCCCAATGAGTGAATCACTTGTGGCTAAATAGCTCAGGAGTCTGAACCCACAGCTCATACATTGTCTGCGACTAAAAAAAGATGGAAGTTACTTATTATTACATCAGCCTGAGAAGGTGCAAAACATTAATTGTCAAATAGACCAGAAGTCTGAATGTAAAGGTGATGATGGGGCCATGTCTGCTACAATAAAGGGGAAGTTATTCCTCATGACATAATCGTTGATTGTATTGTGACACGTGATAATAGAACAGGATTTCTAATGGTTTATTTGAAACCTTGATAATGATGTGATTCTGTATGACAAGTAACTGATGGAGAAGACCATTGGTTTTAGCTGCGACAGGCAGAGATCAGAACCCTCCATAGCCCATCGCTATATTGTACTGGGTATGTAGATATATTGGGGGTAGTCTGTCAATTTATATTAAAATTCTGCGTTGGTTCCTTTTTTTATTGTTTTTTTGTTTGTTTGTTTGTTTTTTTCATTTTTTTATTTAGTTTGTATTAAAATGATCCTAAATGAATAATATGAAAATAATAAATGAAGCAAATGTTAACAGATTAATGGGGCTTTTCTGATGAAGGCAGAGAGATAGTTCTCATAGACAATGAAAAGAGAGAGCAGATACAGAGAGGAAGAGACAGAGAGAAAGTTAGCGAGAAAGAAGTACAGAGAGGGAGAGAGAGATGCAAATAGAGAGACAGAGATAAACAGAGAGAGAATTAGAGAGAGAGGGGGCACAGAGACGGAGATGCAAAGAGATAGATACAGAGAAAGAGACAGAGAGAAAGTTAGAGAGAGAGGAAAAGAGAGAGCGAGGAGGTACAGACAGGGAGAGAGATGCAAATAGAGAGACAGGGAGAGATAGAGAGATGTTAAAGAGAGAGGAAGTTGGAGAGACGCAGAGAGAAAGTTAGAGAAAGACAGAGAGAAAATTAGAGAGAGATGCAAATATAGAGGTGCAGAGAGAGAGAGAGAAGGAGATAGAGAGAGGTGCAAAAAGATAGATACAGAGAATGATGGAGAGACAGAGAGAAAGTTAGAGAAAGAGGGAAAGAGAGGAAGGAGCTACAGAGAGGGAGAGAGATAAACAGAGAGACGGGAGAGAGAGAGAGAGAGAGAGAGAGAGAGAGAGAGAGAGAGAGAGAGAGAGTTGGAGAGAGATGCAAATAGAGAGATACAGAGAGAGATAGAGAGACGTTAGAGAGAGACAGAAAGGAAGTTGGAGAGACATGCAAAAAGAGAGATACAAAGAGAGAGACAAGAAAAAGAGAGATTGAAATAAAGTAGGAGACAGAGAGAAAATTAGAGAGTGAGGGGCAGAGAGAGAGAGAGATGCAGAAAGTTAAAGAAAGACAGAGAGAAAATTAGAAAGAGATGCAAATATAGAGGTGCAGAGAGAGACAGAGAGAAAGAGACAAAGAGAGATTCAAATAGATAGATAAAGAGAGACAGAGAGAAAGTTTGAGAGCGATGCAAATAGAGAGGTGTAGAGAGAGACAGAGAGAAAGAGATAGAGAGAGGTGCAAATAGATAGAAACAGAGAATGATGGAGAGACATAGAGAAAGTTAGAGAAAGAGAGGAAGGAGAGAGATGCAAACAGAGAGACGTTATAGAGAGAGAGAGAGAGAGCGAGAGAGAGAGAGAGAGAGAGAAAGTTGGAGAGACATGCAAATAGATAGATACAGAGAGAGAGAGAGAGAGAGAGAGAGAGAGAGAGAGAGGTGGAAATAGAGAGAGAAACAGAGAGAAAATTAGAGAGAGATGGGACACAAAGAGGGAGAGAGAGATGCAATTGGAGAGAGAAAGTTAGAGAGACCGATGCAAATGGAGAGATACAGAGAGAGACAGATAGAAAGCTCCAGCTCTTTTGAATGGTTAATTTTATGTTCTGATTTGTACTAAGTCCGTTGAGTGTTGGGACATACATATTCCTATTACTGCAAACACTGCCCTGGCCAATTTAAGTGTTTTGGCTCAATGTTTCAGACAGAGGACAGTATCCTCGGCGGCTGCGCCTACATCTTTCTTTGTATCAAGTGGTCGCATTGTTGGCAGCCTGTAAACCTCTAGCTGTAGTGGCCGAGTGTTTGCGCTCATTCTTGTAAGACTGAGATAAAAACAGCAATTAAATAGCGGAGTCACTCTGGTTACAAGAATCGGCACCATTCAAATGGGGGAAGATTGCTTGTCTCTACCCTCTCAGTGTGTCTCTGTATTAGCAAGGTGCGCACAGGCAGTGTTGGACTGGCCCACCGGGATACCAGGAAAACTCCTGGTGGGCCCAGGTGTCATTTAGGATTTTCATAGCCTATTTCATGGTCACCCCCTATTTATATATAGAAAAAATGCTTAATAATGGAAGAATATAAGTAAATATAAAAGACTAGGAGAATAAAGAGGTTGATTGAGGAAAGGAGAAATAACAATAGTTTGGAAAGTCAAGTTTTTCTGGTGGGCCCCTGGCCTCCCAGTCCGGTGTTGGGTTCGGCAGGTACAGAGCAAGAGTTACAGAGACAAAACTGGGACAAAGGGGTTACCAACCCCAACTGTCATCTACAGGAATTCACTTGTCCAGGGTTACACGTTAATTGGGTCTAAAGAGGAGCAAAGCAAATCCTAGACAGGAAGGGGTGTCTGGGTGCAGTCAGTGACGGGCCAGGTCTGTCAGTTGCCCCAGGCAACCCGGCTAGCCGTTGGCAACTTCGGTCCCCGCCGCAGCAGTGCCTAACCACATGCAACTGAGGATGCACGTGCGTAATTGTGCGTTACCGTGCGCCACGGCACATGGCCGAGGGCATGCGTGTGTGGTCGCATTTAAGGTAAGTGCCTGGCGCCCCCCAAGGTTTGCGCCCTAGGCTCGTGCCTCTTGTGCCTACCCCTAGTTCCTGCTATGTCTGGGTGGGAAAAACAAAGGTTAAAAAAGAACAAGGTTTGAGAAAAGGGAAAATATATGTATTAATTTAACTGTAGTGATCATAATATATACATTATAGTAGCTCAAATTATATGGAAAAAAATAATAGCCAGGGGTCCTACAATAGTTTTAAATTAAATTAAGTACATGGATGCTTAGAAATGGATAAATACAAACAATAATTAGGAAGATTAATGAGATTAATGTGATCCTGGAATAATAAGATTAGATGATGCTGGATAGGTACAGACACAGATACTGTATAAATGACTGAGAAATATATATGGATGATATATAAATATATAGATGATAGATACTGTATATAGATGACAGGTATTTTGATGATGGACTGAGAGACAGATATGAAGATGATTTATAGACTATTTGGAAATATGAGTAAGAGATATATAGATGAATCATCACTAGAACAATGATTGAGCAGTCAATACATGGATAATAGGCAGAGAGGTGAGATATAAGGGAGTCATACAATGGAATGGCTATGGTTCTTATACAGACACCTCTATGGAAGGCCTGTGAGTGTAATGAATAATGAGTGTACATGTAGTACTCAGGCTGACAAGTTAATGTTTAGCCAGTAATATTATTTATAATGACATTACCTTCCCTTGCCTATGAGGAAGCTGACAATACACGTTCCCTTGGTGACCTCCTGTGAGAAAGCTTTGCCCAATTCTGCTCTGTAATGTAAATGACTTTCACAACTGATGGTTTCTAAAGAAATGATGTAAGACAAATATCTCTTAAACGTATTAGTGGACGTATTGCCATATCATGGAAGCTAAAAACTGGGGCACTGGGCCATTATTTCCCTGCTCAGGAATGTTATCTGTCACATCTCCTCCTCTGATTGCTCCCAAGACCAGACACAGGCAGGTGAAAATAACTCCAAGTAATGCTTTATTACTCCACATCTTCAGCACATGACATAATTTTTCTGCAAAAGGCTGCCAGTCAAGGAAGATTAGACAAATACAAGAGTCCTCTGCACTCAACCCATTATCAATATATTTAAAGGGATGCTGTCATGGGAAAACATTTTTTTTTTCAAAATGAATCAGTTAATAGTGCTGCTCCAGCAGAATTCTGCACTGAAATCCATTTCTCAAAAGAACAAACAGATTTTTTTATATTTAATTTTGAAATCTGACATGGGGCTAGACATATTGTCAATTTCCCAGCTGCCCCAAGTCATGTGACTTGTGCTCTGATAAACTTCAATCACTCTTTACTGCTGTACTGCAAGTTGGAGTGATATCAACCCCTCCCTTTTCCCCCCCAGCAGCCAAACAAAAGAACAATGGGAAGGTCACCAGATAACAGCTCCCTAACACAAGATAACAGCTCCCTGCCAGAAAGCATTTCTCTCCTAAAATGCAGGCACAAGTCACATGACCTGGGGCAGCTGGGAAATTTACAAAATGTCTAGCCCCATGTCAGATTTCAAAATTGAATATAAAAAATCTGTTTGCTCTTTTGAGAAATGGATTTCAGTGCAGAATTCTGCTGGAGTAGCACTATTAACTGATGCGTTTTGGAAAAAACATGTTTTCTGATAACAGGATCCCTTTAAGACATTGAGACATTTTGTGCATACAGCTACTAAAAAATGCCTTACCCTTTAAACAAAACAGGGATTGTTTGTCCATATATTGCAATATATTTAAGCTGGCCAACTACGTCAAAGTCATCCCATATCTGGCCAGTCCTATGCTTCATTTTCATCTGATTCATTAAGAATTCAATTGCTTAATTATACATTTTACAAAGGGACTAAGTTTTACCTGCAACTTACTGCTTTCAAAGTAAAACTCCCAAACTTGGCTGCCCTTTTATTAGACACCAGTGGGATCACCTGACTATAGTTGGGAAGGGTGGGAGCTACAACATGGAGCTGGTCACTGCTCCTGTATAACCAGGACCGGACTGAGAATTAAAATAGGCCCTGGCATTTCAGGTACACAGAGGCCCAATCAGCCAACACAGAGGCCCAAATAGCCCCCACCAGCCCACTAAATACTGACTTTCTATGGCACATTATAGCAGCCCCTCTGGCATTTGCCAGAAGCCACAGATTGCCAGTCCGGGCCTGTGTATAACTATAACAAACAAGGGAAAGTTGTGCTCACCACTAATTTTAAAACCATTAGGCGGGGGTGCAATGAGGCTGTGACCACAAAATACATATAGTCAAATACAAGATTCCTCTGCACTCAACCCATTATCAATATATTTAAGACATTGAGACATTTTGTGCATACTGCTACTGAAAAATGCCTTACCCTTTAAACAAAACAGGGATAGTTTGTCCATATATTGCAATATATTTAAGCTGAACAACTACGTCAAAGGCAATAGAATTTTTTAATGAATCGGATGCAATTTGAGTGTAGGACTGGCCAGATATGGGATGACTTTGACATATATATTATAAAAAGTCTGTGAAAGATTACACCTTTATATGAGGCTTATGTTATATCATTCTGGCTATAATTTATCAGCAACTGACATTTATTCTGAATCATACAGTATGGCAGCTCCCACTCCTAAGAAAATAAATACAAACGATCTTCACCCTATACAAGATTATCCCAATAAATGAGTTTTATGTTTCCATTTTGTCTCTATCCCACCCCATAAGGACAGTAGTGGCGGGGAGAGCTATGCATGCAGCAGCCCTAATCTCCCTATTCTGTCCATATGGAACGCGTTCCTTCCAGCATGAAATGAATTGAGGTTTATTGTCGCGTATAATTAATACAATAAAGCAGCCTCACCTATTTAAATCAATTTCCACTTTCAATCCTCTATGTCGGTAGGATAAAAATAATTTGGACTGGCCATAAAATGCATCCAATTCACTCTATAAAAAATGTCACTGGGAGAAAGTTCTTGATAATTTCCTTTGTTCCACGCCTTTACAATAGAAAGTGCAAACAAATTCTGTCCTAAAAGACCTCTACCTAATCCCAAAAAATAATTAAAATTTCATACATTTTATTGGCTTCAACATCCAGCAGAGTGAAAATATTGGAACTCCCTCACCCTGTATATAAAAAGGGCAAGACTGGGGGGTTTTATGACTTGGGAATCATAAAGAGAAATGTGATAAACATAAAGGAAAATAGCCCAGCCTGGCAGTAAACATCATACAATGAACTATAAAAGCGGCTTGAGCAATATGGAGGCATTATTCAGTGGAATAACTGTGACACTGCATGCATATAGACTTTATGGCTTGCAGATAGGGAGAAGTGAGGGCCTCTGGGGTCCCAAAGCCCACTTGAAAGCAGGTGTGAGCAGAGCTGCAAAATTAAACGCTTCACTCTTGTTGTTGGATGGATTTTGCAGCGGTGCAGGAATGTAACAACTGGCCCATTAAAATCTCCAGTTAAATTGTTATTGCCTGCACATGGGGATTGGGTACAGATCCCAGCAGGTCAGTGTAAGCCACCGAAAATCTCTCCAGTCGATCTGGATTCATTCTATCAATATCCTGTGCAGGTCCAGACTAAAATAGGCCCTGGCATTTCAGGTATACAGAGGCCCAATCAGCCCAGACAGGGGCCCCAAACAGCCCCCACAGCCCACTAAATACTGACTTTCTATGGCACCTTATAGCTGCCCCTCTGGCATTTGCCAGAACCCACAGATTGCCAGTCCCGGCCTGATCCAGTGGCACACACAGTGCAGGGCCTGGGTACCAGCGGGTGATGTGCGCTACAAAGTGTATAAAGTAAAGACACTCAGATATGGGATGTACATATTCCTGCTCCATGACAGAACCAAGCAATGACCTGATTTTATTTTTGTCCTTTTGTTATTTTTTTCCCCCTTCTGCTGCGGGTGGAATTCTCACATATATTGCTATTAAATGTCACTGTATTCTCTTTTTTTCTTTTAACTTTGTCTTGCAATTCTTCTGTCTGGCCTAGACATTGCTTTATAGCAGGGATCCCCTTTTTGCTATTAAGTGTCATTGTATTCTCTTTTTTTCTTTTAACTTTATCTTGCAATTCTTCTGTCTGGCCTAGACATTGCTTTATAGCAGGGATCCCCAACTTTTTTTTACCCATGAGCCACAATCAGATGTAAAAAATAGTTGGAGAGCAACCCAAGCATGCAAAAAGTTCATCTGGGCACCAATTATGGGCTGTGATTGATTATCGTTAGCCCCTCTGTGAACTGGCAGCCTACAGGAGGCTCTGTTTGGAAGTACTTTTGGTTTTTATGCACCCAAAACTTGCCTCCAAAACTGGAATTCAAAAACAAACACCTGCTTTGAGGCCACTGGGAGCAACAGCCAAGGAGTTGGTGAGCAAAGTGTTGATACAGAGTTGCTGGTTTGGGGTCACTGCTTTATAGGCATTTAGAAAACATGTAGCATTTACATAGCATGTATGGATACATTATGGATACCCACTGGTCCGGACTGAGTATTAAAATGGGCCTTGGCATTTCAGGAACACAGAGGCCCAATCAGCCCACATAGAGGCCCAAACAGCCCCCACCAGCCCACTAAATACTGATTTCTATGGGACCTTATGGCAGCCCCTCTGGCATTTGCCAGAAACCACAGATTGCCAGTCCGGGCCTGGATACCCAGGGTCCAAGGGGGTATTTGCTGGGAAATATATAGCGCTCAGATGTCAGCATATGGTGCTCTAAATACTCTTTTTTTTGTACCCAATAATCACAATTAATGGGCTAGAGTTTCCCTACTATATACTTGTCTTGTCTGAGTATTTGCCCTTGTCTGTGAGCCTGTACAAGAACCTTCAGGTGTTCTCAGTGCTACATCTCTCCACATGTCCAAAGGGCCAGTAATAATCTTTTACATGTTGCCTATTTTGTTCATTTTAAAGGCACTGTTCACCTTCCAACACTATTTTTCAGTTCAGTTATGCATACAGTTCAACCGAGATAAAGGCTTTTCAAAATGATTTCATATTTTCTAAAATTGAAGCATAAAGTTTAATTTTTCACCTTATGTCTTTCTGAAGTAGCTGGGGGGGGGGGGTCGCTGACTCTGTAACTGTTCTAAATGGATACATAATTAATTGATACATTTGTTATCTTTGTCCCTGCTGAGCTGAATCCATGAGTTTCATTAAAGGCAGCTGTTAGAGTTGATACAATAGTTGCTAATGTCCCACAAATGCTGCTGAGAAATGTATTAAATTGTAACCTGGATCACTGAGTTGCCAGGCTGAAACGCCAATTAAATTTATAAATTTCAATTTTGGAAAAACTCCCAAAAAATAAGACATGAAAAAGTCTTTACACCTGGTGAACAATCTGAAAACAACTGAGCTGAAGAAAAGAGCTTGGAAGGTAAAGAACCTCTACAGGTGTATTTATTACTCTGCGCCTCTTCTATATCAATCTGGATTTAGATGTCCCTCACCCCCATATTAAATGAAACAGGGAATGGACTGCACTGGATCCTCCTCAATTTTAGAAAATCAGTAGCGGAATCCCCCTGAGAAATTCCTTTGCCCCTGCTGCTGCTACTCAAAACATCCAAATGATAACATAAACGGGAATTAACACTGCAACACTAATCTCTTTATACCTAGCCTGTCCCCAAAACGTTCCAATTGTGTATTTAGCAGGAATGGTTTGAAACAGAATCACTAGGAATTAATTCTTTAATATGACTACATTTTGTGGAATGGGCCTGACAGAGGTATGTGCCCTTAGAAATGCTAATCCGCCTTTATTGTAATGCTCACATTTCTGTGTATTGTGATGTTTTGATTGTGTTTGGCTCTTTATTAACACCATTGAGGCAGCACTTTAGAAAACACATAGTTAACAGGGTTTCAGTAAATACATAAGTGCAGGGGATATATGGAATCAGCTGAAAGGAGGATACTGTGCAGAAAAGCTTACAATCCAGGTGAGCCCTTATGACCTGTATATTTTATCTGTTTGTGACCATGGAAGGAGCAGACATTTGGCAATAAATTTGGTCAGAAGCCATTTGCCATCCCACCAGCAATTTACATTCTAGCCAGTGAGAAGGAAGGGGAAGGCAGTTCAGGGAGATTAGTCGCCCCGAAGAAGAGGAGATTGGAGAGGGCTGGTGTGGGCTGATTGGGCCTCTGTGTACCTGAAATGCCAGGGTTATTTTAATTCTCAGTCCCGACCTGCTGCCTGTGATCATACAGACTGATGCCAGTGTACATATTATTATACTGCCCATGTACATACAGACTGATGTCAGTGTATATATTACTGTACTGCCCATGTACATACAGACTGATACCAGTTTATATATTACTGTACTGCTCATGTACATACAGACTGATACCAGTGTATATATTACTGTACTGCCCATATACATACAGACTGATACCAGTGTATATATTACTGTACTGCCCATGTACATACAGACTGATGCCAGTGTATATATTATTATACTGTCCATGTACATACAGACTGATACCAGTGTATATATTACTGTACTGCCCATGTACATACAGACTGATACCAGTGTATATATTACTGTACTGCCCATGTACATACAGACTGATGTCAATGTATATATTACTGTACTGCCCATGTACATACAGACTGATGTCAGTGTATATATTACTGTACTGCCCATGTACATACAGACTGATACCAGTGTATATATTACTGTACTGCCCATGTACATACAGACTGATGCCAGTGTATATATTACTGTACTGCCCATGTACATACAGACTGATGCCAGTGTATATATTACTGTACTGCCCATGTACATACAGACTGATGTCAGTGTTTATATTACTGTACTGCCCATGTACATACAGACTGATGTCAGTGTATATATTACTGTACTGCCCATGTACATACAGACTGATACCAGTGTATATATTACTGTACTGCCCATGTACATACAGACTGATACCAGTGTATATATTACTGTACTGCCCATGTACATACAGACTGATGCCAGTGTATATATTATTATACTGTCCATGTACATACAGACTGATACCAGTGTATATATTACTGTACTGCCCATGTACATACAGACTGATGCCAGTGTATATATTACTGTACTGCCCATGTACATACAGACTGATACCAGTTTATATATTACTGTACTGCCCATGTACATACAGACTGATGCCAGTGTATATATTACTGTACTGCCCATGTACATACAGACTGATACCAGTTTATATATTACTGTACTGCCCATGTACATACAGACTGATGCCAGTTTATATATTACTGTACTGCCCATGTACATACAGACTGATGCCAGTGTATATATTACTGTACTGCCCATGTACATACAGACTGATACCAGTTTATATATTACTGTACTGCCCATGTACATACAGACTGATGTCAGTGTATATATTACTGTACTGCCCATGTACATACAGACTGATACCAGTGTATATATTACTGTACTGCCCATGTACATACAGACTGATACCAGTTTATATATTACTGTACTGCCCATGTACATACAGACTGATGTCAGTGTATATATTACTGTACTGCCCATGTACATACAGACTGATACCAGTGTATATATTACTGTACTGCCCATGTACATACAGACTGATGTCAGTGTAGATATTACTGTACTGCCCATGTACATACAGACTGATGCCAGTGTATATATTATTATACTGCCCATGTACATACAGACTGATGTCAGTGTATATATTATTATACTGCCCATGTACATACAGACTGATGCCAGTGTATATATTATTATACTGCCCATGTACATACAGACTGATGCCAGTGTATATATTATTATACTGCCCATGTACATACAGACTGATGTCAGTGTATATATTACTGTACTGCCCATGTACATACAGACTGATACCAGTGTATATATTACTGTACTGCCCATGTACATACAGACTGATGTCAGTGTAGATATTACTGTACTGCCCATGTACATACAGACTGATACCAGTTTATATATTACTGTACTGCCCATGTACATACAGACTGATGTCAGTGTAGATATTACTGTACTGCCCATGTACATACAGACTGATGCCAGTGTATATATTATTATACTGCCCATGTACATACAGACTGATGTCAGTGTAGATATTACTGTACTGCCCATGTACATACAGACTGATGCCAGTGTACATATTATTATACTGCCCATATACATACAGACTGATGTCAGTGTATATATTACTGTACTGCCCATGTACATACAGACTGATACCAGTGTATATATTACTGTACTGCACATGTACATACAGACTGATACCAGTGTATATATTACTGTACTGCCCATGTACATACAGACTGATACCAGTGTATATATTACTGTACTGCCCATGTACATACAGACTGATGTCAGTGTAGATATTACTGTACTGCCCATGTACATACAGACTGATGCCAGTGTATATATTATTATACTGTCCATGTACATACAGACTGATGCCAGTGTATATATTATTATACTGCCCATGTACATACAGACTTGTTGATCAGGCGCATGCCCAGTTGATACCCGCTCGGTGCCACGGCGTTTATGTGGATTCAGTTCTCTCATTTCTCCCGCAGATCAATTTAGAGATTGTTGATTGGCGACCTGGGGGAATGTCCTTGTACCGGAGCGTGTCCATGGGGGCGTGGTTTTCCGCTCTCCTCCAATCGGATGAAGAATGTGACAGGGCAGGAAGTGGCTTGAGGCCACGAGGGTACGTCCCCCCGCCAATAGAAACGTGCGGAGGGCGCAATGTAGTCTGTGGGACATTTAAGAAGAGTGTCAGGCGGAGTATTTGATATCGGTGGATTATAGAGGGGAAGAGAAAGAGGAATCATCATGCAGTACCAGCAGCACCGCAGCTCCTCATCCCTGGGGCTCAGTGTCCCCCTGTACTCGCCGACCCCTCTGCAGCCCGTGCACCCAACTCCCTTCTACATTGATGATATCCTGGGAAGGAACAGCTCGTTTAACGGGACCTCAGCCTTTCCCGCTGCAACCCTGCCATCCCCTAACTCTTCCTTCACCAGCCTGTTTGCTACTTACCGGACTCCTATCTATGAACCTACTCCCATTCACCCTGCCTTCACCCACCCGGGGGCAGCAGCCCTAGCAGCTTCCTATGGAGCCGGCACCTATACCCCCCCTCTGTACCCCTTCTCCAGGCCACTCAGCGACTTCACCCACGCCCTCATCCGACACGACTCTCTGGGTAAGTTACAGGGGGAAGGAAGACCCCATCAAAGGGTCCTGCACCCTAAACCCCATATTTGTCTAATGCAGAAAATGTCATTCTAAGCAACCTTCTCTTAATACATTCATTAATGATCATTTCATTGAGATTGAAACCATTATCTGTTTATATCACTGCACTGCTGGTGTTGGACTCCTGAAACAAAGTAGCAAAAGCCAGAGCTGCAAACTCGCTTCTGCTACATTGTTTCTACAGTCTCAGAAAGAGGTAAAAACAACTACTTGTATTAATACTCTTGTTAAAGAGGTAGTTTGCCTTTAAGTTAAGTTTTTATCTGTGTGGCACCCCCCATAGTAAGCAATGAGACTCATTTCTATGCCCTCCTAATAGGCAAACCAGTCTGTCTGTATAATTAAAAACTTGTTCTGAAAACTATTCTTGCATAGCTTGATTCCAGTGGTTAAATGGGTGGTTCTCCTTTAAGTTAACTTTTAGTATGTTATAGAATGCCCAATTCTAAGCAACTTTTCAATTGGGCTTCATTATTTATTTTTGATAGGTTTATAATTATTTGCCTGTTTCTTCTGACTATTTGCAGTTTTCAAATGGGGGTCACTGACCCCTTCTAAAAAGCAAATGCTCTGTAAGGCTACAAATGTATCGTTATTACTCATCTTTCTATTCAGGCCTCTCCTATTCACATTCCAGTCTCTTATTCAAATCAGTGCATGGTTGCTGGGGTCATTTTGATCTTAGTTACCAGATTGCTTAAAATGCAAATTGAATAAAAACCGAAATAACTCAAAAAACACAAATAATAAAAAATGAAAAGCACTTGCAATTTTTTTTTCATAATATTATCACTCTCTGCATCATACTAAAAGTTAACTCAAAGGCGAACAACCCCTAAAGGTTAACTTTTAGTATGATGCAGAGATTGATATTCTGAGACAATGTGCATTTGGTTGTCATTTTTTTATTAGTTAAGGTTTTTGAGTTATTTCACTTTTTATTCAGCAGCTCTTTGGTTTGCATTTTAAGCAATCTGGTAACTAGGGTCAAAATTACCCTAGCAACAATTCATTGATTTGAATAAGAGACAGGAATATTAATAGGTGAGACCTCAATAGAAAGATGAAAAATAAAAAGTAGCAATAACAATACAATTGTAGCCTTACAGAGCATTTGTTTTTTAGATGGGCCCATTTAAAAGCTGCAAAGAGTCAGAAGAAACAGGCAAATAATTATAAAACTTTAAAAAAAAATAATAATAATGAAAACCAATTGAAAAGTTGTTTAGATTTGGCAATTCTATAACATACTAAAAGTTAACTTAAAGGAGAACCACCCCTGGAATCAAGCTATGCTCTAATGGTTTTCAGAATGAGTTTTTAATTATACAATCAGACTGGTTTGCCTTTAAAATTATTCCACATAGGGAAGGTGAACATAGAAATTGGTCTCATTGATTACTATGGGGGGCGCCACACAGATTATTTATAGTGAGGCAAATTGCTACTCCCTGTCTGACATAAATTGCAGCAGACTGTATGTGTGTGTGGGGGGGTCGCTTCTTGGTCGCTTGCGAGGAATTGAAATCTCTGTGGCTGAAGTGATTTGTAGCTGCTTTAAATTCACTGCAAAAACCACATCAGCAGTGTCAGTAACTCTCCCTGCCAGAAGCCTTTTCTTGTAATGCCAACAAAGCTGATGTAATCTCCTTCTCTGAAAGCCCTGTAACTCAGTCACAGTATTTCCTTAGAAAAAGGAGAAAAAATGTGACAGTTTTAGCAACTGTTGCATGTTGTCGACACAGTGAACTGTCACTGATAAAAAAGAGAAGCACAGAGAACTACAGGGGAGGCATGTGTGTTTTGGGGCAAGTCAACTGTGAACATGTCACACACAGGGACGGACCTGTAGATTGACTTACTGCAAAAGTAAAGTCCTAATGCGACTATCTGCTAAAAATCGTGCAGTGAGACTGGCTGGTAATAGTCAGACTGAAACATATGCTGGCATTGACTTCTAGTAGTCACCGTGATGCAACTTTTTCTTAGGTGAGACTGCTGATAGCTCTGGGGCTCCCACCCACAGACTTGCAATTTATTCACTAGATCGCTGCGATATCAATTCCTGTCGCCGTTATTATAAACACACTGTAGGCACAATACTACTTTCTGGATATGGAGAGCGTTAAAGTAAAATTAGTACAGGCTTGTTCAAAAACTTCAACGTATTTCCCATATGATGCTGTTTAACTACACTGCCCAGAATTTCTTAGGACTTCACCAGCATCAAAAAAGTGAAAAGTTCGCAATTATGGGATAACAGAATCAATGCCTAAAAATTGAGTGAGGTCACAATAGGCACTGAAATGCCCAACAAGTACTTCTTGACTACATTGCCGCATAGATGTTGACACCCAATGATTTACATTCATGTGCCACATAACTACAGGGAATTAGTGGGATTTGTAGTTTAACAAGATCTGGGGGACCTCAGTTTGGAAGTTGCCCTGAACTAGATTGAGGTCACAATCGCTCAATACTTGAGTCAACCACTGAAGAAAACTCTGGTTTAAAAAAGAGGAAACGACTTAATAACTGTTAGTATGATGTAGAGAGTGATGTTCTGAGACAATTTGCAATCGGTTTTCTTTTTTTTTTTTTTTACTATTTGTGGTTTTTGAGCTATGCTATTTAGCTTTTTGTTCAGCAGCTCTCCAGTTTGCAGTTTCACCAATCTGGTTGCTAGGCTCTAAAATGACACTAGCAACCATGCTCTAATTTGAATCAGAGACTAGAATATGAATAGGAGAGGCCTGCATAGAAAGATGAGAAATAGAAAGTATCAACAACAATACATTTGTAGCCTTTACAGAGCATTCGTTTTTTTTAGATGGGGTCAGTGACCCCCTATTTGAAAGCTGGAAAGAGTCAGATGAAAAAGGCAAATAATTCAAAAACTATAACAAATAAATAATGAGGACCAATTGAAAAGTTGCTTAGCATTAGCCATTCTATAACATACTAAAGGTTAACTTAAAGGCGAACCACTGCCTATTCTGTGTTGATGAATATGGTGCGACTTTGCACAGAAAAAAAAAATTGCAGTTTGTCTGTCTGAATCTGGCCCTTTCCGTTCATACAGGAAACCTTATAGTCGATAGGAGTAAATGTGCTCTCAGGAGCTGTTAAATGCTTTCCTGTCTGCCTCTTCCTCGGGAATCGTGCGCGATGCTGATTGTATTATCGACATCCTCAATACAGACAAATTCAGGAAACACTCGGCTTCTGATCGTCAGGATCCGTTGTTCTGATATTGTTCGTTTCCTCTGTGTGGGATGAGGCTGCTACAGCAACTAAAATAACTTGCAGCTTCCTATTTTTCTTCTTCTATTTTTTCTGCGGCTGCTTTTGTTGCGCATCTCCGACTGACGCAAGCGATTGTCTCGCAGACCGCAGAAATGCAAAGCTGGGGGATTTCGATAGCATCGAATCGGACATACTGATCGCTCGTTGTAAGAACCAGAGAGAGGACTCTACACTGAGTATTATCCTTATATTATATTCCCTGAGAAATAATAACGAAAACAAAAAATAATGATGAAAAGGGGAATCGCTCGTATCCCACAAATTTTACAAGCAACGTGCGCCCATAGACTTTAATATTGTCTTTATAGGATTTTTATTAAACCAATGCCAACTGAGAGAGGTTGGAGAAATGCGATAAAGTTGTAGATTATTCGCAGCTCCTTCTTTCTGCGCGAAGGCGGGTTTTTCTGCGCATTAACAAGGATTCAAAGCAGGAAAAATAGAATTTATGTTCCTGTGTAGCAGGACTGACAGTTGTGTGTGACAGTTTTTGGAACAGAGAATCCGTTTATTTTTAGAACTTTCGATCCTTATAGTTAACGTTTAGTATGTCCTAGAATGGCCAATTCGAATCATCGTTTTAATTGGTCTTCATTATTTATTTTTTTATAGTTTTTTTTTATTTGCCTTTTCTTCTGATTCGTTCCGCTTTCAAATAGCGGTCACTGACCCCATCTGAAAACTAATGCTGTGTAACCTTCTTCTTCTCATTCCAGCTTTATCTATCTATCTATCTATCTATCTATCTATCTATCTATCTATCTATCTATCAATAAATCACCTATCAATCTATGAATCAAATCTATCTATCTTCTATCTGTCTGTCTATCTATCTATCTATCTATCTATCTATCTATCTATCTATCTATCTATCTATCTATCTATCATCTATCTATCTATCTATCTATCTATCTATCTATCTATCTATCTATCATCATCATCTTTCTCTCTTTCTCTCTCTCTCTCTCTCTCTCTCTCTCTCTATCTTCTGTATTTCTATCTTTCTATCAATCAATCAATCATCTGTCTATTTATTATTATTATTTGCCTTTTCTTCTGATTCTTGTGCTTTCAAATAGGGGTCACTGACCCCATCTGAAAACCAATGCTGTGTAACCTTCTTCTTCTCTTTCCAGCTTTATCTATCTATCATCTATCTATCTATCTATCTATCTATCTATCTATCTATCTATCTATCTATCTATCTATCTATCTATCTATCTATCTATCTATCTATCTATCTATCTATCTATCAGTCAATCATCTTATTTAATTTATCTATCAATATCAATTCTATCAATGTATTTATCTATCCCCAT